>NW_027361731.1:17395000-17995000 GCF_039654945.1 Dendrobates tinctorius | reverse complement strand
AGATGAAAATGGAACTTTTTGGCAAGGCACATCAGCCCTATGTTCACAGATGGAAAAATGAAGCATATCAGGAAAACCACTGTCCCTACTGCGAAACATGGAGGAGGCTCTGTTATGTTCTGGGGCTGCTTTGCTGCATCTGACACAGGGTGTCTTGAATCTGTGCAGGGTACAATGAAATCTCAAGACTATCAAGGGATTCTAGAGAGAAATGTGTCTGTTGCAGGTCATGGGTCTTGCAACCGGATAATGACCCAAAACACACAGCTAAAAACACCCAAGAATGGCTAAGAGGAAAACATTGGACTATTCTGAAGTGGCCTTCTATAAGCCCTGACCCTAAATCCTATTGAGCATCTTCGGAAAGAGCTGAAACATGTCATCTGGAAAAGGCAACCTTCAAACACGAGACAACTGGAGCAGTTTGCTCTTGAGGAGTGGGTCAAAATACCTGTCGAGAGGCGCAGAAGTCTCATTGGCAGTTACAGGAATCGTTTGATTGCAGTGATTGCCTCGAAAGGTTGTGCACAAAATATTAAGTGAAGGGTACCATCATTTCTATCCAGGCCTATTTCATGAGTTATGGTTTTTTTTTTTTTTAAATCTGTAGACACGTGGTTGAAAAGCAATGTCTGACTTTTTTTCATTTGTTCATTTTCATAGATTTTTGATTAATATACTTTTGTTAGATTCAGGTTATTTCTGTGACCATTGTGGGTTTTTCTTTCATTAAACAAGGGGTACCAACAATTTTGACCATGTGTGTATATGTTGAATTTCTAGCGGCCGTACCGGTCCTGGAAGGACAGTCAAGTGAGAAGCCAAACCGTTTTGAGGTCAACAAGAAATATGTAGACAGATCAGGAAAGGATATAGAAGAAGGGTCCGGTAATAATCTACTCAAAACCGGGTAACAACTTACCTCTGGTAATAACAGATTGGCTAATTTGACTCTTACACAATGAACTAAGTGACCCTGTGAATTTAGTGCAGCATCTCCACCAGCGCAGCCATGGACTGTATTGGGAAGGCTGGTTAGAAAAGTGACAGTGCAGGAGCATGCCAGTACAAGAACATTACAGAGTAGTCATGGTGAGACGTGACATGGCAGCATATGAAGTTCTTCTATGTACAAAGGTGTTTATACCTTCTGTACACAATTGATTATTGATACCCTACTTTATGTGATGTGTTTGTTGGATGAGCTCACTTGGGAAGAATAAACACGTATCTTGATGCAGAAATGAGCAAATTTTTTTTTAAATAACCATACTAGTGAGAATAAAGATCATTTTCTCCCCTCTGCATTCGGCTGCGTGCGGGCACCAGGTAACATAATAACACTCTTGGGCCACATGCACACATTCAGTATTTGGTGAATTTTTTTACCCCAGTATTTGTGAACCAAAACTAGGAGTGGAACAGTCATGGGAAAAGCATAATAGAAACATTTGCACCCGTCCTGCATTTATCACCCACTCCTGGTTTTGGATTTCAAATATTGAGCTGACAAAAATTCACCAAATACTGAATGTGTGCATGTGGCCTTAATCTGCAGATTGACTGACTGCTTATCTGCAGGTTAACAGCGTTATTTCTGATGACAGGTTCCCTTTACCTTCTTTGCAACATGCGCCATACTAGTATGGCACATGTCGTGTCTCCCTCTTTGATGTGGGCTCGGCGGTGAGCCCACATCTTTCCCAGCACATGTCAGCTGTTTTGAACGGCTGATGTATGCGCGCAACAGCCGCGGGTGGAATCGCGATCCATCTCCAATTATTAAACCGTTAAATGCTGCTGGCAAACTCTGACAGCGGAATTTAAAACGCGCTTCCGGCCATCGGACTGGAAATGTGCCCATCGGTGACCCCCGTCACGTGATCAGTCACCGATGGGTTGGCATAATAACCAGAGGTCTCCTGGAGACCTCTATGGTTGTCACTGTATGTGAGGTGTTCTGCTACATACAGACGATCTGATCATCACCTGTATGAAGCAGAGGCGATCGGGTTATGGCAGCTTCTAGTCTCCCATGGAGACTATTGAAGCAGGGCAAAAGTTAAAAAAAAATTAATTAAAAAAAAAATATTTAAAAATAAAATCTAAACTTTTAGTCATCCCACCTTTTGCCCCATTCAAAATAAAACAATAAAAAAAAAAAACATACACATATTTGGTATTGCCGCATTCAGAATCGCCCAATGTATCAATAAAAAGAAAAGGATTAACCTGATTGCTAAACGGTGTAGCGAGAAAGTCAAAACGCCAGAATTACGTTTTTTGGTTGCCATGACATTGCATTAAATTGCAATAAAAGGCGATAAAAAGATTTGTATCTGCACCAAAACTGTATAATTAAAAACGTCAGCTCGGCACGCAAAAAATAAGCCCTCACCCAACCCGAGATCATAAGAAATGGAGACACTACGGATCTCGGAAAATGGCGCAATTATTATTATTTTTTTTTTTTTAACAAGCTTTGGATTTTTTTGCACTGCTTAACCCCTTAAGGACCAAGCCATTTTGTAGGTTAATGACCAGGCCTTAATTTTGAAATCGGATCACTGTCACTTTATGTGCATATAGCTCTGGAACGCTTCAACGGATCCCGCTGATTCTGAGGTTGTTTTTTCGTGACATATTGTACTTCATGTTAGTGGTGAAATTTCTTCGATATGACTTGCGTTTATTTATGAAAATAATGGAAATTTGTCAAAAATGTTGAAAATTTTGCAATTTCCAAACTTCTTAGTTTTTGTACCCTTAAATCAGAGAGAGATGTCACACAAAACACTTAATAAGTAACATTTCCCTCATGTCTACTTTACATCAGCACAATTTTGGAAACATAATTTTTATTTGTTAGGAAGTTATAAGGGTTAAAAGTTGACCAGCGATTTCTCATTTTTACCACAAAATTTACAAAACCATTTTTTTAGGGACCACCTGACATTTGAAGTCACTTTGAGGGGTCAATATGACAGAAAATACCCAAAAGTGACACCATTCTAAAAACTGCACCCTTCAAGGTGTTCAAAACTACATTCAAGAAGTTTATTAACCCTTTAGGTACTTCACAAGAATTGAAGCAATGTGGAAGGAAAAAATGAACATTTAACTTTTTGTCCCAAAAATGTTACTTCGGCCACAATAATTTTTTTTGTCAAGGGTATCAGGAGAAAATGAATCACTATTTGTTGTGCAATTTCTCCTGAGTACACCGATATCCCATGTGAGAAGGAAGACCAATCTTTAGGCGCACGACAATGCTCAGAAGGGAAGGAGCACCATTTGAAATTTTGAATGTCAAATTGGCTGGAATTGAGATCGGATGCCATGTCGCGTTTGGAGAGCCCCTGATGTGCCTAAACAGTGGAAAACCCCCACAAGTGACCACATTTTGGAATCTAGACCCCCCCCCCCAAGGAACTTTTCTAAATGTGTGTTGATCACTTTGAACCCCTAAGGGCTTCACAGAAGTTTGACGTAGAGCCGTAAAATTAAAAAATCATATTTTTTTCCAAAAAAATGATCTTTTCACCCGCAATTTTTATTTTTCCAAGGGTAACAGAACCCCAAAAGTTAGTGTCCAAATTGTCCTGAGTACGCTGATACCCCATGTATGGGGGTAAACCACTGTTTGGGCGCATGGCAGAGCTCGGAAGGGGAGCGCCATTTGACTTTTTCAACGCAAAATTGGCTGGAATTGAGATCGGATGCCATGTCGCATTTGGAGAGCCCCTGATGTGCCTAAACAGTGGAAACCCCCCCCACAAATAACACCATTTTTGGAAATTAGACCCCCCAAGGAGCTTATCTAGATGTGTGGTGGACACTTTTAACCCGCCAAGTGATTCACAGAAGTTTATAACGTACAGCTGTAAAATTAAAAAATATTTTTTTCCACAAAAATGATCTTTTCACCCCCAATTTTCTTTTTTCCAAGGGTAAGAGAACCCCAAAAGTTAGTGTCCAATTTGTCCTGAGTACGCTGATACCCCATATGTGGGGGTAAACCACTGTGATCGCCTTACTGCCATCTTTGGAAGGCTGAATTAACAAATCCACAAAAGGTGAAGAATTGGTTTTATTTTTAATGCCGTTCCTCGTGCGGTATTTAAATGATTAGGCGACTTTATTCTTTGGGTCGATGCGATTAGAGCGATGCCAGATTTATATCCTTTTTCATGTTTAGCTTCTGTCACACACTAAAAGACGTTTTTTTTGTAAGAAATTTTTGCATCACATTTTGAGAGCTATAATTGTTCCATATTTCAGCCGACAGAGTCATGTGAGGGCTTGATTTTTGCAGGACGAGCTGACATTTTGATTGGTACCATTTTCGGGCACATGACGTTTTTTGATCGCTTTGTATTCCAATTTTTCCATTTTTATTTATTTTTTTTTTTTTTTTAACGGCGTTCTCCGAAGGGATTAAAGGGATTAACTAGGGTGACGCTTTTATAGATGAGATTTTTGTGGATGTAGCGATACCAAAAGTGTGTTTTTTTTTTTTTTTTTTTACCTTGACTTTCACTTTCATTGTAGGTATAAAAAATTATACCCTATACTGAAAGCTGCTGAGACCAAGCTGTGAGCATGGTCTCAGAGGCTTTCTGTAGCTGGATGACCTGGGGGTCATCATGACAACCCCGGGTCATCATGGCAGAGATCGGGCCCTGTGATTACATTGCTGGGACGCCGATCTGAAGGCAGAGGGAGCCTCCGATCCTCTGCCTCCCCCCTGAATGCTGCAATCGCACTCGATACACCACACTTGCATGCCCCATGCAGGGTTGTTACAGTACCCCCTCTCACCGCCCCTCTTCTTCAAGCCTGCCAGAATGACCTGCAGAAGGAATACGGGACCACACAGTCCAGGCTGACACGAGATCCTTCATGTACGTAGAAGTAGGAGTGCCATCATGAGTCATAGAGTGCCAAGTTTCTTGGTGCCCGACGGAGTCAACCTCCACAACGACCTGGACCACCTCCTCTGGACTGATGGAAAGCAGAGATGAGCAAACTTCAGTCTTGGTATCTTCACCAATCAGCCACATGGAAGCTGGAGGCATACATTCAGGGAGCATCTTCAGCCTGGTACCCTGAAAAATCTGCACCACCTCTTCCAGGTTAGAGGATGAGTAAAGCCCTGCCTTGGAATCTTCACTCACTGGCCACAGAGGAGCTGAAGGCATACACTCAGGATCCATCTTCAGCCCTTTATTCAGGGGAAGACAATCAAGAGGCAGGGATACTCCTGTGAGCAGATCACTGGTATAGTTGCTGGAGACGTGTGAAGAGTGCCTCCGCTTCCCCCTCTTCAGATACGTCATCACACCTTGACTCGACGACTAGCAGACTAGATGAAGAAGACGACATTGCTGACTGACTCTGAAGCAAGGGAACCAGACACCTTTTGTCACTTGGTTGTTTCAACCGAAGCACCTTGCTGGGTCTCCAGATCCAGACCTGAATGGGTACAAGAATCTCTGGCTCAGAATGACCCATGGGCTGAACAGAGAGCAAATGAAAGACGAACTTCTTCGTGTACAATGCTCTGACTTGGAGCCGTAGGTGTCCCTCCAAAACTAAACTGTTCATAAGTAGGGCTTGGCCATCACCTAACACCCTCGCCAGATTCGGGAGCTGTTGAGCAGGAACCACACACTGACTCCATCTGGCTTGCAGCTTTAATACATTTGCTGGGCTGAAGCTCCCACAAGGCACAGGAACAGTTTCAGACTTTAGTGAGGAGGAGGGACTCTCACCAAGGGCAGCCTGTCCCACTGACTCAAGGTTTTGGAGCTTGATCTCCTTTGGACAGTAGCCGTCCGAGTGTTCCACACAATCGCATCAATACTGTATGCCCTTCTTGTGACTGGTTTCAGGCTGTTGTTTTGCCAGCCCGCTCTTATCAGTCTTCTTGGGTTTTACTCGGGTAGCTGTCTTGACGGATGGAGGAACAGGAGGGTCTCGGACAGTTGTGGTCTGACGTGGCGGTTTTCTCACGGGTTTTGCCCGTCTAGACTGCCTCTCGGACCTAGAAAGGGAAGACTTTGCAGGAGCAGCTGGGCAAGGCACATCAAAGGCTTTATGGAAGGCCACTAGGAAGGCCTCTAGGTCCGTGACGATAGGATCCCCTGCTTCCCAGAGGGGACAGATCCACATCAAAGCATCTCCTACTAGGTCGGACATTATATATCCTACCTTGACCCAATCAGAGGGGAAAAAGGCTGGATTCCACACAATATACCGCAGGCACTGCTCCAGGAACCCTTGGCACTCCTTGGGATTCCCATAGAACCTTGGCGGATCTGCAGGGTCAAGCTTCTCATAAGCCAGGATCTGATTGTAGATGGCATTGGAGACAATGATTGGGTCCGGTGAATCAATCTGAACCACCCTTGGTGGAACAAATTTCTCTGGTTGCTCATACAGGCAAGAAAAAAGTTTATCATGCTCTGAGAGCACAAGGACATGGGACTCAGTGGGGACCATGACCTGTGCAAACTGTCACGCCCTGAGCCAGGGGGTTAAGGCCCCACTGTGCCACAAACCAGACTACCCTGGAAGGGGCATGAATAGGACAGCTGCCTTGGTTTTCACTGGAGCTTCTGATGGTGAGGTCAGGCTTGTGTGGCAGGCAGCTGCCAGGTGCCACTCCAGGGTGGTGTCTGCCTGTGGCTGCTGATCCCACTTGAGGAGACTGTGGCATGGCTGAGACACTGGCAGGCAGGCACGGAAGAGACACGAGCAGGCAGGTACGGCTGAGACTGGCAGGCGGGCACTGTTGAGAAACAGGGCGGGCTGGCTGAGACAGAGCAGGTGGGCACAGCTGAGACACAGGGCAGGCAGGTGTGTATGAAAGAACAGGCAAAGACCTGTTCACACAGTGGGTGCTAGTACTGGTACAGACAGGAAAGAGTGGAGGATGACGGAACAGGTTTGGACCTGTTCACATAGGAGGAGCAGGTATGGGTACTGACAGGAAAGAGTGGAGTATGACGGAACAGGTTTAGACCTGTTCTCACAGGAGGAGAATCGCAAGGCTGCGGAGAAGAACAGTAGAGCAGCAAGAGGTTCAGCAGCAGAACCGCAAGAGTACGGAGCACAGGCAGAGCCTAAAGAGTACAGAGCAGGCAGAGTCGCAAGAGAGCGGAGCATGAACAGAGCTGCAAGAGTGTGGAACACAAGCAGACAGGTAAGACACAAGGAAAGGCACAGCAGGGAAAGAAGCCAAAGACAGGGAGACAGACAGACAAAGGTAGGACAGAGTTTAGGCAATGTGAGAGTGCGAGACAAGGTACAGGACCAAGGACACAGGGACCAGAGTATATATAGGTACAAAGCAAGGCTGGAACAGAGACCAGGATATTCTGCCTCCTGGAGGGCAGACAGACAAGTACCAAGTAAAGCAAGGAGTAAAGCCTCCAGAGAAGGAGGAACACGGAGCAAGACCTGGCAGCTCAGTAGCAAGACACTAAACACATTGCACATGCAAGATCCAAAGGGTGGGGCTGCCCTAAATACTAGAGGGCTCTTGGTAATTGGTCAGGGACACATTAGACAGGTGTACCCTGATTCCATAAAAACCAGAGAGTTCTGTGCCACCCCCCTATGCACACAGCCAGGAATCATACACAGAGCAGACAGGAGACAAAAGGCACAGAACATGAAGCTGGCAGCAGACAGAAATCACAGCATGACCTGGAGCAGTGAGCAAGATGGTGTGTGGGGGATGGGAGGCTATGCAGTGATGCCAGCAGGGTTACAGTTAATAAAAATATATATATATATTATACACACACCTGAATGTATAAATGTATGTGTGTGCATCAAGCCACTCTCACTCTACATGCAAAGCCCCTTATAATAAACATCGTATCTTATGTACAGTGTGTGTGTGTGTATGTGTGTGTGTATGTATATATATGTATATATATATATATATATGTGTGTATATATATATATATATATATATATATATATATATATATATATATATATATATATATATAGTACAGACCAAAAGTTTGGACACACCTTCTCATTCAAAGAGTTTTCTTTATTTTCATGACTATGAAAATTGTAGATTCACTCTGAAGGCATCAAAACTATGAATTAACACATGTGGAATTATATAATTAACAAAAAAGTGTGAAACAACTGAAAATATGTCTTATATTCTCGGTTCTTCAAAGTAGCCACCTTTTACTTTGATTGCTGCTTTGCACAGTCTTGGCATTCTCTTGATGAGCTTCAAGAGGTAGTCACTGGAAATGGTTTTCACTTCACAGGTGTGCCCTGTCAGGTTTAATAAGTGGGATTTCTTGCCTTATAAATGGGGTTGGAACCATCAGTTGTGTTGTGCAGAAGTCTGGTGGATACACAGCTGATAGTCCTACTGAATAGACTGTTAGAATTTGTATTATGGCAAGAAAAAAGCAGCTAAGTAAAGAAAAACGAGTGGCCATTAGAGATGAGCGACTTTGCCTTTTTTCGGGTCGAGTCGGGTTTCATGAAACCCGACTTTCGCAAAAGTCGGGTCGAACGAAATCGGCCGACTATAGGGAAAAGTCGGAGGCTGACTGAAACACGAAACCCAATGCAAGTCAATGGGGAAGCAAAGTCGGCAAGGAGTGGAGGACAGTAAACGCACCTACAGTGACCATTTCAATGCCGAAAACATCAATTCTTATAACTGAAGCTTGTCAACCTTAATTTACTTCCCAATAATAGTTACGCATTGAAAACTGGGAGTTATTTGGCTAAAGTTGTGGGGGGGTTGGGCTGGCTCCAGGTTTTCGTGGGCCCAGGGCCAAAGAGTGTCAGTGCGCTCCTTTAACACATACCACAACTCATGATGCTCTGATATGCCACAGAAATATAGGTATAGTACAATGACACATACTTCACTGCTTACATGACATGATTGATCTATTTTAAATTGTACAATAGCTCAAAAACAGGACAGTATATTACTCCATACAGTGTTATGGCCACCACATAGTGCGCCATACAGAATAATGAGCCCCATATATTTCTCCATATTAGTCACATATAATGTTCCATACAGTATCTGATGAGCTCCACATAATGCTCCATATATAATGGGCCCCATTTGTAATGCTCCAGTGTATAATGTGCCCCTTAGATGCTGCTCCAGTGTCTGATCTGCCCCATTTACATTGCTCCAGTACATGATGGGCCTCATGGATGATGCTCTAGTATATGATGGGCTCCAATAATGCTCCATATATAATGGGCCCCATTTGTAATGCTCCAGTGTATAATGGGCCCCTTAGATGCTGCTCCAGTGTCTGATCTGCCCCATTTACATTGCTCCAGTAAATGATGGGCCTCATGGATGATGCTCCAGTGTATGATGGTCTCCAATAATGCTCCATATATAATGGGCCCCATTTGTAATGCTCCAGTGTATAATGTGCCCCTTAGATACTGCTCTAGTGTCTGCTCTGCCCCATTTACAATGCTCCAGTACATGATGGGCCTCATGGATGATGCTCCAGTGTATCATGGGCCCTAATAATGCTCCATATACTGTATAATGGGCCCCATTTGTAATGCCCCAGTGTATAATGGGCCCCTTAGATGCTGCTCCAATGTCTGATCTGCCCCATTTACATTGCTCCAGTACATGATGGGCCTCATGGATGATGCTCCAGTGTATGATGGGCTCCAATAATGCTCCATATATAATGGGCCTTATTTGTAATGCTCCAGTGTATAATGGGCCCCTTAGATGTTGCTCCAGTGTCTGATCTGCCCCATTTACATTGCTCCAGTACATGATGGGCCTCATGGATGATGCTCCAGTGTATGATGGGCTCCATATATAATGGGCCTTATTTGTAATGCTCCAGTGTATAATGGGCCCCTTAGATGTTACTCCAGTGTCTGATCTGCCCCATTTACATTGCTCCAGTACATGATGGGCCCTATTTTTAATTAACCCAGGCATGGTATGTGAAAAGAGCTCCATGGAGTAATCTGAGGTGTGTGATTCCACCTCCTTCACTTTTGGTGTGGATGAAGGACACAAGGAAAGGGGTTGCTCCTGACCAGAAGCCTGCAGTTACGACTCAGTGCTTGCATTTTTTTACAACTTCAGAAGAGGAGGCGATAAAGCTGGAGGCTGTTTCAGCAATGTAAGCCACAAATAGTTCCTGATACTCCGGCTTTAAAAGCAGTCTACCTACTCCCAGAAAAGGGAGCCTTCCAGGCCTTACAGGCCTTCCAGAGCTACACCATGACTCTGGCTCAACACCTCCTGCCTTAGCTGCTATTGTGTTTTTGGCACTACCAGCAGATGCACCACCACCGCCATCAGTACCAGGTGGCCCTCCACACCCACATCCGCATCCTCTTCCACCATACTTCCTCATGTTTTTGAAAATAGACCCAAAATACCAGCAGATATATAGTACTGTACCAGAAGTGTACAGCTCTATACAGTCTTAGGATAACAGTAAATCTCCGTATATATTTCATGAGGCATACACACGCTCATAAGCTCAGTATGGATTACCCAATAAAATAACAAGTTGAAAAAGGGTACAGTATCACCAGATACAAGGTATATATAGTGTAAACAGTCTGATTCTCCGTATACATTTCAGGAGGCAGACACAAACGCTCTCAGGCCCAGTATGGATTACACAAGAATATGAAAAGCTGTAAATGGGTTATGTAACACAAGCGTACAGCTGTATACAGTGTTGGGGTAATCTTTAAGTTCCAAATATATTGCCGGAGTAACAGACAGATGATTACAGGCTCATTATGGATTACACCAGAATCTAAATAGCTAAAAAGGTTACTGTATCAGAAGCGTTCTGCTGTATACAGTATTGGCCAAATTGAAAATATCTGTATATATTTCCGTAGTCCCCCTCAGACGCTCACTCAGTTTGGTTTTGACCATAATAAAAAATGTTGTAAAAAAGGTCCTGGATAACAAGATAACAAGTATATATATTTTTAGGGTACAATTGAAATCTCCGTATAAATAGTCCCGTAGTCACTCTCAGACGCTTACACAGTATGGATTTGACCGTAATGCTAAATGTTGAACAAAGGTACTGTATAACAAGATACAAGCTGTATCGAATATAGTGTAAAAATTTGTTTCTCCGATTCACCGTATGTATAGAAGGCGTAACCCACACACGCTCACTCACTATGGATGATGTAGGGAAGGTGGACTGACAGACAAACCAGCCTGTAGTGAGAAGCAGAGGTGTAGCGCAGTGTAGGTGTGAAACCACTAAGATAAAGAGAAAGGGTGCAGTGTTTTAGCTTACTCATTGGAGGGCAGTGGAGAGTGTAGGAGTGGGACTGAATAACTGCCATTGGTCAGAGAAACTTAGGTGGTGGTGGGCGGAGTTACCAGAACTGGAAGTATAAAAGGCTGAGGGAAGGTTCTGGAAGAGTCAGCGAAGGGAGCACAGTAAAGAAAGTTCTGCTGAGGAAATAGAGACAGTGGGAAGGCTTCAGAGAGGACTGACAGTTGAGGAGCTCACGGGGGGTGTCTCAAAGGACAGTAGCCGCAGACGAAGACGGCCTGGGGCTATCATAAGGATGGTGTGCTCAGACTGGTGCAGCGCTGTGGTGGTTGGGCCTAGGCCAGCCACAGTGGAAGAGCCACAGAGGACGCCACGATTATAGTTACAAAGGAAGTGAAGGTACCGGGGCCTGTGTACAGAGAAATGTGAAACGGCTGTGGTGAATTGCTGTTGTCGACAGAAGGATGGGCACTAAAAACGGACCTGTTCAATACAAACTCTGTCTCAGTCTCGGGTTTGTCTGCGGCAAGAAGAGGGTCCCCCTCCCGCAGTTGGTTATCCTACAGATACCTTAATACAAATTTTTGAAACAAGGTACTGTATCAGCACATACCAGGTGTGTCCAGTCTAGGGTTAAATTTCCGTTTATACTTCCGGAGTAGACACAGACACTCACAGGCTCACTATGTATTACACCAGAATTAAAAAAGTAGAAAAAGGGAAAGGTATTCAAGGCGTACACCAGTATACAGTGTTGTGGTACTTTTAAATCTTCGTATATATTTCAATCTCAGTAAGACAGTCCAGAATCTCCGCTACTGGAAACTACATGGATACAAGTATCGACGCAAAGTCGAGTGTTAGCAGAAATTTTGGAATTACTCATCGCGGGAAAACCTCCTGGTAGATGTTGCAGAGGCGATGCAGACCCTCAATTACTGTGTCTGTGGAGAAAGCGAAAAGGGTTCTTTGTGAAGAAAGGATTGCTTTATCGCAGTAGCGTGGATCACATCACTTTTTACTCGTCTCCATCAAATTGTGATCACAGGGAGAGATGTACCCATGGTCCTCACTGCCTATCATTATGTGTCTGGTCATTTTGGAGTGCAAAAGACAGAGGCCCCAGGCCGTAGGCAATTCTATTGGATTGGCATGAGAGGAGACATTGAAAAATGGTGGCAGGAATGTCACACGTCTGTGACCATCACAACTGTGAAAGGTGATCATAAACCACCACTGCATCTGCTTGTAAGTTGACGTCCATTTCAAATGGTAGCCATTGATCATCTGAAGGTAGAGGCCAGCAGGACAGGCCATAGCTACATCTTAACCATCAATGATCAATACACCAAATTTCTAGTGGCCGTCCCTGTGAAGGATTTAACTGCCCAGACTACACAGCAGTGGAGCAGGAAGAGTTAAGTATTGCAACTTGCAAGTGCTGTGGCCGTGACCAAGCAGGGGGGGCACACTCGTGGTCGACGGTACTGGCACAGGGCCCCTCATAGTTCGCTGGTGTGTCTGAGGGCGAGTGGGCCCTCCCACCATCTGAGACACTGTATTGTACTATGAGGGGCCCTGTGCCATTGCCGTCGGCCATCAATGGGCCCATCCACCTTTTCAGAGCAACGGCACTTGCCCGGGTGCGCCAGGTCTTGACCCCAGCCGTTGGGGGAGGGGTGGGCAGCCCAGTTAGGGAGGTTTAAAAATTGGCATATGTAGATGTGTTGGCTGGACATTCAGCTGCTGCAAAGGGCGTAATTGGGCAAGTTCGAGGAAGAGGAGGAAAAAACCGAGGCACTTTTCTGGTAACCTATGTGTCATCGGGGGAAGGTGGGACAAAATCCTTTTGAAACCCATGCATGGTTCATTTTAATGAAGGTTAGATCATCAACATTTTGGGTCGACAGACGGGTCATTTTTTCTGTCAGGATTGATCCAGCAGCACTGAAGACTCTTTCAGATAACACACTAGCAGCAGGGCAAGCGATCTCCTGTAAGGCATATTGTGCCAATCCAGGCCAGGCGTCCAGTTTAGAGGCCCAATAGTCAAAGGGGAATGACCTGTGAGGGAGAACATCGATATGGGAGGAAAAGTAGTTTGTAACCATAGTTGACAACTGCTGCCACCTGTCACTTTTAATCGATGCAGTATTAGCAGTCGTGTGAGCGGTACTTGAGAAATCATTCCAGAACATTGTCATTAAACCCCTGTCTCCAACGCCACTTCTGCTGTGTGTACCACGAACACCTCTTCCATTGTGCCCACTACGGCTCGTGGGAGAACCAGCACCGCTGGGAAAGCCTCAAACAAACGGTTTACCAGAGTTGCTTGTTTGTTTGCCAATATCTCTAGGTTCTCCTGTGGCATGATGTTGTGTAATTTGCCTTTGTAGCGTGGATCGAGGATGCTGGCCAGCCAGTGGTCGTCATTCCTCATCATTTTGGCAATGCGGGGGTCCCTTTTTAGGATCCGCAAGGCATAATCGCACATGTGGGCCAGTGCTCCAGGTGTCAATGATGCACTGCCCGTGGTGGGTGGAGGAGCAGTTTGTGGCAAATCCACATCTTTACAGAGATGCACAAACACTGTCCCTGACCTTGGAACGCCAACATTTTCTCTTGCCCCCTGAGAAACATCCTCCTGCCCAAAATAATCATCCCCCTCATCCTCCTCTTCATCTTCTTCCTCCACCTCATCCAGGACAGTTTCCTGACCACACAATGGCTGACTGTTCTCAAGGCTTCCCTCCTCCTCCGCTGCAGACGCCTGATCCTTAATGTGCGTCAAACTTTGCATGAGCAGACGCATAAGTGGGATGCTCATGCTTATGATGGCGTCGTCTGCGCTTACCAGCCGTGTGCATTCCTCAAAACCTGAAGGACTTTACAGAGGTCTTTCTGCTTTGACCACTGCACACCCGACAATTCCATGTCTTCCCTCAAACTGCCTGCCCGTGTATCCTCCCACAAATGCATTACAGCCTGCCTCTGTTCGCACAGCCTCTCGACCATGTGCAGGGTGGAGTTCCACCTTGTTGCAACGTCTATGATTAGGCGGTGCTTGGGGAGGTGGAGCAATCGCTGCAGCTTCTGCATACAACTGGAGTGTATGGCCGAGCGACGGATGTGCGAGCACAGTCTTCGCACCTTATGGAGCAGGGATGTTAACTCCGGATAATTATTAAGGAAGCACTGCACCACCAGGTTCAAAGTGTGAGCAAGGCAAGGTATGTGTGTGAGTTTTGCACGGGCTATGGCTGCCACAAAATTCCGGCTGTTATCATTGACTACCTTGCGTGCCTCAAGATGTAGACTGCCTAGCCATGACTCTGTTTGTCGCTGCAAGTAGTCAGCCAGTATCTCCGCAATGTGTCTGTTGTCGCCCAAAGACATCATCTTTAACACAGCCTGCTGACGCTTACCACTAGCTGTTCGATAGTGGGACACCTCGTGTGCAACACTGCCAGCTGCGGATGTAGTGCTCGTGCGACTGCGCTCTGTGGACGAGCTTTCGCTGATAGACGAGGAGGAGGAGAAGCTAAAGCCTACAGCCAACTGTTTCCTATACCGTGGGCTAGGCAGCACTGTTCCACCGCCACTGTCCCCAGTGGAGCCTGCATCCACCACATTAACCCAGTGCTCAGTGATGGACACTTAACGGCCCTGGCCATGCCTACTGATCCATGCATCCGTTGTGAGGTGCACCTTTCCACTCACTGATTGTTTTAGTGCATGGACAATGCGGTCTTTCACATGGAGGGCAGAGATGGCTTTTTGAGAAAAGAAGTGCCAACTGGGTAGGTCATAGCGTGGGACAGCGTAGGCCATGAGGTCGCGGAAAGTTTCGCTTTCAACCAAACGGGCATCATCTCTAATGAGATTAGTTTGGCAATGTAGGCGTTCAAACAGTGTACGCGGATGAGAGGATGAGTACTTTCTTGCCCTACTCAGAGTGTCTGGTAGGGTGAGCTGGACTGGAGAGCTGCATATGGGGGAAGTAGCGGTGGACCGGATGGAGTGAGACGGCGGTTGGTGATGGTATTGGTGGTGATGGCCTAGATTCAGTGTTGTGTTGCAAAACCATTGTGATTCCCTGAGTGCTTTGGCCTTGCGACGACACCTCCACATTTAGTGCTGGTGGTGTGCTTAATGGTGGCGGTGGTCTTACAGTGGGGGTAGCGATGGAGCGTTGTTGGCTACCTTCAGTCGGAGCAGGTGCACATGTGCTACCTGAGGTTTTGTAGTCCGGTCCACGCTTGCAAGTGCATGTTGATTAAATATCTAAGCATGCAACTGGTATTCAAATTTCTGAGTTGTTTACCTCGGCTAAAGGTCCTTCCGCACTTCTTACAGGTAACCTTTGCCTCATCAGTAGGATTTTGGACAAAGAAGTGCCACACTGCACTCTTCCTACTTTGGTAAACATTTTCTGGCCTTGCATGCTGTGCTAAGTTGACCGTCTGGTCAAGCTGTCCTGCAACTCTTTTAGTTTTTGTTCCACGTTTTAGGACAGCTACGGGTCTGCTAGATAACAGCTGCTGCGATGTCAATGCCTGCTGCGGATCCTTCTCCTTATCTGAACTATTGCCAGCGCCACTCTTCTCCCCCAATGGATGCCAATCCGGGTCCGGAACTGGGTCATCCATCACCTCCTCTTCAAAGTCATCTGCACCTTCCTCTTTACCTTCCTCTGTGTCACCGTGTAAGGTGGTATAGTATGCGGGAAGGGGCACCTGGGTTTCATCAGGGTCAGATTCTGGCTCAATAGACTGCGAGGGCAATGTAGTGCTGTGGGTCAATGTACCAGCAGAATCATCTAGCACATGGTATGTGAAAAGAGCTCCATAGAGTAATCTGAAGTGTGGGCTTCCGCATCCTTAACTTTTGGTGGGGGTGAAGGACACAAGGAAAGGGGTTTTTATGACCAGAACCCTGCACTGACGACTCCGTGCTTGCAGGTTTTGACCGTTCAGAAGAGGAGGCAATAGAGCTGGTGGCTGTTTCGGCAATGTACGCCAAAACCTGTTCCTGATGCTCCGGCTTTAAAAGCGGTTTTCCTACTCCAAGAAAAGGCAACCTTACAGGCCTTCTTGGGCCAGAGAATGACGCAGGCTCAACACCTCCTGCCTTAGCTGCTATTGTGCTTTTGCCAGAACCACCATCAGTACCAGCTGTGCCCCCCTGCCCACATCCGCGGCCTCTTCCACCATACTTCCTCATGTTTGGGAAAATGTACCAAAAATACCAGCAGAGAGATGGTACTGTATGAGGAGCGTCCAGCTGTGTAAGGTGTATTAAACAAATTAAATCAACATATATTATGTTAGTCACAGACGCTCTCACAGTATGTATTGGACCATAATCCAACAAGCAGATATACGGAACTGTATCAGAAGTGTACAGCTGTATACGATTTTTGTGCAACTAACAATCTCCATACATGTATTTACGGAGTGTCACACACACGCTGACTAGGTATAAAAGTGACTGTAATGCGAACGGCAGATATACAATACTGTTGGAGAATCGGACAGCTCTATATGATGTGTGTAAGGAAAATTGTCAAGCTCCATGTATTTGTATATGGACTGACACGCTGTCTCTGTCTAGTTTTGACCGTAATCAAACAGCAGATACACGAAACTGTTTGAAAAACGGACAGGACTCTAAGGTGTAGGTCTGGAAAAATTCCTCGGCTTTTTTTTCCAGAGTCACACACAGGTAGATTCTATTTGTCTATGCTAGAAGGCGGTACACAGTAGTGTGTGAGGAGCGTACACCGCTAGACGGTGTGTGAAAAAATGAACGCTCAGTAACTTACCAGGACAAAATAATAAAATTTGGAGTGCTTTGAAAAAAGCAGTTTGAACAGCAGTGTGCACACAGCAATGCAGCTGGCAGGTAGCCTTAAAAGGCAGCCTAATCACCACCAGCGCTGCTGCACACAACAAAAATCCTCCCCTTTCACTGCATACTAACTGTACAGTGAAAAGCGCTATCAGCAGAAGCAGCTGTTTTTTTTTCTTCCCTGTCTAACGCTCTCCCTGTTCAGAATCAGCAGCAGCGCCTCTCCCTATTGTAAGATCGGCGGAAGTAAGATGGCGGTCGGCGTTCACAGCCTTTTATACCCACTGTGACGCCACACAAAGCCAGCCATCACTTCAATGCCCTTCTCTAAGATGGTGCTGGCCGCTGCCTATGTCATCGCGTTGCGCACAGTGTACGTCCTCCATCATTGGCTGAAAAAAGGCACTGGAAGCATCATTTGAAACGCGACTTTGGCGCTCAGGTCGCCGACATCATGGCCGACCTCACGCTATGGTCGGGTTTCGTTTCATTACTTTAAAAAATGAAGGTCAGTCAGTCCAAAAAATTGGGAAAACTTTGAAAGTGTCCCTAAGTGCAGTGGCAAAAACCATCAAGCACTACAAAGAAACTGGCTCACATGAGGACCGCCCCATGAAAGGAAGACACACAGAGTTCTAGCAGCAGACCCATCTCTACAACAACTGTTAAGAGGAGACTTTGTGCAGCAGGCCTTCATGGTAAAATAGCTGCTAGGAAACCACTGCTAAGGACAGGCAACAAGCAGAAGAGACTTGTTTGGGCTAAAGAACCCAAGGAATGGACATTAGACCAGTGGAAATCTGTGCTTTGGTCTGATGAGTCCAAATTTGAGATCTTTGGTTCCAACCACCGTGTCTTTGTGCGACGCAGAAAGGTGAACGGATGGACTCTACATGCCTGGTTCCCACCGTGAAGCATGGAGGAGGAGGTGTGATGGTGTGGGGGTGCTTTACTGGTGACACTGTTGGGGATTTATTCAAAATTGAAGACATACTGAACCAGCATGGCTACCACAGCATCTTGCAGCGGCATGCTATTCCATCCGGTTTGCGTTTAGTTGGACCATCATTTATTTTTCAAAAGGACAATGACCCCAAACACACCTCCAGGCTGTGTAAGGGCTATTTGACCAAGAAGGAGAGTGATGGGGTGCTACGCCAGATGACCTGGCCTCCACAGTCACCAGACCTGAACCCAATCGAGATGGTTTGGGGTGAGCTGGACTGCAGAGTGAAGGCAAAAGGGCAACAAGTGCTAAGCATCTCTGGGAACTCCTTCAAGACTGTTGGAAGACCATTTCCGGTGACTACCTCTTGAAGCTCATCAAGAGAATGCCAAGCGTGTGCAAAGCAGTAATCAAAGCAAAAGGTGGCTACTTTGAAGAATCTAGAATATAAGACATATTTTCAGTTGTTTCACACTTTTTTGTTAATTATATAATTCCACATGTGTTAATTCATAGTTTTGATGCCTTCAGAGTGAATCTACAATTTTCATAGTCATGAAAATAAAGAAAACTCTTTGAATGAGAAGGTGTGTCCAAACTTTTGGTCTGTACTGTATATATAATATTGCGTTGCAAAAGTATTTGGCCCCCTGGAACTTTTCAACCTTTTCCCACATATCATGCTTCAAACATAAAGATACCAAATGTAAATTTTTGGTGAAGAATCAACAACAAGAGGGACACAATTGTGAAGTTGAACGAAATTTATTGGTTATTTTTAAATTTTTGTGGAAAGTCAAAAACTGAAAAGTGGGGCGTGCAATATTATTCGGCCCCTTTAACTTAATACTTTGTTACGCCACCTTTTGCTGCGATTACAGCTGCTAGTCACTTGGGGTATGTCTCTATCAGTTTTGTACAGCGAGAGACTGAAATTCTTGCCCATTCTTCCTTGGCAAACAGCTTGAGCTCAGTGAGGTTGGATGGAGATCGTTTGTGAACAGCAGTTTTCAGCTCTTTCCACAGATTCTCGATTGGATTCACGTCTGGAATGTGACTTGGCCATTCTAACACCTAGATACGTTTATTTGTGAACCATTCCATTGTAGATTTTGCTTTATTTTTGGGATCATTGTCATGTTGGAAGACAAATCTCCGTCCCAGTCTCAGGTCTTTTGCAGACTCCAACAGGTTTTCTTCAAGAAAGGTCCTGTATTTGGCGCCATCCATCTTCCCATCAATTATAACCATCTTCCCTGTCCCTGCTGAAGAAAAGCAGCCCCAAACCATGATGCTGCTACCACCATATTTGACAGTGGGGATGGTGTGTTCAGGGTAATGTGCTGTGTTGCCTTTACGCCAAACATATTGTTTGGTATTGTTGCCAAAAAGTTTGATTTTGGTTTCATCTGACCAGAGCACCTTCTTCCACATGTTTGGTGTGTCTCCCAGGTGGCTTGCTGCAAACTTTAAACAACACTTTTTATGGATATCTTTGAGAAATCGCTTTCTTCTTGCCACTCTTCCATAAAGGCCAGATTTGTGCAGTGTACGACTGATTGTTGTCCTATGGACAGACTGTCCCACCTCAGCTGTAGATCTCTGCAGTTCATCCAGAGTGATCATGGGCCTCTCTGCTGCATCTCTGATCAGTCTTCTCCTTGTTTGAGATGAAAGTTTAGAAGGACGGCCGGGTCTTGGTATATTTGCAGTGGTATGATACTCCTTCTATTTCAATATGATCGCTTGCACAGTGCTCCTTGGGATGTTTTAAAGTTTTGGAAATCATTTTTTATCCAAATCCGGCTTTAAACTTCTCCACAACAGTATCACGGACCTGCCTGTTGTGTTCCTTGGTTTTCATGATGCTCTCTGTGCTTCAAACAGAACCCTGAGACTATCACAGAGCAGGTGCATTTATACGGAGACTTGATTACACACAGGTGGATTATATTTATCATCATTAGTCATTTAGGACAACATTGGATCATTCAGAGATCCACAATGAACCTCTGGAGCGAGTTTGCTGCCCTGAAAGTAAAGGAGTCGAATAATATTGCACGCCCCACTTTTCAGCTTTTGAATTTCCACAAAAATTTAAAATAACTAATAAATTTCATTCAACTTCACAATTGTGTCCCACTTGTTATTCAATTTCTTCACCAAAAATTTACATTTGGTATCTTTCTGTTTTGAAGCATATGTGGGAAAAGTATATTTTAATATATATTTCATGGGCTCATCTTCTTGACCACAACAGGTTACACTACCTGTGTTGCCCATAGCAACCAATCATCATTTCACCAGAGCCGTTTAAAAGATAACAGCTTAGCTGTGATTGGTTGCTTTGAGCAACAGTTTTCCTTGTAGACGGTTGTGGTAACTAAGACCTATTATTATCATTTCTATGATGTTATCGTCCTTCTGTAAAGCTGGAAATAACACAATTTAGTACCGTGCCGACACAGACCACCCTCTGACACAGACTGCAGGGGGAGCCCAGAATCAGGAACTTCTTTGTCTGGCATGAAGCATCTCATTAATTTAAAATTTCAAATACAGATTAAAATAAAAAGAAACACACTGTCACAACAGTGCTTTTATGCTCTTAATAATAAAAACATTACCAACCTGGCTCGTTGCCTAAAGTGTTTACCGTTACTCCGTCCTCCCATATGTTTACATACAACTTCTGGCACTACATCTAACCCGCAACAGATTACCCACAAATTTCGACAAAAACGTGAACAATTATAAAATAACACTACCACTGTAAACTCTGATATGCTGGAAACCTTTCTAAATTCCATTCCTCTTCCAACCCTTAACTCTAATCTGGTCGAACTCCTAGATCAAGCCATCACTCCGAGCAAAATAGAGATAGCAACCCAACAATTGAAACCCAATAAAAACCAGGTCCGGATGGATTCACTGCCCTTTATTACAAAAAATACAGAAGGTAATAAACCGGGGCAGCTTCACTAACGGCTGCAATATCCATGATACCAAAACCAATCTCTGACCACTTACTGTGATCTAGCTACAGACCAATATCTCTTATTAATATAGACCTTAAGATCTTAGCTAAAATCCTGTCCCAGCGCCTAAACTCAGGCCTGGGATCCCTAATATGCAGAGACCAGGTTGGTTTTGTTCCCTGCAGACAAGCTTGAGATAACATGTAGAATCTCCCATCTGTTGCACCACTTCAAATAACACAGCCTAGCAAGTATGCTATTATCACTTGATATTAAAAAGGCCTTTGATTGCGTCTCTTGGCCATATCTGTTTGCAGTCTTGCAGAAATGGAAGTTCCCTGATTATTTTCTTTCATGGGTCCGAGCTCTTTATAGTTCCCCTTCGCCTTATTTTCGCTCTAATGGCTTCTCTTCAGGGTCCTTTCCAATCAGAAGAGGTACTCTCCAAGGTTGCCCCCTATCACCTCTATTATTCCTTCCCGCAATTGAACCATTGGCTATCCATCTCCATCTTAAAGCAAATATACAAGGTTTAGATATTGCATCAGTTTCTCACAAACCTGTCATGTTTGTAGATGATATACTACTTATCCTATCAGCCCCTCAGACATCTCTGCCAGCTTTGCTTCAATCCCTTAGTAATTTTGAACACATTTCTGGCTTAAAGATAAACCAATCAAAATCATATGTTATGAACATATCTCGCCCCCTTGACATTATCTCACAACTCCAACAAGACTTCCCCTTTCAATTGGCCACCATCCACCTAGATTACTAAGGAGTGAAATTGACAGCCAATCTGGACTCCCTCTTTTCAGCTAACTACCCTCAAATACTTCGTAAAAATTTTTTGCTACTTCAGGCATGGAAAAAACTACACCTCTCCTGGCTCGGTCGGGTATGTGCACTTAATATGACCATACTCCCCAAACTGCTCTACCTATTTCAAGTCCTGCCAATTCCTGTCCCTTTGCATTACCTCAAAACGGCCCAGCGACTAGTCAACATTTTCATTTGGAAAGGTGGCCTCCCTAGGGTTTAAAGAGTTATTCTTTATAGACATCGCTTAAAAGGAGGTCTGGGAGTTCCTAACCTTTCCAAATACTACCAAGCAGTCCAACTAGCCCAGTTGACTTTATATCATGCATATTCAGAACCTCCCCTGTGGCTTTCACTGGAAGCTCCTGAATGCCACCTGGTTCCCTCAATGTTTTATTATGGATCCTCCCCGCTCACCGTAAACATATCTTAAATCCTATCATGGCACATTCCCTAAAAATTTGGGACTCGCTAAAATACTCTTCACAATTGATTTCACCATTCTTACCTCCTGTCACCCTTTGGGGTAATCCCCAGTTTTCCCCAGGCTGAGTCCTTTAAGAAATTTCAATTATGGTTTTCTGCGGGGATCACTAGAGTCCGTCATCTTATTAATGTAGATGGAATTATCCCATTCTCAGCCCTTCAAGAAAAATATCACTTTTCCCCCCAGAAAGGTGTTTCGTTATCTGCAACTCAAAAATTGTCACTTCACTACTAAAAAACTACGTTTCTCGTTGGGAGTCTGATATTGGTTCCACTCTAATGGATTTGGAGTGGTCCCAAATTTGGTCCTCCTCTACAGGAGGAATATTACACTCAGGGGGCAGAGACGCCACGCTGAAATGCTCTGTGATGCTCTGTGCTGCGGGGACACTGCGCCTCCACCGTGCACAGACGGGAGGGAACCTGGAGATGACATACAGGTATATACTATATACATGGGAGATGACATACAGGTATATGCTATATACAGAAGGAGATGACATACAGGTATATACACTGCTAAAAAAATAAAGGGAACACTTAAACAACAGACCATAACTCCAAGTTAATCAAACTTGTGTGAAATCAAACTGTCCACTTAGAAAGCAACACTGTTAGACAATCAATTTCACATGCTGTCATGCAAATGGAATAGACAACAGATGGGAATTATTGGCAATTATCAAGACACACTCAATAATGGAGTGGTTCTGCAGGTGGGGACCACAGACTACATCTCAGTACCAATGCTTTCTGGTTGATGTTTTGGTCACTTTTGAATGTTGGTTGTGCTTTCACACTCATGGTAGCAGGAGACGGACTCTACAACCCACACAAGTAGATCAGGTAGTGCAGCTCATCCAGGATGGCACATCAATGCGATCTGTGGCAAGAAGGTTTGCTGTGTCTGTAACTTAGTGTCCAGAGGCTGGAGGCGCTACCAGGAGACAGGCCAGTACACCAGGAGATGTGGAGGGGGCTGTAGGAGGGCAACAACCCATCAGCAGGACCGCTACCTCAGCCTTTGTGCAAGGAGGAACAGGAGGAGAACTGCCAGAGCCCTGCAAAATGACCTCCAGCAGGCCACAAATGTGCTTGTGTCTGCACAAATGGTTAGAAACCGACTCCATGAGGATGGTCTGAGTGCCCGACATCCACAGATGGGGGTTGTGCTCACAGCCCAACACCGTGCGCCCCTCCAAAGCAATGCCACCCCACACCATTACTGACACACTGCCAAACCGGTCATGCTGAAGGATGTTGCAGGCAGGAGATCGCTCTCTACAGCGTCTCCAGACTCCGTCACATTTGTCACATGTGCTCACTGTGAAACTGCTTTCATCTGTGAGGAGCACAGGGTGCCAGTGGCAAATTTGCCAATCCTGGTGTTCTGTGGCAAATGCCAAGCGTCGTGCATGGTGTTGGGTTGTGAGCGCAACCCCCATCTGTGGACGTCAGGCACTCAGACCTCATGGAGTCGGTTTCTAACTGCAGACACATGCACATTTGTGGCCAGCTGGAGGTCATTTTGCAGGGCTCTGGTAGTGCTCCTCCTGTTCCTCCTTGCACAAAGGCTGAGGGAGTGGTCCTGCTGCTGGGTTGTTGCCCTCCTATGGCCCCCTCCACATCTCCTGGTGTACTGGCATGTCTCCTGGTAGTGCCTCCAGCTCTCTGAACACTACGCTGACAGACACAGCAAACCTTCTTGCCACAGCTTGTTGTAGAGTCCGTCTCATGCTACCAGGAGTGTGAAAGCACAACCAACATTCAAAAGTAACTAAAACATCAGCCAGAAAGCATTGGTACTGAGATGTGGTCTGTGGTCCCCACCTGCAGAACCCCTCCTTTATTGAGGGTGTCTTGATAATTGCCAATAATTTCCATCTGTTGTCTATTTCATTTGCACAACAGCATGGGAAATTGATTGTCAATCAGTGTTGCTTCCTAAGTGGACAGTTTGATTTCATTGAAGTTTGATTTACTTGGAATTATATTCTGTTGTTTAAGTGTTCCCTTTATTTTTTTGAGCAGTGTACTATATACAGGAGGAGCTGACACACAGGTATATACTATATACAGGAGGAGATGACATACAAGTATACACTATATACAGGAGGAGATGACACACAGGTATACACTATATACAGGAGGCGATGACACACAGGTATATACTATATACAGGAAGAGTTGACACACGGGTATATACTATATACAGGAGACGATGACACACAGGTATATACTATATACAGGAGGCGATGACACACAGGTATATACTATATACAGGAAGAGTTGACATACTGGTATATACTATATACAGGAGACGATGACACACAGGTATATACTATATACAGGAGGAGATGACACACAGGTATATACTATATACAGGAGGAGATGACACAGGTATATACTGTATACAGGAGGAGATGACACACAGGTATACACTATATACAGGGGGAGATGACATGCAGGTATATACTATATACAGGAGGAGATGACATACAGGTATATACTATGTACAGGAGGAGATGACATACAGGTATACACTATATACAGGAGGAGATGACACGGGTATATACTATATACAGGAAGAGTTGACATACAGGTATATACTATATACAGGAGGCGATGACACACAGGTATATACTATATACAGGAAGAGTTGACACACAGGTATACACTATATACAGGAGGAGATGACACACAGGTATATACTATATACAGGAGGAGATGACATACAGGTATATACTATATACAGGGGGAGATGACACACAGGTATATACTATATACAGGAGGAGATGACACACAGGTATATACTATATACAGGAGGAGATGACATACAGGTATATACAGGGGAAGATGACACACAGGTATACACTATATACAGGAGGAGATGACACAGGTATATACTATATACAGGAGGCGATAACACACAGGTATATACTATATACAGGAGGCGATGACACACAGGTATATACTATATACAGGAGGCAATGACACACAGGTATACACTATATACAGGAGACGATGACACACAGGTATATACTATATACAGGAGGAGATGACACACAGGTATATACTATATACAGGGGGAGATGACACAGGTATACACTGTATACAGGAGGAGATGACACACAGGTATACACTATATACAGGAGGAGATGACACAGGTATATACTATATACAAGAGGCGATGACACACAGGTATATACTATATACAAGAAGAGTTGACATACAGGTATATACTATATACCGGAGACGATGACACACAGGTATATACTATATACAGGAGGAGATGACATACAGCGACAATTTATGTGAAATATAATCATTATAATTTGTTATAATTAACCACAGATACTATGCCTGGGCAATGCCAGGCTCTTCCTCTAGTTAAGAATAAAATAAAAAATCGCATTATAGTCACATTAAGTGCTCATACTCCTCTGTGAGGAAAATTGGCAAGTGCAATCCAATAAAAAAAATCAGACCGCACTCTGATCAGTGTTATTCTATGAGCATGCTGCAACTGTCCTTGTATCTTGGACGAGTCTTGCCGATGCAAGTCAGTGGTTTAGAGGAAAAAAATCGTACTTTTTTTTTTTTTAACAAGCTCATGTCCTTTGAAAAGCCAGCAATTTATCTACCGCATATAGTAAAATCACAGCGTGACCCAACAGAATAGAGTAGGTAGATATAAAGATGTCAGTCACATATAGAATTAGTAGTGTGTGCTGCTTACTCTGTGTATGGAATGGGGCTTAGTTACCCGCTGTATACCCTGGATACCAGCGTGCTCGCGCTGAAAGCAGACGTTGAGAGCTGGTATCCAGGGTAAATAGCGGGTAACTAAGCACGCATACGCTTAGTTACCCGCTATTTACCCTGGATACCAGCGTCCTCACTGGTCCTGATCGCTGGTAAGATCTGCCTGTTTGACAGCTCACCAGCGATCATGTAGCGACACACCAGCGATCCTGACCAGGTTGTATCGCTGGGATCGCTGGTGCGACGTTTAATGTAATGGGACCCTTCCTCTGTCTAAGTTCTAAGTTCATGTTAAAATCGTATTGCAATTACATGGCATTCGGATGTCAGTTGGATGCTAGGTGTGAGAAATCAGCTTGTACTCGCATGAAAGTTGCATGGCACTTTCATGACATTAGTCCTACTATTCTGGACCGAAATTGGAGCTATTTTTTTCATGGTAATGGGTGCAATCCATTAACACCTAATCCCCTGAAGCCATTGTCACCTGTAAGCAAACAAAAATAAAAGACAACAATATCTCTCACCTGTCCAAAGTTGAAAGAATCGAGTTACAAACACTGTAATCCATCTGTGCGACATTTGCTCATAATAATAATCTTTATTTATATAGCGCCAACATATTCTGCAGCACTTTACAATTCAACAGTTCATATACAACAGTCATAACAAAGTTAACGATAATACAATAATTAATGCAAAGATATTGCTGACCCTGCTGTGGTGGGAGTGACACAAAGTACAGGGGCTTATTTACAATGATGATCCAACCATCTTGAGGAATTATGGGTGGATAAATGTTGGATGAGATAGTTACCAGGCAATATTTGTAGTACTTTTGGGCTCGATGGAGTCTGATTGGGGGTTATGAGGCAACTGCTCCTGCTGAAGAACAGGGGAAAATGACTCCCTGCAGCTAGAGCGGGCCTATAAACTGTGATGACCTCAGTGAGATCATGGCAGTTCACCTTGAGAAATAAGGGTGCAATGAGTCATTCTACGCAGCTTTTCAACGTGAGTGGTCGCTTCAGGTCACCGCTTATGCCGATAAGCAAATGTCGCACAAATGGATTACAGCATGGGACACTTTGGCTTATTTCAGCTTTGGACAGGTGAGGGATATTGTTTTTTTCATTTTTGTTTCTTTACAGGGGACAATGGCTTCACTGGATTAGGTGTTAAGGTGAGTGTAATGTGATTTTTTTTTTTTAAATTTTATACTTAATTTTCTTTATGTAGTCAGCGGGGGCCGAATACAACTCTCCACATTGTCTCCTGCTTGTGCTGATCACAGGCAGAGCAGGGTATAATGATGTGAGCTGTTTTCAACACCCGGAGCCGGGGGTCAGCGCGAACAGTACCGCTGATTCCCAGGCGCCGGTACGTGTCACACAGATGATACACAGATGTCATCCATGTGTCATTAGTGTGCACGTGTGCAAGACATTTTGTGGCCCGTTCTACTGCTAAAAAAACAGTCATGTCAGCGTGCCTTGCCCACAGACACACGGTCCGTTGGAACCCACTGACATGTGCGCAGATCCATTCACTTGAATGGGTCTACGTGTTTGTGTCTCCGGTACATATGAAAACTGTCACTACACGTACTGGACACACTGATGTGTAAAGAAGGCCTTAAGGGGGTACTCTCATTTCCAATTAGAAATATGGTATAGTTTTCCTGTTTCTCTGTCGCTTACCCCATGTTCAGGGCATTGCAGTAGCTTAGGTATCCATGGTTATGACCACTAGTAACTAAAAGTCACTATATCAGTGGTAGTAACCATGGATGCCTAAGCTAATGCAATGCTCTGCACATGGGGTAAGAGACAGTGAGTCAGAAGAACTATACTACATATTTCCTAATATTATTACACCTACTACATATTGGGATGTTTAATCAGAGATGGGAATACCCCTTTAAGAATCTCACGTTTTTATGGTGTATATTTTTATCTGTTGCTATAGATTGTAATGTAATAAAGCTTATTTTTTCCCTTTATTGCTTCAAACTTTTCTGTGTTTGTGTACTATGTTTGTCGATTGTACTTTAGAGGTTCAGTACCATG
Organism: Dendrobates tinctorius; assembly: GCF_039654945.1. Lineage (NCBI taxonomy): Eukaryota > Metazoa > Chordata > Amphibia > Anura > Dendrobatidae > Dendrobates > Dendrobates tinctorius. The sequence continues at coordinate 17,966,775 of NW_027361731.1, read as the reverse complement.
GGATTTGTGAACAGGTGGCTCACCACTGTCTTAGGTCATAGTTTCATTATACTTTGAGTTGTATAGAATTGTGTATATAGAAATTATATGAAATATAAGGCATTGATATTGAAAAATATTAAACTTCGTTTCATTCTTGGCAGGTGACTGTGGTGTCAAACCAGATACCTATGAAAAGCATGCCATTATTCCAGCTATACCTCCAGCCCTTCAGAGCAAAAATCAGTCATCGGAGCCTTTTCAATCAGTCACCTATTTGGATTCATCACAGACTGTTAAGCAAAATGAAAGCAGCAAAAGTGATGTTGAGCATCAAATAATTCCCACAGAGAAGAAACCATTTTCCTGTTCAGAATGTGGGAAATATTTTAAGCATAAATCTAAATTGCTTGCACATGAGAGAATTCACACAGGGGAGAAGCCGCTTTCATGTTCAGAATGTGGGAAGTGTTTCACGGTTAAATCAACACTTGTTAGACATCAGAAATGTCACACTGGAGAGAAGCCGTATTCATGTCCAGAGTGTGGGAAATGTTTTATCCAGAAATCAGATCTTTTTAATCATGAAAGAATTCACACAGGAGAGAAGTCATATTCATGTCCAGAATGTGGGAAACGTTTTATCCAGAAACCAAATCTTCTTAAACATCAAAGAAGTCACACAGGCGAGAAGCCACATTCATGTCCAGAATGTGGGAAATGTTTTTTACAGAGATCAGATCTTTTTAAACATCAAAGAATTCACACAGGAGAGAAGCCGTATTCATGTCCAGAATGTGAGAAACGTTTTATCCAGAAACCAAATCTTCTTAAACATCAAAGAACTCACACAGGAGAGAAGCCACATTCATGTCCAGAATGTGGGAAATGTTTTATCCAGAAATCAGATCTTTTTAAACATCAAAGAATTCACACAGGAGAGAAGCCGTATTCATGTCCAGAATGTGAGAAATGTTATACTACAAGTTCAAAACTTGTTGCACATCAGAGAACTCATATAGGGTAGAAACTATTTTTTTATGTTCAGAATGTGGGAAATATTATTCCTGGGAATCATATCTTCTTCATCATCTAAAAACTCATGTAGGGTGGGAAGGAAATAAACTTACATTTAGTTGATAAACGGGTGAAACTGGATATACCAGTATTGTAAGCACAAAGGGGCTTTTGCTGGAGGTAGGTGTCAATCCTGGCACCTTAGCTCCTGGATTCTCAGCTTAGAGGGATATTAGAAAATGGTCTGTACTAGAAGGAATATTTCCTATTGTCTGTATAGGAAGGCACAGGTATTTGAAAGGGCGCAACTTGGCTCATCCATCCATTCATAGACCGCATCTTTAAACCACTTCCCAACAGGAGCTGTGTTACCGCAAACTGCCATCTAGCTATGGCTCTGTGATCAGCTACATCAGCCATCTGTCATTATACAGTTGATGTCCCATCCGGTGACAATGTAAAAGAGTTTAAAAAAAAAAAGTTAATTGTAAAAAAAAAAATTTTTTAATCACAAAATAAAGAACCAAAAAGAAAATTTATTAATCCAATAAATACATTTATTTTTGGTTAAATTAAAATAAAAAGTACACATATTTGGTATCGCCCCTTCTGGAATGACCCTGACTATAAAACTGCCCCACTAGTCCCTATAGAACTGTCCCCTTCAGTGAACACCGAAAAAACAAAAAAAGGAAAAAAAAAACTATGCTTTGTCATCATGTTGCTGAACAAAAAGTGGAAAAATACGCGATAAAAAAAAACAATCTTCGTAAAAATTATACAGCTGAAACCGTCATCTTGTCCTGCAAAAAACAAGCCACCATACGGGTCCTTCAGCAGAAAAACAAAAACGTTATAGCTCTCATAATAAAGCGATTTTTTTTTTTTTTTTTGATAAAATAGTTTTTGTATAAAAGCACTAAAGCATAAAAGAATATAAATAAAGTATCGCTGTAATAGTACTGACCCGAATAATAAAACTGCCTTATCAATTTTACTACATGCGGAACAGCATAAAAAAAAAAATATATGAATTACTTTTTTTTTTGTTCATTCTGCCTCCCAAAAATCAGAATAAAAAGCGATCAAGAAATGTCATGTGTCTGAAAATTATACCAATAAACGTCAACTCGTCCTGCAAAAACCAAGTCCTCACATGACTGTCAGCAACACTATGGAAAAATTATAGCTCTCAAAATATGGCGATGCAGTTTTTGCAATAAAAAGTGTCTCCTCAGTGTGTAACAGCAGCCAAATATAAAAAATATAAATCTGGTGTGACGACACAGCATTCTATCTGAATTATCCACACGTCTATTTCCTGTAAGCCAGGAGGAATAGACTATTATCTATATGTTGAGTTTTACATTTATGCATTTGTTCTTCAGTTGGTCAAGAGCCATACAGTGTTGTCATATTAGTCTTAAATGTTGATTTTTGATCATTTTGAATAGCTAATGTTTGCCTCTTACATCGGCTCCTACAACTTATTGTCTGCTATCTTTAGAATACATTGATGTAGGGTAATTGAACACTGGATTTTTCCTTAATCTTTTGAATGACCATTGTGTGGGTCCTGTGGCTTGCTGACTTGCAAAACAGAGGATTAACAACTATACAAATTAATTAAATAGTTAAACAATGCAAGGTTACCTCATCACATCTTCCTCTTGACCTCTGGATGCTGACTTGAATGACAACAGTTGTAAGCTATGTAAGTGGAATATGCCTCTAACAATTTACATTCAGACATTCAATCATCCAGAGAGCCCAGTAGTCCCATCAGCTGACACCAGTGACCGGAGTTAACTTTATACCTCCAATCACAGCTGAGCACTGCATGGGAACCGTGGCTCTCTTACCAGCAGGGATGATTTCACTGCCGATCAGAAGCAGTGTTTGCCATGCTGTCATGCACAGAGATCGAGTACCTAGGACACGTGGTCTCTGCTGGAGTAAGACCGTTACATGAGAAAATTGCAGCAGTACAGGATTGGCCCATCTCAAAGACCGTGAAGGATGTTCCGGCCTTTTTGGGACTAACTGGATACTATCGGCGATTCATAAAGAACTTCACTCGCATCGTGAATCCATTGTTAGAACTACTGAAGGGGATGCCATCTGGTGCAAAGAACAGGACAATTCAGTGGGGAGAACATCAAAAGAAAGCATTCCAAGCTTTGAAAGTGGGCTTGACTGAAGCATCAGTCCTAGCCTTCGCTGACTTCTCTCAACCATTCATTCTCCATACTGATGGGAGCCTAATGGACTTGGAGCTGTATTTTCCCAGATTCAAGATGGAAAAGAGCGTGTGATTGCCTATACGAGTTGCTCTCTCCATGACTCCAGACGGAGCCCAGACAACTACAGTTCATTCAAGCTGGAGCTGTTAGCATTAGTGTGGGCCATGATGGAGAAGTTTGCGGAATTCTTGTCTGGTTCTGAAGTCCTAGTATGCACCGATAAACCACTGGCCCACTTGTACTTGGAGAACGCAAAGTTGGGGGCCCTGGAGCAGTGCTGGGTGGCTTGAATGGCCAAGTACCGGTATAGAATTGCCTACAGGAGGGGAGCCAAAAATACTCATTCAGATGCACTATCTAGGGTGACTCACAAGAAGTCTGGTTCCAACCGAGATTAAGAATTGGAGGCCGAAGAAGTTCCCGAGTTCCGTGATTCTGCCAAGACGTTGGCAGCTACGCGGGAACAGGTATATGCAGTGTCCCGGGAAAATGTATTAGGGCAGCCTCATGACGAATGGGCACAGGTCCAGCAGGAAGACGGAGAACTGGCACAAATAAGACTGGGTGGCCCTCAAACAACTACCCCGCCAGAGTGAGAGGGAGGCCCTGTCTCCTGGGGCTCTACAAATCTTTCATCAATGGGAGAGACTCCAACTGAGGAATGGATTGTTGTATCGGAAGATCCAATTGCAACGGGCCCTGACTGTTATTTGGCAAGTGGTGATCCCCTAAATGCTGCTGCATAAAGTGGCCATGGAGGCACATGAGAGAGGAGCTCACTTCGGCCCGGTAAAGATCTTTCAGTGGCTACAAAAACTAGTTCACCATGCCTTGCTAAAGTCCATGGTAGAGGAAGTATGCTGACTCTGTAGGAGCTGTGAATTGGCCAAACCTCCAGAACAGAGAGCTCCCACACAAACTATTGGGACCTCGGCACCTCTAGAAGTGTTGATGATCGATTACTTGATAGGTCCAGCTCATCAAGGGTATGAACATTGCTTGGTAATGACGGATCCTTTCACCAAGTTTGGTCCTGTGTCGGTGTCACAACGGCAAACAGCTGAATCAGCAGCACATGCCATCTGTAAGAATTTCATCCAAGTGTACAGGTGTACAAAGAGAATGCACTCTGGCCAAGGTGCCTGTTTACTGGGATGAGTAATGGAGGACCTGCATCGCTTATACCAAATCGAGAAATCCCAGACGACACCTTATCATCCTCAAGGAAATGGAGCTTGCAAACGGTTCAATCGTACTCTTATCCAGATGTTAAGGACACTAGAGGAAGACCAAAAGGTGCGATGGCTAGAATTCGTAGTGGAGCTGGTGTGGGTATATAACAACCGAGTACATCGCACAACAGGGTACACTCCCTACACCTTATTGTTTGGCCGGCCAGGAAGAGAGATTACCGAGTTGGAGCTGGATCCAGAGGAGGACTACCCACGGACGAAGGCTACATCATCTGGTGCAGACCAGGTTTCAAGAACTTGAACATCCTGAGACAACTCCCCTGTGAGGCACAGCTCTGCAGGCTGGTGACCGGATGTTGGTACAAGATAAACGTCATCGAGACAAACTGGTGTGTCGATGGGAGAAAACACCATACCTTGTGAAACGACGAATCAACTCTGAATGACCCGTCTATGAAGTTCAACCCGAAGGAGAAGAAAATGCCCCTACTCGTGTTGTACATCGAAACATGCTATGTCCCTTTGTGTCGAGACCCTGTACGAGAAGAAAAACCCAGTATTCCTGAGAATCTTTCCTCAGTCACTGATGATTGTGATGAAGAATGTCCTGAACCTCCACTAGTGAATCCAGAAGGAGAGCAGATCCTCAAGGCTCCTGAGATTCCTGAATTGGCTGTTTCACCAGTACTGAGCGCGTCCCTGCCCCCGTCAGTCCAACCTGACTCAAATACTCAACTTGATTCGACAGTTACTTCTGATTTACGATGCTCTGAATGTTTCACAGCAGGAAAACCTCCTAACCAATATAGTGACATAGTAACAGTAACATAATTATTAAGGTTGAAGGAAGACTTTAAGTTCATCTAGTTCAACCCATATCCTATCCTAACTTGCCCTAACATATTGATCCAGAGGAAGGCAAAAAAAAACCATGTGGCAAACAGTAAGCTCCACATTGGGGAAAAAATTCCTTCGCGACTCCACATACGGCAATCAGACTAGCTCCCTGGATCAACGCAATATTAAGGAAACAAGTGTAGATAACCTGTAATATTATACTTTTCAAGAAAGGCATCCAGTCCCTTCTTAAATTTTATTAGGGAATCACTCATTACAACATCATATGGCAGAGAGTTCCATAGTCTCACTGCTCTTACAGTAAAGAATCCGCGTCTGTGAGTATGCTTAAACCTTCTTTCCACCAGACGAAGAGGATGCCCCCTTGTCCCTGCCACAGGTCTAAGAGTAAAAAGATTATTAGAAAGGTCTTTGTATTGTTCCCGCATATATTTATACATTGTAATAAGATCACCCCTAAGCCTTCGATTTTCCAAACTAAATAACCCCAAGTGTAATAACCTGTCTTGGTATTGCAGACCCCCTAGTTCCCTAATAACCTTGGTCGCTCTTCTCTGCACCCGCTCCAGTTCAGCTATGTCTTTCTTATACACCGGAGACCAGAACTGTACACAGTATTCTAAGTGTGGTCACACTAGTGACTTATATAGAGGTAAAATTATGTTCTCCTCATGAGCATCTATGCCTCTTTTAATGCATCCCATGATTTTATTTGCCTTTGCAGCAGCTGCCTGACACTGGTCACTAAATGTGAGTTTGTCGTCCACCCATACACCCAGGTCTTTATCAGTGACAGTTTTGCCCAGTGTTTTACAATTAAGCACATAATTATACATCTTGTTCGTTCTACCCAAGTGCATGACCTTACATTTATCCCCATTAAAGCTCAATTGCCATTTATCAGCCCAAGCTTCTAGTTTACATAAATCCTCCTGTAATATAAAATTGTCCTCCTCTGTATTGATTACCCTGCAGAGTTTAGTGTCATCTGCAAATATTGAAATTCTACTCTCTATGCCCCCTACAAGGTCATTAATAAATATGTTAAAAAGAAACGGGCCCAAAACTTACCCCTGTGGTACCCCACTGCTAACCGTGACCCAGTCCGAGTGTGCTCCATTAATAACCACCCTTTATTTCCTATCCCTGAGCCAGCTCTTAACCCACCTACATAGATTTTCCCCTATCCCCATTGTTCTCATTTTATGTATCAACCTTTTGTGTGGCACCGTATCAAAAGCTTTTGAAAAGTCCATGTATGCCACGTCCACTGCATTCCCTTGGTCCAGTCCGGAACTTACCTCTTCAAAAAAGCTTATCAGATTAGTCTGACAGGAACGGTCCCTTGTGAACCCATGCAAACGATCAAGATCACTTTATTTGGCAACAAATTGATCAAGGAATAGGAGAATGTCAATGCATACTACAAGAACCCTCGTCCGTGGAATGGCGAGCACAAAGAGAGAGTCAATGTAAGGAGAAGGACCGGACCGGGTGTACCTATTCCATGATGGATCCAGAACTGTCGGGGCTGTCTCCCATGTTGCACGGGAGAAAGCTTAAAACCCCGGACCGACCTTTGCACTCAGTGTTAGGGGGCGCGGCTAAGCTTAAAAAGCCGCAGTGCACGGGAAACATGGTGGGAATGCGTGGCGTGCAGGAGTACCGTGTTGGTGCTCCGACCTCAGCATCGGGACGGAGCAGGCCCATGCCATAGGGGCCCAAGATCCTCGCATATAGACTGCCAACAGAAACTTGTAATGTGCTTGTTGGCACCTGTGACCGGGGTGACAAAATCTCCAGCCAGAGAATAGACGCGTGCGTGTTGAGACAGAGAACCCGAGCAACCCGCTGTGAACTGTATACTGATACACCCTCATACCATTGCCGAGCAACATTAAGCTCTGGCAGTGATAAAGACTATGTATGTTCCTGTGGACCGAGGACCCCCATCAGGACAATGAGGAATCACCGCTGCCGGACCCCTCATGTGCCACCATTGGAAACTATGATTCCACATTCCGACGTCGTCGGACTGATAAGTTTATCGTTACTGAACTTTCCCCTTTAAATTCCCTGCTCTTGTTTTATCCCATTTTGCATAATCTCCTGCAAGCCTGTTTTACTCTACCCTCTCCCTGCATGGAGTATTCTTTGTTAAAGTAAATCACACATTGACCCTTGCTCTGCCTGCTGTCCATTACTGCATCTTGCAACCTGCTCACAAGATAATCCTTTAATCGTCCCACCATGGGGAAATTCAGAGCATTACAGCAGCAAGGCAGGAACAAATACAGATACAGATGCATAAAGGCATTACATTGACAGTAGGTAGGTACATATACGAAAAAAAAAAAAATTGAGAAGAAATATTCTGACAGCTTCTTACTCAGAGAACAGGGTGCTCCTGTTCATGCATCATATGAGAAAGGACTGCTCCTAAACCAATTTCTGAGGTGCCTTTCTGGAGTACAAAAGTCCTTAAAGGTGGGGGCAACCAGAAGCGGCTGCTTACCCATCAGTTACTTTCAGTTCATGAAAGGCTGTCTTTGCCTCCGCAGTCCATTTGGCCATAGCTGATTTTGTCCCCTTAAGGAGGTCAGTCAGGGGTACAGCCAAGATGCCAAAGTTTGAGCGGAATCTCCTAAACAACCTCACAATTCCCAGAAAGGCTCTAACTTGCTTCTTTGAGAGTGGTCTTGGGCAGTTTTTGGTTGCGTCCACTTTACTGAGCTGGGGTTTGATATCGCCTCTACCTTCTACATATCCTAGATATTTGACCACTTCTTTCTTCATGGCCCATTTTTTTTTATTTCTAGAAAACCGCGCCTTCCTGATAGCATCAAACACTGCCTGGACCTTTCACAGATGACATCCCCAATCCGGGCTGAAGAGTACAATATCATTCAGGTATGCCGAAGTGTAATTCTTATGGTGTCCCTATGGAAGATGGAAGGGGCTAACTGCAAACCAAACTGCATCTGGACGTATTGGAAGCAGCCATTGGGAGTAGAGAATGTAGTCTTCTTGGCTTCTTGTGACATGGGGATTTGCCAATATCTCATTGTTAAATCCAAAGTGATTATATACCTTACTGGCACATGTGTCGTGATCAGCTCGTTGATACTCAGCATCAGATATGCACCAAGCTTGGAGACTGCATTCAACTTCCTATAATTGTTATACAGTCACGGCCAAAAGTTTTGAGAATGACACAAATATTATATTTTCACATGATCTGCTGCCCTCTGGTTTTTATGTGTGTTTGTCAGATGTTTTTATCACATACAGAAATATAATTGCAATCATATTATGAGTAACAAAAGGTTATATTGACAGTTAGAATGAGTTAATGCAGAAAGTCAATATTTGCAGTGTTGACCCTTCTTCTTCAGGACCTCTGCAATTCTCCCTGGCATGCTCTCAATCAACTTCTGGATCAAATCCTGACTGATAGCAGTCCATTCTTGCAAAATCAATGCTTTTATTTTGTCTGCATTTGAAGGTTTTTGTTTTTCCACCCATCTCTTGATGATTGACCACAAGTTCTCAATGGGATTAAGATCTGGGGAGTTTCCAGGCCATGGTCCCAAAATCTCTATGTTTTGTTCCCTGAGCCATTTAGTTATCACCTTTGCTTTATGGCAAGGTGCTCCATCATGTTGAAAAAGGCATTGTTGATCGCCAAACTGCTCTTGGACGGTTGGGAGAAGTTGCTCTCGGAGGACATTCTGGTACCATTCTTTATTCATGGCTGTGTTTTTAGGCAAGACTGAGAGCCCATTCCCTAGGCTGAGAAGCAACCCCACACATGAATGGTTTCAGGATGCTTGATAGTTGGCATGAGACAAGACTGGTGGTAGCGCTCACCTCGTCTTCTCCGAATAAGCCGTTTTCCAGATGTCCCAAACAATCGAAAAGGGGATTCATCAGAGAAAATGACTTTACCCCAGTCCTCAGCAGTCCACTCCCTGTACCTCTTGCAGAATATCAGTTTGTCCATGATGTTTTTTCTGGAGAGAAGTGGCTTCTTTGCTGCCCTCCTTGAGACCAGGCCTTGCTCCAAGAGTCTCCGCCTCACAGTGCGTGCAGATGCACTCACAACTGCCTGCTGCCATTCCTGAGCAAGCTCTGCACTGCTGGTAGCCCGATCCCGCAGCTGAAACACTTTTAAGAGACGGTCCTGGCGCTTGCTGGTCTTTCTTGGGCGCCCTGGAGCCTTTTTGGCAACAAGGGAACCTCTCTCCTTGAAGTTCTTGATGATGCGATAGATTGTTGACTGAGGTGCAATCTTTCTAGCTGCGATACTCTTCCCTGTTAGGCCATTTTTGTGCAGTGCAATGATGACTGCACGTGTTTCTTTAGAGATAACCATGGTTAACAGAAGAGAAACAATGATGCCAAGCACCAGCCTCCTTTTAAAGTGTCCAGTGGTGTCATTCTTACTTAATCATGACAGATTGATCTCCAGCCCTGTCCTCATCAACACCCACACCTGTGTTAATGGAGCAATCACTGAAACGATGTTAGCTGGTCCTTTTAAGGCAGGGCTGCAATGATGTTGAAATGTGTTTTGGGGGATAAAGTTAATTTTCTAGGCAAATATTGACTTTGCAAGTAATTGCTGTTAAGCTGATCACTCTTTATAACATTCTGGAGTATATGCAAATTGCCATTAGAAAAAATGAAGCAGTAGACTTTGTAAAAATTAATATTTGTGTCATTCTCAAAACTTTTGGCCATGACTGTAGAACCTCCATTCACCATCAGGTTTTGGAACAAGGACAATAGGGCTAGACAACCCGCTCTTGGATTCCTCAATGACTCAGAGATTCAGCATATGCTTTATTTTCTTGGAGATCAGCTCTCGCAGGGCCTCAGAAATTCGATAGGGCTTCAATTTCACCCGCACATGGGATTCCGTCTATAACCTTTACATTCTGGAAAATCTGAGAACAGGTCCCTGTTCTGATACAGCAACTCCCGATGCTGGTGTTTGTGGGTCTTCAGCTGTGTCTTAGCTACTGTTGTTTCTTCAACATCAGCTTCTGGCTTGACCAGCATAAACAGAGTTTCAATGAGCTCCCTGTCTTGCCACGGCTTGATAACATTGACATGGTACACTTGATACGGTTTTTGTCTTCCTGGTTGATGAACCTTGTAGTTCACTTCACCAAGCTTCTCCCTCACTTCAGTGGGGCCTTGCCATTTGGCCAAAACTTACACTCCACTGTGGGAATTAGTATGAGGACTCAGTCCCCAGGGCTGAACTGCCTCAACCTGCCTGACCAATTGTAGACCCTAGATTGAGCCTCTTGTGTCTGGAGCATACATCCTTTTTAAGAAGGGCATCACCTTCGCCATCCTCTCCTGCATTTGGTCGACGTGGTCGACGACACTTGGTGGGGTGTGACTTAGGCTTCTCAGGTTTCCTTTGCTACATCAAGGAGACCCCACAGATGTTGGCCATACAGAAGTTCAAATGGAGGGATTCTAGTAGAGTCTTGTGGAATCTCCTGATAGAAAACAACACATGCGGTTGGAGAATGTCACTGTCTTTCTCTATGACCTTCTTAAGCATATTGTTCAGTGTTTTATTGAACCCTTCCAGAAGGCCTTCCATCTGGGGATGGTAAATGGACATCTTCAGTTTTGTAATTTGTAGGGCCTTACACAGATCCCTCATCACTTTACTGATAAAGGGTGTTCCTTGGTCAGTCAGGATCTACCTCTCTATTCCTGTCCATGAAAAAATGTGTACTAACTGGGGCTATACTTTTCACAGAGGAGTTTCTCAGGGGAACTGCTTCAGGGTACCGTGTGTTACAAAACCTAGAGTCGACCCACTGGATTGCGGTACTGACCCTGGGCGAGCTGGTCAGGTGGAACTGACCCCTATACAGGGACCGTTAGGGCAGGCCTAGGAGGAAGGTTTACCACAAAAGGTAGTGCCAGAAGATCGGCTCAAAGACAAGTAGAAGAATCGGGGTACTCACTAAGAACTAGATGGAGCTGAACAGCCACAGAGAGACATGGGATCCGGGACAAGGCAGAGTTCACAGAGGGTGCGATATCCTGGGCAGAGCAGAGCTCACATTGGAAAGTGTACTGGGAAAAGCAGAGCAGAACACACACTGGAACCATACAAGGATCAAGCAGAGCAGAGCACGCACTGGAAGCGTACAAGGATCGAGCAGAGCAGGGCACGCACTGGAAGAATACAGGGACAGAGCAGAGCATGCACTGGCAGCATACAGGGACAGAGGAGAGCACACACTGGAAGCGTACTGACACCTACACAGGCAAGTGCAGGAAATAATAATCAGGCGCCGAGGAACGGCTGAAGCCGTCTAATATAGCTTTCACCGGGCACCCAGGGAGATCACTTCCAGGTCATGATTCAGGCCGAAGCCTAGTGCACCCGGCAAGCGCACGGCCGAGGCCTAAGAGTGCGCATGCGCGGACAGCGAGGGAACTGGGGAGGCTGCAAGGCTGGGAGCACAGAGACAATGCAGCGTGCCCCGATCCCAGCAGCCCCTAGGGAGACGGGAGCGTGGGTGGACATGGCAGTAATAGTATCCCCCTTACGCCCCTCACGTTTGGAGAGGAACCTCTTGAGAATATGGGGGGCATGAATCTTCTCTCGGGGCTCCCACGATCTCTCCTCAGGACCGAAACCCCTCCAGTCATTCAAAAGAAGGTTTTTCATTTAGCTCTTTTCGAGGCCAGTATATCTTTTACCTCAAAGACATCCCCAGTGCTAATGGATGGAGGAGAGTGACTAGATGTGGCATGGAAGTGATTGAGAACCACGGGTTTAAGGAGTGATACATGGAAAGTGTTGGGAATACAAAGCGAGGCAGGCAACCTCAGTTTGTAGGTAACATCATTGACTTGGTTCAAGACTTCAAAAGGGCCGATGTAGCGAGGACCCAATTTGTAGGATGGAATCTTGAGCCTGATATTCATGGACGCAAACCAAACTCTCTCATCCAGAAGATATGTAGGGGAATCTAAGCGCCTCTTATCTGTGTATCTCTTCATCTTGCCGAAAGCCCTCAAGCGCATCCTTCGTCTCCCTCCAGATCATTGAAAACTCCTTCGACATTGAATCAACTGCTGGCACACCCAAGACAAGGGAAACCGGGAGTAGCATGTTGGGGTGTTGACGAAAAATAATGTAGAACAGAGACTTGGTAGAAGATTCGCTGGGATGATTGTTATATGCAAACTCTGCCCAGGGAAGAAGGCTAAACCAGTCATCCTGACGGACATTAGTAAAGTGCCAAAGGTAAGAAGTTAGGACCTGGTTGACTCATTCTACCTGGCCGATAGGCCTAGGAAAATTCCAGAGTTACCTTCATGAGTCTGCAGTGAGCTCTCCAGAAGCGAGAAGTAAATTGTATACCTCGGATACTATGTGTAGAGGGAAACCATGAAACTTGAAAATGTGACTAACGAAGATCTTTGCCAATTCTGTAGCAGATGGTAAGCCGAGTAGGGGAACAAAATGAGCCATTTTCAAAAAAACTGTCGACAACCACCAAAATAACCGTACAATCCGAGGAACGAAGCAGGTCAGCAATAAAATCCATGGCAATGTGTTGCCAGGGAGCCGAAGGTACCGGAAGGGGATGCAGGAGCCTGGAGAGAAGTTGCCTTGGAGTCTTGTTCTTGGTGCAGGACAGGTAAGAGGCTGTAAAATCCTCCACATCTTGATGGAGGGAAGGCCACCAGTAGTTGCAAGAGATGAGAGTCTTCTTGATTCCAGCATGGCCAGCCAATTTAAAGGAATGACCCCAGCAAAGTACTTGATCTTGTCGTTCTCTGCCACGAACGTCTTACCTGGTGGTGTGGTAACCGTGAGTGGAGCCACGGTGATTACCCTAGAAGGGTCGATGATGTGAGAGGGATCCTTCTCAGTATCCTTCGACTGGAAGGACCTGGAGAGAGCATCTGCCTTAACGTTCTTGATGCCTAGCTGAAAGTGGAGTATGAAGTCAAACCGAGCGAAGAACAGGGACCATCTGGCTTGTCGAGGGTTAAGCCTTTATGTAGACTGAATGTACGCCAGATTCTTGTGGTCGGTGTAGACAATTAAAGGATGTATGGCTCCTTCGAGAAAATACCGCCACTCTAACGCCAACTTAATGGCCAACAACTCCCTGTCTTTGATGGAATAGTTGCGTTTTGAAGTGGAGAGTGCTTTGGAGAAGAAACCGCAGGTGACAAATCGACCCGAAGAAGACTTCTGGGAAAGAACAGCACTGACACCCATGGACGGAATCGTGCACCTCGAGAATAAATGGCATGCTAGCCACAGGACAATGCAATATAAGAGCCTCTGCAAAAATCCGCTTCAAGGTTAAGAAAGCCTCTTCTGTCTCAGATGGCCAGACATTGGGATTGGATCCTTTGCGGGTGAGAGATGAGATCGGCTTAGTCAGTGATGAGAAATGAGAAATAAATTGTCGGTAATAGTTCACGAAGCCAAGAAAGTGTTGAATGGCCTTAATCTCCTGAGGTTGTGGCCAGTTGAGAATGGCAGACACCTTTTTGGGATCCAGCATGAGACTGGAATTGGAGATAACATAACCTAGAAAATATATGGAAGCCTGTTTGAAAATGCACTTCTCGAATTTGGCGTAAAGCTGATTCTCTTGTAGTTGCAGCAATACCTGGTGAACATTCCTTCTGTGGGTGGGCTAGTCCGGAGAAAAAAACAGAATATCATCCAGGTAAACCACCACGCAGGAGTATAACAGATCATGGAAGATGTCATTAACCAACTCTTGAAAAAACGCAGGCGCGTTGCAAAGACCGAAGGGCATAACTAAATACTCGTAATGGCCGTCTCAGGTGTTAAATGCAGTCTTCCACTCATCCCTGGAGTGAATTCGGACCAAGTTGTAGGCCCCACGAAGGTCAAGCTTAGTGAAGATCCTTGCTCATTGCAGACGATCAAAGAGCTCAGGGATGAACGGCAGTGGGTATCTGTTCTTGACGGTAATCTCATTGAGACCTCTAGTCAATACAAGGACGAAGTGAGCCGTCTTTCTTTTTGACAAAGAAGAATCCAGCGCCTGCGGGTGAAGAGGTCTTTTGGATAAAGCATTTGGCCAGATTCTCCTGAATATACTCCAACATAGCTTGTGTCTCCGCTGGAGACAAATGATAGATTCTACCCCTGGGGGGTGTAGAGCCAGGAATGAGTTAAATCGGGCAGACATATGGCCGATGCGGAATAAGACTCTGCCTCTCTCTTGCAGAAGACATATGCAAAGGGCCAATAAGCCGCTTGTAATCCGACAGGAGCGGAGATGGGTCGGGACACACCGAACCAGTAACAAGCAATGGTCATTGCAGTGCGGACCCCCAACGTAGAACGTCCCCTAAGTGTCAGTCAAGGATAGGTTCATGCTCCCTCAGCCAGGGTAGCCCGAGAAGAATTGCAGAAGACAAATTGGGCAGGACATAGAGCGCAATTCTCTCGTGATGCAGAGCTCCCACTTGCAACTCCACCTCCTCCATAACCTTCATGATGGTTTCTCACAATGGCCTTGCATCTAGTGAGGAAATCAGCCGCGATTCCTCAAGAAACTTGACCAGAATCTGATGCTTTCTGACCTCCTCAAGACTTATGAAGTTGCCTGCCGTGCCAGAATCCACATACACCAACTCAGAGTAGCGCCTATTCTCAAAAATTATTTGGACAGATATGGTTAAGGGTAGAGAGGAGTCACACACACCTAGGGAGGCCTCTCCTACCTGACCTAGGTGGAGGAGATTCCCGGCTGCTCAGGGCAAGAACTGAGGAAATGCGAAGCACTACCACAGTTAAAACAAAAGCCTTGCGCGACTCTCTTTCTGACACAGATCTGCTGTTTTGACCCAATCCACCTGCATAGGTTCTGGTGCGGGAACGGAAGGGGATGCCGACGACCATGGGCTGGGAGGCCTATGGGTGGCAGGGAATGGACGATGGTACCCTCTCTCTCGAGCGGACTCCAGAGAATGCTCCTGGAAGTGTAGATCAATACATGTGGCCAGGGAAATTAAATCCTCTAGGGAGGTAGGAGTATCCCAACCCACAAGTTTGTCTTTAATTCGACCTGACAACCCTCGCCAGAATGCACTGACCAGCGCCTCGTTATTCCACCCCAGCTCAGAGGACAGTGTACAAAAATGAATGGCATATTGCCCAACAGCGAGGGAGCCCTGGTGGAGGTTAAAGAGGGACCCGTGGTATTGATGTGGAGATAATTCAAAATGTAGACGGCAATGATTCAAAAAACCCTGGCACAGCTTGGGTCCCGAGGAATGGCATAAACGGTCTGATATACCTGACACCGGACGCCCAGGGACATCACTTCCGTGTCAGGAATTAGGCAAAAGCCTAGTGAACCCAGCAAGTGTGAGGCCGAGGCCTAAAAGTGCCTGCCAGTTTTAAAAGCATTTGCCAATAAAGATTGTTGAATTTTAATTAATTGCCCGGTGTGTTGAGCTGGATCCACTTTCATTTCCTCATGGTGAGGTAACACAGAAACCATTTCCATTGAAATGTCCAGGCTCGTTTATTGGTGCTTCATAAACCAGCCACAAGCACAATAAAAATAAATGGCCTTTCAATGCAGGCAAAACAAAGTTACCAGTTCCAGCAATGGCACTTTAGAGACAGTCTAGGACATACAGGCTGGATAGCATCCAATATACAGCTCAGAGTGGAGATAAAACACAGGAGTCCTTCTTAACTTCACACACAGATCATTTGTCCAACAAACATATTCCATTTTAGTCCGGGGTCACACTTGCGAGTGTGATGCTAGAAACTCGCATCAATACCCGGAGCTGCCACTGGCACTCGGGACCGGAATGTGCAACTGCATGTATTTCTATTCAGCCACACACTCCAGTCCTGAGTTCCGCTGGGTGTTGATGCGCGAGTTTCTCGCATCACACTCGCAAGTGTGACCTTGGCCTTACCCTAAGAACCAGAGCCATGGGTGGGCTATGTGGGCAGTCAGACCCACCCATCTCTCAAGCTGCCTATAAAACCTGGCTGCAATGCACAAAACAAGCCCCTTAGTGATATGTGCACTAGAATATTACCCCAGGTTTACATCACAGAGGACAACGCCCTCTATGATACATACCTCCCATCAACTATGTGTCAAGTAGACACCTTTCTTTGACCGAACAGGGAGTTAATGGTGGAAATCCTTGCACACATGGATACAGCCACAGTGAGGTAAATGAAGGTGCAGCTTATTCATGCACATACACTGCCATTATCATTCGTCTAAGGCCGGAGTCACACTTGAGAGGAATACAGATGAGTGCTATGCAATAAAACATCACATAGCACTCGGACCACTGTTAATCTGTGTGCCAGCTCCCATCACAGGTTTTTTTTTTCGATCGTATTATACTTGCCAGTGAAATTGCAGCATGCTGCGATTTGCAGCGTATATCGGCCGAGTCTCGCCAATGCAAGTATATGGGTGCGAGAAAAAAACCGGACACCACACGGACGATCCATGTGACTTGCGAGAAATACGCAAGCATTTTCCAGATGACAGGAAATTGCCTCATCAATTATCAGGAAGCTTTGGCATGCTAATTTCCCTGGCAACCTCTCCAAAAAAATCACGGAACACTCCTCCATGTAGTCCAGCAGCATGGCCAGACACATCAATGTGGAGATGCTCAGTTCTGGTTCAAGAGAGGCCAGAACTATGGGACCAATGTGACGTCCACTATTCGGACCGCGCACGTAAGGATGCATCATGGAAGGCGAATCTGCACCCAAATGTTCCCAGATTTTGAGGAAAGACCTCGTGAGGTCCAGCAAAAAATTAGTAAGTACAATCATAAAAAAATATTAAAAGTTCACACATGAATAAAGTAATTAACTTAGGATCATCATATGTGATGTTATTTGTAATCTGTGACCTATTTCAGACTTTACACTTGCCAAGTAGTAGGCCACATTACACTGAAGCCAAAATTATGCAAGCCAAACCCTGTGATTGAAAATTAAAACATTTTTTGTGTTACTTTGCAGTCCCAGATGTCACAAGACGGTGGCGCAGCTGCTGAGACTAGCACCGGCAGGAGCGGCAGGGCTGGAGGGGTGGTGCAGCACCCAAAAAAAAATATACAAAGTGGGCCATTTATATGGATACACATGGGTGGGTCATTTATAAAGTTGGAATCCAAAATGGCCGACTTCAAAATGGCCACCATGGTCACCACCCATCTTGAAAAGTTTTCCCCCTCCCATATACTAATGTGCCACAAACAGGAAGTTGATATCACGTTATAGCGTTCATGAAAATAGAAAATAATTTTATTTGTGCAGTCTGCAAAAACATTTCAGCCTACATGGCCTTCATCAGTCTGACTGCTTTAAATAATTTGGTAAGGAGGTAATGAGGTAAGTAATGTGCCAACTCCTGTTGTAAAGACTGTAATGGTGGGCTATCCAGCTCACTGTCCAGGCAAAATTCTGTACAATAACCAATGTATGGTAAGCTATCCAGCTCCCTGTCCAGGCAAAATTCTTTTATTTTTGATCAGGGTGCCTGTATAATTGGCCCTTGTGAGACTATTGCGTGAAATGATAAGGATTGTAGTCCGGATTGTAGCCCGGCTTGCTGCTATGTCAGAGCTCTCTCTGCTCGCATGTTTTACATGAGTGTATCAGTACAGCACTGGTGGTTAGTAGAAGTGGGCATGGGTCCGAACGCAGTTTCCACTGCTTGTCACATAGCTTACCATACATTGGTTATTGTGCAGAATTTTGCCTGGACAGTGAGCTGGATAGCCCACCATTACAGTCTTTACAACAGGAGTTGGCACATTACTTACCTCATTACCTCCTTACCAAATTATTTAAAGCAGTCAGACTTATGAACGCCATGTAGGCCGAAACGTTTTTGCAGACTGCACAAATAAAATTATTTTCTATTTTCATGAACGCTATAAGTTTAGTGCCAAGTTATTTTCATTATTGCTCTTTGGTTTGGGTAACCTTCTTGTGCACCCTGCAGTAGTGCCACGCTATATTTCACACCATAACCACCTCTCTAGGCCTCTCTCAGCTTTCAACCTCTGAGACACACAAGGACGGTAACACCCTTGATCTGGTCTTCGTCCGGCTCTGTTCAATCTCCCACATAAATAACTCACCGCTTCCACTCTCTGACCACAACATTCTCTCCTTCACGCTCACAAATCCTCGCTTACCCCAGCTCACTCCTACCTACCACACATTCAGAAATCTACAAGCCATTAACCCTCAGACACTTTCAGATTCCCTACACTTATCACTGTCCCCAATCACCACTTTTTCCTGTCCTAATCTGGCTGTTCATCACTACAATGACACTCTTAGAAGCACCTTTGACCAAGTAGCTCCCCTCACCCTCAGAACCTCCAAGCACAGAGTAAAACAGCCCTGGATCACATCGCAAACTCAACTTCTCAACTTTACAGAAAAAATAGATAATATCCATCAGGAAATCTGCTCCCAACCACCAAGTGATGTGACTCCCATCCCTTCCTGCATCTCCCCTGGCTCACTTTCCACATTTGATCCCATCACAGAAGACGAAGTCTCCAGATTCCTCTCTTCTTGTCCGACTATATGCACTACCGACCCCATTCCCTCACACCTCCTCCAGTCTCTCTCTCCAGTCATCACAACTCACCTAACTACAATCTTTAATCTCTCCCTCTCCTCGGGCATTTTCCCATCCTCCTTCAAACACGCCATAGTTACTCCATTACTAAAGAAACCTGCTCTCGACCCATCCTGCACAAACAACTACAGACCAGTCTCCAATCTCCCCTTCATCTCTAAACTTTTGAAGCACCTAGTTTACTCCCGCCTTACCCGTTACCTCTTCACTCACTCCCTTCTAGACCCTTAACAGTCCGGCTTCCGCCCCCTACATTCGACTGAAACTGCACTCAAAGTGACCTTCTGACAGCAAAACGTAACGGTGACCACACTCTGCTCATTATTCTTGACCTATCTGCAGCTTTTGACACTGTTAACCAACATCTCCTACTCTCTAGGCTCCAGTCACTAGGCATTAAGGACACTGCTCTCTCCTGGTTCTTTTCCTATCTCTCTGACCGCTTGTTCTCTGGCTCCATGTCATCTCCTCTTCCTCTTGCTGTCAGGGTAGCTCAGGGCTCAGTCCTTGGCCCCCTTCTTTTCTCTCTCTACATGGCCCCAATTGGACAGACCATCAGCAGATTTGGCTTTCGGTACCATCTTTATGCTGATGACACACAACTATATACGTCTTCCCCCGACCTTACCCCCGCTGTACTACAGAACGCCAGTGACTGTCTGTCCGCAGTCTCCAACATCATGTCCGCTCTCTATCTGAAACTCAAACTCTCCAAAACTGAACTTCTTCTGCTCTCTCCGTCTACTAATCTACCTAAATCTGACATTTCCCTCTCTGTGGATGGCACCACAATAACACCCCGGCAGCAGGCGCTCTGTCTGGGTATTATGTTTGACACCAATCTCTCCTGCACATCCCATATGCAATCTCTTGCCCGCTCTTGCTGCTTACACCTAAAGAACATCTCTAGAATCCTCCCTTTTCTCACCATGGAAACATCAAAAACCCTCACTGTAGCATTCATCCACTCCCGCCTGGATTACTGCAACACTCTATTAATTGGCCTCCCCGTCACTCGACTATCCCCTCTCCAGTCCATACTTAATGCAGCAGCCAGGGTCATCTATCTGACTAATCGGTACTCGGACACGTCCGCCCTTCGCCAGTCCTTACATTGGCTGCCCATTCATTATAGGATCCAATTCAAAGTACTTGTTCTCACCCACAAAGCTCTCCACAGTGCAGCAACCCCTTACATCTCCTCCCTCATTTCTGTCCATCGGCCTAACCGACTGCTGCGCTCTGCAAACAACTGTCGACTAACCTCTGCACTAATCCGTACCTCCCACTCCCGACTCCAAGACTTCTCCCGTGCTGCTCCTATTCTCTGGAATGCTCTACCCCAAGAAATCAGGACTATCCACAATTTGCATAGTTTCAGCTGCTCCCTCAAAGCACATTTGTTCAGAGTGGCCTATCACATTCACTAATCAAAGTCATTTTATGTGTAAGTGTGCGAGTGTAGCCCATTCACTATCTCCATCTATCCCCCACTCCCTCAAGATGGCTGGACCATCATTGTAAATATACACCTGTACTTTGTATCTCCCTCACCTCATTGTAGATTGTAAGCTCTCACGAGCAGGGTCGTCTTATTTTGCTTCAATTATTGTATTGTTAACGTTGTTACTAGAGTTGAGCGACTTTTGCTTTTTTAGGGTGGAGTTTCGTTTCATGAAACCCGACTTTTCCAAAAGTCGGGTCGAGCAAAATCGGCCGACTATAGGGAAAAGTCGGGGGTCCGACCGAAGCACGAAACCCAATGTAAGTCAATGGGGAATTAAAGTCGGCAGTGAGAGGACAGGAAACACACCTACAGTGCCCATTTGAAAGCCAAAAGCATCAATTCTTCTTACTTAAGCTTGTCAACCTTAATTAACTTCATAATACTAGTTACACACTGAAAAATGGGGGTTATTTGGCTAAAGTTGTGGGGGGGTAGGGCTGGCTCCTGGTTTTCATGTGCCCTGGGCAAAAGAGCGCCCCTTTAACACATACCACAACTCATGATGCTTTGATACGGCAGAGAAATAGCGGTATAGTACAATGAAAAATACTTCACTTTTTACATCTCATGACGAGGCCCATCTATTTCTCCATACAGAATCATTGGTCCCATACTGTATAATGTTTGAAACAGTATATGATGAGCTCCACATAATGCTACAGTATATGCTGGTCCCCATGGATGAAGCTCCACTGTCTTATGGGCCCAAATAATGCTCCAAACATAATGGGCCCCATTTCTAATGCTCTAGTGTATAATGGGCCCTGTAAATGCTGCTCCAGTGTCTGATGTCCACCTTTGGAATGTTCCAGTGTATGGTGGGCCCCATCTATCTTTCTCCAGAGTATAGTGCTCCCCAAAAATTGCTGTCCCAACATTGAAAACAATCAAATAAGTCTCCTCGCTAGGGAATCCCTGTACTAGTCTGGACTCCTCGTTGTCCCCATCTTCCATCTCACTGCACAGTATTTCAACCTTGCAAGTGCTGTGATCCTGAGCAAGCAGGGGGGGCCCACTCATTGGCGACGGCACTGGCACAGGGCCCCTGATAGTACGGTGGTGTGTCTGACGGCGGGTGTGCCGAACCTGCACTTTCATCTGCAGCTTCCTCTTTGTCACCGTGTAAGATGGAACTGTATATGGGAAGGGTAACCTGAGTTTCATCAGGGTCAGATTCAGGCCGTGTAGCATGCGAGGGGAATGTAGTGGTCTGGGTCAATGTACCAGCAGATTCATCGAGCAGTGGCTGGGCATCAGTGCACTTGTGTCGCCCCCAGGAGTACGGTCGCCACAGTGGCATTACCTTCCTCCTAGGGAGTGTGATGTCATGCTTGGGAGCAACGAAGGATCTCTCTAGCAGGTTAACTTATTGGGCGGCGTTATTCCCACGAGTCACGACCCTCCAAACAGCGTTCATGAAGGCAAAGTGTTTGTTTTACGTGGGCAGTATGGTTGCAAAGCTGAACCTTAAAGGAATGTCCAGAAGGGCACCACCAGGAGTGGAGCCTACGGCGTAATTTGACTCAACATGGGCAACCTCAACCATCCAGCCACAAAAAAGATGCACACATTGCAAGCTTAATTCCGTTAACGAACGAGACTCCGTCATGCCCCGCGGTCCGAGTCCGGCTTACTAGAGGGACACGCGAGGCTCTGGCACGTGAGATTGACCAATAACTGGTGTGTCATGCCCTTACATGTCCGTGGCTGCACGTGCGCTACACTGAAAAGGCCAGCGTTTGTCGCTTACAGGTGCAGATAACCCGCTGAACAACGTTAGTGATGGGGATCTGGGATTACAATTATTACCCGCGAACGATGATTTCCCAGTAAGTCCAGGTCAACCGCAGTTCCGGAATTAGGCCTAACCGTCATTCCTGAAAAAATGAAAAACTTACGTGTGCAAACCACAGGTGCTGTAGCTTGCTTAACAGCTCGCCAGCCATTCTCAGACCCAGTATGGATTACACGTGATTGCACAAAGGTGAGAAAGGGTACCGTATCCCCGGATAACATGTATGGATAGCATAGTGTACACATTCAAAATATATGCCTATAGATCAGGAGGCAGGCTCAGACGGTGTCAGGCCTAGTATGGATTACACGTGATTGCACAAAGGTGAGAAAGGGTACCGTATCCCCGGATAACATGTATGGATAGCATAGTGTACACATTCAAAATATATGGCTATAGATAAGGAGGCAGGCTCAGACGGTGTCAGGCCCAGTATGGATTACAGGTGATTGCACAAAGGTGGGAAAGGGTACCGTATCCCCGGATAACATGTATGGATAGCATAGTGTATACATTCAAAATATATGTCTATAGATCAGGAGGCAGGCTCAGACTGTGTCAGGCCCAGTATGGACTACACGTGATTGCACAAAGGTGAGAAAGGGTACCGTATCCCCAGATAACATGTATGGATAGCATAGTGTACACATACAAAATATATGTCTATAGATCAGGAGGCAGGCTCAGACTGTGTCAGGCCCAGTATGGATTACACGTGATTGCACAAAGGTGAGAAAGGGTACCGTATCCCCGGATAACATGTATGGATAGCATAGTGTACACATACAAAATATATGTCTATAGATCAGGAGGCAGGCTCAGACTGTGTCAGGCCCAGTATGGATTACACGTGATTGCACAAAGGTGAGAAAGGGTACCGTATCACCAGATAACATGTATGGATAGCTTAGTGTACAGATTCAAAATATATGTCTATAGATCAGGAGGCAGGCTCAGACGTTGTCAGTCCCAGTATGGATTTGACGGCCCAGACTACACAGCGGAGGAGCAGGGAGAGGTAAACATTGCAAATGCTGGGGCCCTGCCCAAGCAAGGGGGGCACACTCGTGGGCGTCGGTACTGGCACTGGGCCCCTCATAGTACGGCGGTGTGTCTGATGGCGGGTGTGCACCACCACCGTCAGAGACACTTGATTGCACTATGAGGGACCCTGTGCCAGTGCCCGCGCCCAAGAGTCGGCCTACCCACCTGTCCAGGGCAACGGCACTCGCACGGTTTCGTGCACTAGGTGGTGACCCCGGCCACGGGGGGAGGCAGCACAGTTAGGGAGTTTTAGAAAGTGGCATATGTTGATGTTGGACATTCAGCTGATGCAAAAGGCGAAATAGGTCAAGTCCCAGGAAGAGGTGGACCAAAGCAAGCCATTTTTCTGTCACCCTATGTGTCATCAGGGGAAGGTCGGACAAAATCCTTGGAAACCCATGCATGGTTCATTTTAATGAAGGTTAGATCAACCACATTTTGGGTTGACAGACGGGTCCTTTTTTCTGTCAGGATTGATCCAGCTGCACTGAAGACTCTTTCCGATAGCACACTTGCAGCTGGGCAAGCGAGCTCCTGTAAGGCATATTGTGCCAATTCAGGCCAGGTGTCCAGTTTAGCGGCCCAATAGTCAAAGGGGAATGACCTGTGCGGGAGAACATCGATATGGGAGGAAAAGTAGTTTGTAACCATAGTTGACAACTGCTGTCTCCTGTCACTTTCCATCGATGCAGTATTACCAGTTGTGTGAGCGGTACTTGAAAAATCAGTCCACAACATTGTCATGAAACCCGTCTCCAACGCCACTTCTGCTGTGTGCACCACGAACACCTCTGCCAAGCTGCCCCCGGCCCGTACGGCTCGTGTGAGAACCATCACCGCTGCTGTGTGCTGGGAATGCCTCAACCAACCGGTTTACCAGAGTTGCTTGTTTATTAGCCAATATTAGGTCAAGGTTCTCGTGTGGCATGATGTTTTGTAATTTGCCTTTATAGCGTGGATCCAGGATGCTGGCCAACCAGTAGTCGTCATCGTTCATCATTTTGGCAATGCGGGGGTCCCTTTTTAGGACCTGCAAGGCATAATCTGACATGTGGGCCAATCGTCCCGGTGTCAATGATGCACTGCGAGTGCTGGTTGGAGGAGCACTTTCTGGCAAATCCACGTCCCTCCAGTCACGCACAAACCCTGTACCAGACCTTGCAACGCCAACATTTTCACTTGCCCCACGAGATGCATCCTCCTCCCCTAAGTAATCATCCCCATCATCAACCTCCTCCTCCTCTTCTTCCTCCACCTCGTCCAGGAGAGATCCCTGAGCAGACAATGGCTGAATGTCATCAAGGATTCCCTCCTCCTCTTCCTCCTCGTCAACATTGGCTGCAGGCGCCTGCTCCTTAAGGTGCGTCAAAGTTTGCATGAGCAGACGCATAAGTGGGATGTTGATGCTTAGGATGGCGTCGTCTGCGCTTACCAGTCGTGTGCATTCCTCAAAACACTGAAGGACTTTACAGAGGTCTTTCAGCTTCGACCACTGCACACCTGTCAACTCCATGTCTGCTCTCAAAGTGCCTGGCCGTGTATCCTCCCACAAATGCATTATGGCCTGCCTCTGTTCGCACAGCCGCTCAACCATGTGCAGGGTGGAGTTCCACCTTGTTGCAATGTCGATAATGAGGCGGTGGTTGGGAAGGTGGAGCAATCGCTGCAGCTTCTGCATACGAATGGAGTGTACAGGCGACCGGGGGATGTGCTCGCACAGTCTTCGCACCTTCTGGAGCAGGGCTGTTAACTCCGAATAATTGTTGAGGAAGCACTGCACCACCAGGTTCAAGGTGTGAGCCAAGCAAGGTATGTGGCTGAGTTTTGAAAGGGCTATGGCTGCCACAAAATTATGGCCGTTATCACTAACTACCTTGCCTGCCTCAAGATGTATACTGCCCAGCCATGACTCAGTTTGTCGCTGAAAGTACTCGGCCAGCACCTCCGCGGTGTGTCTGTCGCCCAAGCACATCATCTGCAACACAGCCTGCTGACGCTTTCCACTAGCTGCTCGATAGGGAGACACCTCTTGTGCAACAGTGGCAGCTGCAGATGGAGTGCTCGTACGACTGCGCTCTGGACGAGCTTTCGCTTCTGGCGGAAGAGGAGGAGGGTCGAACGCCTACAGCCAACTGTTTCCTATACCGTGGGCTAGGCAGCACAGTCCCACCACCCCTGTTCCCTGTGGACCCTGCATCCACCACATTAACCCAGTGCGCAGTGATGGACACGTAACGGCCCTGGCCATGCCGACTGGACCATGCATCTGTTGTGAGGTGCACCTTTCCACTCACTGACTGCTTGAGTGCATGGACAATGCGGTCTTTCACATGATGGTGGAGGGCAGGGATGGCTTTGCGAGAGAAGTGGCGACTGGGTAGGCCATAGCGTGGTACTGCATAGGCCATGAGTTCGCGGAAAGCTGCGCTTTCCACCAACCGATAGGGCATCATCTCTAACGAGATTAGTTTGGCAATGTGGGCGTTCAAACCCAGTGTACGCGGATGAGAGGCTGAGTACTTTCTTGACCTACTCATAGTCTCTGGGAGGGTGAGCTGGACTTGAGAGCTGCATATGGTGGAACTAGCGGTGGACAGGGCGGATTGAGAGAGGGTTGATGATGGTGATGGAGTTGGTGTTCTTTCTGATGGCCTAGATTCAGTCTTTCGTTGATATAACATTGTGCTTCCGACTGCTTTGGCCTTGCAACGACACCTCAACATTTGCTGCTGTGCTAACCGGTGGGCTTACAGTGGGGGAAACAATGTAGCGTTGCTGACTACCTTCTTTGTGATCAGTTGCACATGTGGTACTTGAGGTTTGGTGTTGTGTCCACGCTTACAAGTGCATGCTGGTTAAATGTCTAAGCATGCAACTGGTATTCAAATT
The DNA here is from genome assembly GCF_039654945.1 of Dendrobates tinctorius. NCBI lineage: Eukaryota > Metazoa > Chordata > Amphibia > Anura > Dendrobatidae > Dendrobates > Dendrobates tinctorius. The sequence goes on along the minus strand of NW_027361731.1, from coordinate 17,940,547 downwards.
TTTCAGATTTTTCCCTCGGCTAAAGGTCTTTGCGCACGTCTTACAGATAACCTTGGCCTGATCATGAGGATTTTGTTCAAAAAAGTGCCACACTGCACTCTTCCTACTTTGGAAGACATTTTGCAGCCTAGCACGCTGTGCTATTTTGACCATCTGAACAAGCTGTCCAGCAACTCTTGATTTTTGGAACCTGTCTTTGGAGTGCTCCGGGCCTGCCAGATAACAGCTGTTGCGATGTCGATGTCTGCTGTGGATGCTCCTCCTCCTCATCTGAGCTATTGGAAGCAGCACCCTCTTCCCCCAATGGATGCCAATCTGGGTCAACAACTGGGTCATCCATCACCTCCTCTTCAATGTCATGTGCACCTTCCTCTGTGTCACCGTGTATGGTGGTATAGTATGCGGGAAGGGGCACCTGAGTCTTATCAGGGTCAGAATCTGGCTCATTACACTGCGAGGACAATGTAGTGCTCTGACTGAATGTACAGGCAGAATCATCTATCAGTGGCTGTGCATCAGTGCACTCCATGTCAGATTCATCTTGGCCTGGGTAATTCACCATTTCACTTGATAACCCAGGCATGGTATGTGAAAACAGCTCCATGGAGTAATCAGTTGTATGGGGCCTGCGTCATCCTTCAATCTTGGTTGGGGTGAAGGACACAAGGAAAGGTGTGGTTCATGAACATGACCCTCCAATGACGACTCAGTGCTTTTATTTTTTACAACTTCAGAAGAGGAGGCGATAGAGCTGGAGGCTGAGTCAGCAATGTAAGCCAAAACTTTATCCTGATGCTCTGGCTTTAAAAGCGGTTTGCCAACTCCTAGAAAACTAAGCCTTCCAGGCCTTGTGGAGCCAGACGATGACGCAGGCTCAACACCTCCTGCATTCGGTCCTATTTTGCTTTTGTTAATATCACACCGCTATGTCACAGGCTCAATGTCGCAGGTGTGAAAAATGTCACTATAGGACAGGGGAGATTTAGAATTTCTGAACACACTTGTGGACACTGTTGTGTGAGGCCCAGTTAATATCACACCGCTATGTCACAGGCTCAATGTCGCAGGTGTGAAAAATGTCACTATAGGACAGGGGAGATGTAGAATTTCTGAACACACTTGTGGACACTGTTGGATTGTGTGAGGCCCAGTTAATATCACACCGCTATGTCACAGGCTCAATGTCGCAGGTGTGAAAAATGTCACTATAGGACAGGGGAGATGTAGAATTTCTGAACACACTTGTGGACACTGTTGGATTGTGTGAGGCCCAGTGAATATCACACTGCTATGTCACAGGCTCAATGTCGCAGGTGTGAAAAATGTCACTATAGGACAGGGGAGATGTAGAATTTCTGAACACACTTGTGGACACTGTTGGATTGTGTGAGGCCCAGTGAATATCACACTGCTATGTCACAGGCTCAATGTCGCAGGTGTGAAAAATGTCACTATAGGACAGGGGAGATGTAGAATTTCTGAACACACTTGTGGACACTGTTGTGTGAGGCCCAGTTAATATCACACCGCTATGTCACAGGCTCAATGTCGCAGGTGTGAAAAACGTCACTATAGGACAGGGGAGATGTAGAATTTCTGAACACACTTATGGACACTGTTGGATTGTGTGAGGCCCAGTGAATATCACACCGCTATGTCACAGGCTCAATGTCGCAGGTGTGAAAAATGTCACTATAGGAGAGGGGAGATGTAGAATTTCTGAACACACTTGTGGACACTGTTGGATTGTGTGAGGCCCAGTTAATATCACACCGCTATGTCGCAGGTGTGAAAAATGTCACTATAGGACAGGGGAGATGTAGAATTTCTGAACACACTTGTGGACACTGTTGGATTGTGTGAGGCCCAGTGAATATCACACTGCTATGTCACAGGCTCAATGTCGCAGGTGTGAAAAATGTCACTATAGGATAGGGGAGATGTAAAATTTCTGAACACACTTGTGGACACTGTTGGATTGTGTGAGGCCCAGTGAATATCACACCGCTATGTCACAGGCAGAAATTGGCTAGTGTGTGACAAACTACAAGGTGTATATAGAATTGGGCAGATTAGGAATCTCCCTAGAGTGTAGGTCTTTAAGAACGGAACATGTCCTCGACTTATCCTTACAGAGTGACACACAGATAGCTTCACTGTGGCCGTGATAACAGCCGTTACACGGTACTGAGTGAGGAGCGTGCACGTACACCGCTGTCCGGTGTCCGTAAATTTGTCAAGCTCCGTGTTTTTTAAGTATACGGACTGACACACGCTGTCTCTCTATAGTTTTGAATGTGATCAAACAGCAAATATACTTAACTGTTTGAAAAGCAGACAAAACTAGAAGGTGTAGGTCTGTAAGAACGGAACATGTCCTCGACTTATTCTTACAGAGTGACACACAGATAGCTTCGCTGTGGCCGTGATAACAGCCGTTACATGGTACTGTGTGAGGAGCGTACACCGCTGTATGGTGTGAAAAAATGCACGCTCAGTACCTCACCAGGACAAAAAAAAAAAAAAATTTGGATTGCTTTTAAAAAAAGCAGTTTGCTGAGCAGTGGGAAAACAGCAATGCAGCTATCAGGAAGCCTTATAAGGCAGCCTAACAACCAACACAGCTGATCCAGCAAAATATAGCCTCCACTTGCACTGCACACACAGTGACTGGTGTGTTGTACAGGCAAAATCGCTAGCAGCAGAAGCAGTTTTTGGTGTCTTCTTCCCTGCCTAACACTCTCCCTACAGAATCAGCAGCAGCAACAGCTCTCCCTATTCTGAGATCAGCATGAGTAACATGGCGGTTGGCAAGCACGCCCTTTTATACCCCCTGTGACGCCCCCCAAAGCAAGCCAATCACTTGCATGCCCTTCTCAAAGATGGTGGTGACCCCTGCCTATGTCATCACGTTGCCCACAGTGTCCGTGGATCCTGATTGGCTGAAAAAGGGTGGAAAACAAACTTTTGAAACTCGACTTTGGCGCTAAAGTCGCCGAGCTCGTGGCCGACCTCACCCTAGGGTCGGGTTTCGTTTCATGAAACCCGACTTTACCAAAAGTCGGCGACTTTTGAAATTTTTCGACCCGTTTCGCTCAACTCTAGTTGTTACTTATGATTTGTGCTTTGAAACTGTTAAACTGTAAAGCGCTGCGGAATATGTTGGCGCTATATAAATAATTATTATTATATAAATGGCCCGCCCAGGTGTATCCATATTAATGGCCCATCCTGTATATCTATTATGATAGACCGAGTTTTCTGGCTCCCGTTATGGATCTCAGCCCATAAGTGTATGCATGACACCACATTTTACACATGCTCTTATGGGAAAATCTTAATTGTTTGCTTTTTCTACTTTGTGCTTAAAAACTGAACTGACTCTAACCTTACCGAGAGGAAATTGGCTTCTGACTCAGAGTTCCACATTGATCCAGTTGGGGAAGGTGAAGAAGTGCCCAACCACCACCACCAGCAGTGCCTTCTGCCCAACAGGCCAATCCAGAGGACCAGGGCCACAGGTCATGCTGCGGGCCAGAGGGGCAACTCAAATCTTGATCGATGCTTGAACACCACCAAACAATCCCAAACCGGTACTTGCTTTTCTAGAAAGGTGGCAATTGTCGAGCAGTAAGCAACTGAAAATGCCAGGAATACAAGAAGAGCAAGATCGATCAGTTGCTGAGCCACTTCCCCCACATATGCCTACACCTCAGCCACAGCACCCCCCAACCCAACATTGGTCAACACAGCTACCATTTTATGATCCTGCTGCACCTGCCCAATATGGCCACGTGAGCAGACCCACTGTTGGAGGCTGGTCTCAACATGGTTATGCTTGACATGGCCATAATGGGGGTATGAACAAATGGGCCACACCACTACCCATGAGTACCCACATCAATACCCTACTTCCCACTACTAGGCTTTCCCACAGAATCTTTCCTTGATCCATAATCTTGGGTCAGCATCAGCCATCCCACAGGGTGAAAGTCAGGTTGGGTCCCAAACTAGGCAAACCTCACATGCTGGCCTTCTGTCATCACCACCCCCAAGCTGCCATAACTTGTAAGCCAAAGTGCAAATGTCACATATATGTTGTTAATTTCATAATTTTTATATCGGCCCAGTTTTATTGGCCTAATATGCCATATGTTACAAACATGCCTTTTTGGTTATGATAATAAAAAGTCTGGATTAAAACAAGTTCAATCAATATGAGTGTTTTGTGATGTTATGACGAGATAGATGATGAGTTGATTTACATATTTTAAACATTCTAAATGCAAAATAATCAGAGCGCTAGACTGAAATGAGAGGGATCTGAAATAACTCTTCAAAGAATGAAGTAATATTGGACTATTGCTTACTTTTAATAGGCGATGCAGCATGTAGATAGGACCGGTAAGTGATCAAATGTAGTTATCAACTAATCGATGCAGTTGCTGGAATGGTATGTAAATGTATTTATAGATCACTGTACTTGTGGTGAGGTCACTAGGTATTGAACGTCATTGCTAGACACTTACTTGTATTAACATTGATGGCACAATCCGAGGATTAGTTGGAATGGCCCAATGGTGCTGCTGAGATAATGTAAATAGGCTAAGGGCCCCATTACACGCTTCAATGTCCCAGCGATCTCACCAACGATCTGACGTGGATGGGATCGCTGGGACAGCTGCTCGCTGGTGAGCTGTCACATAGACAGACTCACCAGCGATCAGGACCAGCGTGCACGCTGGTATCCAAGGTAAACAGCGGGTATCTAAGAGCCGTGCGGCTCTTAAATACCCGATGTTTACCCTGGAAACCAGCTCCCAGCGTCACTGATCGTTGGTCTCTCGCTGTCACACGCAGCGATGTGTGCTGCCCAGCGGGAGACCAATGACAGATTTATGGCCCAGAGCATTAAGCAACGATTAACGATCAGCCAACTGATCGTTGCTTCATGTCACACACAACGATGTCGTTTCGACATCACTGCAACGTCACCAAACTGGTGACGTTGCAACGATATCGTTCACAATATCGTTGTGTGTAATGGGGCCTTTAGAATAGCGTATATAGTTAAACAACAACTGTAAAGTTACCAGGCTTTACTGTTTTGCTAGATGGCGCTTACTTGTGCTACCATTGGTGATGCAGCATGATAGCAGAGTCTGAGATATTCTAAGTGTTCCGAAAGGACCCGATAAGTCCGTGTGTAGGACACAGAGGTCTGAGTAGGTTGCCGCGCGAAGAGGTGTGGTTGCTATGATGCAGTGGGACGCCAGCACCTCGCGCGCTCCGGCCGGAAGCAGCGCTGAGGACGCGGCGTGGTAGGAGGGGGGCGGAGCTGATGTGACGTCAGAGCTGCAGGACGGATAGGCGTGTGGGACAAACTTCCAATGCGTTTCGAGGGGTATCTCCTCTCTTCGTCAGGGCTGTACCCTCAGTAGGCATGCAATCCCTAAAGGCTTGTCCCCTCCCTCCATAAATGTAACCTGCCGCTGATTGGTTAATGTCACGGAACCACAGTGTACAGATGCTAATCTGACTGCATTAGATAGAGTAATCTCTCTTGGAACTGTCATTTATGTGGGTGGCCCAATGAGATTAGGACATTAGAGATGTGTGATTGCCTTATTGGTTCAATGGAATAAATAAATAAAATGGGAAGATTAATTATTGAAGCATAATAATGAATAGATAACTAAATTAAGGAACATACATTATACCCTGGTAAAACTAAAAGAGTGTCTAATTTAAAACTTAAATCTTTTATTAATGATAATCTAAAAACATGTGGTTGCCCATCAATTAATGTGGTTTAAAAGAACATAGATTGTGTATTAGATTTAAATTGGAATCTTAGTGTACAAGGAATATAATGAATATAATAATCAATATATTAGTCAATAAATAGCAAGGTTAATTAAAAATCATACAAAAATATTTTTATTTAAAAATCTAATTATGAGAGAAAGAAAATCTAAAAATAAAAATTAGAATAAAATTAAAAATAAAAATTATGTATCCTAGACTAGTGCCTATTGTTAAGTTTTTAAAAGAAATAGGCGCCTATTCCAGTAGATTGGAGTGCCATTAGGATGTTGGGCATATAGACATCAAAATTTGAATTTCTTGCTTCATAGCGATTCATAATAATAGAAAATGTAAAAGGTATAAAGGAGATAAATGAAAATGCATATAGTTCAATCTCCTGATTCAAACCGTTTGGGGCTAGGCGGCTTACGCACACGGATGTGATTTCCATCCGGGGATCCAATGCAGTTTTGGAAACTGGCACGTCTCCTCAAAGCCACGGCCTATCCGCAGCCAGTCTTGTGTTTTGGGCTCTGGCATTACCGATTGATGCAGTTGGGACCATATTTACGTGCACGTAGAACGGACAATGCCAGAGATGGTGGATTTCCCTATTAAAAATTCAAGATGAAGAGCCGCATAGGAGAGGCCAGTGGATAGGCATCTATAAGGGGGGGAAAAAATAAACATAAAAATGTACATATCCATGCCTCAAATTAACAGTTTCGGCATTCATAAAAGTTATGGGCATTTGAAAATAAGCCCTGCCTAAATAAAAGCCAACACAATTCAATGCATTTGGTTCAAACAGCATAAAATGTCAAAGGCAAATTGTGATACAAAATTTGAGGAAACAAAATGTAACGAAACCACTACAACAAAAGGAATGGCTGAGTGTATTTCCCTTCTAACCCAAGAAAAAAAATCATCAACATAGAGGATGAATATATACCGTAATGTAAGTAAAAGGCGCTCCTCTGTGGTAATACACTTGCATATCCTGGTGTCCTTGAAGGTGATCCCAGGGCGCACAATCTCCATCAGAATGTCAAATGTGGGCATGCTCATGCGACAATACTGGTAGAACTTGTCAGGATGGCTGTGGAGAGAAGCATACAGATGTTGGAAATGGCGTCTAGTCACCCGTCGCCTCAAAAGCGGATGAGCGGGGGCTTTATCACTGGGTTTTGTCCCAACATTTTGGAGAGCCATACCCAGTGATTGTGGATCCGAGGAGGCGGAGAAGAATGTGGGTACATCCGCTTTTGAGGCGACAGGTAACTAGAGCCAATTTCCACCATCTGTATGCTTCTCTCCGCAGCCATCCTGACAAGTTCTACCAGTATTGTCGGGTGAGCCTGCCCACATTTGACATTCTGATGGAGATTGTGCGCCCTGGGATCATGTTCAAGGACACCAAGATGTGCAAGTGTATTACCACAGAGGAGCGCATTTTACTTACTTTACGGTATATATTTATCCTCTATGTTGATGATGTTTTTTTCTTGGGTTAGAAGGGAAATACACTCAGCCATTCCTTTTGTTGTAGTGGTTTCTTTACATTTTGTTTCCTCAATTTTTGTATCACAGTTTGCCTTTCACATTTTATGCTGTTTGTAACAGAACCAAAGGCATTGAATTGCGTTGGCTTTTATTTAGGCAGGGCTTATTTTCAAATGCCCATAACTTTTATCAATGCTGAAACTGTTTGAGGCATGGATATGTACATTTTTATTTTTATTTTTTCTCTTCCCTTAAAGATTCCTATCCACTGGCCTCTCCTATGCGACTCTTCATCTTGAATTTTTAATAGGGAAATCCACCATCTCTGGCATTGTCCGTTCTACGTGCTCGGAAATATAGTCCCGACTTCATCAATCGGTAATGCCAGAGCCCAAAAATCAAGACTGGCTGCGGATAGGTCGTGGCTTTGAGGAAACGTGCCAGTTCCCTAACTGCATTGGATCCCCAGATGGAAATGACATCCGTGTGCGTAAGCCGCCTAGCCCCAAACGGTTTGAGTCAGGAGATTGAACTATATGCATTTTCATTTATCTCCTTTATATCTTTTACATTTTCTATTATTATGAATCGCTATGAAGCAAGAAATTCAAATTTTGATGTCAATACGGCCCACATCCTAATGGCACACCAATCTACTGGAATAGGCGCCTATTTCTTTAAATAACTTAGCAATAGGCACTAATCTAGGATACATAATTTTTATTTTTAATTTTATTCTAATTTTTATTTTTAGATTTTCTCTCATAATTAGATTTTTAAATAAAATATTTTTGTATGATTTTTTAATTAATAAACTTTGCTATTTATTGACTAATATATTGATTATTATATTCATTATATTCCTTATACACTAAAATTCCAATTTAAATCTAATACACAATCTATGTTCTTTTAAACCACATTAATTGATGGGCAACCACATGTTTTTAGATTATCATTAGCGTCACCTGTTGTTGAGGCAATAAATAGGGTTGGTGATTAGGATTTAAATTAATTTCAGACCATGGATCCCTTATATGTCCATTTTGCAAGTCTGTGATAAAATCATGGCATACGCATCACATACGGATGCCATACGGATGTAACACGGATACTTAGATGCAAGGAAACATTGGTGCGATTCTCATCCGTCAAAATCGGACCGATTTTTTTATATGTTGAGTGTGACTTCAGCCTTACTTTAGGACTGCAGGCCTCTTTTCCTTCTGAGTCCAGGAATCCCTCTTCTGGAACCTGGGCAGCTATTAATTCAGGAGACACAAAGTTCATAAAACCAATCTAACTTTGACTTGGTGAATAGCAGTATCTACAGGCAGATGTAGAGGATAAGGCCCAATGGACTGTTAACTTTTCCCACAGGTACCAGATACAACTTCAGCCCTGGTTCTCGGGAAAGGTAGAATATCCCTGTCACTGGCTTCTCTAGCCCTAGGGAGTCTTCTCCACCGCTAGCAGTGTATTTGGATTACCATACCTTCTGCCCCATGTAGTCTGAGTCCATCTTTCCCTGTAGCTGAGTTTAACCCAGGCCCCCGACATCCATCTTGAGGTTGCCCCAGGCCATTAGACAGAATCACACGGAAGGGTATTTTCGGCAATCCACTGCCCCGAGTATTAGGCCCAAACTGTCCCCAGCAGTCTCTTGACTTAGGCCTGCTACTTCACATACTGCTATCCACACTCTGACTATTGATGGGTCGTTCATGAACTATCCGGTACAAAGAGTCGGCTCCCTGCTGTGAATGATAGGAGCCAGCACCCAAGTGAGAGCCACTGAATTCTCTGAATGGCTCTTGTGACACCCCAGAGTCCGGTTGTCACAGTGACATTACCTCCCTCTAATTGGTAAAGTCATGCTTGGAGTCAGAAAGGGACCCCCATGCCAGGTAGCATACATTAATTCACAATTTCCTGCTGCAAGTAAGAAAAGGGAGATGCCTTATAAATTCTGGCCAGCAGAGGAGGTTGGTGAGTCAACTAGAAATCAGCTGAGGGGGTTGTCATGGAAACAAAACAGCTGTGAAGAAAAATGACAGCTGAAACATGAGGACTTGAGGTAAAGAGATCTTTCTGGAAGATCCTGTCAGATGAAGACAGGGAGCCGAGATGAGAGGAGCTCGATAGGCAGAGCTGATCTGTGAAGAGGGAAAGGACAAGAACAGAGACAGACTCAAGGGAAGCTAAAATACTGCATATAGCAGACCCCTGAGTGAAGCGCTAATAAAGAGAAAAGTGACATCAGATTCCTAGGCTAACAGGAGCTGTAAGTCCTGATAGCCGAATCTGAAAGTACAGGGGATTGTAAATTCCTGTACACATTGAGCACCTGAGGGCACGGCAGCGGATAAGGAGCCCGGGGCTGACGGTGAAGAGAACGGTACCCGTGGAATAGGCTCATGCTGACAGCCGTACAGGTTAGTGAAACCATCCCGAATAGAGGGTCGCAGCATAGTTATATACAGCGGAGACCCACACACAAAGCGCAGAAAGAAAGGTCCTAAATCCCTACCTGGCAAGGTAGATACCCTGAATGCCTCCAGGCGAGCCGGATGTCATGATCATGCGCGACTGGACACACCGCCTCCAGCAGGGCAAATTTAAATAATAGAACATGCAGCTGGATACGCCGCCTCCAGCAGGCGAATTTCCGTAGTACACGTATGTCTGGATACACCACTTCCAGGAGGGCGAATTTCAGAATAAAGGGGAAAACCAGGGAAACAATTACAATGATGGGCCCTGCACTAGGGAACGGGGACATGAAAACCTCCTGCATTCCCCTGAGTCAGTGTCTCTACACTCCTAACGATCCCTAGGCCGGTTCCGCACCGGGCGCCAATCAGGATACCTAATATCCCTAGCTCGCCCTGCACCTAGCCCTTTCTAGTGCAGTGGACAGTGCGGAAACTAATCCCACCACTGTACAAAAACTCACACAAGGAAAAGAGACAAACAGGGAAACACCACTTAGCTTTGCTCTGTTGCTAATGCTTCCAGCAACAGAGTCCACCACCTGTGCATCTTTTCCTCCGACCGGGTCCAACACCTGAGTGCAGCTCCAAAGCAACAGCGTCCCGCACCCGAGTGCAGCCTTGGAGCAACAGAGTCCAGCACCTGAGTGCAGCTGTCCAGCAATCGAGTACAGCATCTGAGTGCAGCTTTCCAGCAATCGAGTCCAGCATCTGAGTGCAGCTTTACACCATAGCTGCCACTCCACCAAGCTATGCAAGAACTCCTCACTGACACCATAGCTGCCACTCCAGGACTCTGACTGAGCTGCCCAGGACTCTCTTCCAGCTCCTCCCTTCCCCAAGGCTTGGTTGCAACTGAGCAATAAAATCACCAACAGTGAGTGAGCACAACTGACACACCTTTATTGAGCAATCACACCTGTTTTATAATAACGTGCAGTAAACTAAGTAACCAGTGTGAAATGACCCCAACGGCCACCGGGGGGCAAAACTAGAACTGAAACCACCACAGTGCAATGACCCTAATGGCCACCGGGGGCAAAACTAATCTCTAAGCACACAGCTTAAGGAAAAAAAAAGGTTAAAGTGTGCATTTATCTGTCAGATCCAACCTGGATCATGACACTGGACTCATTCCATCACCTGTATGTGGTACTCCGGACTGCAACCTATTACCAGTAAAAGGTAAAGAAACTGCACCTCTCTATGTCTTTCTCTCATTTATCTGCACCCCATCGTTCACAGCCATTTTTACTATTTATTTAACATCCTTGCCCTGGGACTACAGCCCTACCTGTGGAGGGCTACAACATCATAGCTGCGCCCAACATCCATCCCAGAGAAGCAACACCGCAGCGCTGGTCACCTCTGACTAGAATACCACAGGTGGCGTTACGTATTTCACCATCTAATAACTTTATTTTCATTTTTACCACATAAATACCACACAACTTTCCCCTATTTTATTACTGGACGCCTCTGGGCCACGGACCGGATCGCCGCCGCTGTGACACCGTCCCCCATGGAAGTCGACGGGCCGGGTACAGAGTACCCCCAGGCCCCGCAGGGCGCTCCAACTTGCGTCATGACCAGGATTTAGTGAGCCTAGCAAAGCTGGGTAAAAGGAGCCTGGCAAAGCTGGGTACTGTGTGCCATAGACTTTATTAAATTGTGTGCTAAAGACTTTACTGAGCTTTCAATTAACAGCCAAAACTGTGTCACACAGTGCGTGCGAGCAGAGAGGGGCGTGCCAGTGAAGCGCTCTCTATTGTGAGCAAGTTAAAAAACAGGAAGAAAAATGCCCAATTCGGGTGAAGATTCAGTGGCGGTCGCAGCCGCAGCCGCAGCCTCCATAATGCCGCTATCAATGCCATTTATACCAGGAGCAGCGTGGTTACCTCAGTACTCAGGGGAGTCGCACACCCTGAGCAATTTTAAAGAAATACTATGTAGTTTGTTCAAAGTGTACCCCCTGTCAGAAAGCCAAAAAGTCAGTATCCTCATTGGCCAATTAACTGGTGCGGCTCAGAGGGAAGTAAAGTCCTGGCCGGACACTGATAAAGGAACTGTCAAACAAATCTTAGCCAGACTGAAAGACACTTTTGATACCCGTACTGCAACAGAGATAAAAATGAGATTTTTTGGATGCAGAGAGTGCAGGACAGTATACGGGACTATGCCCTTAATCTTCAGGAGGCACTACAGGCTGTAAAGCAGGTTGATCCTGAGAGAGTGCAAGATGAAGATAGATTACTAACAGAGCAGTTCATAGAGGGACTCGTGTCTAACAACCAAAGGACACAGCTGCGCATAATGGCCCTACAAAATTCTGAATGGGACTTTGCACACTTTAAGGATAGAGCCATCAGAGTGCTGAGTGAACCGAACCCTAGCAGCACAGAGCCCTCTAAGTATCCTGCAATTACATACCAGCAGGAGACAGGATCCTTTCCAAAGACCTCTATTGAGACTGACAAGCTGTCCCAAGATGATGATTCTGCTGCAGACTTACGTCTCCAAGTCAAGGAACTAACCAAAAGTGTGGCTGCACTCACAAAAACTGTGCAGTCCCTGCAAGTGATTCCAAAGAAGATCCAGCTGGCCTCCAGTCCAGAAGACGTCCCGTGGCGACAGCAGAAGAGGATCCCGCCGACCAGAGGGAGAGACAGCGATCGTTACGACGAGGACTGACAGCCCATCTGTCACCGCTGCAACAATGCGGGACACCTAGCAAGATCCTGTCATTTAAACAAGCAACCCCTGGGGCAAAGGGCCAACCCCCAGGAGTAAGACGACCAGGCCCACCAAATTGGTGAGACAAGTACGTAGGAGGACGACCAGTCTTGCCTGTTGTGATTGACGGTTTTCCGATGAACGCTTTACTGGACACCGGTTCCCAGGTGACAACGATACCATATGTTCTTTTTAAGCAGTACTGGGCAGATTCAGACATTACTCATAGCTCAGATAAAGACCTTACCATTTTTGCCAGCAATGTTCAGCCCTTGCCTCAGATGGGATATAAAGAGGTGACCATCAAGATTGGCCGAGTAGAATTGCAATCGCAAGGTTTGATAATAGTAGATATTGACAAACAAGAATGCCATACTATGATCACTTTAGGCACTAATGTAATTGAAAATTGTCTTGGAGAAATTATTGTTTTGTTACAACAGGTAGCCGAGACCGCCAGCTCCAGTCAGCAGCAGGTTCTGCAAAAGGAGATCAGAGCCCTGATGCAGAAACAACAGGTAGAGCTGTTTGGTGGAGAAGTCGGCAGTGTCAGAGTAAGTGATCCTTTCCCCATTGCAGTACCTCCCAGAAGTGAAATGTTAATTTGGTGTCGGGCGGCAATAGGCCTAAGGGGTCAAGATTACCAAGCCCTGGTAGAACCCATGTATTCTGATAGTAGGCCCACTATCCTGACAGTCAGAGGGGTAGTTGATGTCCGCAAGGGGAGAGTACCAATACGCATATTAAATTGTGGAGAGAGAGAGGTCCAGTTACCCTGATATGCCACCCTTGCTAAATTATTCACCGTCAGTAACAATGCAATCGAGACACTAGAACCCTTGCTTCCGTCTGACAAGGTGGACGAAAATGGCTCTGAAAGGCAACAGGAGGATTGGTGTCAGCAGCTACACGTAGGCACTGACTCCACCCCTTCACACCAAAGGCATGGGGCTTACCGGGTGGCTCGAGAATTTGAACGCGTCTTCAGCAAGCATCCTCTAGATTTAGGGCAGGCAAAAGGGGTTCAACATCATATCCCCACCGGAGACCATCCACCCATTAAAGAGAGATACCGGCCTGTACCCCCAGCACACTATCAATGTGCCAAGAGTGTGTTACGAGAGATGAAGGAGGCTGGGGTAATCAGAGATAGTTGTAGCCCCTGGGCAGCTCCATTAGTCCTCGTTAAGAAGAAAGATGGTACTATGAGAATGTGTGTAGACTACAGGCGGATTAACAGTATTACACATAAAGACGCGTACCCATTGCCTAGAATTGAGGAATCACTAGCTGCACTGAGAACTGCTAATTATTTCTCTACCTTAGATCTCACCAGTGGGTATTGGCAGGTGCCTGTGGCAGAGACAGACAAAGAGAAGACGGCGTTTACAACACCAATGGGCCTCTGCGAGTTTAACTACATGCTCTTCGGGCTCAGCAATACACCAGGAACATTTCAGCAGTTAATGGAATGCTGCCTTGGACAAAAAAACTTTGAAACTGTTCTGCTGTATCTGGATGACATCATCATCTTCTCCAAAACCTACGAAGACCATTTAAAGCACCTAGCCGAGGTATTCGAAGCCCTGTCAAACTTTGGCCTGAAAATAAAACCATCCAAATGTCACCTTTTGAAACCCAAGGTGCAGTACCTAGGCCATGTGGTGAGCACGGAAGGTGTGGCACCCGATCCTGACAAAGTCACCATTATCCGGGACTGGAAAAGACCCAGCACTATCCATGAAGTGAGGCAATTTCTTGGGTTAGTAGGCTACTACCGAAGATTTATCAAGAACTTCACCAAGATAGCAGCACCGCTGCATGATCTTCTAGTGGGCCAATCCAAGAAGGCCAAGAACAAAAATCTCATATTCGAGTGGAACAAAAGGATAGAAGAGTCCTTCACCAAGTTGAAATTGGCCCTCACAGGAGATGAGGTCCTGGCCTACCCTGACTATGACCAATCATTTGTACTTTACACTGATGCCAGCAATGTGGGATTGGGAGCAGTGCTGTCACAAGTGCAGAAAGGCAGAGAGAGAGTGATTGCCTAAGCCAGCAGGAATCTTCGTCCCACTGAGAGGAACCCCGACAACTACAGTTCCTTTAAGCTGGAGTTTCTCACCATAGTCTGGGTAGTAACAGAGCGCTTCAAGCACTACTTGGCTTCCGCAAAGTTCACCATCTACACGGACAATAATCCGCTAACCCACCTTGAAACGGCAAAGCTCGGGGCACTTGAGCAGCGATGGATGGCCCGGCTGTTCAATTACGAGTTCACCATCAAGTACCGAGCAGGACATAAGAACGCTAATGCGGATGCGTTGTCCAGGATGCCCAATTCACCAGACGGGGAGAAGATTCAAAAGAACTCAAAGAAATCGAGTTACCAGCCTTCCACCGTCCAATTGCAGCCCAGCGCTCTCAAGGAGTGAGGAATAAGCACTTTGTTGTACGAGAGGTAACATTGAATCCATCACCCCATCATGAGTGGGCAGAGACACAAGACACTGACCCAGCTGTTTGCCTCGTAAAGGAGTGGCTGGCAGAAGCTGATGCACACCCTGGTCCAGATGACCCACAGGAAGCACACTAGCTATGGAAGGAGAGAGGCAAGCTGTTCATCTACGAGGGTAAACTGTGTCGGAGGAACATCAACTCGCGCACACATGAACTGGTCTGGCAGGTGGTAGTCCCGAAGAGGGATGCGCCAATGGTCTTGGAGGCGTACCACAATGGAGCAGGACACTTCGGTTGTAAGAAGTTGGAGATCCTACTTCGTGAAAGATTCTACTGGGTTGGCATGAGGAGTTCCATTGAGTAGTGGTGCAGAGAATGTGGCCAATGCAACCCGCGCAGAAAAGACCGAAACAGCCAGCGAGCCCCATTACAGCCGATCATCACAAAACAGCCACTTGAACTGGTAGCCTTGGATTACGTGAAGTTAACTCCGAGTAGGAATGGCTACACCTATGCTTTGACCATTATGGAGCATTACTCAAGGTTCTTGGTAGTTGTGCCTGTTAAAGACCAAACAGCGAAGACAGCAGCCAAGGCATTTTAGCAACACTTTTGTCGACCGCACGGATACCCTGAACAAGTGCTCAGCGATCAAGGTCCAGCCTTTGAGGCAGAAGTGTTCAAGGAGTTCTGTAACATGTACGGTTGCAAGAAAATCAGAATGACGCTGTACCATCCACAGACAAATGGCAGAAGATGAACCAAGTGGTCATTGACTTATTGAAGACCTTACCTCTGGAAGAACGAAACCAGTGGCCAGAGAAGTTGCCAGATCTGGTAGATTTATATAATCATATACCGGTAAACTCCACAAATTTCACTCCGGCCTACTTGATGAGAGCAAGACCTGGCAAGTTACCCATTGATTTAGACATGGGAGTCTTAACACCAGAGACAACATCGCCAGATGCAGACTGGAATACAGAGCGGCAGCAGCAATACCGCAAAGTACAAGAATGTGTGGAGAAAAGTTTGTCCCAAACAAGACAGAGGCAGGAAAGAAATTACAACCAACACGCTCCTGCAGTTCCCTTGACACCAGGAGAACAAGTACTCAAAAGAAAGAGTTCACAAACTAGATGACCAGTGGGAAGCATAGCCATACACCGTGATACCTTCAGACTTTAATAACACCAAAGTATGTATCATCTGCAAAGATGGAGGAGAAACCTTCGAAGCAGTCTCAAGAGATCATCTAAAGATGTGCCCTGATCAACTGAAGGACAAGAAAGAAGTCCAAGACACTCCACAGCCCATAGTACAGGTGGAAGAAAAGATTCAAACTATACTGGGAGAATTTCCTCGGACGTGGACACAAGTAAATCAGGCAATAGTAGTACCAGTACTAACCTTTCATCAGCCTACTGCACCAGATGAAGAAGAGACTCTAAATGAAATGGCTCCAGTAACAGATGCCACATCAGCAGAGGAATGTGGAAATCTGTCCCCTGCTAACAGCGAATCTGACAATCTCATGGTGAGTCTAGGAGTAGAGAGAACACAGTCTAGAATAGCTATCTTACACAAGTCCACTTATAGCATAGTGACTAATGCACCAACAGTAGACATCAGAGAACAGGTCAGGTAATCAGAAATACCTATACTGCGTAGATCCACTCGTAGTACTAGAGGTCAGATCCCTGCCCGTTAGAGATTACGTAATGTAAATAAAGTAATAAGAATGTACAGTAGTAACTGCTAAGCATGAGAGCCTACAGAGACTTACTGTATGAACGTTTTTTAAAGTATTCACAATAACCAGTTAAAGGACAATTGGGTCACAGGACTATGTGTGGTCAGAACTGTATTTGTAAATAGTTACTCCAAAAAGGCCTTTGAAAAAAGCCGCCGGCGTGGCCGAAAAACAGGCCCATCTACAGAGTGCCCTGTAGCCATGCCCAGGGACGACACACAAAGTGGGTTAAGGCGGTTCCCACCAACTAAACTCCAGGTACAAGCACAAAGACAATTCCTGGACAGCAGCGTAAGGACTGGTTGCTGCAGTAACTGTGCTATTATTTTCTCTTTGTCTGGTTTTTGATAATTTTTACATTTTTAAGACTTTGTAGATTTGCATTAATTGATTGTTGCTGTTAACAATTCTTGTTATATTTTCCTCAGTCCAGGAGTACTGAACCTAACTGGGGGGGAATGTGACACCCCGGAGTCCGCTTGTCACAGTGACATTACCTCCCTCTAATGGGTAAAGTCATGCTTGGAGGCAGAAAGGGACCCCATGTCAGGTAGCATACATTAAATCACAATTTCCTGCTGCAAGTAAGAAAAGGGAGATGCCATATAAAATCTGGCCAGCAGAGGGGGTTGGTGAGTCAGCTTGAAATCAGCTGAGGGGGTTGTCATGGAAATGAAACAGCTGTGAGGAAAAATGACAGTTGAAACGTGAGGACGTGAGGTAAAGAGATCTTTCTGAAAGATCCTGTCAGATGAAGACAGGGAGTCGAGCTGAGAGGAGCTCGATAGGCAGAGCTGATCTGTGAAGAGGGAAAGGACAAGAGCAGAGACTGAGACTCTAGGGAAGCTAAAATACTGCATATAGCAGACCCCTGAGTGAAGCGCTAATAAAGAGAAAAGGGACATCAGAGTCCTAGGCTAACAGGAGCTGTACGCCCTGATAGCCGAATCTGAAAGTACAAGGGATTGTAAATTCCTGTGCACAATGAACACCTGAGGGCACGGCAGCGGATAAGGAGCCCGGGGCTGACGGTGAAGAGAACGGTACCTGTGGAATAGGCTCATGCTGACAGCTGTACAGGTTAGTGAAACCATTATGAATAGAGGGTTGCTGCATAGTTATATACAGCAGAGACCCACACACAAAGCGCATAAAGGAAGGTCCTAAATCCCCACCTGGCAAGGTGGATTCCCTGAATGCCTCCAGGTGAGCCGGATGTCATGATCACGTGCGACTGGACACACCGCCTCCAGCAGGGCGAATTTAAATAGAACGTGCAGCTGGATACGCCGCCTCCAGCAGGTGAATTTCACTAGTACACGTATATCTGGATACACCGCCTCCAGGAGGGCGAATTTCAGAATAAAGGGGAAAACCAGGGAAACAATTACAATGGTGGGCCCTACACTAGGGAACGTGGACGTGGAGACCTCCTGCACTCCCCTGAGTCAGTGTCTCTACACTCCTAACGATCCCTAGGCCGGTTCCGCACCGGGCGCCGATCAGGATACCTAATATCCCTATCTCGCCCTGCACCTAGCCTGTTATGAATGAGTCACCAAAGGAGGAAAAAACAAAAATACAAGCTAAGTCCAGAAAACCGGAGAAGTTGGTAGCTATCGGATTGCAGACCCCTGATCCTATCCACAACAACTAACAGTAGCCATGGGGGGTTCCTACGATGCCCTAGACCCCTCAATCACAGCCAGAGAACTAAATAGGCCTAAAGAAAGAAAGGGGAAATCTAAACTGCCCCAGAGCAGACCCCAAAGCAATAGGCAGCCCCCACAAGTAATGACGGTGAAGCAAGATGAAAACACTAACACAGATAGAAAGATAGGTTGAGCAAACGATGGGGCCCAAGCTAACTAAAAAGGACAGGATAGAAAAGCTGCTGTCTGCAATCCGTAAAAAACCCTACCAAAATATGTCCCAACCGACTGATAGGAAAAACAGGCCCTGAAGTCGCTAGGACTTCAAAAAGACTATATCAGCACTCAGGTAAATTCTGAAGACAGAGCAAAGAGACAAACTGATCAGATACAAAAATGGAACTCAGCACACCCCCGACCGGAGATGGCTAAACTCCAAAAAACAAGGTAAACAAAACAAAACTAATAAGTTCAATAGCAGAGCAAAAAGTTATCTTTGGGAAGCAGGAATCAGACTGGTCTCCAAGAATCCAGCAGAGAAATCACCAGCGACTCAGAAGGGCGTCGGCTGCCTTATATCCAGTCAGAATTTCCTGTTACCCAGTCATCATCTACCAGATCAGGTGTTTGGTAATCAGCCTCACTACCTTCCTTCACCAGAAGAGGGAGTTCATCAGACATCGAGGGTGAAGGGGAAAATGAACTCACAACACTAGCCCTTTCTAGTGCAGTGGACGGTGCGGAAACTAATCCCACCACTGTACTAAAACACACACAAGGAAAAGAGACAAACGGAAACACCACTTAGCTTTGCTCTGTTGCTAATGCTCCCGGAAACAGAGTCCACCACCTGTGCATCTTTTCCTCCAACACCTGAGTGCGGCTCCAAAGCAACAGCGCCCCGCACCCGAGTGCAGCCTTGGAGCAACAGAGTCCAGCACCTGAGTGCAGCTTTCCAGCAATCGAGACCAGCATCTGAGTGTAGCTTTCCAGCAACCGAGTCCAGCATCTGAGTGCAGCTTTACACCATAGCTGCCACTCCACCAACCTATGCAAGAACTCACTGACACCATAGCTGCCACTCCAGGACTCTGACTGAGCTGCCCGGGACTCTCTTCCAGCTTCTTCCTTCCCCAAGGCTTGGTTGCAACTGAGCAATAATATCACCAACAGTGAGTGAGCACAACTGACACCTTTATTGAGCAATCACACCTGTTTTATAATAACGTGCACTAAACTAATTAACCAGTGTGCAATGACCCTAACGGCCACCGGGGGCAAAACTAGAACTGAAACCACCACAGTGCAATGACCCTAATGGCCACCGGGGGCAAAACTAAACTAAGCACACAGCTTAAGGAAAAAAGGTTACTTGTGCATTTATCTGTCAGATCCAACCTGGATCATGACAGTACCCTCCCTCAATGAGGGGCCTCTGGACCCTCAAGACCGCTTCTCATCAGGGAACCACCTACAGCGGGGATGCCCAGATCCAGAGTTCACCCCTGCAACTACCTGCACTTCAGGTTATTGATAAACGCACCGCTGGTATTGGCAATGTATGTTTTGGAGGCACCTCACATCTCCAAAGCGCCGACCTGGGGAACGAGTTATATATGTGTATGTTTGGTATGAGCTGGTAAGACTCCACAACACACTTCCACTGGATGTTTTTTGGTGTTCGCCCATACATACTCGTTCACACACAGGTCCGGACCTGAACGTTTATTGCCACACATTCGTTTGTCAATATTTGGGAAACTCTTTCTGGGATTGACAACAGAGGCGTCCCCCTGTGTCACCACACTCACACCACCGCATTCCACCAAGGGGTACACCACCCTCCAACCCTTTCCACCACAAGGTCTGAGCCTCCCAGGGTTGGCTAATGGCGAGGGTTGAGACTTGCCCCTACTGAAGCGCTAATAAAGAGAAAAGGGATATCAGAGTCCTAGGCTTACAGAAGCTGTAAGTCCTGATAGCAGAATCTGAAAGTACAGGGATTGTAAATTCCTGTGCACATTGATCACCTGAGGGCACGGCAGTGGATAAGGAGCCCGGGGCCGACGGTGAAGAGAACAGTAACCGTGGAATAGGCTCACGCAGACAGCCGTACAGGTTAGTGAAACCATCACGAATAGAGGGTCGCAGCATAATTATATACAGTGGAGACCCACACACAAAGTGCAGAAAGGAAGGTCCTAAATCCCCACCTGGCAAGGTGGATTCCCTGAATGCCTCCAGGCGAGCCGGACTCATTCCAACACCTGTATGTTGTACTCCGGACTACAACCAATTACCAGTAAAAGAAACTGCACCTCTCTGTGTCTTTCTCTCATTATCTGCACCCCAACGTTTGCAGCCATTTTTACTATTTAACATCTTTGCACTGGGACTACAGCCCTACCTGTGGAGGGCTACAACATCATAGCTGCACCCAACATCCATCCCAGAAAAGCAACACCGCACCGCTGGTCACCTCTGACTAGAATACCACAGGTGGCGTCACGTTTTTCACCATCTAATAACTTTATTTTCATTTTACCACATAAATACCACACAACTTTCCCCTATTACTGGACACCTCTGGGCCACAGACCGGGTCACCGCCGCCGTGACACCGTCCTCCATGGAAGTCGATGGGCCTGGTACCGAGTACCCCCAGGCCCCGTGGGGCACTCCACTCTCACTGGGCATAAAATTCCAGGGTTCGGTATATGTAACTCTGCCCACCGGACCCAAACTCCGCCCATTCATCAATTTGATTAGCTGACTGTAAGCAGGCTGAGTTTTGGCCATAGCTTGCTTATTTGACAGTGGTCTTGGCCAGTTTTGGATTGTGTCCACTTTACTGATCTGGGGTTTGATCTCACCTCTGCCTGCTACATATCCTAGGTATTTGCCCTCTTCTTTCCCCATGGCACATTTTTTCGGATTTATAGCATTGAGAGTGTAATGATATTACGAATATGCTCATATTCAAAGTACCCTTCTGGGACTTTCCATTGCTTTGCTAGCACACCTAACTCTGCTGCATCTTTTGGTTGTTGCAAATGAAAGGCAGCCCAGCACCCAAGCTGCAGCTGTGATTCACCTCACCCCTCCTTCTCCTCTCTCTCTGCTCTCTGCCTGCTTGTATAATCCTTTTCTCCTTCCCCTTCCTTCAAGAATGTGTTGGTGATGAGAAACCAGTCCTTTGTCTGAAACACGTGAGTCCTTTGTGGGGGTATAGTGTTCCTTTAAGACCCATATATGTTAATCCAGAAGTTTCACAGAAATAGGACTCTCATATTTCCTGAAACCGCAGGGTCAGAGTTACCAACTGGTGAGTTTTGGGGGCTCAGCACCTATCGGGAGCTGAGAAATGGATTTCTCCTCCACCAGGTTATCCTGCACCTCATGTTTACACTTAAATGAATGCCACTGTCCTGCTGAGAAAAATTATAATTTTGTCATCCTTCCACGAGTTTCCCTCCCAGAGTTATGAGGTTATGTGTTTTTAGTGAGTTCCCAGTAACTCTGAAAAAGGAAGACTACATCCCTTAACTCTGCCCCCCTCAGTGATGTCATGACCTGAGAGTGTAAGATATTGAACCTCATTTAGGAGGGGAACTTTTGCCCAGGAAGTGAGCTACCAGAGGCTGTGCAACCTGCCCTGATGCATTGGGATGTCTCTCCTCCCCCCTCCACATGGCTTACCATTGTCTGAGATAACTGTTTTTTCATTGTTAATCCCTTTTTATTTGTAATTGTCTGTACATACTATAATTGTCTCATTTTGTAATATCTTTTTATACTTTTGTAAACACTGCCTATTCTGTTTGGAGTAAAATATAAAACTTTACTAGCTTTGTTCTCCTTGATCTTATCGTATCCTCGCATCCTCTGCATCTTTGGCCCCATGAAACCAAAGTTCCCATTATTTTTCATTAGGTACTGCCATACTGTCAGCCTATGCATTGAATGCAAGGCCCTCCCTGCACCAAAGTTACATGCACCCCAATAAGCCTTTGAACCCACATACTGGATGGCCACAGGAAAACAAGTTCACATCATTCATTTGGTACTGCCATACTGTTAGCCTATGCATGGAGTGCAAGGCCCACCTTGCAACAAAGTTACATGCACCCCAATAAGCCTTTGAATCCACGTACTGGATGGCCACATGAAGCAAAAGTTGCCATTATTAATTTTTTTAATACCATAAAGTTTGCCCATGAAGTGAATGCAAGGCCTGGACCACATTTGCACACCCCCCAATCCCCCTTGGAATTTACCTGTAGGAGGTCCTCCTAAAACAAATCTCCCATTACAAAGGAGCAGGTCTCCTATACTTGGAATGGTCATATGCTAAGTGTATGGGCTGACAAACATTTCCCCCTGGCGGGTACACATCAACATAGTAGTTGTATAACCTTTTTTTTTGTACGGGCACCATAAACACCCTGGAAAACAGTAACATGGTTTCCTACAGTTGCTGCTGGGAAGGTGCAAGTTTTTAGCAAAAATATCGTGGGCAAGTCGTTGGATGAAGTGATCAGGAAAAGGGGCATGGTGACGGCAGGAATGGGAACGTACAGGATTAATAACAGCGGTGGCTATGGGAGGTATGAGATCCATGATACAGCCTACAATGATTAGTCATTTAGCCTCCCACCACCAATTACCAGAATGTGTTTCATGCCTGTCAGAAGATCGGTGTACCAGAAATATGTTGTCAAAGACGCATGTGTCCGTATAAAGGGCAAAGTGCAACATGCTCGT
This sequence comes from Dendrobates tinctorius, assembly GCF_039654945.1. Lineage (NCBI taxonomy): Eukaryota > Metazoa > Chordata > Amphibia > Anura > Dendrobatidae > Dendrobates > Dendrobates tinctorius. The sequence goes on along the minus strand of NW_027361731.1, from coordinate 17,917,382 downwards.
GACATGCTGAATTCTAGAAAGCAGAACAAACTGAATGCTCGTGAAAAAATACATTTAAAGAGAAGTGCACCGGCCGTAACTATCAACAAACCATTGGCACAAGGTTCTTCATCTTCACCCATACATATTACAAATAATATCCAAATGTCAGAGCCGATAAATATTTGTTCCAGTGTAACGAACACTGTTAAAGGAATTCCAATAAACATAGTTAACCATGAACCTGGGAATCCACTGATTTTCTCTTTAAAAGATATGGACGATTTTGGTATTGATAGCGACTTGGAACTTTAACACAACCCCACAAAGAAGATGAAGATCACAGCTGTAAACAAAGATCAAAAAAGGCTGTGATTGTCTGGAAATTCATTTTCTCTTGGTCAAACTTTACCTCTTACTAAAGTGTTACAGAATGATGCATACACGGCTCCCATGACTACTCAGCGTGACACTTCGCCAATCGCCAGCTTTATTGCACACAAAGGCTCTAACCAACGTGTCCCGGACACTTGTCACAAAGGAGGCCAGTTCATCAGTAGAGCCCACTCATAAAGAGTCTGTCTTTAGCTCTTTAGAAGGACCAAAAATGACCATTAATAATTTGCATCCAAGAGTCACCGAGGAAGATAGCGTGGAGCTTTTCTGTGTATGCGGTGTCTTGAAGTCCACCTGCTTGTTGAGTCGCGGAGTTGCAGAGGTTGTGTTTGTAAAAAAGGAAGATGCAGTTGGTGCCTACAAAAGATACAACACATACCTAGATGGACAACCAATGAAATGCAATCTTCCTTTGAATCCTAGTGTGATAACATCAGACCAGCCCATACTTCTAAAATTACGTGACAACCCGTCAAAGAAGGAAAGTTAATGTCGAAGAAACACAAACACTTCCTCCTCCTGTGTTGCTTCAAATCCTCCAGCTGAACATGATCATGATACTATCTTAAAAGCACTCTTTAAATCCTCAGGGTCATCAGCAATCATCCAACCACCTGCATTTAAGATTAAGTTCTGACAAACACAACTTGGATACTGTAATAACAGAAATTCACACTTCACATATGGGCCCAGAGACTCCTTTTTTAAAAAAAAAAAACAAAAGAAATTCTTTTTGGTTTGTGTTTAACGCTGGTGATGAACACCAGCAGGTAGTTTATGTTTGAAGGAGTCTGGCGTCAGACGTTTCACAATTTATCCTGTTCACAACATTGTAGTACAGTTCTCCTTTGTTGTGAGGCAGTTGTGTTATTACATCAAGAATTTCTGTTTTCCCCTTGGTCTAGTACTGTGATACAGCACAATTATGGTTCTACTGTTCTGTCAAGGGAGGCTACAGTGCCTTGCGAAAGTATTCGGCTCCCTGGAACTTTTCAACCTTTTCCCACATATCATGCTTCAAACATAAAGATACCAAGTGTAAATTTTTGGTGAAGAATCAACAACAAGTGGGACACAATTGTGAAGTTGATTGAAATTTATTGGTTATTTTACATTTTTGTGGAAATTCAAAAACTGAAAAGTGGGGCGTCGAATATTATTCGGCCCCTTTAACTTAATACTTTGTTGCGCCACCTTGTGCTGCGATTACAGCTGCAAGTCTCTTGGGATATGTCTCTATCAGTTTTGTACATCGAGAGACTGAAATTCTTGCTCATTCTTCCTTGAAAAAAAGCTCGACCTCAGTGTGGTTTGATGGAGATCGTTTGTGAACAGCAGTTTTCAGCTCTTTCCACAGATTCTCGATTGGATTCAGGTCTGGACTTTGACTTGGCCATTCTAACACCTGGATACGTTTATTTGTGAACCATTCCATTGTAGATTTTGCTTTATGTTGGGGATCATTGTCTTGTTGGAAGACAAATCTCTGTCCCAGTCTCAGGTCTTTTGCAGACTCCAACAGGTTTTCTTCAAGAATGGTCCTGTATTTGGCTCCATCCATCTTCCCATCAATTTTAATCATCTTCCCTGTCCCTGCTGAAGAAAAGCAGGCCCAAACCATGATGCCGCCACCACCATGTTTGACAGTGGGGATGGTGTGTTCAGGGTGATGAGCTGTGTTGCCTTTACACCAAACATATCGTTTGGCATTGTTGCCAAAAAGTTCCATTTTGGTTTCATCTGACCAGAACATGTTTGGTGTGTCTCCCAGGTGGCTTGATGCAAACTTTTAACAACTCTTTTTATGGATATCTTTGAGAAATGGCTTTCTTCTTTCCATTCTTCCATAAAGGCCATAATTGTGCAGTGTACCGATTGTTGTCCTATGGACAAACTGTTGCACCTCAGCTGTAGATCTCTGCAGTTCATCCAGAGTGATCATGGGCCTCTTGGCTGCATCTCTGATCAGTCTTCTCCTTGTTTGAGATAGGGAGGGAAGCCAGCACTGCTTAAGGTTAGAACGCATAAATTGGAGTGCATATGCACATAATGTCTAGCTGTATTCAAAAATGAGATATTTAGCAAAAAAATTGATCAATTCAATTGAGCCACCCCGCCGCGCCAAGGCAATCTCATATGGGGGGTCCTACTCTATATATTTTTAATAAATGCTGTGCCATTACGGCCTCCTAAATACACTTAGAGCATGACCACATCAAGTGCAAACTGTACCTGAACATTACTGGATCGCTCCCATGAAGCCAGATGAAGCAAGTGCAGATGAAGGCCAACCAGGTCTGAACACAGACATATCAGGAATGGCCTCCACACATTGCCTGACCAGCAAACATAGATGAAGGGCGATGTTGGTCCAGACACAGGTGCACAATTAAATAAAGCTTGGGGCAGGGTGGGGCTGCCGTGTGTGTGCACAGCAGCCTAATCCATCACAATGAACACAGAAAAATTATGGCGGACATAACCAAGCGTGCACGGCAACAGTGGTGGTGAGCCACAAACCAACAACAAGAAAATAGGGGGGGAAGCCAGCACTGCTTAAGGTTAGAACGCATAAATTGGAGTGCATATGCACATAATGTCTAGCTGTATTCAAAAATGATATTTAGCAAAAAAATTGATCAATTCAATTGAGCCACCCCGCCGCGCCAAGGCAATCTCATATGGGGGGTCCTACTCTATATATTCCTTGTTTGAGATGAAAGTTTAGAGGAACTGCTGGGTATTAGTAGATTTGCAGTGGTATGATAATCCTTCCATTTCAATATGATCACTTGCACAGTGTTCCTTGGAATGTTTAAAGTTTTGGAAATCATTTTGTATCCAAATCCAGCTTTAAACTTCTCCACAACAGTATCACAGGCCTGCCTGTTGTGTTCCTTGATCTTGTCAGGACCCTGTCAGCATCGGCAAACTGCCACGCAGAGCAGGGTGACTTACCCACACTATGGGAGAACGCGGAGTCCAACACTGAAGTGATGATTCAAGCAGACAGGACCTGCGGCACTGAAAATAGTAAGGAGTCCCAGGACCTACGGTCATGTGACTGCAGGGGGCGGGGTTTAGCATATAGCTGCAGATGATGTAATGTACCTACTGCAGGGAAACTGTAGTAGAGGAAAACGCAGGTCAGACAAGTGAGGGTTCGTACACGGAGAGGGCTGTGCGGTGCCAGGGGGACGAGCAGAGAATAGTCAAGTCACAGGCAGAGGGTCATACACAGAGGGGTAGCGCAGTAAAAGAGAGAGGGGCAGAACTCGTAACAGAGACAGAACCGGATCAAAACCAAGCAAGCAACAAGTTATCAGGCACAAGTACGCACGAGGTCAACTAACTCAGCCGAGGGCAGGAGTATAACTGACACCTGACCTAGGTCAAGTGAGCATTAAATGGCCACCCTCTGCCAGAGAGAGGCAGAAACAATTAACCCCTGTCTGACCAGGACGAGCCAAAGACAAACCCCATCCTGAATCATGACAGATCTTCATGATGCTCTCTGTGCTTCCAACAGAACCCTGAGACTATCACAGAGCAGGTGCTTTTATACGGAGACTTGATTACACACAGGTAGATTATATTTTTCATCATTAGTCATTTAGGACAACATTGGATCATTCAGAGATCCACAATGAACTTCTGGAGTGAGATTGCTGCACTGAAAGTAAAGGGGCTGAATAATATTGCACGCCCCACTTTTCAGTTTCTGAATTTCCACAAAAATTTTTAAAATAACCAATAAATTTCATTCAACTTTACAATTGTGTCCCACTTGTTGATTCTTCAGCAAAAATTTACATTTGGTATCTTTATGTTTGAAGCATGATATGTGGGAAAAGGTTGAAAAGTTCCAGGGAGCCGAATACTTTCGCAAGACACTGTACATAAATGTTGAATAAGTTGTATAAATGTCTTCAATAATCTGTTTAAACTTCCAACAGAATGTTTGGTACCTTTAACATCTGGAGTTGTACAAATGGATCTCAAGACATTTATATTCCACTAAGTGGGTGGGAATTATTAAGTGTCCACTGACTGTGTTCGAGAGAAATGATTATGTTTAGGACTAATTGATGTTTTCACACTGTATAAACTGTTCTATGGTAGGCCATACTCATTTGCGGCTGAAGCATGTTGTCATATCTGTGATCTGAAGACCGAGAAATGTAAAAGTGAAATAGATCACGCTAATAGTGATCAAAATACTGAGATGTGTATAGAGGAATGCTGGGAGGACATACATTGTGGTTTTCTACCAACTTCATCTGCCTTTTAAAATTTTTAAGTAATGCTGGTAATTAAACAAAAAGGTCTTCTAGTGTTGATAGGCCTCAGTGCCATACCACGACTATCTATTTACTCTTCCTGCACAACCCTATAATTTTTTCATAATTCCTAGTTAATTGTACTCCTCATTGGGAGAAGGGGGGGACTCACAAGAAACGATAGGTGAAGTCTGCTGGGATCACAAACATCCCTTTGCAAACAATAACGTGGCTGTTGCATAATGGAACAGTTCTACAGTTCTTTATCAGGTGACCCAGGTCTGTTTTAATATTCATAAGGAATCAGGCCTACATCGAATTTTTTGGGTTGTGTCACTCTTAGCCTATTTATTCACTAATGTTTCTGTCCAAAAAATACCAAAATACAGGCAAGATATTTGAGAGTGCCTGTCTCCGTCAGATTCCTCATCTATCTGTGTACTACAAATTGTGGCATTTGAGTCCTCCATTGAACTGTTTTTCCTCTCTCACTATAGTTATTGACAACTGTTTGAGTCCAAAAAAATATTTTTAACTACAGGCCAGATATTTTAAACTGTGGGTTTCACACACATGGATAACATATAAGTTCGCTACAAACTATGCAATTTGGAGTGAACTTGGAAAATAATGTTGTACATTTAAAAGTGGCAAGGCGTGTAGCAAGGGACAGGGAAGTGGACGTGATGGTGCATGCAGAGGCTGAGGCTGTTGGCGAGCTGAAATTGGGCCACAAGAAACACCCACATTTTATCACTCGACCTTCCTGTCACAATTACTAGAGGAACGCATCAGCAGTGTCAAAAGGTTGTTGGTTGGATAACGGATAATGCTTCCAGTCACTTTGCCACCACCACCAGTACCCTGTCTTCCACTGTCAGGAACACCGCACTGAACTTGCTCATTGAGCCAGTGCGCGTGTCCTGAGTAAAGCGAACTGGGCTCAAAGATACTTGTGGAGCGGGCAGCAGCTGAGTAGGTGCATACTTCAGAACAACAGGACCTGAAGCATGTGACTGCTGGGGCCATGGCCTAAACTCCAGAGAGCTAGGAGCTGCAAGAGAACTACTAGCAGGGTAACTGCGGGACAAAGTTACCAAGGGGCATAGACAGGGAGGATAGTCAGGACGTAGCCAATGAGTCATACACAAAGATAGCTGCAAGGTACAAGAGGGGCGAGCAGAGAGTAGTCAAATCACAGGCAAGGAGTCATACACTGAGAGGACAGCGCAGTGCAGAATCAACAGGCAAACTCACAACGGGGAACAGAACTGGGTCAGAACCATATAAACAAGCTACAACAACGAACAGGCAAAGGCACACAGAGGTCACCACACTCAGCCAACAGGCAAAAGTATAACTGACAGGGATTGAAGCTTCCCAGGGGTTTAAGAAGCTCTCCCTGAACCAAAGAGAGGCCACAATCATTAACCCCAGGTGTGCAGGTCAAAACCTGCACTGAGCTCCAGACATTAACCCCTGACATGCAGCTCAAAAACCTGCACTGGGATCATGACATCCACAAGGTCAAGTCTGAGTAGCCGTGGGTCTGGACCGCATATTCCTCACCCTGATCCTCCTTCCTCCCACCATGCCGATTGCCTGTAGATAACTTATTCCACACTTGGACACTCCCAAGAGCTGTTCACTTTGTCATTTATAGATTCAGGCCTCTTGCACTGTACACTTAAAGCCAGGCAAGGTGATATTACATGTAATGCTGGCCAAATATTTGAGCAGCCACGGTCACACAAAGGCAACGTGGAAAAAAGTCACAACAGGTGGACGATGATGACACACAATTGCCAGAAAGTCAGGAGGAGGACCAGGGTGCAGAAGTGGAAGATGAAGTGGTGGATGATATTATTATTAGTCACTTTTATAGCGCCATTTATTCCATGGCTCTTTACACGTGAAAAAGGGTCAGACAAGTACACTAAACATGAGCAAGGAACACGCAAGTACAGAAGGATTGAGGACCCTTCCCACGAGGGCTCACAGTCTACAGTTGATGGGTGTGGATACACAAGGAGAGGGTAGAGCTGGTCATGCGGTTCAGTTGACTGAGGATCACTGCAGGTTGTAGGCTTGTCGGAAGAGGCTGTTCTTCAGGTTCGTTTTGAATGTGTCCATGGTAGGCGCTAGTCTGATGTGTTGGGGCAGAGAGTTACAGAGTATGGATGAAGCACGGGAGATGTCTTCTATGCGGTTGGAGGAAAAAGAGATAAGAGGGGAGTAGAGAAGATGATGTTGAGAGGATCGAAGGTTGCTTGTAGGCAAGTCCAGGGAGACCAGATCACAGATTTATGTAGGAGACAGGTTGTGGATGGCTTTGTATGTCCTTGTTTTAGGGTTTACAGAGGAGAGGCTGGGGAATAACGGGGAGACAGGTGGATTTGTCAGGCAGCATAGTTTAGAATAGATTGGAGTGGTGCAAGAGTGCTATAGGGGAGGCCAGAGAGTAGAAGGTTGCAATTGTCGAGGCGGGAGATGATGGGGGCATGCAAAATCGTTTGGCCAAGAAAATGCACAAGGAATGTAAGGATGCTGGAAATGTTGGATCACCCTAAGACACCTATCATGCGGGACTGGGGAAAGTGATTAGCCATTAACATTGATGTTTAGTTCTGATAGAGGGGTACAGTGAGATGGTTGAAAGATAATGATGAATTCTGTTTTGTCCATGTTCACTTTTAGAAAGTGAGCAGAAAATAATAATGAAATTGCAGACAGACATTGTGTGATTTTGGTCAGAAAGGAGGTGATGTCAGGTAGCGATAGGTAGATATGTGTGTCATCGGCGTACAGATGATATTGCAAACCTTGGGATTCTATGAGCTGTCCCAGGCCGAAGGTGGAGATGGTGAAGAGTAGGGGTCCTAGAACCGAGCCTTGGGGAACTTCAAAACACAGGGGGTGAGGTAAGGAGGTGGTGTGGGAGAGGGAGACACTGAATGTCCCCATAACACCAACACGACGGAAGTTGCCATTACAACTGTTAGGTGTTCCAGAGTCTAGTGGTTTTTTAAAGACTCTGCCGATAACCTCAAACAGGACATTTGCACCAATGGCCATGCCAGCATTAGCAGGGGTAGCGAAAATACCAGCCTCTCCACCATCAGCATGATCAGGCACATGGCAGCAAAGCACCCGACTTTGTGGGCTGAATACCAGGCTCCAGGAACAGTGTCTGCCGGTGATACCACTGTGTCTTCTGCTGTTGTGGGTGCAAGCAAATCCCCTGACCAGGGTGCATGCAAAGACGCCTCCTGCCCTGCATCTGTCATTGAACACAAACTCAAAGGCAGCAGTCAGTTGTCCATGCCTCAGTCCTTGGAACGCAAGTGGAAATAGCCAGTCAAAGCCCCAAAGAATGCAGTAATAAATTGACACATTTCTCTTGTGCTTCCGCTCAAAATGTTGCCTTTTAGCCTCGTGGAGACGGAAGCTTTCTGCAAACTGATTTTGGTGTCCATCTAAAAAAGGACTCTGTCCCCATCCGCCTCTATTTCTCCCGATATGCCATCACAGCATGACACTAGAATGTGTCCCACTACATTACACGGGCCCTCAACCATGCTGTTAGTGGGAAAGTCCACCTATCTACAGACACGTGGACAAGAGCTTGTGGACAGGGATGGAACATCTCGCTGACAGCACACTGGGTTAACTTAGTGGAAGCCGGAACCAGACAGACCTTGGAATGGAACACGTCCTCCCGATGCTGGGAATTGCCGGCCCTACGGCAACCAGGGTTGCCCCCACAGTCTACAGCTCCTGCACCTCATCCTCCTCAGCCTCCATCTCCAAAATGAGCACATCAGTCACAAGCTGGAAGCACTGCAGCACTGCCTCAGCCAAGCATCAACAGGCTGTATTGAAGCTAATATGCTTAGGTGAGAAACAGCACAATGCTGAAGAGTTGTTGACAGCTCTGAAAGAGCAGGCAGATCTGTGGCTGACACCGCTGAACCTACATCCAGGCATGGTCGTGTGTGACAATAGCCGGAACCTGGTGGCAGCTCTGAGGCGAGGCAAGCTCATATACATACCATGGCCTGGCCCACGTGCTTAACCTCGTTCAACGGTTTCTCAAAAGCGACCCGGAGCTGCCGGATCTGCTTGTTAAAGTACGCCGCCCTGCATGCCCATGTTAGAAAGTCACCTACAGCTTCATCTGCCCTTGACGTGTTTCAGCAGCGTTTGTAGCTCCCGGCTCACAGATTGGTGTGTGATGTCCCCACGCATTGGAACTGTACTCTGCACATGTTGTAAAGTATTTGTGAGCAGAAGAGGGCAGTTGTTGCCTACCAGCATCAACAAGGCTGTCAGTATTCAGTTCAGACTTTACACATAAGATCTCAGGAGTGGACATGGATGTCAGATATATGTACCATCCTCCAAAACTTTGAAGAATCCACCAATGTGGTGAGCGGCGATGATGCCCTAATTAGCATCACAATCCTGCTTCTTTGTGTTCTAATAATACTACTAATCGTTATTTATATAGCGCAAACATATTTACATTTTAACATTTTCAAACAAAACAGTCCTAAATAACAATAGCAACATTAACAATAATAAAGTAATTTAATCAAAAGATAACGATAACGACCCTGCTCATGAGAGCTGACAATCTACAATGAGGTGGGGGAGATACAAAGAACACAGGTGCGTGTATTTACAATGATGTATTTTTTCAATGCTAGTGCAGAGGTTAGTCGAAAGTCGGGGATGGCCTGAGGACAAGGAGGAGAACATGTTCAGTCGTCCTCTTGGTGAGGACATGAAAGTCTTGCCTGTTAGCAGTCTGGCCCGCATGGCTGCCTTTCCCGTAACCCTCGCCTCATCAAAATTTTCGGTGACACTCATTACTGGTGACACTTCTAGATCCATGCTACAAGGAGAACTTTCAATCTCTTCTTCCAGAGGCACACAGGTGTATAAAAATGTGGCAGTACCAGAGGGCCCCTCTTGTGTAATTTTTTTAAAAAAAATTCCCATCTCAAAACGCTGGTGCCAGAGGTCACAGTTCGTTTGACAACCAAGGAGTACAGGTGAGAGAGACAACTCTAATCCAGCAGAGGCAGTGGAATACTGGCAAAGTTATGGGAGAGTTTTCTCAGACCCTCCCATCGCCCTGGAGCATAGGGTTTTCTCTTAAGGAGTGCAGTTTTGGTAGATGCTGAGGGAGTACCTTGCTGACCATACCAATGTCCTCCGTAATTCCTCTGTGCCTTATAATTATTGGTTATCTACGAAGGACACGTGGCTCTCTGTACTGCGCACGTGCAATGTACTCACGGTCACAGAGCGCACGGTGCCTTGCTCTCTGGCGGTCACTGGCCACACGGCGCCTCGCTCTCTGGCAGTATCGCTTGTAGCAGCGGGAGCCAACAGGAACAGTCCTTAGGCTGGTTTCAGATTACCATTTTTTTGTGCAGTGCTTCGTGTGCATACGTGCACATGCATCATGTGTACCTATGTTTAATATGGCGTACGCATGGTCTTGTGTTTGCATGTGTTTGTCTGCGTTTTCGTGCACATGCGTTTTTTCAAGGTGTGCGTCTAGACGCGCCAGACGCAACCTGTTGCATTTTTGGGTCCGTCCAAAGGCGTAAAAAAAACGCATGCGTACGCTTGCGCACAGAATGCGTCAAAACAATGCATTACAGTCTATGGGAACGCCTGCATTTGCAAATACATGCGTTTTAAGAGTAAAGATGGCTAGAAACTGGTTCAAATGCATGTGCATAAAAATGCAAACGCATGCAAAAACACATGTGCGTTTTTGCATACGTTTCAACTTGAGCGCGATGCGCTGCGCACAAAGCCACAAATCTGAAACTAGCCTTAGCAGCGCCAGTGCTTTAAGGATGAAGCACGATGCTTAGCCTTCTATGCACTGCTTGTCCCCACCAAAAAACTCTGCTGTCATGCCCACTTTCTCTTAGGCTGGCCTCCCTGCCTCTAGGTCACCAGGTCTGTCTGCTGCAGTCCGTCACAGCGCCTGGACTTTGGGTGCGTATTGCGCTACCCCCTTGCTGCTCACACGCTGACAGCGGAGGACTCACTCCTACTTTGCATGTTTTTTCCTATCAGCTTCCGGCCAGGTTCCCTGTCTAAACAGGCCCCCTCTTCCTGGGTAATGGGGCCTGTCCGTTCCCCTATTCCTTCCCCTGGAAAACGGGATGCAGACTTGACAGTTCCGGACCCTGAGAAGCACAGGTACCCGGAGCCCGGTGTTCCTGAGTCTGTAAATATTTGACCATTCTGTTCTTTAATGCAAGCATCATAGAAGGCAAGTTCTAATTTTCGGGAGCAAATTGTACTTTACATCCAGAAGAGTTTCACTTTGAAGGATTTTGTGGCTCACATCAATCCACAAGATGATACTAGTCTCACACTTCAAAATTACAGTGGTGAATCAGTGCCACACAGATAGATTGTGTATGTTCTGACGTCTGTAACATCATTTGTGTGATAATTATTCATACCTATTTGCTTCATAATATATTCATCATCTTCTTCAATGCTTCAGCATATAACGTTGTAAAAGTGAAAGCAAGTTGGTAACTTTTGTGGTAACTCATTGGTGAAAGTAATTGTAATCTTTACTATTTCTGCATTGTGTGTGTGGTTAACCACCTCATTGATCTTATTTAGTTTCTTTGGCAAGAAAAGAACAGCGCCATCAAAACCACATGTTTTTCCTAGTAATTCATCATGCTGGTAAAGTTGAGGTGAGATTAGGGATCTAGACAACAAATGGGGACTGTAGTCAACATGGCACTGTGACAAGACCCACTGGGGTCTAGCCATCTATTTGACATTTTGTGCAAAGCTGATTAGAGTTGCAAGCAAAACCAGATTTTGATTCAATAACATGTTGGATGGATTGTCTAGTGGAAACACCCGTATCATAAAAGTCATATCTTTGACTACCATGTTCTCCAACTGACACATCTTGAAATCCAGCAGAAATGTCAAAATCTATAGCTTCTAGTCTAGAGACTGCAGGAGCTCCTTTTTGCCATCCTCGTCCAACAAGCTCAGTATTAGTAGGTGATGGATTGTCAAAATCCGGATCAGGCACAACAGGCTATGGTAGTTTTGAGTCCTGGCCCCGTGCTCTTGCTCTGGTTTTTACAGTCATAATTTTATCTAGAAGATTTCACCTTCATAATCCAGAGACAGAGTACAACACTGCCCAAGTGTTCACCCTCTGCTCCTCAGACTTTCTATCTGCACAGCAACTGCCTCTAGGCAGAAGATGATGATGGTGGTAGTATTTGGTGCATTTAAGACAAAGTCATCAAGCAGCCATAACAATTTGAAACCGAAATATTTTTACAGAGATACTAAACTGTTCAATATGTGGCCTGTAGTTTTGTTTTTGACAGTACAATAGTGTTTATAACTAGGGTAAGACACAGCAAAAACAGTTGAATGGAGCCCTAAAATGCCACTTTTTGTAGACCATATACATATCCAGCTCAACGATATAGTGAAACCAATATTTCTTTTGTATTACTGCACGTCTAACACAACGGATCTGTGCTCCGATCATCAAGATGCCTGTAACAGAGAGCTGAACTTTTTCTACTTTGTGTCATGGAGATACCACACTGTAAAATATGTGGTCTGTATTTATATTTTTGACAGAAAAATAGGTTATAGAAATAGGGTAACACAGCAAAAAAAATGTTTCATGGAGGCCTGAAATGGCACAATATGTAGGCCACATATACATCTGGCATTTGACTGAGATACCAGACTGTTCAATATGTGGCCTGTATTTTTAAATTTTGTACCCCAAAATAATGTACAGAAATAGGGTCACAGACAGCAAATACAGTGGAATGTAGCCATGAAATAGAACTTGTAGCTCACAGATGGATCAGGTGTCTGATGGAGACAGCACACTTAAATATGTGGCCTGTTTTGTTTTTTTTTGGCCACCAAAATTGTGTCAATAAGTAGGCTATGACACTGAAAAAAAATTCTTTGGAGGACTAAAATTGTAAAATATTTAGCACTATGATATACCCTGCATGTGGGGACAAAACACATTGTTAAATATATGAACTGTAGCTAAATTTTGGCAGATAAATATTTTTTGGCAACTCAAAAAATTTTTGTCAGCAAAATGGGGTCAAAAAATTGGATAAGACACTCCAAAAAAATACTACAGTACCACAAAAAATGCCAGAATTTTCTGCACACTCAGATGTGATGCCTGGGATGGGCAAAGGCATTTAAAAATGCTGGATTTTCACACTGTAGTATTACAAGGATCTGACTGTAGTCTGCAGTGTCAACAAGCAAATGGGCTCTGGAATAAAATTCCTCCTCCTCCTCCAAGAACAGAGAGAAAAAAAAAAAAAAGATTAGAGAGCGAGAGAAAGAAACAAAGAGAGAAAGATTCTATAGATACTATAGCAGCCTGGCTCCCATTGTAATGCCCACCTGAGCCTCCCGGTGCAGGACATATCATGATCCGCTCACATGGCCGGCATCCCCGATTCCAAGGCGATCCTGCTGTCCGCACTGTCGGAGGACACTGTGATAGAGCTGAAGCATTCCCTGAAGTGCCTCCATAGTTCCGTCACAATCTCCCGAAATTACCTCATTTCCAGTCAGCTTCTAGCACGTCACTTCAGGTGGAGCATCACGTGCAAATTTTAAAGGGCTACGCCGTGTACTCCTGTGTCCGCACACAAACTCTCTCTCAAAATCGGGACTGTTCTGCTGGATTTGGGATGGTTGGGAGGTATGAATGCTCCCCACCATACACCTTATACACGCATGGCTCCGCACTCCTCATACACACACGGTTCCGCTTTGTATGCCTCGTACACACACGGCTCCGCTCCGTACACCTCGCACACAAACGGCTCCACTCCGTAAACCTCGTACACATGCGGCCACACTGTACACCTTGTACACCCATGGCTCAACTCTGTAAACCTTGTACACATGTGGCTCCACTCTGTACACCCCATACACACGTGGCTCCACTCTGTACACCCCATACACACGTGGCTCCACTCTGTACACCCCATACACACGTGGCTCCACTCTGTACACCCCATACACACGTGGATCTGCTCCATACACTTTGTATACACAGGGCTCCGTTCCATACACCTTGTACACACACAGCTCCGCTATGCACACCTAGTACACACACGACTCCGCTCTGTACACTTCTCCGCTCTGTACACTTCATACACACGTGGCTCCGCTTCGTAACCATACACACACGGCTCTGCTCTATACCTCGTACACGTGCGGCTCCGCTCCATACACCTCGTACACACACACAGCTCCGCTCCATGCATCTCATACACACGTGGCTCCGCACACCTCGTACACGCACTGCTCAGCTCCATACACCTCGTACATGCACGGCTCAGCTCCATACACCTCGTACACGCACGGCTCAGCTCCATACACCTCGTACACGCACGGCTCAGCTCCATACACCTCGTACACGCACGGCTCAGCTCCATACACATCGTACATGCACGGCTCAGATCCATACACATGTGGCTCCGCTCCGTACACCTCACACACGTGGATCGCCTCGGTACACCTCCTACACACACACGGCTCCGCTCTATACACACGTGGATCCCCTCCGTACACCTCGTACACTCACATGGCTCCACTCCGTACACCTTGTTCACACACGGCTCCGCTCTATACTCGCTGCTCCGCGTGGTAGATGGTACTGCCCTGAGTTAGACCATCTGCCGATCATGATCTCACAGAGCTTGGGCCTCCGAGTTGTTTCTCCAAAACTTCTTGCGTATGGTCCTTCCAAGAACCGTACAAGTTTTTAGTGAGAGGCATGATTTCTCAAACCAGATGACTAATGCTCTATTATCCCACCAATCTGTCACGAACTAGGGGTGTTTGGTTGCCCCCAGTTCATCAGGGGATTTATTATATTCCACTTTCCAGTGGGAGATGAACTAATGAGCGTGGGAAAGTTTCCGATTTTTTTCCCCACGCTCATTAGTTCATCTCCAGCCAGCTGGGGAGGCTGCGCAGAGATGAACTAAGTCATTCTGGCAGTGGTTTACAGCGGGTTGGTCGCATTACCACCGGTCCCGTTGTAAACCAGTTAACCCCTTCTGATGGATTGCAGCGGGGGACCTGACTGACCAGCGGAGAGGTAAGTATATTGTTGTTGCTTTTTTTTTTTTTAATACAGGTCCATGGTTTATTTATGGATTAGCAGAGGAATAAATTTGGTCAAAAACTTTGTGTCATTTCATTAAAAGAATTTTTAACTGTCTGTTTTTTTTAACCCTTTACTAGTCTAGGGTTAATAATGGAAAGGTGTCTTATTGACACCTCTCCATTATTAACCCAGCTTAATGTCACCTTTCAATAGCAAGGCGACATTAACCCATTCTTATTAACCCATTAGCCACCGCTACAGGGCAATGGCAATAGAGAGGCTAAGTGCCAGAAAAGGCGCATCTTATAGATGCGCCTTTTCTGGGGTGTCTGGGGGCAGATTTTTGTAGCCGGGGGGCCAAAAACAATGGTCCATCTCAAGACTATTAATATCTGTCCTTACTCACTGGCTTTCCCTCTCTAGTTGTGAATTTACCGCGGGAGCCCACGCAATTTTTTCAATGACTTAACCCATTAGTTTAACACCTAGATGTCCCAAATTTTACACACAAACCCTAATCTAATTATTAGTCAAACACATAAAAAAATATATATTAAATGGTTTACTGTATGTAACCCATGTGTCATTTCATGTCAGGTTTTAGAATGATTTCACAGAAGCCGGCAATTGAATCAGCAGCTATTATGCTATGTAGAACTCCATGAAAAAAAATTTTTTTTATAATATATATATATATATATATATATATATATATATATATATATATACACATACATACATACATACACATATACACACACACACACACATCGTATATACTCGCGTATAAGCCGAGATTTTCAGTCCATTTTTTGTGGCTGAAAGTCCCCCTCTCTGCTTATATGCGAGTCATACACCAGGGGGTAGGTGGGGAAGGGGGAGCGGGGGTGTCAGATCATACTGACCTCCCCGGCGTGTCTCTGCACCCCCCCTGCTTTTCCCCACGGTCTCCTTTCCTTCCTACAGCGGTCACATGGTACCGCTCATTAAAGTATATGCACATATTTATTACTTTAATGAGCGGTACCACGTGACCGCTGAAGGAAGGGAGCCCGTCGGAGAACGGGGCCTTGAGACGCGCCAGGGGGAGGTAAGTATATGCTATATTCACCTGTCCTGGTTCCAATGCTGCTCGCTGCTGTCTGCCTGCGGGGTCCTCTTGTCAGTGATGTTCAGACAGCAGAGGGTGCGGTGACGTGGTTAGTGCGCACCCTCTGCTGCCTGACGTCACTGACAGAGGAACCTGGTGGGCAGACAGCGGTGAGCAGCGTTTGAACCGGGACAGGTGAAAATCTCAGGTGCTGGGTCCTGAGCGAGGGGTGACACCTGTCCCCCATAGTGCGCTGATGTCTCTGCCTGCTCATCACACCGGCACCTGACCCCCAGGGACAAGAGGTGAGTATGTCTTTCTTTTTTTCCTAATATCTGCAGTAGTGGCAGCAGCAATATATTGGGGAATAATCTATGGGGCATTTTATGGGGGCAGCATATGGGGCATATTCAATGGATCATTTTATGGGGGCAGCTTCAATGGAGCATCTTAAGGGGGCAGCATATGGGGCATATTATTCTATGGAGCATCTTATGGGGCCATTATTAACCTTTGTGCAGCATTATATGTGGCATATTTTGTATGGAGCATCTTAAGGGGCCATCAAGAACTGTATGGAGCATTATATGGGGCTCCTGATTCAATATGGATATTCAAAAACATTTAACCTACTGATGTCGCAATTAATTTTACTTTTATTGGTATCTATTTTTAATTTTGAAATTTACCAGTAGCTGCTGCATTTTCCACCCTTGGCTTATACGTGAGTCAATAAGAATTCCCAGTTTTTTGTGGCAAAATTAAGGTGGTCAGCTTATACACGATGTGGTGTGACTGGTGGTCAAGTGGCTAATGGAAGGTATGTGCCACAGGGATGGTAGCTCCCTGTGATGTAGCCTGGAAAGTTTTTCTTAAGTGTACATAGATTTTTAAGTGTTGCTGTTCACATTTGGGTCCGGGCTATGGGTAGCTGAGAGTTGCAAGGGTCTGGCTACCCATGTACCACACACTGTGGTGAGGGGGCTCACTGTACCCTGTTTTAGCTGAAGAAATGTGTGTGGTTGTGAATCTGCAGGACCTGTGACTAGGTCATGATCATGTGACTAGCCATGTGATAGGTAACTAGGAGTGTTTACAGCTATCTAAGGCAGGTGTGTTGGACATGTGAGGGAGTGTGATGGAGTCAGCCCAGACAGAGCTCCCATGTTCCAGGCTCGGACGTCGCATAGCCTGGGGAAGCCATACCGGAGAGTCCGAGCCAAAAGGAGTGAACGGTCTTGAAAACCATGTGATACTGACCGGGGTCAGAAAGAGACTGTGTGTGAATGGACATTTATCGGATGCCTCTGAGGACAAGAGGAATCCGAGAACCTGTGTGGTCAATCCAACAGGTAACAGTCTTGACAACCGTGTGTTATACTGACCGGGGTCAGTGAGAAGTATTGCTCAGGAAAAGACTGTACTTTGCTCCATGTTTACGGATACCTCTGAGGACAAGTGGGACCCGGGAACCTGTGTGGCCGACACCAGCAGGTAATGGACAGGTGTCCGTGTTATACTGACCGGGGTCAGTGAGAGACCGTAACTGAATTCATATCTAAAAGCTGAATGTTTAACAGACAGTGCAAATGGCTGCTGGAACTGTCTAAATAATAAACTGAATGGCTTCATTTTAACCCTGAGCGTGCCAGTGTTAACCTCAAAGACCTGCAAAGTGAGTAATCCCCGTCCACTCACATGGTGGAACGTTACAAGTGTATACGGTGTATACTGTATGTGTCTCAATGACATGTGTGTGTATATACATATATATTCTTTCATTTCTTTATTAAACATGTCAGTGTGATTTTACTGTATCGCAAAATGAATTGCCGGCTTTGATAAAGGACACCGGTGCATATTTCTCGCAAGTCACATGTCTGGTCCGTGTGTAATCCGTATTTTTCTCGCCCCCATAGACTTGCATTGGTGTATTGTGCCCGTAATATGCTGAGAATTGCAGCATGCTGCGATTTTCTCGGCCCGTAAAATACAGCCGAGAAATATATGGCTGATGGGAGCTGCCCCATAGAGAAACATTGGTCCGAGTGCAATGCGTTGCTTTAACGCCTCTCACTCGTCCGTATTTCTCTCTAGTGTGACGCCGGCCTAAGGGAGATCATGGCTGCAGCATGAAAGTCACATACCACAGAAATGTAGCAGAGCTGTGTATGTGTACCTATTCATGACATGTGTAATTTTTTTTTATTTTTTACATAAATATATTTAATTGGATTAATTTTTTTTTTGTTCTTTATTTTGTGATTTTTTTTTTTTTTTTTTTACATTTTATTAACTTTTTTTTACTCTTTTATATTGTCCTAGAATGGGACATCAACTGTATAATGACATGTCGCTGATCTACCTTATCACACTGCCATATCTATATGGTAGCTTGCATAAACACTGCTCCTGCGGCTCTGTGTATATACGGCGCAAGTTGGGAAGGGGTTTAAATGTGGTCTATGAATGGATGGATGAGCCAAGTTGTGCCCTTTAAAATACCTGTGCCTTACTATAAAGACAATAGGAAATATTCCTTCTAGCACAGACCATTTGCTAACATACCTCTAAGCTGAGAATCCAGGAGCAAAGGATTGACACCTCCTTCTAGCAAAAGCCCTTTTGTGTTTACAATGTACTGTATATCCAATGGTATATCCAGTTTCACCCTTTTGTCAACTAAATGTAAGTCTACTGCCTGATTGATTTCAATTATTGATTATTTATTTCCTTCACACTCTACATGAGTTTTTAGATGATGAAGATATGATTCCCAGGAATAACATTACCACATAAATAGTTTCTACTCTGTATGAGTTCTCTGATGTGCAACAAGTTGTGAACTCGAACTAAAACATTTCCCACATTCTGGACATGAATATGGCTTCTCTCTTGTGTGACTTCTTTGATGTCTATTAAGATCTGATCTCTGGATAAAACATTTCCCACATTCTGGACATGAATATGGCTTCTCTCCTGTGTGAATTCTTTGATGGGTAAGAAGATATGATCTCCGTATAAAACATTTCCCACATTCTGGACATGAACAAGTCTTCTCACCTGTGTGAATGCTTTGATGTTTAAGAACATCTGCGATCCGGATAAAACATTTCCCACATTCTGGACATGAATATGGCTTCTCCCCTGTGTGAATTCTTTGATGGATAAGAAGATCTGATCTCTGGATAAAACATTTTCCACACTCTGGACATGAATACGGCTTCTCTCCTGTGTGAATTCTTTGATGGATAAGAAGACTTGGTTTGTTAGTAAAACATTTCCCACATTCTGAACATGAAAAAGGCTTTTCTCCTTTGTGAATTCTCTCATGTGCAAGCAAGTTAGATTTACTTATAAAACATTTCCCACATTCTGAACATGAAAATGGCTTCTCCCCTGTGTGAATTCGCTGATGCATAAGGAAATGTGATTTCTCGTTGAAACATTTCCCACATTCTGGACATGAATATGGCTTCTCTCCTGTGTGAATTCTCTCATGTGTAAGCAATCTAAATTTATATTTAAAACATTTCCCACATTCTGAACAGGAAAATGGCTTCTCTCCTGTGTGAATTCTCTCATGTCTAAGCAATTTAGATTTATGTTTAAAATATTTCCCACATTCTGAACAGGTAAATGGTTTCTTCTCTGTGGGAATTATTTGATGTTCAACATCACTTTTGCGGCTTTCATTTTGCTTAACAGTCTGTGATGAATCCAAATAGGTGACTGATTGAAAAGGCTCCGATGACTGATTTTGGCTCTGAAGGGCTGGAGGTATAGCTGGAATAATGGCGTGCTTTTCATAGGTATCTGGTTTGACACCAGTGTCACCTGCAAAGAATAAAACTGATTTTATTATTTTTCAATATCAATGCCTTATATTTTAGATCATTTCTATATACATAATTCTATACAACTCAAAGTATAATGAAACTATGACCTAAGACAGTGGTGAGCCACCTGTTCACAAATCCCATGGTACTGAACCTCTAAAGTACAATCGACAAACATAATACACAAACGCAGAAAAGTCTGAAGCAATAAAGAGAGGATTAAAAACAAGCTTTATTACATTATAATCTATAGCAACAGATAAAAATATACACTATAAAACAGGCAAGATTCTTAAAGGGGTATTCCCATCTCTGATCAACTATCCCAATATGTAGTAGGTGTAATAATAATATTAGGAAATATGAAGTATAGTTCTTCTGACTCGCTAAGTTGCTCACCCCATGTGCAGAGCATTGCATTAGCTTAGGTATCCATGGTTACTACCACTCGTAAAATGACTGTTAGTTGCTAGTGGTCATAACCATGGATACCTAAGCTACTGCAATGCCCTGGACATGGGGTAAGTGACAGAGAATCAGGAAAACTATACCACATTTCTAATTGGAGGTATTTGCTATTATTATTACTACACCTACTATATTTTGGGATAGGATACTGGAAATGGGAGCATCTCTTAAGGCCTCCTTCACACGTCAGTGTCTCCGGTATGTGATGACAGTTTTCATATGTACCGGAGACACTAATACACGTAGACCCATTCAAGTGAATGGATCTGCGCACATGTCGGTGTGTTTCCACGGATCGTGTGACTGTGGGCAAGACAAGCTAACATGACTATTTTTTAGCAGCACGGGCCGCAAGACGTCTCGCACACATGCACACTGATGTCACACGGATGACATGCGTGTGTCATCAGTGAGACACATACTGGCGCCTGGCAATCAGCGGTACTATTCACAATGATCCCCTGTGTCGAGTGTTGAAGACAGCTCACATCATTATACCCTTGGGTGGATCAAGGAAATGCTGTAGATATAGTATATCTTGACTTCAGCAAAGCATTTGACAAAGTATCGCATACAATTCTTATTGAAAAAATGACTAAGTATGGAATGGACAAGGCAACTGTTAGGTGGATTCATAACTGGCTTAGTGATCGGACCCAAAGAGTGGTCGTAAATGGCTGCACATCCAGTTGGAAGAATGTCTCAAGTGGGGTACCACAGGGCTCTGTCCTGGGCCCTGTATTGTTCAACATCTTTATCAACGATTTAGATGAAGGAATTGAGGGTAAACTGATTAAATTTGCTGATGACACAAAGCTAGGAGGGATAGCTAATACTAGAGAAGAGAGAGAGAGGATTCAAAAAGATATAAATAAACTGGAGAAGTGGGCAGCAACTAACAGAATGGTTTTTAACAGGGAAAAATGCAGAGTACTACATCTGGGCAATAAAAATGAAAAAAGCATATACAGAATGGGAGGAATAGGGCTAAGCAACAGCACATGTGAAAAAGACTTGGGTATACTAATATATCACAGACTGAATATGAGTCAACAGTGTGATGCAGCAGCAAAAAAGGCAAATGCAATTCTAGGATGTATTAACAGAAGCATACAGTCTAGATCACGTGAAGTCATTATTTCCCTCTACTCCTCTTTGGTCAGACCTCATCTGGAATATTGTGTCCAGTTTTGGGCACCACATTTTAAAAAAGACATCAACAAACTGGAGCAAGTTCAGAAAAGAGCAACCAGAATGGTGACCTGTCTGCAAACCCTGTCTTATGAGGAAAGGTTGCAGGATTTGGGATTGTTTAGTTTGCAAAAGAGAAGACTGAGAGGAGACTTAATAGCTGTCTACAAATATCTAAAGGGCTGTCACATTGTAGAAGGATCAACTTTATTCTCATTTGCACAAGGAAAGACTAGAAGCAATGGGATGAAACTGAATGGGAGGAGACACAGATTAGATATTAGAAAAAACTTTTTGACAGTTAGAGTGATCAATGAGTGGAACAAGCTGCCACGAGAAGTGGTGAGTTCTCCTTCAATGGACGTCTTCAAACAGAGGCTGGACAGACATCTAACTGGGATGATTTAGCGAATCCTGCTTTGAGCAGGGGGTTGGACAAGATGGCCCAGGAGGTCCCTTCCAACTCTACAATTCTATGATTCTACCCTGCTCTGCCTGTGATCAGCGTGAGCATGGGAAAATGTTGAGAGTTATATTCAACCCTACTGTCTACATAGAGTAAAATTAATTATAAAATTAAAAAAAAAAAAAAAAAAAAAAAAAAATCACATTATACTCACCTTAACACCTAATCCCCTGAAGCCATTATCCTCTGTAAAAAACAAAAATGTAAAAACAATATCAAATCACCTGTCCAAAGTTGAAAGAATCCAGAGTTTCCAATGCCGCAATCCATCTGTGCAACCTTTGCTCATCAGCATGAGCGGTGATCTGAGGCAACTGCACACGTTAAAAATCTGGGGAGTATGACTCGTTGCACCCCGATTTCTCACGGTGAACTGCAATGATCTCACTGAGGTCAGCACAGTTCATGGGCCCACTCTCGCTACATGTAGTTATTTTCCCCAGCTCTTCAGTGGGAGCGGTTGCCTCATAACCCTCCATTAAACTCCATCGCCAAAAGCACTACAAATATTGGCTGGTGACTAACTCATCCAACCTTTATCCATCTCCAATTCCTCAAGATAGCTGGACCATCATTGTAAATAAGCCTCTGTACTTTGTGTCAACACCACCACATAGCAAATTGTAAGCTCTTACGGGCAGGGTTGTTAATATATTTGCATTAATTATTGTATTATCATTTACTTTGCTATGACTGCTGTATATGAACTGCTGAATTGTAAAAAGTTGGGGAATATGTTGGCGCTATATAAATAAAGATTATATTATTATTATTATGAGCAAATGTCACACAGATGGATTACGTTGTTGGAAACTCTGGATTCTTTCAACTTTGGACAGGTGAGAGATAGTCTTTTATTTTTGCTTGTTTATAGGCGACAATGGCAATGTTAAGGGCTTGTACCCATTACCGTGAAAAAAAAGTTCAGATTTCAGTCCAGAAAAGTAGGACTAGTGTCATGCAAGTGCTATCTGATTGACATCCGAATGCCATGTGATTGCTACCCGATTGTAATACGATTTTAACATGAGGTTTGACACAGTAATTATCTGTCATTTACACATATTTTCCATGGAAGTATTCATTAATACAAACACACACTAACATATTATATATATATATATATATATATATATATATATATATATATATATATATATATATATATATATATTAGACTGAATGATGAAAAGCCGGCAATTCATCTGCCATGTACAGTGCAGTCACAGCAGGACCCGGCATAATAGAACAGATAGGTTACATATAGTATGTACACACAGAATAGATCGATATAAAGATGTCAAATATATAATTAGTACAACACATATGCAGTTTACTGCACATGTATTTAGTTAAATGATTATTTTTCTGAATAAATTGCATGGACTTAATTTTCATAACCAGCAAAGGGAAAGCTGACAGATGTGGGCTGATGTTTATAGCCTGAGGTAATACCCATAGAGCTTCCCAGGCTATTAGTATCAGATCTCAGTTGTATACTTAGCCTTTACTGGTTATTATAATGGGAGACCCCTCCAAAAAAATGACGTAGGGTCACCCTAAAATTAACCCCTTAACACCCGGAGGCATTTTTGTTTTTGCGTTTTCGTTTTTCGCTCCCCGTCTTCCCAGAGCCATAACTTTTTTATTTTTCTGTCAATATGGTCGTGTGAGGGCTTGTTTTTTGCAGGATAAGTTGTATTTTTGAATGACACCATTGGTATTACCATGTCGTGTACTATAAAATGGAAAAAAAGGGGGCGGAGCCGGATGTTGATGGAGTAAGACGTGTGGCAGAGAACTCCCCGCAGCCACAGCTACAAAAACGGCTGTAATAACTCACAGACTCTCCGGGGTTGTCCGGGATATGGTTAAAAAACATCAGCAGAAGCCGCCGGATCGATCGGTGCCCTCCTCACAGCATATCCATCAGCTGGGACCTCTGGACGCGTTCTTCCATTCCTCCTCAGGGAGGACGCGCTCAGGTAACATGGCGGTGGCGAAGCGGGAAACTCAGGGAGGAAAGACTACACCGCTGCAGCTGGAGGATTACCGGGCCCAGATAAGCCCCGTCTCTCCACACAAAGAGCAGAGGGCACTGGATAGAGGAGGGGGAGGAGAAGGCTCAGAAGAATGTGACTCACGGCGTTGTGCAGTGGAACAGAGAGGGGGGGCTGAGCACATGGAGGGAGAACACATAGAAATGTCAGCAGGCGCACAGGCATCGCAGCAACCAGCACAGCAGGGGGTTACACAGTCCCCAGCGCCCCAGAATGATGCAGCCAAAGGAAGACGACATGATCCTCCACAAATGCAGGGACCTGCAGAAGATTTTTGCTTGTCCGCCACCCCCTCCATGTCCAGATATATACACCCAACCACCTTTCTCTCCAGCACCCCAGATACCCCTCTTCTGCCAGACGAGGACTCACAGAGTATATCCCTGAGGGACTGGAAGCTATATATGGCACACTTATCCACGAAAGAAGACTTACAATCCATGGTACAGGAGATCAAAGAGGTCTGCAGAACAGAAATCTCGGCTGTCAGACAAGACATCCAACAGATGGCTTATAGAGTAGATTCTCTGGAGAATGACCATGACGAGACGAGGAAATATGTGGCTAACCTGCAAGCTACCATGACAGCACAGCACGACACCCTCCGTGAATACTAGCGCCATCTTGAGGATTTGGACAACAGGGGACGGAGACATAATATAAGAATCAGAGGCCTGCCTGAACATAACGGAGAGGAAAACCTATTCATAATTTTACAAAATATATTCAACAAAATCCTGAAGCTCCGCCATCTCACAAAATAAGCCTAGACAGAGCTCACAGAGCCCTCCGGCCAAAAAATTCCTCCCAAACACCTAGAGACATCATCTGCTGTGTCACTGACTATAAGCTTAAGGAGGAAATCATGCAGCAAGCATGGAAGCTACGTAATATAGAATACGAAAGTCACTCTCTTCAACTACTGACAGACCTCTCCTGGATGACTCTACAAAAGAGGAAAATGCTCAGACCTCTTCTAGACACCCTGAGGGAACACCAGATTCTCTATAGATGGGGATTCCCCTTTAGCCTCTCGGCCAGGAAAAACGGTCGCACAGCCACACTCAGAGAGGCATCTGATCTTCCCCAATTTTGCGAGACTCTAGAGATTCCTATGCTGAGGTTATCCAACTGGGGGCTGATTCCCCCTCCGCCGCCCCCTCCAGAGGTCTGGCGTCGGGTGTCTTCTAAAAGGCAGCATTCCCCTGCGTCACCAGGTTCCGGTGGACCGGGGGGGGCCAAACACCCCATAAGAAATGAGACACGAAACATAGCTACACTGTGAATATTGAGCAATCCTTGTTGGCCATGCTATTCATTCATCACTTACTAAAGACGTCTGCGGGGAGTAGACATGCCTAAAGCTAGTTGTATACTCTCTTTTCTATATACATTTTTGTTCAAAGATCCTGGTTTCGAAGCGGAGGCTCTGGTATATAGCCAAATCCGTAGACCCTCACGAGTGACTCTGACTCCTGGAGCGCCCACGGCTCTAGAGGGAACTCTATTGTTATTCCAGCGTTAAGTATAGACACTCGACCACAGTTCTTCTTAATTTTTTTGAAGACCGGAAAGACTGATTCCGATAACTCACTGTCACTGTTAACATATTCATCTGTGATGGTTCTAAATGTTGTTTGTTGTCTCCCTTCCTTCCTAATGTGTCTTCCTAATGTGATTTATCTTTACTTGATTTACATGATGCATGCTGATATGTCGGCGACAATGGGGAGCAGTCTGGCGGAGATTCACCATGCGGGGATAAGAAAACTACATCTACTGAAGTGGGGTAGGACTAGGATCCATTCTCAACTAAATACTTACAAACACAACCATGATTCGTATAATAACTATGAATGTTAAAGGGCTTAACTCCAATGTTAAGCGACGATTAGCTCTACAGGAGTTAAAAACCTCAAAGGCAGATGTGGCGTTTATACAAGAAACACACCATGACGATACAGGCTCATTTCACTTTGCACGGGGTAAATTTTCCACAGTATATATGGCTCCCAGTGATAAAAAAAGAGCAGGGGTAGCTATCCTCATAGCTAATGGTTGCCCAATTCAAATCACTAAGGTTATCAAAGACCCCAAGGGTCGATACATCATCCTGACTGGACAACTAAAAGGAGCCCCAATTGTTTTATGCAACATATGCGCCCCAAACGTGGGTCAAATACCCTTCCTTGAGCGGGTCTTAAATAAAGTTAGTCAAGAGCTTCCTTCCACATTGTTCATTGGTGGCGATTTTAATGTCCCGTTCTCAGAGGTTAGAGATAGACACTCGCTGAGTGGCCGGCAGGCGGGAGCACACATAGCCAGGCAAGCAAAGGCCTTTCGTGCTTTGATTCACAAATATGCCCTTTTTGATTTATGGCGGGTGGCGAACCCCACCTCCCGACAATATACATTTTACTCACACCCCCATTCTACACATACGCGCATAGACATTTTCCTGGGGAACCTTCCGGCAATGCGCATCACTGAGAGTTCTGAGATTGGCCAGATCACGTGGTCCGATCACGCCCCTGTAGTGTTGGACGTATGTGACTCTGTCACAACCAGGAGGGTATGTCATTGGAGACTCAATGATCATCTTCTAAAGGTCCCCATGTATCAAACTAAGCTACAAGGCCAGTTGGAGGGCTACTTTCAACTAAATAAGGGGTCTGTCTCCTCCCAATCTGTCTTATGGGAAGCACACAAATCTGTCATGAGGGGCAATTGCATTTCATTAGCATCCCACATGAAAAGGGACGCGGAGAGACAACACCGGGAACTCACCAGTCAGCTTACAACACTAGAGCGAGACATGCTCACTAAACCCTCCATTGCCAAATTAAAATCCATCGTAACTGTAAGGAATAAGCTAAAGGATCTGGCGGTTGGGAAGGTGGAGAAAATGATAGCGTTTACTAAACAACTATGAGAAGGGTAATAAGGCTCACTCCCTTCTCGCAGCACAGCTTAGGGACCGTAAGGCACAATCCACACCCTTGGTTATCAGAGATACACAAGGACATCTGACATACGACCCCCAGGGTCATGCGGATACCTTCAAGGATTACTACGCCGGGTTGTACTCGCTTCCCTCAACTCTTCCGGCGGACCCAGAAACAAGAGCCCATTTAATTGATGAGTATCTCGCTGCTCGATCACTCCCAACACTAGACACACTTAACACCCCTATTACCGCGGAGGAATTGAATTCCGCAATCAAGGAACTTCCAAATGGAAGAGCTCCAGGACCAGACGGTTTCTCATATTTATATTAGAAAGTATTCCAAGATACACTTGTCCCTCACATGCAGACTCTATTTAATTAATTCCTCAGTGGTAACCCGATCCCTACCTCGATGCTGAAATCCCACATAACAGTGATCCCAAAACCTGGAAAAGACCCTTCGAACTGTGCAAGCTATCGCCCAATATCATTGCTAAGCACAGACTTAAAAATATTTGCAAAAATCCTGGCCACCAGATTATCAATATTTCTTCCACGGCTGATTCATGGGGAGCAAGTGGGATTTGTTTTGAATAGGCAAGCGGGGGATAACACCAGACGAACGATAGACCTTATAGATGCATTAAACCGCCGGGGAGAGGAGGGCTTGTTTCTTAGTCTTGATGCGGAGAAGGCCTTCGATAGGCTGGGTTGGCCATTCCTGTTTGCCACGCTTAAAAGGCTCGGCATTGAGGGGCCTTTCTTGCAGGCCGTTCGGGGCCTATATACAAATCCTGAGGCCTCGGTGAAGCTTACCCACGCGTCATCATCTGCTTTTCCCATATATAATGGCTCTAGACAGGGGTGTCCCCTGTCCCCCCTATTATTCGTACTTTGTATAGAACCCTTAGCTGCACAGGTCAGGGAGAGCCCGGATATTCAGGGAATTCAGGTAGGGGGACATGAGTATAAGTTATCACTTTTTGCAGATGATATACTTTTAACACTACGGAATCCCCTGATCTCTCTGCCCAACCTACACTCAATTCTAAACGAATATGGCAACCTGTCAGGCTATAAAATTAATGATACAAAAACGGAGGCTTTGCTGCTTAACCTAACACCATTGACTATCGCAACACTACAATCGGCATTTACATACACTTGGAAAAAAGACCGCTTAAAATATTTAGGGATTTACTCAGACACATACAAAAAGCTATACTCCCATAACTTCCCCTCTTTTCTAGAAGACCTAAAAAAGACACTGACCAAGTGGGAAAAGCTTAATTTATCATTCTTTGGGAGGATGGCCTCCGTTAAAATGACGATACTTCCAAGATTACTATATTTGCTGGAGACATTACCTATACCGATCCCGAGACTGGTGATCCGACGAATCCAAAAAACGTTAAATAACTTCGTCTGGGCTCACAAACGCCACCGAATTGCTCAAGCGGTGTTGGTATCTCCTAGAAAATTGGGTGGCTTGACTTTCCCTGATATATGGAAATACTACTTAGCCACACATCTGAGACGTATCCCTGCTTGGACCAATTTGACCTCAGTGGATAGATGGAGAGAGGTGGAGCAGAGATGGTAGGCCCCTAATCACCCAGCTACCTTATTGTATGGAAATTCCTCAAATGCCACAGATGCGAGTCTTTTGGGTCCCATGGTACTCACGAGACGAGTGTGGCGGGCGGCCAGGAAGGCCTTCTCATTAGCACCAATCGAATCTCCACTGACGCCATTTTTATACACAACAGCCTTACAAAATAGTTCAGATAGTCGTGTGACGGACCCCATGGATCCGGGCTAGACTCTTTCGTTTTGTAGATATTATAGACCCTTGCACCAACACAATACTCCCCTTTGCGGCCCTACGAGAAAAATTTAGACTTCCTAAAGAAGCTTTCTACACCTATGCCCAGATACGTCACTTAGCTACATCAATGATCAGATCAACTACATTCCCCAAACTTACCCCATTTGAGGGCCTCTGCAGGCAGGGTCCATCAACTAAGGGATTAATCTCACGAATATATGACATACTCTCGTCACATATGGAAATACAGCACTCGTACATGACAAAATGGGAAACATATCTGGGAAGAGTGATTCCGAGACCAATGTGGCAGACTATCTGGGAAAGGGCAGCAAAGACTTCCATATGCACCACACATAAAGAGAACCAATACAAAATACTGATGCATTGGTACCATACCCCTGAGGTCTTGAATAGACTCTTTCCCAACACATCAGACCAATGCTGGAGATGTAAGCTAGACAAGGGTTCTCTCACCCACATTTTTTGGGACTGTAATGTCCTGGCTCCGTTTTGGAGGGATGTGGGGGGGTTGATCCACAGAGTTTTGGGGATTGAGGTCGCTTTGGATCCATTCAATTATCTCCTTAATGTTCCACCTATGAATATCTCAAGGGACTCGGCCAGGCTGCTCCTACATATCAGGACTTCGGCAAAGTGTCTTATATCCTCGTTCTGGAAGAAGACTTCTCCCCCTACCATTCAAGATCTAGAACAGAGAATCCAGGAAACAAGGCGACTGGAATACCTAACTGCATGTATTAATAACCAGTTGGGAAAATATCAACGGATATGGTCTCCTTGGGACCTTTTTATGAATAGTAGCACTTAATCGCCAGTGAACGCCGTTTATATATTTTGATGTGCTGATTTGTATGCAAAATGTGTCAAATTCTTTTTTCATACCCTTCCCTATCTTTCCCTACGTCTCCCCCCGTCTAAAAGTTTTGTTGTATTTGATGGAAGGAGAGAGAGGTTGGAAATTTTCTTTCCTTTTCTCTTTTTCTTAAAGTGTAACCTTTCGTGTTTATGTTTTCAAAAGAAAAAAGCTTTTTCAGATAATAAAATAAACAGTTAAAAAAAAAAAAAAAAAAAAACGGGAAAAAAATTCCACGTGCAGTGAAATTGCAAAAACAGTGCAATCCCTCACTTTTTTTTTGCTTGGCTTTTTTTTTTTTTTTTTTTACTAGGTTCACTAATTGCTAAAAATGACCTGCAATTATCATTCTCCAGGTCATTACGAGTTCATGTACACCAAAGATGTCTAGGTTCTTTTTTATCTAAGTGGTGAAAAAAAATTTCAAACTTTGTTAAAAAAAAAAAAAAAAAAAAAAAATTGCGCCATATTCTGATACCGGTAGCGTCTCCATTTTTCGTGATCTCGAGTTGGGTGAGGGCTTATTTTATGCATGCTGAGCTGATGATACCATTTTGGTGCAGATAGGATCTTTTGATCACCCGTTATTGCATTTGAATGCAATGTCGCGGCGACAAAAAAAAAAACAAAAAAAAAAAAACAAAAAAAACCCACAATTCTGGCATTTTGACTATTTTACTCGCTATGCCGTTAAGCGATCAGATCACTCCATTTTTTTATTGATAGACTGGGCGATTATGAACACGGTGTAAGGATTGTACTCACTCAGCTGCGTGGGAGGAAACAGGAGGCACATTCTCTTCAATGTCCATATGGGTTTATTTGCTTCATGAACCATCAACTCCGCAACAGAAAGGTAAACAGTCTTTACATAAGGCAGACGCCGCATCAATGTCCACAGCAGAGCTCTATCTGGAGCCACAGACACAGGAAGGCTTCTCTCTCTCTGCACACAGACCACTGCCAGAGTAGACAGACTTCCAAGTGTCCACTACAGACTCCCAAACACTCACTGCCAAGTGCTAAACACACCTCGATTACATAGCTTGTAACCACACCCACAGGTGAGGTATGGATCACATGGGCTGGTCACATGTCATGACCTCACTGCAGGTCCTGAAACTCACAACCACACACACAGGGAAAATAGGGTACAGTTAGAACCCTCACCCTAAGGTGAGGTAATATGGGTAGCTAGACCCTCCCATCTCTCATAGCTACCCGCAACCTGGACCCAGGTGCACTAAACAACATATTAGTGCTCATGTGCACTAAAGACAAAATACTCCGGGTTGCATCATAGGGAGCATCCATCCCTGTGACATACACATCCCATTAACCACGCGACCACCAGTCACACCACATATTTCCCCCCTGTTCAAACCTGTGGGGTTGAACACTTGTTCTAAATCGAGGGCCTCGAGACAGGGCACCCATATCACCTTGCCCTACCCGTCGAGAGGGCCTTCCCAAGTGGCTTTGAGCATCAGCTCCTGAGACATAGTCTGTCACTGTCACCACATCCCTGTATGTGAACAATGAGCTATCAGACTTTGTTGCCTGTTTCAGTGTCAGAAATCCATTAGGCTTTCCCTGCCCACATCGTTCAGTATGTAGGCATAATTTCCTTGCACCTATACATCCTGCCTGGTCTGACTATCATTTTGTCTGCTACAGGGTCTCCCGCTTAGGTTACTCAGCCCTGATCTAACAGAGGCATCACTGCTTCTACCTCTTTCATCAGGACACCTTCTCTTATCTCTCTGCTGGCTATTTCTCCCATAGTCTTTAATGCCCAGAGAGCAGTCCTTCCCTCTGTCCCCTATTAGCTCCAGCTTGAGGACTTCCAATCTTAAGCAAACCTCTTCGCCTCTCTATACCGCGAGTTGAAGGTGGCAGCCATCTTATTCCCATTTCCTGCAGATCTCTGTTGATTTGCTCCCTCTCAAGTCTTAGCTGCTCTACTTCCTTCAGGTACAATACACGATACTCCAGGAGCATCCGGATATTCCCAAGGCTCTCTATGGATCTGACAACGAGGAATGGAACCATCCCATCTTCACCCACGTCCTGGGCTTCGTCATCAGCCGGAATCCTCACTCTCATCACACCGGATCTATTCACCATCTCCTGCATCTCTTTCCCAAGTCTTCCGATGACTTTCCTCACCAGACCTCTGGGCACTTGAATGATGTCTTCCATAAAGCCCAGCCGACTTTATGCTTTCCTCGCCTGCTCCAGACGTCGAGCGGCTTCATGATTTCTCAACAGGATCATCTGCTTCATGCGGAGGCATTGTAGGTGCATGTCCCTCAGGATAACCACCCGCTTCACTGTGACTTTTAGTCGACAGTATGACCAACTGCTTTGTCTCTCTCTTCGTCACATCCTTACTGGCACATGCTTCTTGCATGTCTTCGGGTACCTCTATTATGCCCTTGAAAACCGAAGTCTCACTTTCTTGGCTATACTGTTAGACCTCCTCGTCCTGAGCGTCAGTGCAGTTTTCCAAGACATCGACGTCCCTTGTATGGCCATCTGCATGGCACTTTCCCTGCTGGATTTCTTACTCCGTGGAGGCCCCTTCTTTGGTCAGCCACTCTGTAGTGCGAATATAAAAATGGCTATTTTGAGTCCATATATTGAAATATATAGAATGCATTCAGACCAGGACAGAGCTGCATTTCTAGTCAAACAGTTACAGACAAGATAATGGTTATAGTGACAATATATTTGTTGTTTGTCATTGTAAAACATTAAGGTTTACGTAACCTCTGTCTGTGGTGAGTTTATCAGACCATTAGCTGCATTTCTTATGTGACAGAGAATGCTCCCGCAGTGACACAATGTTGAGAACTGTTGTTTCACAAATAGTTCTAAGTTTCTATGTTTGTTATTGTAAAAACATTAAGGTTTATCTGTGGTAGTTTTATCTAAACCCATGTGGCTTTTATATTGTTAGGGTTTATGACCCATTGTCTGATGATGCCATGTTGTCTGTTTCATCCAACCTTGAAGGCCGGCCAGTGGATGGGCTGGGTGAAGCTAGTTACACATAGTGTAATTTATTATATAAGGCCAGAGAAACATGACTAAGACAGAAGCAAAAACTGGATACCTGTATGTGTACAGTGTTGATACCTGCATAAGTGGGGACGCCCGTGCAGTGTTGTGAATCTTCCAGGGGTCTCTGTCTTGGTGTTGCTTCTCTGATATTCCAGACAGATGATGTTTAAAAGCCTCTTGGTGACTGATGATGTGAGTATACTGTATATTAGTTAATCTTTAAAGGAATTGTATGATTAGATAGATAGAGATATATATATAATTTTGTACATTGAAATAAAATTGCGTTATATCGCAAGTAGTAGCCTTCTTTAAAGCCGTGTCCGAACCTTAGTGTTAAAAACTTGGCAATACACCTCTCCAGCTCACTCTCCTTCATGGCGATCAGACAGAGAGCGTGACAGTTTGATTTCCCAGTCATCCGTGGATTTCTGGAGCTGGGCATTAGTCTCCTTCTCTATCTTGAGCTCTCGGAGAACTTTATCTTGCTCCTCTGCCAACCAGCGAAGCTCATCCTCTCTCAGGAGAAGCTCCTGTTGATGCTTCTTTTGGGCCTCTCTAAGCACCTCCATATCTTTCAATATGGCCTTGTTCATAGTTTGAAACACTGACAGGTGACCACTGAGCTCAGAGACTTCCTTCTCCAGCTCATCCACTCTGTGCTCAGGTGCTTGTCTTAGGACCCTTTCTCGTTCAACATGCTCTTTTACAGTCTCTTTAAATAGCTCTCTCTCATGGTCCTGCTCTCTTTTGGCCAGCACGTGGCGCACCATCAGTTCCTTAATCAGATTTTCACATGGGCTCTCATGCCCACCCATACTCTGCCTCTTCAGAGCTCTACCTGTTTCTGCATCCACCTCTATGGTCTCTGCGGGTCTACTACAGGTCTGTTTTAATTTCAGCCCATCACCAACTCCCTCTGTGCTGGGTTTGTCCAAGATAAAGTGACCTCCTTACTACACACACTTTCCCTTGTGTTCGAGTCACAGTCTGAATTGGAGTCACCCCCACTCACCCTGTCATCCTGGAACAGCAAGTCTCCACTCAAACAGGTGTCGGACCCCTTTCCTGAAAGTACCCCGTTTCCCACGGTCACATGTTTGGTCACCCCAGCTAAGCCCCCAAGTTGGTCAGACCCACACTTTCTCTTGGTGACCCAGAACTCTGGACATTTGACCTTAGGGGGTGCTACCTCCTCCTTTGAGCCACCCCACACTTCATCAACTTCCCATGCATCTTCAAACACAAAATCCCTGTCCCCCTCAAAGGAGTACAATAAGTTCGGTGTTATACTGCCATCTTGGCACTCAACACTTTTGGACATATCCATGACCACAGTATAGTCCACAGTGACCCCATGGATGCAACGAACCTTGACCTTTTTCTCATTCAGAGAACAAGAGGAGTTCCCATCAGAGTCACTTGACTCATGGAGTCCAGCCGTTCAGAGACTCCTTCACGGTGTAACATCACAGTACACACCTGCGGCCTGTCGTCATACAGAAAGTCTATGCCGCACTCAGAATAGGTAAGACATTTACCTCTCTATATAAAAGTGAATGCGTGTGTGTGTGTGTGTGTGTGTGTGTGTGTGTGTGTGTGTGTGTGTGTGTGTGTGTGTGTGTGTGTGTGTGTGTGTGTGTATCACCAACCATCTTTCATTTCACCAAAGCTGTTAAAAAGAAGCTGAGCAGTGATTGGTTGCAAGGAAAACTTGCTCATAGCAACCAATCACTAAGCATCTCTCATTTCACCAGAGCTGGTTAAAAGTAGCTGAACTGTGATTGGTTGCTATGAGCAAGTTTTCCCACTTGACAACACCTCAGCAGACACTGACATGGTGAGAGAAATCTAGCATCCCTGGGAACATAAACTCCCAGCCATTGTCTGCCCCCCTGAAAGGAGCAGAGAGCACATGACAGAAAAGAATCCCCCCCCTCCCTGCCCATATCCCCACCACACATGCTCCATCTCATAGGCACATCTTCCCTCTTAAAGGGATCATTGGTATGGAAGTTAGGGCAAATCCACTCTGCACTTTGGTACTGACCCAAGGCCTCCCTTTTAAAGGGATCCTTAGTATGGAAGTGAGGGCAAATCCACTCTGCGCTTTCGTAATGACCCAA
The DNA here is from genome assembly GCF_039654945.1 of Dendrobates tinctorius. Taxonomy (NCBI): domain Eukaryota; kingdom Metazoa; phylum Chordata; class Amphibia; order Anura; family Dendrobatidae; genus Dendrobates; species Dendrobates tinctorius. Next base: position 17,882,577 of record NW_027361731.1, on the reverse strand, counting down.
GGCCCCTCTTAAAGGAATCCATAGTATGGAAGTGAGGGCAAATCCACTCTGAGCTCTGGTTCTGACACCAGGCCTCTTTTAGAGGGATCCCCGGTATGGAAGTTAGGACCGTTCCACTCAGCGCTCTGGTTCTGACCACAGGCTGACATAAACCTGATAACCCTTGCTCAGCCTATTTAAAGAGGAATACTCCACGTAGGGAGGTAAAGAGTTAAAATGTAGTGAGACAAAGGGTTATATAGGGAAGACAAACAGTACATTAAAATCAAAGGATATTCTTAAGGTGAAGAGCAATGGTTCCAAAATAACAGCGTTTCAATCGCAAGGGTGTCAGGAAGTCCTTAAACTGCAGCTCCTGCTGCGAACTCAATGGCGCCAGCAACGGCTGGTGCTGTGTCGTTTTTAATAGGGTCCAGCAAGCAAACAACACCCCTACTTCTGTAAACAATGGTCAGTCTCCGTACCTTCCACTGCCAATAGTCCATATACTGTAGATGTCTACAAGGTCTCGGGCCACAGTACTGTCTAGGCCTGACATAACTCTTGCACAACTCTCCTGACAGTCTCAGGAAAGTGGGCGCAAAGTGGCTGCTGGTAATAAGGGCCTTGTACAAGCCCAGCGTGGCTTGGCAGGTGTTTAATGTCCCAGTCAGGGGCACGTGTGTTGTACTCACAGACACGGAGCGTTCTGTGCCTTGCTTTCTTGCAGCCACTGAGCTTACACTGCATGTCACCTTTTCTCTGGTCACCGCTGTTGGCGGCGGGCACTGGCTTGCACGCTGCTGGTGCTCCCGACTGAAGCACTCCGCTCTGTGACTGCTGCAACACCCAGCTCAGCTCTGTGTGTACGGCTCTACACACCTCTGCTCTGAATTGCTGCTGGGCACACTGCTTCCCTCACTGCAGCAGTTCCTGCCCTTCTGGTCGACTGCAGCACAGCCTGTCGCAGCGCTAGTACTCCGTGTCAGGATGGGGAGGGGAGCGCACTGCTCATCCCACTGCACGCTGCTCTGGCCTGGCGCCAAACTCTCCTCTTTCGGGTGCTTTTCCTTCTTATACTCATGTGGCTGCGACCTCTTTCTAGGTTCTCCCCGCCCCCTCCTGTCAGCAGTAAGCTACGTCTCTCTCCTCACTCAGGCTTCCCCCTGGGAACAGAGGATGCAGCCTTCCTAGTTGCAGAAGCCAATCTGTTATTACCAGAGCTAAGTTGTTAGCCGGTTTTGAGTAGATTATTAGCAGACCCTATTTCTATATCCTTTCCTGATCTGCCTACATATTTCTTGTTGACCTCAAAACGGTTTGGCTTCTCACCTTCCAGGACCGGTACGGCCGGCAGAAATTCAACATATAATTACAGTAGAATCTGTGACTTTGCATTTAGTGGTCACTACTCACCTGGGTAGTCATATGTAGGAATCTCCTCTTTACACCGCTCATCACCCCTCACATATGTCTCTGTAGTAGTAATATGGGTCAGATCTTCACCCTGAAACAAATATTGTAAAAGTCACAGACAGATGGAGAAGTCGCATCTATGATCAGCTCTTATCCTGCCATCTCCACCGCTCTCATTACACAAGTATAAAACACATAATACTGGTGGATAAAACAAGACTAAGCACAAGACCTTCACAGCCGTCTACACATCATAGGGGAGATCTCATGACACCTTCTCTTCATCTACCTGATGATCCTGAGGAACATTGGGATCTTCTTGGTTACAGTCCTGTAGAAGAAGAGGACGGGGACATCTCTCTGGTGTGGTCTTCTTACTGGATAGATCTGGAGGAAACACATACAGGGACTGAAGTCATTCTTTACATACAGATAATTATAGGCCGTGTGTATTTAGTCCTGTTTATTACCTGGTGATGTGAGGGACTGGGGAACCTCCATCATGACGTCCTTGTACAGATCTTTGTGTCCTTGTAAATACTCCCACTCCTCCATGGAGAAATTGACGGAGACATCCTGACACCGGATAGGAACCTGACACACAAAATGATACCGTCATCCCCCGATCCCTTCATAGTGTTACTGTATAATGTCCCAGCACTCCCAGCAGTGTCACCTCTCTAGTCAGCAGCTCAGTCATCTTATAGGCGAGTTCTATAATCTTCTGGTGATTGATGTCCTCATATGTCAGGGAGTGAGGTGAAGGCCCCGTGATTGCGTTCAGGGGTCTTCCCCATCCCTCAGACACAGGGTCCTGACAGCGCTCACTAGAGGTCTTCTTCATCACTGTGTAATCCTGGTTATGGAGAGACACATTAATAAATCTCACTACAGATATTTCCAGAGGCCTCACCTCTCCAGTTCTGTCCATCTGTTATTCACATAGATAACGATGTTGTAAAAAGAAGCCATGGCATATCTGGAGAACTCTTGCAGGAGGTGCCATTGATGAGGAGATGCTGCCATCTGCTGCCCAGCCAAAATCAAGTGGAACCAAAGTATGCTTGAAGGTTTGCAGGGGGAGTGACCTTGTGTGCTTGAGTGGATCAGGTGACCCACAGGAAAGTTTTCCCTAGTATAAAAGCCCTGCAAGTCCATCCATGAGGATATTTGGCAACAGGGAAGGGAGCGGGGCAGACATGCTCTAGAGACACCACTGAGGCCAGCATGGTAGGCGCCAGCGGGGAGTCTACGCCACCCAGATGTTGAGCACCTTCTGGCAAGGTCTGGATTCCCCAGAAGCTATCCCCAAAAATGCCTTATTCTTGTCAAAGCCAGAAGCTGCGTACTGCACTGGTCATGTCTCTGAGGCCCGACTATGCCTGTTAAGAGCTGACACCCAGTCCTCTCCGCCTTGAGCCTGAGAGACTTCTGCCTATGGTCAAGCCGAGAAGACCCATGAGGAGACTGACAGGAGAGGCACGCCTGCGATTGAGGATGAACGGTGCGAGTGAGTTGGTCCGTCACTTCTAGCTATCATCAATGGCACCGGGATCAGCTAGGACCCAGATGGCGAACCTATGACACGCGTGTCAGTGCTGAGACGCATAGCCATTTTTGCTGACACACGGCCGCACACACAGAGAAGTATGGGGCTGCAATGTAGAATCTACACTGCAGCCCCATACTTCTCTGTATGTGGCCGCATGTAGCATCTTTGTGCCGGAGGTCTGTAGGCCCAAAAACACAGAACGCTAGAGCGCGTCTAGTTCTGCTACTTCCGGTTAGGCCGCTAGGAGTCCTCACTTCCGGCCAGCGGAGCACAGCAGGGAGAAGCGGATTGCCGCAGATCGCATCTCTGGGGGCCCCTTGTGATTACCAGCAAGCCCTGAGGTGTCATGGATTGTTAAACAAGCATTACTGAGATAAGTGAGGGGGAGGCTGGGAGAAGGCAGGCCTGTGATATGGGTGCATAGACATTTTTGTTATTTAAACTATAAATATCACAAAATTATGGGGTTTCTTCTCGAAGTGACACACCACCCAAGTTATGCTTGTTTTTTTGGAGAATTTTGACACACCAAGCTCCAAAGGTTTCCCATCACTGAGCTAGGATTAGGAGTACAGATTGGGAGGGGGCCGGTTGGTGCGTTAGAGGCTCAACGGGCTTTAATTCACTATTTCAGGAAGAGACTTGCTGCCTAGTGGGAAAACCCGGTGACCCCTGCTAGAACCAGAGCTTTGGGTGAGAACTCACATGGTGAATCCCAAGACTGGGAACACTACCTTTGTGAAAAGGAAAGTAACGTTAAATAGTGAAAGACTTTCTTTTTTTATTCTAAACCTGTTATTCCCTCTACTGAAAAAATTGCATAGCTACTAAAACTAATTGTTTAAAAGGTTACTGTTGTATATAAAGAGAATTATATCAACCCTTGGCTGTTTCCACCTCGTCATCTCTGCTCGCTGCATCCAGACACCCGGATTAATTTTGGTGTATTGGGCAGGATGCAACATCAGAAAAAGAGATAGTGGACTATTCTGTGAACCAAGCCAGGCAAAGGAAATATACACTTAGTGGCTATGCTCAGCAACCTTCCCAAGTTCACAGGGAGCAGTGTGTCGCTGTGGGACTGGGCAGAGATGCTGAAAAACATGCTGCGCATGTATGCCCTGGCCCCTTCCATTTAGGCCAAGTTAACCCTCCTGACCCTTGATCGGGTGGCCCGGCAGGCGGTTATGTACCTCCCACCTAGGAAAAGGTGATAAAAATCTTGGAAGATATGCATGATGACACCATGGACCTAAGGCACCTCAGCATGAGGTTGTTCTAACAGGTCCAAGGGGAAAGTGATATCAGAGCTCAGTATGTTATGCATTGCAGGAAGTGACGGCCCATATCACCAAGAAGACCCAAGATGGGAACCGAGGACTGGGTCCCTTGGACTAAGTGATGCAGCACCAACTCGTTGCTGGACTGAAGGAGATCTTATTGGAGCGTCCATGCCGGAGTCCCGGTCTGGAATTCCTTGAGGTCGGGGCCAAAGATAGAGTCTCAGAGACAGAGCCCCCCGTTTTCACCACCGCGGTCCGGAGTCATGAAGTTGTCACCTCTGAGTCAACACTTACTGAGTCTGACTGGGTGCAGGAGATACGTCAAGAGATTTGGTACATTCGAGGTAAGCTTTGCAGCATCAACGGGACGCTTGAGGCCAATCCTCTAGCTGATCACCTGACCCCACGTGAGGTGGTCAGAGAGGGGAAGCCACTTGTTTCAGACCACAGCATGCTGCGTCCATACCCCACCAACAGAACGCGAGTGAGAGTGTTGTGCCCCCTTCCACCCCAGGTTCATTTCAAGAGACTGTCCGAAAACTAAAATGCGCCCCACGGTCATGGAATATACTATGGGGTTTTGAGACTCAGAGGGAGAAGAGAGAGTTCTGAGGATATTTTCGCCAAGAGACCCATTACCTGGGCTGAATTCAATGGGCAACACACTCACTGCTTGATGGACACGGGGTATCAGTTGACCACAATACCTGAGGCATATTTTCAGAGTCATTTTCCCAATGTTGCTTGCTCCAGAAAAGAACACAGCATCTGACTGGTGGCGGCTAATCAACTGCCTATCCCGGTAGCATGAGTTGTGAGGATGTCTGTCCGGGTGCGCAGGAAGGATCTGGGCCGAAAAGGAATATTGTTGACAAAGGGGTCCGGAGGCGGATGACCCATTGTAACCCTGGGCATGAATGTGTTAAAAGTGGGACAATTCTTAGCTGAGGACCCCGATAAAAACAATTGGACCAGTGCCACCTGCGACCCAGAAAGTATGAAGGTGTTCCGGCAAGTCAGCGAAATTCAGATGTTGCCTGCTGCCTCCAAATATCTCAGCAGTGTAATGATACGGCCCAAAGCCACAGTGACACTGCCAGTGGGACGGATTGTGCTGACTATGCCGGTACTAGCCCATGTAGCCTTAGAGGGTGTGGACATCCATATTGAGCCTATAGAGGGAGAAGATGCGATTTCCGGGTTTTTGGTTGCCTGCACCCTGGCCACTGTGGTCTGGGACGAGTACCTGTGCGCTGTAAAACCATAAGTGGAGCAATTCTACAGTTTATGCCCCGACAAGAAGTGGCTCGAGTTTGTATAATGCTGGAAGATATCCTCAGAGCTGATGCTACAGGACTGACATTTGTGGGACCCATGGACCTTAGCGGTATCGCATGATAGTCAGGAAAACCGAAGCGAACCACTGGCTGGACTTCACCTCTTGGAACAGATAGAGGCCAACCTCAGAGTTTTTCACGAGGTAAGTTGGGCAGGTTTAACAGTTATTACAGCGATATCGAGAGATGTTTGCACAGAATGAAGAGGACTTTAGATGATCTCATGCTGTTCCTCATGAGATCCCTACAGCAACCACTGCTCCCATTCAAGAGAGGTATCGGCAGTTCTCACCTCAGATGCACCAGGAGATGAAAGAACTGTTGGCCCACATGCTGCGCAATGGCATGATCCGCGAGAGACAGAGTCCCTGGGCGGCGCCTGTTCTGCCCATTCCGTGCAGCAAGATATTTTTAACTGCTCTTCCAGCCATCACCAGTAGGTGTCATAAGTTGCTCTTCTATTTCTTATTCATGTGTTTGGAATCTTTTGTTTTCCTAAATGGTTAACTGTTCAGAACCGCCCTTCTTCCATCCCTGGTCAAAAACATGTAACCATTTTAAGCTGGTCTTGTGACTAGCTCATATCTGCTCAGCTCTCTGCAAAACCACTGCTTATAACAAGCGGATTCCAGTAAGGTTAATGCAAATATGAGTTATGCATCTGCATTAGCAGCCATATAGCAGCCCCCCATGATGTTTGCAATGCATGTTCAGCTTCTGTAATGCCATTTCACTGCATGATAGTTACATGCATCCTCTGTCCAGTGAATGCATAGCTGGCAGCCATTAGTCGTTTTCGATATCTTTCTCCTTTGCTGCTGTGTATGATATATTGCTCAGCTTTTATATAATGCATGATAACAGCATCCTGTATCATTGCTACTGTTGTGATAGTACTTTGTATTGCTGTGATTACCTGCCAGTATTTGTGTATTGTATATTATCTACCAGTATTGACATGCTGCATTATCTGTCTTATAGTTTTTACCTGAATCATCCACATTGTGTACAATATCTGACTCATCCATAACTGTGTTCAACAATCTCTGATACCCTCTACAACCCCTGATCTTATCTACTACTGTGTTCTACTATAGAAAAAGGAAAAGTCCAGCTGATATTGTCTGTGGGATGCTGATCTCAACTTGAATTTTTCAATAAATAGCCTTTTCTTATCAGCTGGACTTTTCCTTTTTCTATATTGCTTCCAAGCGGTCTCTTTGCAGTCCATGCTGACAACACGCCACAACAGGTGAGATGGCTTTTCCCTACTTCTTTCTTGTGTTCCACTCTACCATCTGTTATCATCTCCCATCCTTGTCCACATCATCCCAATAAATATAGACTTAAGCACCCATAGAGTCTTGTTTCTGGGAGTGATGAAGGGTTAAGCCATATACTGGAATACACACAGCGTCATACATGGAAGAAGGCAGAACAGCGCCCATCATGTTAGTTCTGAAAAAGGATGGTACCCTGCAGGAGTTTCTGCGTGGACTTCCGAAGGCTGAACGCATGTACTGTATGGGAATCCTATCCCTTGCCGAGAATTGAGGAGTCCCTATCTGCATTAGGAAAAGCCAAATATTTTTCCTCTCTTGATTTAGCCAGTGGCTACTGGCAAGTACTGGTAGCTGAGAAGGACGGCCAGAAAACAGCTTTTGTCCTCCCTGTGGACCTGTTCAAGTTCAAACGGATGCCATTCGGACTGACGAATGCATCAGGAACCTTAAAGTGGTTGATGGAAAGATGCTTTGAACTATCTGGATGACAATCATTTTTTCCCGCCACGGTTGGAGCAGCTTCATAGACACAGATTAAAAATAAAACCCCGGAAGTGTCATCTATTCAAGCGAGAAATTGAATACCTGAGACACACTGTGTCTAGTGAGGGAGTTTACCACAGTGCAGAGAAAATGGCTGCAGTACTGAAGTGGCCCACACCTACCAACCTGAGAGAACTGTGAGCGTTCCTAGTGCTAGCGGGATACTACAGCAGGTTCATAAGGGACTTTGCCAAGATTGCAGTACCACTCAATGAGTTGTTGCGGGGCACGGCTGGAGTAACCAAACGTCATTCCATTCAATGGGGACCATGACAAGAGGAAGCATTTCAGGCATTGAAGATGGCATTGACAGATGCCTCAATCTTGGCCTACCTGACTTCTCACAGCCCTTTGTACTGTACACAGATGGAAGCCTTTAAGAACTGGGGGCAGTATGGGCTCAGGTACAATAAGGAAGAAAGCGGGTGGTCATGTATGCTAGTAGGTCACTGAGATGAGAAATGAAAAACGGTCTTAGGAGCGTAGGAAAGAGACTCAGACAAGAGATGGGTTTAAACCACAACGCGTTTCGACGGAGGATCCGTCTTCATCAGGTGGCAAGGCTGAGGAAGTGGGTTGCTCTGGTGCAAAGGCCTGATCAGAAAGCTAGGGCTGCTTCACCCCAAGTACCCTGCAGATCTTGGGCCAGTGGGAAAGGCTCTTCCTGAAATATGGCCTGCTGTGTCCAAGGATTCAGCTCCCTTGAGAATTCAATGTTACCTGGCATGTAGTGGCTCCAGAAGCGCTGATAGTACAGCTGGCTAAAGAAGATCATGAAAGGATTGCCCACTTCAATGTAGATGAGACCTTTCGGTGGCTGCAACAACTGGTGTACTGGCCTCAACTGAGGCAGAAGGTTGAAGGAGTTTGATGAAAATGTAACCGGTGTGAGCTGAACAAACCCCGAAACAGAGGGCTCCTATTCAGGCTACTCGAACCTCTGTGCCTTTAGTGGTCCTGATGATCGACTATATGATGATCGGAACTTCCTACAATAGCTACGAGTGTTGTGAATGGTCACCGAGGAGGATAGCAGGACCAGGCTAAGCCACCAGAAAACCAGAGAGGTTGGTAACTAAGCGGATTGCAGACCCCTGATCCTATCTGTTATGAGTGGCGGAAGACACTAAAATAAAAAATAAAGTGCCTTCGCCACTCGGAGTCCACCGTGCGGTGGATGGAAAAACCGCTGCTAAAGAGGCAGAGCACTATGGCGGTAATGTGCACAGGGTTTTAGCTGCACCCAGTGCACTGAGGCATGCTCTGTTATATACACAGAGCTGCAGACAAAAGTATAAATAACGCCGAGTCTGTTTAGGGTCACAGACTTCCAGCAATGAATACACGGTATTAAAGATCACAGAAGTAGCCTTAAAACAGGACTACGCCTTCTAGACCTACCGTAAATTAAGGTGCGTGGCGACGCAACTGCGAACGCCTGGCAAAGCTGCTACCGCAGCACGGCATGTACTGAGCCGCAGATAAGGCACCACTATATGCAAGCGCGATGCAGGACGCTTAGCTGCTGGAACAGATGGAGCTTGAGCGCACTGGCGCTGATACTGACTGAATACCACACACTCACACAGACGTATTATCAGAGGGAAGGGGTTTCTTAATGAGTGAGTCACCAGTCCAAGCATCCATCACCATACACACAGCAGCAGTATGAAAAATACTAGCGCATGGCGGAACGGCCATGCGCACTTTTTATAGTGTGCGGGACCTGCCGGAAATCTCCTAAGCCCTGAGCTGAACCAATGAAATCAGGAGCAGGACCTGAGCACCTGACTCCTGAACTCCAATGGGAGCTCGTCCCATGGGCATGCTCAGAAACTGGAAAAAAAGGACTTAGCCTCTGGAGATAAATGTGAGAACCTGGATTCCTGCATAGGTAAAAAAGGACCCAGATTCCTAACATTACCCCCCCTCCTAGGGCCCCCTCCTCCCTGAACCCTCCGATCCATCAGCCTGTGCCCGACAGTGGCACAGGCCTCAGACTTGTCAAAAGGCGAGCCTGATGTCCCGGTAGGTGAAACCGAAAACTGGGACACACGGACGGTATCAGGGGAGGCCAGGTCTCAGGAGGGACACCCGGGAGACAACGAGAGCGGGAGTTTTAGGAAAACGCCGCCGTGTATCGGCGGGCATAGCCACACTCCGTTTGGGAAGGCTATCACGAGCACATAAGGCGCAAGCCCGAATAAATTTTTTTACGTCCCGAGCCCTGTGCGGCTACCAATACGATCCGGCCAGAGACTTCGTGGTCTGCATATAGCCACGATGGCCGTCCGCATTGGGCGTGTGTTCCCACGCGAGGACTTTAGGCCGCTGGCGGGAGAGACAAAAAGTCTCACCTACCGGCTCACAGTCAGACCATTGCAGGGCGCTGTTTTCCTGGGAAGCAGCGAGTAGATGGTGACAACCGCACATGGACTCTTGAGCCGGACATGTCTCAGAAATGGCGCGAGACACCTCCATGGGTTCGGGAGGTAGAACTTCTGGCTTGTGCAGGTCCAGAGGCTCAAAAAATTTGGGAGCCGGAGTACCTCTCTGTTTGGAGGGAGCACGCTCCAAACCACGCTCAGAAAAACGGAGGTCAATCCGCGAGGAGATAGAAATTAACTCCTCCAGGCTGGTAGGAATTTCTCTCGTGGAGAGAGCATCCTTGACATGCTCCGCTAATCCCTTCCAGAATACAGGAATCAGAGCCTTGTCACACCACTCCAACTCGGACGCCAGTTTCCGAAAACGGACGGCGTATTGACTGACCGAGAGTGACCCCAGAGACAAGGCGAGCAGTTGGAGAGAGGTGTCGTGTGTAACCCGTGGACCGAGAAACACCTGCCTGATAGCAGATTAGCTGCGGCCCAAATATCCAGGTCTCCACGCTCCCATAGCGGCGTAGCCTATTCCAGCGCCTTGCCCGACAGTAGGGATATAATAAAGGCCACCTTGGCCCGCTCTGTAGGGAATTGCGCAGCCAGCAGCTCCAGGTGGATCGAGCACTGGCTGATAAAACCCCTGTAGGAGGCGCCATCCCCAGAATATTTTTCGGGCAACGGGAGGTGGGTAACTGTCGGCGCAAGGGCGGACATGGACATACGCCCTACCGCATCTGTGAGTGCCTGTACTGCAGAATCAGTGGCCTGCGCAGCTGCGAGAGCCCTCTCAAGCGTAGCCAGGCGAGCCTCAAGCTGTCGCACGCACTGTACAGTCATGGCTAAAAGTTTAGAGAATGACACAAATATTATATTTTCACATGATCTGCTGCCCTCTGGTTTTTATGTGTTTGTCAGATGTTTTTATCACATACAGAAATATTCTTGCGATCATATTATGAGTAACAAAAGGTTATATTGACAGTTAGAATGAGTTAATGCAGCAAGTCAATATTTGCAGTGTTGACCCTTCTTCAGGACCTCAGCAATTCTCCCTGGCATGCTCTCAATCAACTTCACGATTAAATCCTGACTGATAGCAGTCCATTCTTGCAAAATCAATGCTTTTATTTTGTCTGAATTTGAAGGATTTTGTTTGTCCACCCGTGTCTTGATGATTGACCACAAGTTCTCAATGGGATTAAGATCTGGGGAGTTTCCAGGCCATGGTCCCAGAATCTCTATGTTTTGTTCCCTGAGCCATTTAGTTATCACCTTTGCTTTATGGCAAGGTGCTCCATCATGTTGGAAAAGGCATTGTTGATCGCCAAACTGCTCTTGGACGGTTGGGAGAAGTTGCTCTTGGAGGACATTCTGGTACCATTCTTTATTCATGGCTGTGTTTTTAGGCAAGACTGAGAGAGAGCCCATTCCCTTGGCTGAGAAGCAACCCCACACATGAATGGTTTCAGGATGCTTGACAGTTGGCATGAGACAAGACTGGTGGTAGCGCTCACCTGGTCTTCTCCGAATAAGCCGTTTTCCAGATGTCCCAAACAACCGAAAAGGGGATTCATCAGAGAAAATGACTTTACCCCAGTCCTCAGCAGTCCACTCCCTGTACCTCTTGCAGAATATCAGTCTGTCCATGATGTTTTTTCTGGAGAGAAGTGGCTTCTTTGCTGCCCTCCTTGAGACCAGGCCTTGCTCCAAGAGTCTCCGCCTCACAGTGCGTGCAGATGCACTCACACCTGCGTGCTGCCATTCCTGAGCAAGCTCTGCACTGCTGGTAGCCCGATCCCACAGCTGAAACACTTGTAAGAGACGGTCCTGGCGCTTGCTGGTCTTTCTTGGGCGCCCTGGAGCCTTTTTGGCAACAAGGGAACCTCTCTCCTTGAAGTTCTTGATGATGCGATAGATTGTTGACTGAGGTGCAATCTTTCTAGCTGCGATACTCTTCCCTGTTAGGCCGTTTTTGTGCAGTGCAATGATGACTGCACGTGTTTCTTTAGAGATAACCATGGTTAACAGAAGAGAAACAATGATGCCAAGCACCAGCCTCCTTTTAAAGTGTCCAGTGGTGTCATTCTTACTTAATCATGACAGATTGATCTCCAGCCCTGTCCTCATCAACACCCACACCTGTGTTAATGGAGCAATCACTGAAACGATGTTAGCTGGTCCTTTTAAGGCAGGGCTACAATGATGTTGAAATGTGTTTTGGGGATAAAGTTAATTTTCTAGGCAAATATTGACTTTGCAAGTAATTGCTGTTAAGCTGATCACTCTTTATAACATTCTGGAGTATATGCAAATTGCCATTAGAAAAAATTAAGCAGTAGACTTTGTAAAAATTAATATTTGTGTCATTCTCAAAACTTTTGGCCATGACTGTACTAGTTGCTGCTGGTCTGCCATTTCTAGCCAGACCCTGGCGCTAGTATTATGTTATGAGTGGCGGAAGACACTAAAATAAAAAATAAATAAAGTGCCTTCGCCACTCGGGGTCCACCGTGCGGTGGATGAAAAAAAAACGCTGCTAAAGAAGCAGAGCACTATGGCGGTAATGTGCACAGGGTTTTAGCTGCACCCAGTGCACTGAGGCAAACTCTGTTATATACACAGAGCTGCAGACAAAAGTATAAATAATGCTGAGTCTGTTTAGTGTCACATGAAAAAAAAGGGGATGATTGACCTCATGGAGATCAACATCCAACACTGCGGAGACACCATCACGTGTTTCTCAACGCAGTGATTCTAGAGCACTGCCCCCATCCCTTATGGGAAATCTGTAAAACATGCAAAAACAGAAGCCGCGGAGACACCATCACATGTTTCTCAACGCAAGCAGTGACTAGCCAGGTCTTTCACCGGGAAGAAACAACCACGGGAAGGGCAGTCTCCAATGAAGGAAACCACCTATGCCAAAACATGGTATCCATCCACAGACAGCTGTTTCGGGGAATTTGCCCCTCATCAGTGTGGAGTAGGAAACTGGCTAGTAGGAGCAATGCCTAGTAGAAGACTATGAAAAAAGGGGGATGATTGACCTCATGGAGATCAACATCCAACACTGCGGAGACACCATCACGTGTTTCTCAACGCAGTGATTCTAGAGCACTGCCCCCATAGGTGGTTTCCTTCATTGGAGACTGCCCTTCCCGTGGTTGTTCCTTCCCGGTGAAAGACCTGGCTAGTCACTGCTTGCGTTGAGAAACATGTGATGGTGTCTCCGCGGCTTCTGTTTTTGCATGTTTTACACATTTCCCATAAGGGATGGGGGCAGTGCTCTAGAATCACTGCGTTGAGAAACACGTGATGGTGTCTCCACAGTGTTGGATGTTGATCTCCATGAGGTCAATCATCCCCTTTTTTTCCCATAGTCTTCTACTAGGCATTGCTCCTACTAGCCAGTTTCCTACTCCACACTGATGAGGGGCAAATACCCCGAAACAGCTGTCTGTGGATGGATATCATGTTTTGGCATAGGTGGTTTCCTTCATTGGAGACTGCCCCTCCCGTGGTTGTTCCTTCCCGGTGAAAGACCTGGCTAGTCACTGCTTGCGTTGAGAAACATGTGATGGTGTCTCCGCGGCTTCTGTTTTTGCATGTTTAGTGTCACAGACTTCCAGTGATGAACACACGGTATTAAAGATCACAGAAGTAGCCTTAAAACAACAGGACTACTCCTTCTAGACCTACCGTAAATTAAGGTGCGTGGCGACGCAACTGCGAACGCCTGGCAAAGCTGCTACCGCAGCGCGGCATGTACTGAGCCGCAAATAAGGCACCGCTATATGCAAGCGCGATGCAGGACGCTTAGCTGCTGGAACAGATGGAGCTTGAGCGCGCTGGCGCTGATACTGACTGAATACCACACACTCACACAGACGTATTATCAGAGGGAAGGGGTTTCTTAATGAGTCAGTCACCAGTCCAAGCATCCATCACCATACATACAGCAGCATTATGAAAATACTAGCCCATGGCGGAACGGCCATGCACACTTTTTATAGTGTACGGGACCTGCCGGAAATCTCCAGAGCCCTGAGCTGAAACAATGAAATCAGGAGCAGGACCTGAGCACCTGACTCCTGAACTCCAATGGGAGCTCGTCCCATGGGCATGCTCAGAAGCTGGAAAAAAAAAGGACTTCGCCTCTGGAGATAAATGTGAGAATCTGGATTCCTGCATAGGCATCATAGAAACCAGATTCCTAACACTATCCACACAACTAGCAGTAGCCGTGGAGCGTACCTACGATGCCCAAGATGCCTCGGCATAGCCGGAGAGCTAACTCAGCCTAAAGCAAGAAAGTTGAAATCTAAACTGCCCCGGAGCAGACCCCAAAGGAATAGATAGCCCCCAAACATATATTGTCAGTGAGACAAGATGAAAACACAAACGCTTGCAGAAAAATAGACTGAGCAAAATGATGGGGCCCAAACTGACCAGACAGGACAGGAAAGGAAAGACTGTCTGCAATCACACAATAAACCCGGAAAAATCCAACACGTCTGATGCAAAAAAATACTGAAGTCACACGACTTCGCCCCCACTATATCAGCACTCTGGTATATACTGAAAGCAAAGCAAAAAGAGACCAATATAACAGGGGACAGAACAAACTGACACAAGCAGTAACATATGGGCGGTGATCCAGCACAGCCCCAGCAGCAGCAGCAAGCTGACCCGCACAAAGCAGAGATAGACAAAACCAGATCAAATGCAAAAAGATTAGCAAATGAACCACTTAGCTGAACCATGCAGGAACAGAGCAGGAGACATCAGACCTCAGAAGGCACAGGAAGAAAATCACCAGCAGGGATTGAAGGAAGTCAGCTGACTTAAATACTCCAGTCAGAAACCCCAGATCTCCAATCGTCATCATCATTATCAGGTGGCAAGCCTCTGTCAATCTGACCAGCTCCATTACCTCCAGTAACCACCAGAGGGAGCTGTTATGAGTCACCGAGGAGGAAAAACAAAAAGCAAGCTAAGCCCAGAAAACCGGAGAGGTTGGTAACTAGCGGATTGCAGACCCCTGATCCTATCCACACAACTAGCAGTAGCCGTGGAGCGTACCTACGATAGTCCTAGACGACTCGTCACGGCCGGAGAACTAAATAAGCCTAAAGAAAGAAGAGGGAAAATCTAAACTGCCCCAGAGCAGACCCCAAAGCAATAGACAGTGTTATGAATGGGTCACCGAGTAGGACAACAAAAAGCTAAGTCCCAGAAAACCAGAGAGGTTGGTAACTATGCAGATTGCAGATCCCTGATCTTAACCACACAACTAGCAGTAGCAGTGGAGCGTTCCTACGATCTAGACGCCTCATCACCGCCGGAGGACTACATAAGCCTAATGCAAGAAAAGGGAAAACTTGTGAGCTCATTTTCTCGTTCACCTTTGATGTCCGATGAACTCCCTCTGCTGGTGAAAGGAGGTGGAGAAACTGATTTGGATGAGAGAAACCTGTCACCTGAACAGGTGGATTGCGATTGGACATCCGGAATCTGAGTGGATATAAGGCAGCCGACGCCCTGTAGGGTTGCTGGTGATTTCTCTGCTCTGAGCTCTGGCCTCCAGTTCAGTTCCTGTCTTCTAAAGCTAAGTTTTGCTCTGTTTTTGTTCCATGAGATTTTGTCTGATTTGCTTAGTTTTGTGTTCTGCCTGCCCCGGCTGGGGCTCAGCTGAATTTCCATTTTTGTCCCTGATCGGTTAAATCCCTTTTGCTCTGTCTTCAGAATATATCGGAGTGCTGATATAGGGATTTTGAAGTCTAGTGACTTCAGGGGCGTTTTTCCTATCAGACGTGTTGGGACATTTTTGGTAGGGTTTTTGCGGATTGCAGCCAACATCTTTTCTGTTCTTTCCTATCTAGTTAGTTGGGCCCCATCGTTTGCTCTGCCTGTCTTTCTGTCTGTGCTTGTGTTTTCATCTGTTTTCACTGACAATACATGTTGGGGGCTGTCTATTGCTTTGGGGTCTGCTCTGGGGCAGTTTAGATTTCCCCTTTCTTTCTTTAGGCTTATTTAGTTCTCCAGCTGTGAAGAGACGTCTAGGACCACCGTAGGAATGCTCCATGGCTGTTAGTTGTTGTGAATAGGATCAGGGGTCTGCAATCCGCTAGCTACCAACCTCTCCGGTTTTCTGGACTTAGCTTGCATTTTTGTTTTTTCCTCCTCCGGTGACTCATTCATAACAGAAAACTAACTGCCCCAGAGCAGACCCCAAAGGAATAGACAGCCCCCCACACATGTATTGACGGTGAAACAAGATGAAAACACAAACACAGGCAGGAAAATAGGCAGAGCAAATGATGGGGCCCAAACTAACTATAAAGAACAGGAAAGGAAAGAAGACACTGTCTGCAATCTGCCAAAAACCCTACAAAAATAATGTCCAACCCTTCTGATAACAAAATTAACCTTGAAGTCACTAGACTTCTCCCACTATATCAGTACTCTGAAATATTCTTAGAAAGAGCAAAAAGAGGCCAATTTAATATGGGACTAAAAAGCAAATTGGTAAATACAGATAAATAACAGTGGAAATTCAGCACAGCCCCAGCCGGGGCTGACTGTTCTTGCTAATGTTCACACTTGATTTTGTTGGTCTATTCAGTTTTTTGTGTGTTCACTTACCTTTGAGAAGGCTGGAACAGAGCTGAAAACCAAGACCTGAGAAGCCAGAAGCAATCACCAGCACTAGACTAGGGCGTCAGCCGTCTTAAATCCAGTCTAAGATTCCTGAGGTCCAATCGTCATCCTCATTATCAGGTGGTAGATCTCTACTGATTAAATCAGCCTCACTACCTCCTGTTACCACCAGAGGGAGTCTAGAAGGAGAACTCACAGCTGGTGGACCAGAGAATGAACTCACAACAAGACAGCCCCCAACATGTATTGTCGGTGAAACAAGATGAAAACACAAACACAGATAGAAAGATAGGCTGAGCAAACAATGGGGCCCACACTAACTAGAAAGGATAGGAAAGGAAAGCTGCTGTCTGCAATCACGCAAAAACCCTGCCAAAAAGATGTCCAACACGTCTGATAGAAAAAAGCCCTGTAGTCGCTCGACTTCAATTCCCTATATCAGCACTCAGGTATATTCGGAAGACAGAGCAAAAAGAGATCAACTGAGCAGGGACAAAAACAAACTGAAATAATCAGAGACAAAAATGGGAATTCAGCACAGCCCCAGCCGGGGCTGGCTGGACACAAAAAACTAAGTAAACAAGACAGAAACTCATATGAACAATAACAGAGCAAAACTTAGCTTGAGAAGGCAGGAACCAAACTGGAAACCAGAAGCCCCAGGCAGGAGAAATCACCAGCAAGAAAATAGGGAGTCGGCCACCTTAAATCCAATCAGATTCTTGATGTCCAATCGCAGTCTTCCTCCTCAGGTGGCAGGTCTCTGCCATTTAGATCAGCTTCATTACCTCTTGTCACCAACAGAGAGAGAGCAGATAGAGAACTCACGACTCCTCTGTCAGCACAGCCAGCTCCAACACCCTCACCAGAAGTCAGAGGTAAACCAGAAAATGAGCTCACAACAGGGAGCCCAGAAAGAGAACTCGCAACATCTCTGTCACATCTGTCAGAACTTCATTCGCATATATGGATGCCCAAAGCGAATTCCAGGGACGAGTGATGGCTGCACTGTATTGTATCTAAGGAAATGACAAATCCAAAACTTGGTTGAGCAGAAGTTTTGTGAAGTGGAATATTCAAATCGATCCCCAGTGTCAGGAGGACAACTTCAGCCAGGGGATCGTGTATTGGTGCAGGCCAAATGACCCGGCAAAAAACTGAATCATCGTTGGGAGGCGGTACCCTACCGAATGGTGAGGAAGACTCACCCAAATAACTCAGTTTACAAGGTTTTTCCTGAGGGAGATGATGCTGTAACACCTCGGGTGTTGCACAGGAATATGCTGCAACCCTGCTCTTCTGAAGTAGAAGACTGTAACAAGGCAGGGCTCCCAACAGAAGTCGCTGAGGTCACGCAATGTGGTGTCTTAGAGGATGAGGAAGAATGGATTGCAAAGCCAATGAGTTCACCGGAGATGCCATTGCCGCTCTCGAGTGTGGGAGAAAACTAACTTGGAGTCAATTTGCCACCTCCAGGGGCTGAGTCTCCAAGTACTCCAGATGCGCCTCTACAGGAAGAGCTCAGCAAGACTGAGCAGGCCAATGCCAGAATTTCCCCTAACTGTCTGGTCCCAC
This sequence comes from Dendrobates tinctorius, assembly GCF_039654945.1. Taxonomy (NCBI): domain Eukaryota; kingdom Metazoa; phylum Chordata; class Amphibia; order Anura; family Dendrobatidae; genus Dendrobates; species Dendrobates tinctorius. The sequence continues at coordinate 17,864,565 of NW_027361731.1, read as the reverse complement.
ATGCAGCAGAAGACCAAGCAGTGCGTTCAACTATTGGCTGAACTCGGCCTACCTGTGGAGAAACTTCAAACTCGAAAGAAATACACTCGCCCAATGACTGCTGAGCAAAAAGGGGGAGGAATGTAACAAGAAGCCATTAAATATCTGAACGACTCTTCCAGGAGGTGCCATTGATAAGGAGAGGCTGCCATCTGCTGGAACCAAAGTATGCTGGAAGGTTTGCCTAAGAATGGAATTTACGCCACCCAAGTGTTCACTGCTTGGAAAGGTCTGGATTCCCCAGATGATATCCACAAGAACGGCTTACACTTTTCAGATCCAGAAGCTGCGCCTGTCAAGAACTGAAGCCTGATCCTCTCCACCTTGAGCCTGAGAGACTTCCACCGATGGTCAAGGCAAAGGGACCCGTGCGGAGACTGCAACAGGAGAGGCACGTCTGCGATTGCAAAGGAACTGTGCAAGTAAGCAGGACCATCACTGTTAGCCATCATCAATGGTACCGGGATCAGCTGGGATTAGGAGTAGAGTTGAGCGACTTTTGGTTTTTTAGGGTCGAGTTTCGTTTCGTGAAACCCGACTTTTCCAAAAGTCGGGCCGAGCAAGATCGGCCGATTATAGGGAAAAGTCGGGGTCGTCCCGAAACACGAAACCCAATGTAAGTCAATGGGGAATAAAAGTCGGCAGTGAGAGGAGGACAGGAAATACACCTACAGTGCCCATTTGAATGCCAAAAGCATCAATTCTTCTTACTTAAGCTTGTCAACCTTAATTAACTTCATAATACTAGTTACGCACTGAAAAATGGGGGTTATTTGGCTAAAGTTGCGGGGGGGTAGGGCTGGCTCCTGGTTTTCATGTGCCCTGGGCAAAAGAGCGCCCCTTTAACACATACCACAACTCATCATGCTCCGATACGGCAGAGAAATAGCGGTATAGTACAATGAAAAATACCTCACTTTTTACATCTCATGACGAGGCCCATCTATTTCTCCATACAGAATCATTGGTCCCATATAATGTTTGAAACAGTATATGATGAGCTCCACATAATGCTACAGTATATGTTGGTCCCCATGGATGAAGCTCCACTGTCTTATGGGCCCAAATAATGCTCCAAACATAATGGGCCCCATTTCTAATGCTCTAGTGTATAATGGGCCCTGTAAATGCTGCTCCAGTGTCTGATGTCCACCTTTGGAATGTTCCAGTGTATGGTGGGCCCCATCTATCATTCTCCAGAGTATAGTGCTCCCCAAAAATTGCTGTCCCAACATTAAAAACAATCAAATAAGTCTCCTCGCTAGGGAATCCCTGTACTAGTCTGGACTCCTCGTCGTCCCCATCTTCCATCTCACTGCACAGTATTTCAACCTTGCAAGTGCTGTGATCCTGAGCAAGCAGGGGGGGCCCACTCATTGGCGACGGCACTGGCACAGGGCCCCTGATAGTACGGTGGTGTGTCAGACAGCGGGTGTGCCGAACCTGCACTTTCATCTGCAGCTTCCTCTTTGTCACCGTGTAAGATGGAACTGTATATGGGAAGGGTAACCTGAGTTTCATCAGGGTCAGATTCAGGCCGTGTAGCGTGCGAGGGGAATGTAGTGGTCTGGGTCAATGTACCAGCAGATTCATCGAGCAGTGGCTGGGCATCAGTGCACTTGTGTCGCCCCCAGGAGTACGGTCGCCACAGTGGCATTACCTTCCTCCTAGGGAGTGTGATGTCATGCTTGGGAGCAACGAAGGATCTCTCTAGCAGGTTAACTTATTGGGCGGCGTTATTCCCACGAGTCATGACCCTCCAAACAGCGTTCATGAAGGCAAAGTGTTTGTTTTACGTGGGCAGTATCGTTGCAAAGCTGAACCTTAAAGGAATGTCCAGAAGGGCACCACCAGGAGTGGAGCCTATGGTTAAATTCGACTCCACCTGGGAAACCTCAACCATGCCAGCTACAGAACAGATGCACACATTGCAAGCTTAATTCCGTTAACGAACGAGACTCCGTCATGCCCCGCGGTCCGAGTCCGGCTTACTAGAGGGACACGTGAGGCTCTGGCACATGAGATTGGCCAATAACTGGTGTGTCATGCCCTTACATGTCCGTGGCTGCATGTACGCTACACTGAAAAGGCCAGCGTTTGTCGCTTACAGGTGCAGATAACCCGCTGAACAACGTTAGTGATGGGGATCACTGATTACAATTATTACCCGCGAACGATGATTTCCCAGTAAGTGCAGGTCAACCGCAGTTCCGGAATTAGGCCTAACCGTCATTCCTAAAAAAATGAAAAACTTACGTGTGCAAACCACAGGTGCTGTAGCTTGCTTAACAGCTCGCCAGCCGTTCTCACGCCCAGTATGGATTACACGTGATTGCACAAAGGTGAGAAAGGGTACCGTACCCCCGGATAACATGTTTGGATAGCGTACACATTCAAAATATATGTCTATATATCAGGAGGCAGGCTCACACGGTGTCAGGCACAGCAAGGGGGGCCCACTCATGGGCGTCGGTACTGGCACTGGGCCCCTCATAGTACGGCGGTGTGTCTGACGGCGGGTGTGCACCACCGTCAGAGACACTTGATTGCACTATGAGGGACCCTGTGCCAGTGCCCGCGCCCAAGAGTCGGCCTACCCACCTGTCCAGGGCAACGGCACTCGCACGGTGTCGTGCGCTAGGTGGTGACCCCGGCCATGGGGGGGGGCAGCACAGTTAGGGAGTTTTAGAAAGTGGCATATGTTGATGTTGGACATTCAGCTGATGCAAAAGGCGAAATAGGTCAAGTCCCAGGAAGAGGTGGACCAAAGCAAGCCATTTTTCTGTCACCCTATGTGTCATCAGGGGAAGGTGGGACAAAATCCTTGGAAACCCATGCATGGTTCATTTTTATGAAGGTTAGATCATCCACATTTTGGGTTGACAGACGGGTCCTTTTTTCTGTCAGGATTGATCCAGCTGCACTGAAGACTCTTTCCGATAGCACACTTGCAGCTGGGCAAGCGAGCTCCTGTAAGGCATATTGTGCCAATTCAGGCCAGGTGTCCAGTTTAGCGGCCCAATAGTCAAAGGGGAATGACCTGTGAGGGAGAACATCGATATGGGACGAGAAGTAGTTTGTAACCATAGTTGACAACTGCTGTCTCCTGTCACTTTCCATCGATGCTGTATTACCAGTTGTGTGAGCGGTACTTGAAAAATCAGTCCACAACATTGTCATGAAACCCCTGTCTCCAACGCCACTTCTGCTGTGTGCACCATGAACACCTCTGCCAAGCTGCCCCCGGCCCGTACGGCTCGTGTGAGAACCATCACCGCTGCTGTGTGCTAGGAATGCCTCAAGCAACCGATTTACCAGAGTTGCTTGTTTATTAGCCAATATTAGGTCAAGGTTCTCGTGTGGCATGATGTTTTGTAATTTGCCTTTATAGCGTGGATCCAGGATGCTGGCCAACCAGTAGTCATCATCGTTGATCATTTTGGCAATGCGGGGGTCCCTTTTTAGGATCCGCAAGGCATAATCTGACATGTGGGCCAATGTTCCCGGTGTCAATGATGCACTGCGAGTGCTGGTTGGAGGAGCACTTTCTGGCAAATCCACATCCCTCCAGTCACGCACAAACCCTGTACCAGACCTTGCCACGCCAACATTTTCACTTGCCCCACGAGATGCATCCTCCTCCCCCAAGTAATCATCCCCATCATCATCCTCCTCCTCTTCTTCCTCCAACTCGTCCAGGAGAGGTCCCTGAGCAGACAATGGCTGAATGTCATCAAGGATTCCCTCCACCTCTTCCTCCTCGTCAACATTGGCTGCAGACGCCTGCTCCTTAAGGTGCGTCAAAGTTTGCATGAGCAGACGCATAAGTGGGATGCTCATGCTTAGGATGGCGTCGTCTGCGCTTACCAGCCGTGTGCATTCCTCAAAACACTGAAGGACTTTACAGAGGTCTTTCAGCTTCGACCACTGCACACCTGTCAACTCCATGTCTGCTCTCAAAGTGCCTGGCCGTGTATCCTCCCACAAATGCATTATGGCCTGCCTCTGCTCGCACAGCCGCCCCACCATGTGCAGGGTGGAGTTCCACCTTGTTGCAATGTCGATAATGAGGCGGTGGTTGGGAAGGTGGAGCAATCGCTGCAGCTTCTGCATACGAACGGAGTGTAAAGGCGACCGGCGGATGTGCGCGCACAGTCTTCGCACCTTCTGGAGCAGGGCTGTTAACTCCGGATAATTTTTGAGGAAGCACTGCACCACCAGGTTCAAGGTGTGAGCCAAGCAAGGTATGTGGCTGAGTTTTGAAAGGGCTATGGCTGCCACAAAATTACGGCCGTTATCACTAACTACCTTGCCTGCCTCAAGATGTACACTGCCCAGCCATGACTCAGTTTGTCGCTTCAAGTACTCGGCCAGCACCTCGGCGGTGTGTCTGTCGCCCAAACACATCATCTGCAACACAGCTTGCTGACGCTTTCCATTAGCTGCTCGATAGGGGGACACCTCGTGTGCAACAGTGGCAGCTGCAGATGGAGTGCTCGTATGACTGCGCTCTGTGGACGAGCTTTCGCTTCTGGAGGAGGAGGAGGAGGAGGAGGAGGGTCAAACGCCTACAGCCAACTGTTTCCTATACCGTGGGCTAGGCAGCACTGTCCCACCACCGCTGTCCCCTGTGGACCCTGCATCCACCACATTAACCCAGTGCGCAGTGATGGACACGCAACGGCCCTGGCCATGCCGACTGGACCATGCATCAGTTGTGAGGTGCACCTTTCCACTCACTGACTGCTTGAGTGCATGGACAATGCGGTATTTTACATGATGGTGGAGGGCTGGGATGGCTTTGCGAGAGAAGTGGCGACTGGGTAGGTCATAGCGTGGTACTGCATAGGCCATGAGTTCGCGGAAAGCTGAGCTTTCCACCAACCGATAGGGCATCATCTCAAACGAGATTAGTTTGGCAATGTGGGCGTTCAAACCCAGTGTACGCGGATGAGAGACTGAGTACTTTCTTGACCTACTTATAGTGTCTGGGAGGGTGAGCTGGACTTGAGAGCTGCATATGGTGGAAGTAGCGGTGGACAGGGCGGACTGAGAGAGAGTTGATGATGGTGATGGAGTTGGTGTTCTTTCTGATGGCCTAGAATCAGTCTTTCATTGATATAACAGTGGGATTCCCTGACTGCTGTGGCCTTGCAACGACACCTCAACATTTGCTGCTGTGCTAACCGGTGGGCTTACAGTGGGGGAAACAATGTAGCGTTGCTGACTACCTTCGTTGTGATCAGTTGCACATGTCGCACTTGAGGTTTCGTGTTGTGTCCACGCTTGCAAGTGCATGCTGGTTAAATGTCTAAGCATGCAACTGGTATTCAAATTTTTCAGATTTTTCCCTCGGCTAAAGGTCTTTGTGCACGTCTTACAGATAACCTTGGCCTGATCATGAGGATTTTGTTCAAAAAAGTGCCACACTACACTCTTCCTACTTTGGCAGACATTTTGCGGTCTAGCACGCTGTGATCTTTTGACCCTCTGGACAAGCGGTCCAGCAACTCTTTTGATTTTTGGAACCTGTCTTTGGAGTGCTCCGGGCCTGCCAGATAACAGCTGTTGCGATGTCGATGTTTGCTGTGGATGCTCCTCATCTGAGCTATTGGAAGCAGCACCCTCTTCCCCCAATGGATGCCAATCTGGGTCAACAACTGGGTCATCCATCACCTCCTCTTCAATGTCATGTGCACCTTCCTCTGTGTCACCGTGTATGGTGGTATAGTGTGCGGGAAGGGGCACCTGAGTCTCATCAGGGTCAGAATCTGGCTCTGTACACTGCGAGGACAATGTAGTGCTCTGAGTGAATGTACCAGCAGAATCATCTATCAGCGGCTGTGCATCAGTGCACTCCATGTCAGATTCATCTTGGCCTGGGTAATTCACCATTTCACTTGATAATCCAGGCATGGTATGTGAAAACAGCTCCATGGAGTAATCAGTAGTATGGCCTGCATCATCCTTCAATCTTGGTTGGGGTGAAGGACACAAGGAAAGGTGTGGTTCATGAACATGAGCCTCCAATGACGACTCAGTGCTTTTACTTTTTACAACTTCAGAAGAGGAGGCGATAGAGCTGGAGGCTGAGTCAGCAATGTAAGACAAAACTTTTTCCTGATGCTCTGGCGTTAAAAGCGGTTTGCCAACTCCTAGAAAACTAAGCCTTCGAAGCCTTATGGAGCCAGACAATGACGCAGGCTCAACACCTCCTGCATTTGGTCCTATTTTGCTTTTGCCACTACCATCAGATCCACCACCAACACCATCATTACCAGCTGCCAACCCCCGCCCAATTCCACGGCCTCTTCCACCAGCCTTCCTCATTTTTGGTAGAAATGTAGACAAAATCCAACAAACTATATAGTAATGTAAAACAAGGTACAAGGTGTCTATAGGACAGGGGAGATTTAGATTTTCTGCACACACTAGTGGACACTGGACACTTTTGGATTGTGTGAGGCCCACTGAATATCAGAGCGCTATGTCACAGGCAGAAATTGGCTATTGTATGACAAACTACAAGATGTATGTAGAATTGGGCAGAATAGGAATCTCCCTAGAGTGTAGGTCTGTAAGAACGGAATAAGTCCTCCACGTATCCTTCCACAGTGACTCACAGATAGCTTCACTGTGGCTGTGATAACAGCCATTACACGGTACTATGTGAGGAGCGTACACCGCTGTATGGTGTGAAAAAATGCACGCTCAGTACCTCAGCAGGACAAAAAAAAAAATTGGGATTGCTTTTAAAAAAGCAGTTTGCAGAGCAGTGGGGAAACAGCAATGCAGCTGTCAGGAAGCCTTAGAAGGCAGCCTAACAACCAACACCACTGATACACCACTATATAGCCTCCCCTTGCACTGCACACACAGTGACTGGTGTGTTGCACAGGCAAAATCGCTAGCAGCAGAAGCAGTTTTTTTGTCTTCTTCCCTGCCTAACGCTCTCCCTACAGAATCAGCAACCTCTCCCTATGCTAAGATCGGCAGAAGTAAGATGGCGGTCGGCGTACACGCCCTTTTATAACCCCTGTGACGCCCACCAAAGCAAGCCAATCACTTGCATGCCCTTCTGAAAGATGGTGGTGACCCCTGCCTATGTCATCACGTTGCCCACAGTGTCCGTGGATCCTGATTGGCTGAAAAAGAGCGCAAAACAAACTTTTGAAATGCGACTTTGGCAAGTAAGTCGCCGACCTCGTGGCCGACCTCATCCTAGGGTCGGGTTTCGTTTCATGAAACCCGACTTTGCCAAAAGTCGGCGACTTTTGAAATTTTTCGACCCGTTTCGCTCAACTCTAATTAGGAGTTCAGGTTGGGAGTGGGCCGGTTGGTGCGTGGGAGGCTCAATGGGATTTAATAGACTGCATCAGGAAGAGAATTGCAGCCTAGCAGGAAAACCCAGTAACCCCCGCTAGGGCCAGAGCTTTGCGTGAGAACTCATTTGGTGACTCTCAAGACTGGGCGCACCACCTTTGTGAAAAGGACACGAGCGTTACATAGTGAAACACTTTCTTGTTTAGTCTAATCCTGTTGTTATTCCCTCTACTGTAAAATTGCACAGCTACTAACACTAATTAAGTAAAAGTTACTGCTGTATATAAATAGCATTATATCACCCCCTGGCTGTTTCCACCTCGTGATCTCTGCTCGTTACATCCAGACACCTGCATTACAATGTAATGTGACGTCATCAGAATCTCTCACCTCTCCAGTAATCCGGAAGAGGATCTCTAGGGTGAGATGTAATATCCTCTCCGCCATCTTGTCTCTGTCCATATCCATCCTTGAAGGGTCAAGGCAGATTTTGTAGTAGATTTCAATGTGAAAGATTAAATATATCAGGAACCTGAATGAAATGAAAGTGAGATTATGTAAAATCATACAAAATACTATGGAAAAAAAAAAAACAAATTACTGGGTTGGTGCTGTTAGCAATAACCTAAAATGTAGAGGTCACACTGTAACACCATTACAGGCGCCTCTTCATGGTCTTCCCTCTCCCTCCATGCAGGAACGCCGGCATATTCACCGCCCCAGTCACGCGCAGTGGTCCCTGGCGTGTACCCTGCTTCCTGGCCTGTGTGTGCGCACCGCACCTCCCAGTGCGTATTTCCATGTTCTTAAGGGGGCAGCTTTAGCACATAGTAAAATGCCTCCAGCCAATAGCTGGGAGGCATTTAGTTTAAGAGTACACCTGCAAGATGGACCCCAACCAATAGCTGGGAGGCATCTTGTTTAAAAAGCACCTTCCCCAATAGGGTGAGGTCAAGTACTACAATGAATTATTAGTATGTGAGGGGGTCTCTGAGTGAAATTGTGAGTTCCCCTGGTACTGATGCGGCCAATGTCCTGAACCCGTAGTCCATGGTCATTGTGCGGACAGTCCTGGTGAGGCCAGTTCCTGAACCTTGTCCACGTCCTGTGAGCGGCCAGTCCCTGAATCGGTATCCGAGACCTGTGTGTCTGAATGTGTGATATCAGAGTACCCCGTATACCCGGACTGCTACAACCAGTCTCTGAATTAGTCTGTGTCAGTAACCATTCTATAGAGGATCCAGAACTTAGTAGTCTGAAAGCAGCACTAGTCCGCAGAGCCGCACTCCACATAGAGAATAATGGAGCCTCCAGCACCGACCTCCACCCGCAGAGCCGCACTCCACATAGAGAATAATGGAGCCTCCAGCACCGACCTCCACCCGCAGAGCCGCACTCCACATAGAGAATAATGGAACCTCCAGCACCGACCTCCACCCGCAGAGCCGCACTCCACATAGAGAATAATGGAGCCTCCAGCACCGACCTCCACCCGCACTCCACATAGAGAATAATGGAGCCTCCAGCACCGACCTCCACCCTCAGAGCCACACTCCACATAAAGGATAATGGAGCCTCCAGCACCGACCTCCACCCGCAGAGCCACACTCCACATAGAGAATGGAGCCTCCAGCACCGACCTCCACCCGCAGAGCCGCACTCCACATAGAGAATAATGGAGCCTCCAGCACCGACCTCCACCCGCAGAGCCGCACTCCACATAGAGAATAATGGAGCCTCCGGCACCTACCTCCACCCGCAGAGCCGCACTCCACATAGAGAATAATGGAACCCCCGGCACCTACCTCTACCCGCAGAGCCGCACTCCACATAGAGAATAATGGAACCCCCGGCACCGACAACCACCCGAAAGGGCCACACTCCACATAGAGAATAATGGAGCCTCCGGCACCGACCTCCACCTGCAGAGCCGCACTCCACATAGAGAATAATGGAGCCTCCAGCACTGACCTCCACATACAGAATAATGGAGCCTCCAGCACCTACCTCCACCCACAGAGCCGCACTCCACATAGAGAATAATGGAGCCTCCAGCACCGACCTCCACCCGCAGAGCCGCACTCCACATAGAGAATAATGGAGCCTCCAGCACCGACCTCCACCCGCAGAGCCGCACTCCACATAGAGAATAATGGAGCCTCCAGCACTGACCTCCACATACAGAATAATGGAGCCTCCAGCACCTACCTCCACCCACAGAGCCGCACTCCACATAGAGAATAATGGAGCCTCCAGCACCGACCTCCACCCGCAGAGCCGCACTCCACATAGAGAATAATGGAGCCTCCGGCACCGACCTCCACCCGCAGAGCCGCACTCCACATAGAGAATAATGGAGCCTCCAGCACAGACCTCCACCCGCAGAGCCACACTCCACATAGAGAATAATGGAGCCTCCGGCACCGACCTCCACCCGCAGAGCCGCACTCCACATAGAGAACAATGGAGCCTCCAGCACCGACCTCCACCCGCAGAGCCGCACTCCACAAAGAGAATAATGGAGCCTCCAGCACTGACGTCCACCCGCAGAGCCGCACTCCACATAGAGAATAATGGAGCCTCCAGCACCGACCTCCACCCGCAGAGCCGCACTCCAGATAGAGAATAATGGAGCCTCCAGCACCGACCTCCACCCGCAGAGCCGCACTCCACATAGAGAATAATGGAGCCTCCGGCACCGACCTCCACCCGCAGAGCCACACTCCACATAAAGGATAATGGAGCCTCCAGCACCGACCTCCACCCGCAGAGCCGCACTCCACATAGAGAATAATGGAGCCTCCAGCACCGACCTCCACCCGCAGAGCCGCACTCCACATAGAGAATAATGGAGCCTCCAGCACCGACCTCCACCCAGAGAATAATGGAGCCTCCGGCACCGACCTCCACCCGCAGAGCCGCACTCCACATAGAGAATAATGGAGCCTCCAGCACCGACCTCCACCCAGAGAATAATGGAGCCTCCGGCACCTACCTCCACCCGCAGAGCCGCACTCCACATAGAGAATAATGGAGCCTCCAGCACCGACCTCCACCCGCAGAGCCGCACTCCACATAGAGAATAATGGAGCCTCCAGCACCGACCTCCACCCGCAGAGCCGCACTCCACATAGAGAATAATGGAGCCTCCGGCACCGACCTCCACCCGCAGAGCCGCACTCCACATAGAGAATAATGGAGCCTCCGGCACCGACCTCCACCCGCAGAGCCGCACTCCACATAGAGAATAATGGAGCCTCCGGCACCGACCTCCACCCGCAGAGCCACACTCCACATAGAGAATAATGGAGCCTCCAGCACCGACCTCCACCCACAGAGCCGCACTCCACATAGAGAATAATGGAGCCTCCAGCACAGACCTCCACCCGCAGAGCCACACTCCACATAGAGAATAATGGAGCCTCCGGCACCGACCTCCACCCGCAGAGCCGCACTCCACATAGAGAACAATGGAGCCTCCAGCACCGACCTCCACCCGCAGAGCCGCACTCCACAAAGAGAATAATGGAGCCTCCAGCACTGACGTCCACCCGCAGAGCCGCACTCCACATAGAGAATAATGGAGCCTCCAGCACCGACCTCCACCCGCAGAGCCGCACTCCAGATAGAGAATAATGGAGCCTCCAGCACCGACCTCCACCCGCAGAGCCGCACTCCACATAGAGAATAATGGAGCCTCCGGCACCGACCTCCACCCGCAGAGCCACACTCCACATAAAGGATAATGGAGCCTCCAGCACCGACCTCCACCCGCAGAGCCGCACTCCACATAGAGAATAATGGAGCCTCCAGCACCGACCTCCACCCGCAGAGCCGCACTCCACATAGAGAATAATGGAGCCTCCAGCACCGACCTCCACCCAGAGAATAATGGAGCCTCCGGCACCGACCTCCACCCGCAGAGCCGCACTCCACATAGAGAATAATGGAGCCTCCAGCACCGACCTCCACCCAGAGAATAATGGAGCCTCCGGCACCTACCTCCACCCGCAGAGCCGCACTCCACATAGAGAATAATGGAGCCTCCAGCACCGACCTCCACCCGCAGAGCCGCACTCCACATAGAGAATAATGGAGCCTCCAGCACCGACCTCCACCCGCAGAGCCGCACTCCACATAGAGAATAATGGAGCCTCCGGCACCGACCTCCACCCGCAGAGCCGCACTCCACATAGAGAATAATGGAGCCTCCGGCACCGACCTCCACCCGCAGAGCCGCACTCCACATAGAGAATAATGGAGCCTCCGGCACCGACCTCCACCCGCAGAGCCGCACTCCACATAGAGAATAATGGAGTCTCCGGCACCGACCTCCACCCGCAGAGCCACACTCCACATAGAGAATAATGGAGCCTCCGGCACCGACCTCCACCCGCAGAGCCACACTCCACATAGAGAATAATGGAGCCTCCAGCACCGACCACCACCCGCAGAGCCGCACTCCACATAGAGAATAATGGAGCCTCCAGCACCGACCTCCACCCGCAGAGCCGCACTCCACATAGAGAATAATGGAGCCTCCAGCACCGACCTCCACCCGCAGAGCCGCACTCCACATAGAGAATAATGGAGCCTCCAGCACCGACCTCCACCCGCAGAGCCGCACTCCACATAGAGAATAATGGAGCCTCCAGCACCTACCTCCACCCGCAGAGCCGCACTCCACATATATGGCTGCTCTGTGCGCACAGGACCTGTGATGAGGTCACAGGAGGGGAGGAGTCAGGGGTCACATGATCAGGGGCCTCAGTGTGTGCAGGACTCTGCTGTGCTGGATGAGGGGAAGTTTATGTGGTGCTGAACGTAGGAGCATGGTGGATCTCTGAACTGGAGGCGGTGGATAGTTCGGTGCTGTGGGAGGTGTAAAGTATATGTTCGGCTGCTGGTAATATCCTCCGGTTTGTGGATTGTAGCTTTGAGACTGCTGCACCTTAATCCTATCCTGGAAGACCGAGCTTAAGTGCATAAACTGGGGCATGAGTGACCTCTCCCAGGCCCTCTGCTGCTGACGAGAAGACCCAACTAAAGCAGCGGCAGAGGGCTGGGAGAGGGGAAAACCTGATGGACCAGCGGCTGCCTGTTCCTCAGCCTTTGAGGTTGGACAGGTTGCCACATCACTGGTGGATGATTGGGACTGCGTCTGTTCATTGTCTGGTTGATGCGGGGCCGCTTCAACAGAGGATGCTCCAGGTTGCTTTGTGCTGCACCAGGGTCTCTGGTGAAAATAAAAGAAAAACATTAGTAAAAAAAAGGTTAAATAGACAACACAAAAGATACTCCCGTTTGCTGAGCAAGCGCAGGCCTCAGAAAAGCAAGGTTACGGTGGTATTTGTATTTTCTTATTATCCTTTGAGCAGCGCCACTTATAACCTGGTTCTCCTGTCTCATGTCCTTGTTGAAGCGATCCTTCATCGAACGCAAACGGACTCTTATTCTCTTCACTGTGAAGGGGGGAAAAAGGAAAAAATTTATTGTTTCAATGGCGCGTCACACCACATTGCAATACTTACCAAAATCATTTCTGGTACGTGGCACTTTCCCAATCATGCAACAGCGATCTGGCCACTTGTTCCCAGAGTCGTCGAATCACAAGTGTCGCAGTGCTGACAATCACGGGTGTCCCACAATGGTACTCACTCTTGCACAAGGTTATTGAGTTGATCGTTCTCAATGTCCTGTTTGGCTTCTTCCCGTTGTGGAACCTAAAGATCAAATAAAACAAAACTATTTTAAGTAAAACTGAAAAAAAATTAAATTATAACTCTGATGGAAAGATACTTACACCCCGTCTTTCCTCCTGAGACACATGAGCCCGACGACCCAGGGAAGAATCATTTCCACTCGACTGCTCCTGCTCTTCATCAATGGAAGGTACCTGTAAAGAAATTACATAATATAACACAGGTATAGTATTGCCAGTCACTACATACCAATCAGTATAGCAAATGTGATAACATAATCTTTGATAGTGTTGGCCCCCTTAAAAATAGTCTGGGTGAAATGGTGGATGAGGATGAGGAAAAAGCCAATATGCTACATGACTTTTTTCAACAGTATTTACAAAATGAAAATCTCATGACGGATAACATGATCAGTGATAAAAATTCTCCATTAAATGTCACCTGCTTAACCCAGCAGGAAGTACGGCAGTGTCTAAAAATCACTAAAATTGACAAATCCCCGGGCCCGGATGGAATACACCCCCGAGTACTGCAGGAATTAAGTACAGTCATAGATAGACCATTATTTTTAATCTTTAAAGATTCCATAATAACAGGGTCTGTACCACAGGACTGACGTATAGCAAATGTGGTGCCATTATTCAAAAAGGGGACAAAAACTGAACTTGGAAATTATAGGCCAGTAAGTTTAACCTCAACTGTGGGTAAAATCCTGGAGTGTTTTCTAAGAGATACTATAATGGAGTATCTGAAGAAGAATAACCTCATGACCCAATATCAACATGGGCTTACGAGGGACCGTTCCTGACAGACTAATCTGGTAAGCTTTTATGAAGAGGTAAGTTCCGGACTGGATTAAGGGAATGCAGTGGACGTGGTGTACATGGACTTTTCAAAAGCTTTTGATACGGTGCCACACGGTGCTGATACATAAAATGAGAACAATGGGGATAGGGGAAAATATGTGTAAGTGGGTTATGAGCTGGCTCAGGGATGGAAACAAAGGGTGGTTATCAATGGAGCACACTCGGACTGGGTCACGGTTACCAGTGGGGTACCACAGGGGTCAGTATTAGGCCCACTTCTTTTTAACATATTTATTAATGACCTTGTAGGGGGCATAGAGAGTAGAATTTCAATATTTGCAGATGATACTAAACTCTGCAGGGTAATCAATACAGAGGAGGACAATTTTATATTACAGGAGGATTTATGTAAACTAGAAGCTTGGGCTGATAAATGGCAAATGAGCTTTAATGGGGATAAATGTTAGGTCATGCACATGGGTAGAACAAACACGATGTATAATTATGTGCTTAATTGTAAAACACTGGGCAAAACTATCACTGAAAAAGACCTGGGTGTATGGGTGGATGACAAACTCACATTTAGTGACCAGTGTCAGGCAGCTGCTGCAAAGGCAAATAAAATAATGGGATGTGTCAGCACTGCCATGGCTGGCCCCGCTGCCGCCTCTGTACTCACCGCTGGCCCAGCCACCGCTTCTGCCTACGGCCAGGTTCCTCCTTCCTCTCTGCTCCGGCGCGCGCCTCCGGTCCTCCTCCTTTCCGGCGGGCGGATTCCCGGCACGCTCCTCCTCTGCCCTTGGCCGCGCGCACTGTGCCTCTGTGCACGCGCCAGGGTGTCAGACCGCGCGTCCCTGCAGAACTGCTGTCCGCCAGCGTCACCTGACCCAGACCCACCTCATGGCCAATCAGGTGCTACCACCAGGTATTTCAGGCTGCCCTCCCTTAGGGGAGGCGCCTGACTATCGAGTTAGTTTCTCGCTTCGTCCAGGCCTTGCTCGCTTCTGCTAGCCCCTTGCTCCAGCTCGCTCTCCTGGTTCCCGTGCTTCTCCTGCCTGTGCCTCTGCTAACCCTTCTGTCTTCTTTCCTTTTGCAGTCTGCTGTACCCCTGCCTCCGCCAGGTTCCCGCTGTCCTCCATCGTTCCGCCTGCAAATCTCTCTCCTCCCCCTGGACTTTGGTTATCCCGGACATCTCGCCGGATTCCCCACCGCTCATCAGCTGCTCATCCTCTTGAGCCGACCCCTGGTCCTGGCTGCCATGATGTTTGAACTCCTTGAGCCTGCTCCCAAACGGTCCCTGTATAGGGGTCGGTCCACCTGGTGCGCTCGCTCGGGGTGGGTTCGATGTCACGGTCCAGTGGGTCCACTCTTGCTCCCGTCACCAGTAGTGTAACAGAATAATCAGGCCATGGACTCCCGCCTGTCGGCCTTGCAGGCCGCTGATCCCGGCAACGCCTCCCAATTGGCCAGCCTTCAGCAGGAGCTGGTTCAGCAATGTGATACCCAGGCCCATATTCTCTCCTATATGACTTCGGTCGACGATCGGCTGCTCTCCCTTCAGTCAGCTTCCGCACGAGACTGTCTCGCAGTCCAGACCCTGTACCTGCCCCATCCCCTAGGCTTGGAAAACTGCCTCGGTATGGCAGCGACCCAAAGTTGTGCAGGGGCTTCTTGAATCAGTGCAGGTTGCACTTCAAACTCCTACTTCAGCAATATCCCACTGACCGGGCTAAAGTAGCCTTCATTGTGTCCCACTTGGAGGGAGAGGCACTCTCCTGGGTGAATCCCCTGTGGGAGCGGGATGATCCCATTGTCTCTAGTGTCCAGACCTTCACGGACACTTTTCGCAAAGTTTTTGACAAGCCTGGACGGTTGGCTTCCACAACAGAGTCCCTTTTCTGCCTCAGGTTACTCTTACGGTCGGACAATACGCCATCCGGTTCCGTACCTTGGCCTCTGAGTTGGGGTGGAATAATGAGGCTTTGGTTGAGGCCTTCTGGCGTGGTCTCTTGGGTAAAATTAAGGACGAACTGGCGGGGCGAGATACACCGACTACCTTGGAGGATCTCAGGTCTTTGGCCACACGAATTGACCTCTGGTTCCAGGAATGCGCCCGTGAGGCTGCTAGAGAGAGGAGACCGCTTAGACCATCTTCTTCTCTTCACAGGCCATCCAGTCCACGTCCTCTTGGGTCGTCCTACAGTCCGGCACCAGAGCCGATGCAAGTGGATCGGGTCAAGTTGGCAGAACAGCGCCGGAGGGAGAATCATAGAATGGTAGAGTTGGAAGGGACCTCCTGGGCCATCTGGTCCAACGCCCTGCTCAAAGCAGGATTCGCTAAATCATCCCAGTCAGATGTCTGTCCAGCCTCTGTTTGAAGACTTCCATTGAAGGAGAACTCACCACTTCTCGTGGCAGCCTGTTCCACTCATTGATCACTCTAACTGTAAAAAAGTTTTTTCTAATATCTAATCTGTGTCTCCTCCCATTCAGTTTCATCTCATTGCTTCTAGTCTTTCCTTGTGCAAATGAGAATAAAGTTGATCCTTCTACAATGTGACAGCCCTTTAGATATTTGTAGACAGCTATTAAGTCTCCTCTCAGTCTTCTCTTTTGCAAACTAAACATTCCCAAATCCTGCAACCTTTCCTCTTAAGACAGGGTTTGCAGACCGGTCACCATTCTGTTCGCTCTTTTCTGAACTTGCTCCAGTTCTCCCATGACAACTATGTCATATTTTTTGGAGAACTTGGCCATTTGAAGCATAAAGAGTTCATCCATATCTTCAGCTTGCACAGGCGGCCTGTAGTAAATGCCTACAATGGTGTCCTTTCCATTGTTCTGTCCTTGTATTCTTACCCAAACAGTTTCCACAGAACTCCCAGTCTCTGAAGCTTCAATCTCTGTGCAGATATACGCGTTTCTAACATACAATGCGACACCCCCTCCTCGTTTATCAAGTCTGTTTCTTGCAAATAAGTTGTATCCTTCTAGTCTTGTATTCCAATCATGTGTATTGTCCCACCAAGTTTCAGTGATTCCAATGACATCATATTTCTTTTCCTGTGTTAGTAGTTCCAATTCTCCTTGTTTGTTGCCCATGCTTTGTGCATTAGTATAGAAACATTTTAGTTTGTGACTGGTTTCTCTTTCTCCAATATTTTTATTAATTAGATTCTTTCGTCTTTTTTCTTCCTTTCCAATTCTAATAGCAGAGTTCTCAATAGCATTTGTCAGGTGTATGGCTTTTTCTGGTCTTTTGCTTCCCTTCCCATGTTGTTCTAGTTTAAAGCTCTCCTTACAAGTGTAGCAAGGCGACTTCCAAATACATGCTTTCCAGTCTTCGTAAGGTGCACCCCATCTCTAGCAAGTAGTCCATCGTATAAGTAGTTCACTCCGTGATCCAGAAATCCAAATCGTTGCTGACGGCACCATCGACGTAGCCAGTTGTTCACCTGCAGAATCTTATTCCACCTCCTTGTTCCATGGCCATCCACTGGGTGGATGGAAGAGAAGACCACCTGCGCTCCCAGTTCTTTCACTTTCTTGCCTAAGTCTTCAAAGTCTCTGCAGATGGTTTCCAGGTCGTTTCTTGCGGTGTCATTTGTCCCCACATGTAGTAGCAGGAATGGGTAGTCATCTGTAGGTCTGAAGAGTCCTGATATCCTGTCAGACACATCTTTAATTTTTGCACCTGGAAGACAGCACATTTCTCTTGAAGTTATATCCGGTCTGCAGATAGCGGCCTCTGTTCCTCTCAACAGGGAATCCCCCATGACCACCACTCTCCGTTTCTTCTTCACAACATTTTTCTTTCTCCATCCAGGAGGACTCTGAAGGCGTACAAGGTTGCTGTTTGTTGGCAAAGTCTTATCCTGATGTATTCATCGTTTTCCTGCGTGAGAGCCTGGTACTGGTTTCTGAGCAGTATGGGTGCTGACTGCCTCCTGATCCTCCTGCTTCTCTGGGTCACATGTCTCCATTCCTCTGTTTCTTCAGGTGCACTTCGAATTTCTTCTCTTTCTGTAACATGAAGAGATAATTCAGCTCTGTCCAAGAACTCTTCACCTTCCTTAATGATCTTCAACGTAGCTAACCTCTCTTCGAGATTTTGCAACTTTTCCTCCAACAGGGACACAAGCTTGCATTTGTGGCATGTGAAGTTTGGCTTTTCCACTGGTAAGTCTGTGAACATGTAGCAAGAAATGCAGCTCACCAAATGGCTCCTGGCCTCTTCCATCTTGAGATTTCTTAAAAATGATGAAAGATGAGCCAAAATGTTTCCGATTTCCTCTTTTCAGCTGCAACGGCCAAAACCCAGTGATCGTTGAGCTCGTGGAGACTCTTCACTTATCCCAGAAGGCACTGGGAATATGCAAATGATCTCCTCAAGACTCTTCCCCTGGTTTTCCGATTTCCTCTTTTCAGCTGCAACGGCCAAAACCCAGTGATCGTTGAGCTCGCGAAGACTCTTCACTTATCCCAGAAGGCACTGGGAATATGCAAATGATCTCCTCAAGACTCTTCCCCTGGTTTTCCGATTTCCTCTTTTCAGCTGCAACGGCCAAAACCCAGTGATCGTTGAGCTCGCGGAGACTCTTCACTTATCCCAGAAGGCACTGGGAATATGCAAATGATCTCCTCAAGACTCTTCCCCTGGTTTTCCGATTTCCTCTTTTCAGCTGCAACGGCCAAAACCCAGTGATCGTTGAGCTTGCGGCGACTCTTCACTTATCCCAGAAGGCACTGGGAATATGCAAATGATCTCAAGACCCTTCCCCTGAGAGATTGATGGAGGGCTTGTGTCATGGTCCAGTCCGGAGTTTATTTTTTGTGCTGTCTTCACTCCGGACTGGTCATGCGGGAGTTAATCTCCTCAGCCTTGTTCTGGAGCTAGCTGGGCTATTTCAGTCTCTCACAGCCTGCTGACCAGTGTTAGTGATAGCTCAAGCTTCCAGTTTAAAGCCTCTGACCCTTGTACCTTGGTGTTCCTCCTTCCTTTGACTGATATTCACTTGTATGACCCGGACTGATTTCTGACCCCGTCTCTTGGTGTTTGTCTCTGCTGTTACGTTCCCTCTCTGGCATCTGACTCCCCGGCTTGTACCCCGACCACGTATTTCGTCTCACGTTTTGGACCCGGTGCTCATGTTCTGGCTTTCTGACTCTCGGCTTGGTATTTTGACTACGTGTATTGCTGCTTCTTCTGGTACGTCTGCTCCTGCTAGTTTCTGACTCGGTACGTCTGACTATTCTCTCTCGTTACCTGTGGCACCTGTGCTGTTGCTCAGGGTTGCTGCTCTTAGTGTGTAACCTCTCTTCCCTCACCAGCTCCCCCTGGTGGAGGTTTCACTACAGCTTGTGCCTGTATTGTGGCAGCGCGTCTCACTTCCTGCGTTCCTGCCCTGAGAGGCCGGGAAACTCCTCCTCCTAGGCCAGGTAAGAGAGGCCGTCCTTGGTGTGTCTCACTCCTCTCATCCTCTTACTCTTTCTGTTCAGCTGGTTTTTGGTCGGGGGCGTGGTTCGGACGTGGCCTATGTGGACTCGGGCGCGGCGGGGAACTTCATCAAGTTGAAGGAGGTGAAGAAGTACCGGATTCCCGTGATTACTCTGAAGACTCCACGTGTTATCGTCTCTGTTGATGGGAGACCTTTACAAGTATCTGTGTCCTTGGTTATGGAAGAGGTGCATCTGCAAATCGGGGCCTTGCACCAGGAGCAGATCGCGTTCTACGTCCTACCCAACCTATTCCACGCTCTGCTACTTGGCCTTCCCTGGCTTAGGACACATGAACCCATTCTGGATTGGCGTTCTGGTGAAGTCCTCCGCTGGGGGCATCCTTGTCAAGAGAGGTGCCTGGGGTCCGTCCTTCCTGCCACTCCTCCAGTCTCCTCGGGTCCTGCGGGCTTACCTGCCGCATACTGGTCGTTTTGTGACGTGTTCATTAAGAAGGAGGCAGAGACACTTCCCCCACATCGCCCGTATGATTGTCCTATTGATCTGCGACCCGGGACCACTCCGCCCAGGGGGCGAATTTATCCCTTGTCTCCAGCCGAGACTACGGCCTTGTCCGTGTACATTCGTGATAATTTAGCCAGAGGTTTCATACAGAAGTCTTCTCCTGCAGGTGCCGGGTTCTTCTTCGTGAAAAAGAAGGACGGTTCGCTCCGTCCTTGCATTGATTTCCGGGGACTGAACAACATTTCTATAAAGAATAAGTATCCCTTGCCTCTTATCCCTGAACTCTTCGACCAGCTACGTGGAGCCTGCGTCTTCTCGAAGTTGGACCTACGTGGAGCCTATAATCTCGTCCGCATTCGCTCCGGTGACGAATGGAAAACTGCCTTTAACACCCGGGACGGGCATTATGAATATCTTGTTATGCCCTTCAGCCTCGGCAATGCTCCCGCGGTGTTTCAGGAGTTCGTTAATGACATCTTCCGAGACCTGCTGTACTACTGCGTGGTAGTGTATCTAGACGACATCCTTATTTTTTCCCCGGATCTGGCGTCCCACAGGAGTAGTGTTCGTCAGGTACTGCAGTGCCTGCGGGAGAATCGCCTCTGCACGAAGCTTGAGAAGTGTCTCTTTGAGCAGTCTTCGTTGCCCTTCTTGGGCTACATTGTTTCGGATTCTGGGCTGGAAATGGATCCTGAAAAACTGTCCGCAATTCTTCAATGGCCCTGTCCGGTGGGGGTCAAGGCGATTCAACGGTTCCTCGGCTTCGCCAATTACTATCGTCAATTTGTGCCACATTTTTCATCAGTCATCAAACCCATTTCCAATCTCACTCGCAAAGGCACCAACTCCTCGTTCTGGCATCCAGACGCTGAAGAGACCTTTTCCTATTTGAAGCAACCTTTGCGACGGCACCTGTGCTACACCAACCCGAGGCTAACAAGCCTGTCATGATCTGACAGTTTTAAATTGCACTGGGTGAACTTTTTTTACTTTGGAAAGTTCCAAGGTGTCTTGACTGTCCCCGGTGGTGGTTAGTGGTATCGCACTTTAGGTTTTGTGCACGTAATTATGTATCAGGTGTGACACCCTATAAAGGTGTGCTAGGGGTGTGCAATCACTGCCTGTGATATTGTGAGTTTGGGTTCACTCTGTTTTTGAGAGCCTGGTGGAAGGATGGAGCTGGTGAGGAGTCCTGCGCAGCTTAGCCAGGGTAGGACGTGTTTCAGCTATGGTGTCTGGACGAAGGGCTGGCATGGCGTGGTGGAGTCGCAGTGATGGTGTCAGCGGGAAGTGTCTGCATGGTTTGGTGGAGTGGCTACTATGGAGAGTGGCACTCACCATGTGGGACTTGGCTGCTGAGCTGGGCTCAAGCATGCTTGACTACGTGGCATAAGCTGAACTCATCCTTGGGACTCTGTTATTAAGCTGCAGCAACTGGTGGTGGACTCTGCTCCTAGGCAGCACTATGGTGCAAGATCCTGTTATGGTGATGGATCCGGGTGGAGGAGAAGACGCACGCAGGTGGAGGGCTCTGTTGCAGGAGCATAAGCACAGAGCATAAAGCTAAGTGGTGTCCCCCTGTATTGTCTCTTTCCCTCATGTGTGTTATTAGTGCAGTGGTGGGATTAGTTTCCGCACCGACCTATTCCCTAGTGAGGGTTTAGGGTCAGGGCGAGCTAGGGCGTAGAGGTACGCGTGCGGCGCCCAGTGCGAAACCAGCATAGGGAACGTTAGGAGTGCAGGGACACTGGCTCAGGGGAGCTCAGGAGGTCTCCAATTCCCTTTTCCCTATCGCAGGGCCCACCACTGTTAATGTTTCCCAGGTCCCCCTTATTATTTAAATTCGCCGTACTGGAGGCGGGGTTTCCAGAATGTTTATTAACGTGTAATACCTAAATTCGCCAGGTGGAGGCGGCGTATCCACCTGCACGTTTTATTATTTAAATGCGCCCGACTGGAGGCGGTGTATCCAGGGTCACGTGTGTTATGGGTTCGCCTTGCGGAAACATCTGCGTCCAGACACACAGTGACCATGACAAAGCCATTCATTTTGGAGGTAGATGCCTCATCCACGGGAGCTGGTGCAGTGCTCTCTCAGAGGTCCCCGTCCAGATGACTGGTTACCTGTGGGTTCTTCTCAAAGGCCTTCTCTCCTGCAGAGTGTAATTACTCCATCGGGGATCGCGAGTTGCTGGCCATAAAGTTGGCACTGGAGGAGTGGTACAATGTCCTTGAGGGGTCGGTCCACCCGTTTACCATCTTTACCGACCACAAAAACCTGGCGTACCTCCAGTCAGCCCACAGACTTAGCCCCCGGCAAGCCAGATGGTCTCTCTTTTTTGGCCGGTTCGATTTTGAGCTGCGTTTCCGTCCCGGGCCTAAAAACGTCAAGGCAGATGCATTGTCCCGGTCTCTGCAGTCTCCTGATTTAGTGGAGGAACAGACTCACATCATCGATCCAGCCAAGATCATCACGGTGGACCCTGTGAGACTGATCACTCCTCCTCCAGGCAAGACCTACGTTCCTGAGGCAGACAGAAAAGAGGTGCTGCATTGGGGACATTCCTCTAAAGTTTCTGGACATGTCGGAGTCAAAAAGACACTGGATCTCATTGCTCGTTTTTATTGATGGCCTTCACTTCGCCAGGATGTGACTGACTTCACGGCTTCTTGTCCCTCTTGTGCCAAGGTCAAGGTTCCTAGACGGCCACCCTCCGGACTTCTGCTTCCTCTGCCGATCCTGTTGTGAGTTCATTTTCCCCTTCACTACTGAGGCCCGAGGAACTCCCTCTTCTGGTAAAGAAAGGTAGTGAGCCTGATTATCAAACACCTGAGTCTGATGATGATGACTGGCTGAGTGGAGTTACTGACTGGATATAAGGCTGCCGACGCCCTTCTGCCCTGCGGGTGATTTCTCTGTGGGATCCTTGGAGATCAGTCTGAATTCCTGCTCTTTTAAAGCTAAGTTTTCTGCTCGGCTTTTTGCATTCTTGCTTTGACTTTGTTTTTCTTTGTTTTTCTGGATTTCTGCCATTCCCTGCTGGGGTGTGCTGAATTCCTTTAGCTCTGTCTTCTGAAAATACCTGAGTGCTGATTTAGTTTTTGAAGCCTAGCTGCTTCAGGGTCTTTTTCATATCAGCTTGTTGGCTTATGTCTTTGATAGGGTTTTGGCAGATTGCAGACAGCAACCTTCCTTTCCTGTTCTGTTTAGTTAGCTTGGGCCCCGTCTTTGCTCAGGCTATCTTTCTATCTTTGTGAGTGTTTTTTCATCTTGCTTCACCGTCATTATATGTTGGGGGCTGCCTTTTACTTTGGGGTCTGCTCTGGGGCAGTTTAGATTTCCTTTTCTGTCTTTAGGCTATTTAGCGCTCCGGCTGTGATCGAGGGGTCTAGGGCATCGTAGGAACCCCCCACGGCTACTGCTAGTTGTGTTGATAGGTTCAGGGGTCTGCAATCTGATAGTTGCCAACTTCTCTGGTTTTCTGGACGTAGCTTCTATTTTTGTGTCTGCCTCCTACGGTGACTCAATCATAACAGAATCACCCGCCATACCGCAGATCCTAGGGTACTCTATAGCAGGAAAGAATTGTAAAAAAAAAAAAAAAGTGTGTATATTTTTTCCTCTATATCTCTGAGGCCGTAGGGGGAATTTTTTTTTTTTCTCTCAATGGAGATAAAGCAATTGTCTGATCGTGTGGAGCAGCTCGCTGCGGAAGTGCGGGGAATTTCCGCCTACCTTGCTCATTCGCATGCTGCTGAACCAAAGATTCCTGCACCTGATGTATTTTTTGGGGATCGGTCTAAATTTTTGAATTTCAAAAAATAATTGTAAATTATTTTTTGCCTTGAAGCCTAACTCGTCAGGGAGCTCCGCGCAGCAGGTTAAAATTGTCATCCCTTTGCTGCGTGGCGATCCCCAGGATTGGGCGTTTTCTTTGAAACCAGATGATCCTATTCTGACTAATGTGAACGCATTTTTTCAGGCCTTGGGGTTGTTGTATGATTAACCTAATGCCATTGATCAGGCTGAAAAGACCCTGCTGGCATTGAACCAGGGTCGTGATTCTGCAGAATTGTACTGTCAAAAATTCCGAAAGTGGGCAGTACTTACTACCTGGAATGATAATGACTTAGCTGCTCTCTTTCGGAAGGGGTTGTCAGAAGCCGTAAAAGATACTATGGTGGGATTTCCTGTTCCCTCTGGTCTTGACGATTCTATGTCATTAGCCATTCAGGTTGATCGGCGTTTGCGCGAACGCAAAGCTGCACGAGAGGTGTTGCCACCTGTTGAACAAATGTCTGAACCTATGCAATGTGATAAGAGTTTTCTCCAGAGAGCAGCGTCAGGAGTTCAGAAGGCGTAATAAGTTGTGTTTTTTCTGTGGAGATGCCTCGCATATTATTTCTGTCTGTCCTAAACGAGAGAAACGCTTTGCACACACGTTTTCTGTTGGTGGTGTTCAACCTAAGTTTCTTCTGGCTATTACTCTGATCTGCTCCCTGTCCACATTTTCCGCCAAGGCTTTTGTGGATTCGGGAGCAGCCCTAAACCTAATGGACTTTGATTTTGCTAAACGTTGTGGATTTCCGATGACACCTCTGCAGACGCCTATCCCTTTGAGGGGGATTGATGCTACTCCTTTGGCTAAAAATAAACCTCAGTTTTGGACCCAGGTGGTAATGCGGGTCGCCCCAGACCGTCAAGAAAATTGCAGATTTTTGGTGTTGCATAATCTGCATGATACTATTGTTCTGGGGTTTCCCTGGTTACAAATTCATAATCCAGTTTTGGATTGGAAATCTGTGTCTGTGGTGAGTTGGGGTTGTCGGTGTGCCTTTAGTGAGGCTCCGGTGTTTTCCACCTCTCCTCAGTCGCATGATGTTCCTGATTATTTGGCGGACTTTTATGATGTATTTAGTGAGAATGAGTCTGCGTCTCTGCCTCATCATAGGAGTTATGACTGTGCAATTGAACTGAGCCCGGGGTGTAAATTTCCCAAGGGTCGGCTCTTCAATTTATCTGTACCCGAGCACGAGGCTATGCGATCCTATATAAAGGAGGCATTGGAGAAGGGTCATATTAGACCATCCTCGTCACACTTAGGTTCCGGTTTTTTTTTTGTAGCCAAAAAGGATGGATCATTAAGACCTTGTATTGATTATCGTGCCCTCAACAAAATTACTGTTAAATATCAGTATCCGTTACCCCTGATTTCTGATCTATTCTCCAGAGTTAAAGGTGCTTGCTGGTTTACCAAGCTTGACCTCAGGGGGCGTATAATCTTATTCGCATTAAGCATGGGGATGAATGGAAGATGGCGTTTAATACTCCGGAGGGACATTTTGAGTACCTGGTGATGCCTTTTGGGCTCACTAATGCCCCTTCTGTCTTCCAGTGCTTCATGAACGATATTTTCCGAGATTTTGTCGATAAATTTTTGATTATCTATCTGGATGATATTTTGATCTTCTCCAAGGATTGGGATTCTCATGTGGAACATATTCGGACTGTGTTCCGGATCTTGAGGGAGAATTCCCTGTATGTCAAAGGATCTAAATGCCTTTTTGGAGTACAGAGGATTTCTTTTTTGGGATTTATTTTGTCCCCGTCAACTATTGAAATGGACCCGGCTAAGGTACAGGCCATTTACGATTGGGTTCAGCCCACTTCTTTGAAGGCCCTCCAGAAGTTTTTGGGTTTTGCTAATTTTTATCGGAAATTTATAGAAAAATTTTCTAGTATTGCCAAGCCATTGACTGATTTGACTAAGAAGGGTGCTGATGTGTTAAATTGGTCTCCGGAGGCTGTTTCTTCCTTTCAGGAGCTGAAGCGAAGATTCACCTCCGCCCCGGTTTTGCGGCAACCTGATGTCTCACTTCCGTTCCAGGTAGAGTTGGATGCTTCTGAGATTGGTGCAGGAGCTGTTTTGTCCCAAAAGGATCCTGTAACATCTAAAATGAATCCCTGTGCTTTCTTTTCCCGAAAGTTCTCTCCATCTGAACGTAACTATGATGTGGGGAATCGGGAACTGTTGGCCATGAAATGGGCATTTGAGGAGTGGAGACATTGGTTGGAGGGAGCTAAGCATCAAGTCGTGGTCCTCACTGACCACAAGAATTTGATTTACCTAGAGTCGGCTAAGCGCTTGAACCCTAGACAGGCTAGGTGGGCCTTGTTTTTTACACGTTTTGATTTTGTGGTTTATTTTCTTCCTGGAACTAAGAATGTCAAGGTAGACGCCCTTTCTAGGAGCTTCTTTGCTGATTCTCCTGTGGTGACCAAGCCTGCTACCATCTTAGGCGAAGGGGTAGTTGTTTCTGCCATCTCGCCCGATTTGAGACGTGCTCTGGAAGAGTTCCAGGAGGACAAACCTGAGCGTTGTCCCAGTGGAAAGTTGTATGTTCCTGACCAGTGGAAGAAGAGAGTGATGTCTGAAGTTCATTGCTCTGCTTTGGCTGGTCATCCAGGTATTTTTGGTACTAGAGATCTGGTGAGTCGGTCTTTTTGGTGGCCCTCCTTGTCTTGTGATGTCAGGAATTTTGTGCAGTCCTGTGGGACGTGCTCCCGGTCTAAATCGTGTTCTCGCTCTAGTGGGTTGTTGATGCCTTTGCCTGTCCCCAAGAGGCCATGGACCCATATTTCAATGGATTTCATCTCTGATATGCCTGTCTCTCAAAGGATGACTGTTATTTGGGTGATTTGTGATAGGTTCTCTAAGATGATTCATCTTGTACCACTCCCTAAGTTGCCGTCTTCCTCTGAGTTGGTGCCCCTGTTTTTACAACAGGTGGTTCGCTTGCACAGGATTCCTGAGAACATTGTATCTGACAGAGGAGTCCAGTTTGTGTCTAGATTTTGGAGAACTTTCTGTTCCAAGCTGGGAATTCAGTTATCCTTCTCCTCTGCTTTTCACCCTCAGACCAGTGGGCAGACAGAGAGAACAAACCAGACCTTGGAGTCATATTTGAGATGTTTTATTTCTGCTGATCAGGATGATTGGGTTTCATTTTTGCCCTTGGACGAATTTGCTTTAAATAATAGAGCTAGTTCTGCCACTTTGATGTCACCTTTTTTTTGTAACTTTGGGTTTCATCCTCGATTTTCTTCAGGGCAGGTGGAGCCCTCTGCCTGCCCAGGTGTTGACACTGTGGTGGAGAGAATGCACCAGATCTGGGACCAAGTGGTGGATAAGTTATCTCTCTCCCAGGAAAAGGCCCAGCGGTTTTCCAACCGACATAGGACCATTGGTCCCCAGTTTAAGGTTGGTGATATGGTGTGGTTATCATCAAAAAATATTGCTATGAAGGTGGCTTCTCCTAAGTTTAAGCCTTGATTTATTGGACCTTACAAGATTTTGGAGATTATTAATCCGGTCTCTTTTCGTTTGGCTCTTCCTGTCACATTTAAAATCCATAATGTGTTCCATAAATCTTTGTTGAAGAGGTTTGTTGAACCTGTTGTTCCGGGGGTGGCACCTCCAGACCCTGTATTGGTTGAAGGTAACATGGAATATGAGGTAGAGAAAGTACTGGATTCCCGTCTGGCTAGACGGAGACTCCAGTATTTGGTTAAGTGGAAGGGTTATGGTCAGGAGGATAATTCCTGGGTCTCTGCCTCTGATATTCATGCCAAAAGATTGGTGCTTGCCTTTCATCGGGCTCACCCTGATCGCCCTGGTGGCGTGGTTGAGGGTTCGGTGACCCCTCCTCAAGGGGGAGGTACTGTTGTGAGTTCATTTTCCCCTTCACTACTGAGGCCCGAGGAACTCCCTCTTCTGGTAAAGAAAGGTAGTGAGCCTGATTATCAAACACCTGAGTCTGATGGTGATGACTGGCTGAGTGGAGTTACTGACTGGATATAAGGCTGCCGACGCCCTTCTGCCCTGCGGGTGATTTATCTGTGGGATCCTTGGAGACCAGTCTGAATTCCTGCTCTTCTAAAGCTAAGTTTTCTGCTCGGCTTTTTGCATTCTTGCTTTGACTTTGTTTTTCTTTGTTTTTCTGGATTTCTGCCATTCCCTGCTGAGGTGTGCTGAATTCCTTTAGCTCTGTCTTCTGAAAATACCTGAGTGCTGATTTAGTTTTTGAAGCCTAGCTGCTTCAGGGTCTTTTTCATATCAGCTTATTGGCTTATGTCTTTGATAGGGTTTTGGCAGATTGCAGACAGCAACCTTCCTTTCCTGTTCTGTTTAGTTAGCTTGGGCCCCGTGAGTGTTTTTTCATCTTGCTTCACCGTCATTATATGTTGGGGGCTGCCTTTTACTTTGGGGTCTGCTCTGGGGCAGTTTAGATTTCCTTTTCTGTCTTTAGGCTATTTAGCGCTCTGGCTGTGATCGAGGGGTCTAGGGCATCGTAGGAACCCCCCACGGCTACTGCTAGTTGTGTTGATAGGTTCAGGGGTCTGCAATCTGATAGTTGCCAACTTCTCTGGTTTTCTGGACGTAGCTTCTATTTTTGTGTCTGCCTCCTACGGTGACTCAATCATAACACGATCCCCTCGGTTCCATGGCAACATATAGCTTTGGATTTTATCACAGATTTGCCTAACTTGTCCGGATGTACTACTATCCTGGTAGCGGTCGATCGCTTCTCCAAGATGGCCCATTTTATTCCTCTTCCAGCACTGCCTTCCGCTCCAGAGTTGGCGAAGATTTTTATCCAGCATGTCTTCCGCCTTCACGGCTTCCCGCAGCATATTGTCTCTGATCGTGGTGTACAATTCACCTCTCGATTTTGGAGAGCCTTATGTAAACTTCTGGAGGTGAGATTCCACGTACCACCCTCAGTCCAAAGGTCAAGTGGAATGCGTTAATCAGGTGCTAGCATCATATTTACGCCTGTTCTCTAATGCTCATCAAGATAACTGGGTCCATCTCCTCCCTTGGGCAGAATTCTCCTACAATAATCATTCCAGTGAGTCCTCGGCCAAGTCTCCATTTTTTGTGGTGTTTGGGATGCATCCTGGTATTCCTCTACCTATATTCGCTACCTCCGGTGTGCCTGCAGTGGATTCTCTGGCCATAGAGTTCTCCAAGATCTGGTCCGAGACTAAAGAGGCTCTCAAGAAGTCCGGGGAGCGCATGAAGAGACACGCTGACAAGAGACGCTTGGATTCTCCGACTTATCTCCCGGGACAACAAGTTTGGCTTTCGGCCAAGTATATTAGGCTGAACCTCCCTTCCTACAAGCTGGAACCTCGCTCCATTGGGCCTTTCAAGATTCTCAAACACATTAACAACGTGTCCTACTGGTTGGAGTTGCCCGCCTCGCTCCGAGTTCCCAACACCTTCCACGTCTCTCTCCTTAAGCCGGTTGTCTTGAATCGCTTCCACCCGGCTCCGAACTCTTCTCCTCTACCTGTCAGTTCTGATGATGTCTTTGAGGTGAAAGACATTTTGGCCTCGAAAAGGGTGAGGGGTAAAACATTTTTTCTAATCGATTGAAAGGGTTTTGGGCCCGAGGAGAGATCTTGGGAGCCGCAAGAGAACATCAATGCCCCACGCATCCTTAAGAGGATTTTATCCAGACACAGTGGAGGGGGGTGTAAGAGAGGGGGTACTGTCAGCACCGCCATGGCTGGCCCCGCCGCCGCTTCTGCCCCCGGGCTGGGTTCCTCCTTCTCTGCTCCGGCGCGCGCCTCCGGTCCTCCTCCTTTCCGGCGGGCGGATTCCCGGCGCGCTCCTCCTCTGCCCTCGGCCGCGCGCACTGTGCCTCTGCTCATGCGCCAGGGTGTCAGACCGCGCATCCCTGCAGTACTGCCGCCCACCAGCGTGACCTGACCCGGACCCACCTCCTGGCGAATCAGGGGCTACCACCACGTATTTCAGGCCGCCCTCCCTTAGGGGAGGAGCCTGACTATCGAGTTAGTTTCTCGCTTCGTCCAGGCCCTGCTCGCTTCTGCTAGCCCCTTGCTCCAGCTCGCTCTCCTGGTTCCCGTGCGTCTCCTGCCTGTGCCTCTGCTAACC
This sequence comes from Dendrobates tinctorius, assembly GCF_039654945.1. Lineage (NCBI taxonomy): Eukaryota > Metazoa > Chordata > Amphibia > Anura > Dendrobatidae > Dendrobates > Dendrobates tinctorius. The sequence goes on along the minus strand of NW_027361731.1, from coordinate 17,834,769 downwards.
CTTCAGTGTCTTCTTTCCTTTTGCAGTCCGCTGTACCCCTGCCTCCGCCAGGTTCCCACTGTCCTCCATCGTTCCGCCTGCAACTCTCTCTCCTCCCCCCTGGACTCTTTTTATCCCTGACATCTCTCCGGATTCCCCACCGCTCATCAGCTGCTCATCCTCTCGAGCCGACCCCTGGTCCTGGCTGCCGTGACGTTTGAACTCCTCGAGCCTGCTCCCAAACGGTCCTTGTATAGGGGTCGGTCCACCTGGTGCGCTCGCTCTGGGAGGGTTCAACGTCACGGTCCAGTGGGTCCACTCTTGCTCCCGTCACCAGTAGTGTAACAGGATGCATGAAAAGAGGCATAGATGCTCATGAGAACATAATTTTACCTCTATATAAGTCACTAGTGCGACCACACTTAGAATACTGTGTATAGTTCTGGTCTCCGGTGTATAAGAAAGACTTTGCTGAACTGGAGCGGGTGCAGAAAAGAGCGACCAAGGTTATTAGGGAACTGGGGGGTCTTCAATACCAAGACAGGTTATTACACTTGGGGTTATTTAGTTTGGAAAATCGAAGGCTTAGGGGTGATCTTATTACAATGTATAAATATATGCGGGGACAGTACCAAGAGCTTTCTAATGATCTTTTTACTCTTAGACCTGTGACGGGGACAAGGGGGCATCCTCTACGTCTAGAGGAAAGAAGGTTTAAGCATACTCACAGACACGGATTCTTTACTGTAAGAGCAGTGAGACTATGGAACTCTCTGCCATATGAAGTTGTAATGAGTGATTCCCTACTAAAATTTAAGGAGAGACTGGATGCCTTTCTTGATAAGTATTACAGGGTATATACACTAGTTTCCTTAATATTGCGTTGATCCAGGGAGCTAGTCTGATTGCCGTATGTGGAGTCGGGAAGGAATTTTTTTCCCCAATGTGAAGCCTACTGTTTGCCACATGGGTTTTTTTTTTGCCTTCCTCTGGATCAACATGTTAGGGCAGGTTAGGATAGGATATTGGTAGAACTAGAAGGACTTAAAGTCTTCCTTCAACCTTAATAACTATGTTACTTTGTCCACCCTGGGAAGAAGTCAGTTCTTCACTTGAGGACATGGTTGAACAGCAGGCAGCAGTCAAGTGACACACTGCAGAAAAAAAAAGATAACAAAAATTGAACTTTTTAAGAGCCAAACACAATGTAGCAAAAAAAAAAGCAAAATAAAACAATGGCCACCAATACTTACATTACAGGTAGTAGTCCAACAGCACAGCAGCCAGCACGGAACAGGGACAGACGCCAGCATCGGGACAGACGCCAGCACCAGGAGAGACAGCAGCACCAGGACAGACACCAGCAGCAGGAGATGCCAGCACCAGGACAGACGCCAGCACCAGGAGAGACAGCAGCACCAGGAGTGACGGCAGCACCAGGACAGACAGCAGCACCAGGACAGACAGCAGCACCAGGAGAGACGGCAGCACCAGTGCACATGGCAGCACCAGAACAGACGGCAGCACCAGAACAGACGGCAGCACCAGGACAGACGGCAGCACCAGGAGACAACCAGTCAAAAAGGAACAGAAAAAAAATTAGTACAAAGTACTAGTACTGCAGTGAGAGAGACAGACATTTTCAAAGGTTCTATACTTACATAGCCAGTGTTGTTCTCAGATCCAGAGTCTATAAAGTAATGGCCTTGCAGTTTCCACACTTCCTTTTACATACAGCCTTGTTTTGAGGGTGGATGGAACCATTTCCTGGACCTGCTCATTCTGAAGTACACATGCGTGTCGGAGGCATGTCCTTGCGTACCAATGCGTTCCCATAGACAGTAATGCGTTTTTTTATGCACTCATCTGCATGCTTGCGCATATTTCACGGATTTTTGATGCCACAAAAATGCAACATGTTGCTTTAGGCCCGCCCCGACCGAACAACGACGCATGCGTACGCAAAAGCATGCATATGCAGGTCCCTGCGTACACCATGTTAAATATAAGTACGCATGAGGATTTTGCGGATAAAACACTGCGCACACAAATGCAAATGTGAAACCAGCCTTATAAGGGTTAAAAGTTGACCAGTGATTTCTCATTTCTCCTACAAAAGTTTGAAAAACATTTTTTTTAGAGACAACATCACATATGAAGTAAAAAAAAAACTGCACCCATAATGGTGTGTAAATCACATAAGAAAAGTTTATTAACCCTTCAGGTTCTTCACAGTAATTAATGGAATGTGGATGGAAAAAATGAAAATTTTTCACAAAAAAATTAAATGTTCTTTTGACATAATTTTTATTTTCACAAACGTAGAGGAAAAATGGACCCCAAAATTTGTTGTGCAATTTCTCCTGAGTATGCAGATACCCCATATGTGGGAGAAAACTACTGTTTGGGCGCATGGTAGGCCTCAGAAAAGATGGAGTGATGTTTTGGTACACAGATTTTGATGGAATGTTATGCAGGTGTCATGTGGCATTTGGAGAACCCCTGATGTGCCTAAACAGTGGAAACCCCCCACAAGTGACCCCATTTTGGAAACTAGATCCATCAAGGAATTTATCTAGATGTTTGGTGAGCACTTTGAACCTACAGGTGCTTCACAGAAGTTAATAAAGTTGAACCGTGAAAATAGAAAAATCACATTTTCCCAAAAAAATGTCCTTTTAGCCCCACATTTTTTATTTTAACAGGGTTAACAGGGGAAAATGAATTCCAAAATTTGCTGTGCAATTTCTCCTAAGTACACCAATAACCCATATGTCTGGAAACTACTTTTCAGGCACACTGCAGTGCTCAGAAGGAAAGACGCGCCATGTTCAGATTTTGCTCGACTGATCTGAGGGTTTATGTCACATTGGGAGAGCCCCTGAAGTGCCAGAACTGGAGAACCCCCCATAGGTGACCTCATTTTACAAGACACACCTCCCACTGAATTAATCTATGGGTGAAGAGATCATATTGACACCACAGGTGTGTCATAACATTTTATACCATTGGACAGTGAAGAAAAAAAAATTACATTTTTACCATAAAAATTTTGTTTTAGTATTGTTTATCCATACGGCGAGACTCAGGAGGGATGGAGCGCTATTTTCCTCCTGGAGTGCAGATTTTTTGAGAATTCTTTGCGGACTCCACATACAGAGACACTAAGTGCCAGAATCGCAGAATGACCCTTAAGTAACCACATTCTGGCAATTATACCCCTTTTGGAATTTATCTACAGGTATAGGGACGATTTTGACTCCATGGGCATTTTACAGAAACAAGCAGCTGTGGATGTGGCTTAGTGAAAACTGAAAATTGCCATTGTGGCGCTCGTACGTTGCAGTTACCAGTATGTGGTAGTGCCCAGCTCATGCTTCTGGAGACACACAGCTGTAAAGTAGGTGGGCTGTCATCACTACAGAAATGCCAAACATGTGGACGCTAAATGTGGTTTAGACACACTGTGGTGATCAGAAAGAAGGGGGCATTTGGATTTGGGGGCGCAGAATTTGCTGACGTTCTTTTGGGAGGCAAGGAGCCAAAGCACTTATCCAGAGCCTTTGTGCTACCAGTAACATGGAAGCCACTTAGATTTCCATTTACAGGTGATGTGTCATGATCCCAGTGCAGGTTTTTGAGCTGCACACCGGGGGTTAATGTCTGGAGCTCTGTGCAGGTTTTGACCTGCACACTTGGGGTTAATGATTGTGGCCTCTTTCTGGTTCTGGGAGAGCTTCATAAACCTCTGGGAAGCTTCAATCCCTGCCAGTTATACTTTTGCCTTTGGTCTAGTGTGCTGACCCCCGTGTGCCTGTTTGTTGCTATAGCTTGTTTATATGGTTCTGACCCGGCTGTGTTTCCCGTTGTGAGTTTGCCTGTTGTTTTTGTACTGCGTTATTATTTGTGTATGACTCATTGCCTGTGACCTGACTACTCTCTGCTCGCCCCTCTTGTACCTTGCAGCTATCTGTGTATGACTCATTGCCTGTGACCTGACTACTCTCTGCTCGCCCCTCTGGTACCTTGCAGCTATCTCTGTGTGTGACTCATTGGCTACGTCCTGACTATTCTCCCTGTCTATGCCCCTTGGTAACTTTGTCTCACAGTTACTCTGCTAGGAATTGTCTTGCATCTCCTAGCTCTGTGGAGTTTAGGTCACGCCTCTAGCAGTCACGTGCTTTAGGTCCTGCGGCTCTGAAGTACGCATCTATTCGGTTGCTGCCCGCTCCACAGGTAGCTTTGAGCACACTTTCGCTTTACTCAGGGCACGCACACTGGCTCAGTGAGCAAGTTCAGTGCGGTGTCTCTGACATTATAACTGGCCCACAATTTTTTTTCTCTCCTCACTTCTGCAGCATGGACCCAATGTGTGCTTTATCTGAGCAGGTGAAAAGCTTGACTCAGTCACTGCAGAAGCTTAGTTTGGAACACCAAGCTCTGGCCCAGTCCCAACGGCGGGTTGAGGACTCAGTTCAGGGGGTACTTTCCGCAGGCTTCCAGCAGGTGGGGAATAGCGATGTCATTTTAGTCCCACCTGAATCCCCGGTTAAATTGCCAGATATATTTTCTGGTAACAAGGATGATTTCAGGGCATTTAAGGAGGGCTGTAAGCTTTTTTTTTCTTTGAGACCCCGCTCCTCTGGGGATGAGAAACAGAGGGTGGGGGTGGTGATGTCCCTGCTTAGGGGGTCCCCACAGGCCTGGGCATTCTCGCTTTCCTCTTCTGCCCCTGAGAGAATGTCTGTGGATGCATTTTTTGAAGCCTTAGGGGTTATTTATGATGAGCCTGATAGAGTGCGGTTGGCTGAGGACAAAGTGATGAGTGTCTGTCAGGGGGAGCACTCAGCCGAATGGTTCTGTACTGAATTCAGACGTTGTGCAGCGGAGATTTCCTGGAGTGACGCCGCCCTGCGGGGGCTGTTCCACAGAGGCCTGTGTGAACGTCTGAAGGATGCTTTGGCACTTCATCCTCCGCCTGACTCCCTGGAGGATGCCATGGTCCAAGCGGTTCGCATGGATCGCAGGCTGCGGGCTAGAGGCATTATGCAACGGGAAACGCCCTTATTCTTCAGTGGAGATGAGACCCAGACTCTTTCTATGGCTATGGAGGTGAGCGCTGTCACCTGTGAGGGAAAGGAAAGAAGACGCCGCCGGGAAAAGCAGTTGTGCTTCTATTGTGGGAAATCTGGACATTGGAAGGACTGCCCCTCCTGTCCGTCATCCTCCAAGATGGCGGGAAACGACTAGGTCTGGGTAGTAATCGAGGAGGCTACCCAGACCTTCAGGTACAATTTTCCTCGTGCAAAAATGTTGCTGCAGGTGGAACTGGAACTTGGTTATGGTCCTGTTCAGACTACTGCTTTTATTGACTGCGGTTCGGCTGTGAACCTGATTGATACTAAGGATATGACTCTTTATAAGATAGGGACAGTCAGGCTTCACGATCCTGTTAAACTTGTGGCAATTGACTCATCTCCTCTTACCCAAGACGGTATCTGTTGCAGGTCTGAACTTTTTTCTCTAAAAGTGGGTTCCACTCATGTGGAGAAACTAAGTTGTCTGATGGTAGATAACTTGCCTGCAGGACTGGTACTGGGGATGCCTTGGCTTCAACGCCATAATCCTACCATTGATTGGGTTACAGGGGAAATCACTCAATGGGGATGCAATAGTAAATGTGGTAACCGGGGACATCTTGTTAACGCTGTTAAATCTGTGTCTGTGTCGTGTTTCGATCTGGAAGGTATTCCGGAGTACCTGAAAGATTTCGAAGACGTTTTTTCCAAAAGTGAGGCTGAGGCGCTGCCACCACATAGACCCTATGATTGTGCCATTGATTTAGTACCCGGAGCCAAGTTACCTAAGGCTCGATTGTTCAATTTGTCTGGGCCTGAGCGCCAAGCCATGAAGGAGTACATAGCTGACAGTCTCCGCAAAGGGCATATTAGGCCTTCTGTGTCACCTGTGGCAGCAGGGTTCTTCTTTGTGAAGAAAAAAGATGGTGGTTTGCGGCCGTGCCTCGACTTTCGGGAACTGAACAAGATAACGGGTTAGGAACTCTTACCCGCTTCCCCTCATCCCAGACTTATGTAACCAGTTAGCTGGGGCCCAATGGTTATCCAAGTTAGATCTGCGGGGGGGCCTACAATCTGATAAGGGTTCGGGAAGGGGACGAGTGGAAAATGGCATTCCTCACATCAGAAGGAGTCTTTGAGAACCTTGTAATGCCATTTGGGTTAACTAATGCACCCGCTATTTTCCAAAATTTCATCAATGTTGTGTTTTCTGATCTGATAGGCCGTTTTGTTATTATTTATTTGGATGATATTTTGGTGTATTCCCCGGACAGTCAATCTCACTTGCAACATCTAAAGACTGTTCTCCAGAGACTCAGGGAGAACCAATTGTTCGCCAAATTGGAAAAATGTTCGTTTTTTGTACAGGAGCTGTCTTTTTTGGGGTTGATTGTGTCCTGTGAGGGGTTTCGTATGGATCCTAAGAAGGTGCTGGCGATCGCTGACTGGATTCAGCCTCGAGATCTCAAGGGGCTCCAGCGCTTCTTAGGATTTGCGAACTATTACCGGAGATTCATTAAAGGTTTCTCACAAGTGGTTAAACCACTCACGGATCTTACCCAGAAGGGAGCTGATGTAAAAAATTGGTCTGTACTCGCTAAGGAATCCTTCTCAGCAATTAAGAAATGTTTTATGTCTGCCCCGGTGTTGGTGCAACCTGACCCGTCCAAACCATTCATTGTGGAGGTGGATGCTTCTGAAGTGGGGGTGGGGGCTGTGCTGTCCCAGGGTCCGGCCACCCTTACCAATCTCAAACCCTGTGCCTTCTTCTCCAAGAAGTTCTCTTCAGCTGAGAAAAACTATGATGTAGGCAATAGAGAACTTCTTGCGGTCAAGCTGGCATTTGAGGAATAGAGGCACTTTTTGGAAGGGGCGGCTCACCCTATCATGGTTGTCACGGATCACAAAAATTTGGCATACCTTGAATCTGCTAAGAGGCTTACTCCTAGACAGGCCCGTTGGTCACTTTTTTTTTCACGATTTCAGTTCTCACTTTTCGACCGGGGTCCAAAAATGTTAAAGCGGATGCCCTGTCCAGAAGTTTTGATCCAGTGTCTCCCCCTGAGCCGCCGTCCTCCATTCTTCCCCCAGGGGTGGTAGTGGCGGGGGTCTCAACTGAGTTGGAACAAGAAATCCTAAGGGCTCAGGCCCTAGCTCCGGCAACCAGGCCAAGCAATAATCTGTTTGTTCCAGATTCATTGCGGGCTATACTTCTGCAGGAGTTTCATGATTCTAGGCTGAGTGCTCATCCAGGTATCACGGCCACTAGAGAGGCAGTAGCCAGGGGGTTTTGGTGGCCTTCATTAAGGTCCGATGTCAAGGAATTTGTTTCTGCTTGTGGCATGTGTGCCCGTTCCAAAAGCTCGCATAACCGACCGGCTGGGGAACTCATACCTTTACCGGTTCCTGATAGGCCATGGACTCATCTTTCCATGGATTTTATTACCGGCCTTCCACCTTCCAGGGGCAATACCGTGATCTGGGTGGTGGTGGATAGGTTTTCTAAACAGGCCCATTTCATTCCCTTGGCAGCATTACCTTCAGCAGAAACATTGTCAAGGTTGTTTGTGCAGCATGTGGTCCGATTGCATGGGGTACCCCTGAATGTGGTGTCTGACAGAGGTGTGCAGTTTGTGGCCAAATTTTGGAGGGCGTTCTGTATGAAATTGGGCATCTCACTCTCCTTCTCGTCGGCATATCACCCGGAGAGCAATGGTCAGACGGAACGCACCAATCAATCCCTGGAACAAATTCTCAGGTGTCTGACCTCCTCCAGACAGGAGGATTGGTGTGATGCGTTACCGTTGGCTGAATTCGCTTTTAACAACCGGGTGAGTCAGTCCACCAACATGTCCCCATTCCTGATTAACTATGGCTTTAATCCGCATTTTGGGGAGTTTTCTCGGGTGGATTCCGGTTGTCCAGGAGCAGAGGGGTCCGTTCAACGGTTAAAAAACCTCTGGGCTGAAGTCCGGCGTAATATCTCTCGGGCCCAGGGGAGATACAAATATTTTGCGGACAAAAAGAGAGCCTCGGGAGACATGTTTCAGGTGGGAGAGAAGGTTTGGCTCTCCACGCGTAACATCAACCTAAAGGTACCATCAGTTAAGTTGGGACCAAAGTTCATTGGTCTGTACGAGATTATGGAGATAGTCAACCCTGTGGCATATAGGTTGCGTCTCCCCGCCTCCTTAAAAATATCTAATGTGTTCCATAAGTCTCTGTTGAAACCAGCAGGATCTGTCAAAGAGAACTCTGAGACTGTTGTTCCTCCAGTGCTGGTGGAGGGTCAATTGGAGTATGAGGTCGGACATATTGTGGACTCTCGGCGGGTGCGCCGCTCTTTGCAGTACCTGGTCCATTGGAAGGGATATGGACCAGAAGAGCGCTCATGGGTCCCTGCTCGTTCGGTACATGCAGATCGCCTGGTTCAGGCGTTCCATGCCAAGTACCCGGGGAAGCCTGGGGGTCCAGAGGCCCCCCGTTGAGAGGGGGGTACTGTCATGATCCCAGTGCAGGTTTTTGAGCTGCACACCGGGGGTTAATGTCTGGAGCTCTGTGCAGGTTTTGACCTGCACACTTGGGGTTAATGATTGTGGCCTCTTTCTGGTTCTGGGAGAGCTTCATAAACCTCTGGGAAGCTTCAATCCCTGCCAGTTATACTTTTGCCTTTGGCCTAGTGTGCTGACCCCCGTGTGCCTGTTTGTTGCTATAGCTTGTTTATATGGTTCTGACCCGGCTGTGTTTCCCGTTGTGAGTTTGCCTGTTGTTTTTGTACTGCGTTATTATTTGTGTATGACTCATTGCCTGTGACCTGACTACTCTCTGCTCGCCCCTCTTGTACCTTGCAGCTATCTGTGTATGACTCATTGCCTGTGACCTGACTACTCTCTGCTCGCCCCTCTGGTACCTTGCAGCTATCTCTGTGTGTGACTCATTAGCTACGTCCTGACTATTCTCCCTGTCTATGCCCCTTGGTAACTTTGTCTCGCAGTTAATTGTCTTGCAGCTCCTAGCTCTGTGGAGTTTAGGCCACGCCTCTAGCAGTCACGTGCTTCAGGTCCTGCGGCTCTGAAGTACGCATCTATTCGGTTGCTGCCCGCTCCACAGGTAGCTTTGAGCACGCTTTCGCTTTACTCAGAGCACGTGCACTGGCTCAGTGAGCAAGTTCAGTGCGGTGTCTCTGACATTATGGACCTGAGTGAGGACTTGCTTTTTTTGTGGATTGATTTGAAGGTTTTCTAGGGAACATTTTCCAGAACATTTGGGATCACATTTATCCAGTGCTCTGCACTGAGCACTTACACTTTACATCTGAAACTCTTAGTGACAGGATTGAGATGAAACCTCCAAGTTATTCACTATAATGCAGCAGCAGAGTTACTCTGGACTCCGTTTGTAGATGTCCTTCTTTTCAGAGGTGCACAAAACTGTGGTTGACTGCGCTTTTATGTACGTCTCAAAAGAAGGATACTGCCCCATCATAGGAAGCCACACCGCATCCACAGTGACTCCATCTGCCTCATTATAAGGAATCATCCAACAAAATTTCCATCTGAATCACGTATTTCAGAGATTTACAAGTAAACCCCGGTGTAAGTGCTCAGCATAGAGCGCAGAATAAATATGAGTCAGCATTACTGCGATCTTTGGGAGGCAGAAAGAACAAATCAACAGCAGGTGAAGAATTGTTTTTTTTTAATGCTGTTCATCATGTGGTATAAGTGATTAGGTGACTTTTTTCTTTGGGTAAGTGCGAGTACGGCGATACCAGATGTGGAGACACAGGGGTCAGCGGGTGATCTAGTCAGCTAGCAGAAACTGCCCGCTCTCCTTTGACCATGGGCATAATACTATTCAGACAACACAGGGTGAAGATAAAATAATGTGGCAATATTTTATTGAACCACAAAACAGGCAAATAACATAGAACAGACCCAGCAAAACACCCAAGATGATGTAACATTAGAGTTTCACACTTCCACTGACTCACCAGGATAAGAGCAGCTGTGACTTCAGAGCTTCTAGGGCTGCCTACCACACCTGTGTAACGCAAAGGAGGAGGTAGCAACAAGCCTAGGAAGCTGACCGTCCATTGAGGCACGAGCCCAGGTGACCAGAGGGTCACATCCTCGCTTCTCCGAACATCTCCATGGAGCCAGGTGATCGGTAGCTGCCAAATCTGGCTTTTCCAAACGTATCCATGGGGTTCTGGTAACGGGTGGGTCCAAATCCTGACTACCCAAAAATATCTATTGTACAGTGATGATCAATGGAGCAGATCTTTATTCTTTCAGCTGGGGCCATGGTCTCCTAAGCTTGCATCTTGTAAAATGTCAAATGTTTCCCTCATGATGGAGCCATGATCTGGCAGCTATCCTGAGTGTTCCTGGAGAGAACGCTTTTTAATGCAAAAACTGCATCTCCATATTTTGAGAGCTATAATTTTTCCATAGTTTTGCTGACAGAGTCATAAGAGGGCTTGTTTTTTGCAGGACAAGTTGATGTTTACTTTTGTGATCGCTTTATATTCCGATGTTTGGGAGGCAGAATGAACAAAAAAAAAAGGAATGCATATATTTTTGTTTTTTTTATGCTGTTCCACATGTAGTAAAATTGATAAGGCAGTTTTATTCTTCGGGTCAGTACGATTACAGCGATACCTCATTTATATTCTTTTATGCTTTAGTGCTTTTACACAAAAACTATTTTATTCTAAAAAAGAATCGCTTTATCATCATGAGAGCTATAACTTTTTTATTTTTCTCCTGACGGACTCCGTATGGCGGCTTGTTTTTTGCAAGACAAGAATATGTTTTCAGCTGTACAATTTTTATGTAGATTGCTTTTTTTTCACTTATTTTTCCACTTTTTGTTCAGCAATAAGATGAAAAAGCATAGTTTTTTGCCTTGATTTTTTTTTCATTTGTTTTTACGGTGTTCACTGAAGCGGACAGTGTGACGGTTTTAAAGGTCAGGTGTTTCCAGAAGGGGCGATACTAAATGTGTGTCCTTTTTATTTTAATTTAAACTAAAATGTATTTATTGGATTAATAATTTCTTTTTTTTGTGATAAAAAAATATTTTTACTCTTTGTCATTGTCCCCAGTTGAGACATCAACTGTATAATGACAGATCGCTGGTCTAGGTGATCACAGTTCCCTATCTATATGGTGATATGCGGTAACACAGCTCCTGCGGCGCCTTATATATACGGCGCAAGTCGGGAATGGGTTAAACAATGCGGTCTATGAATGGACCATGAGCCAAGTTGCACACTTTCAAATACTTGTCTCTTCCTACACAGACAATAGGAGATATTTATTCTAGTACAGACCATTTGCTATCCCCCCTCTAAGTTGAGAATCCAGGAGCTAAGGTGCCAGGATTGACACCTACCTCCAGCAAAAGCCCCTTTGTGCTTACTATACTGGTATATCCAGTTTCATTCCTTTTGCCAACTAAATGTAACTACTGTCTTATTGATTTACCTTATAATTTCCTTCACACTCTACATGAGATTTTAGATGGTGAAGATGATATGATTCCCAGGAATAATATTTCCCACATTCTGAACATAAAAAATGGTTTCTACCCTGTATGAGTTCTCTGATGTGCAACAAGTTTTGGCTATTTGGCTATGGCTTCTCTCCTGTGTGACTTCTTTGATGTTTAAGAAAATTTGATTTCTGGTTAAAACATTTCCCACATTCTGGACATGAATATGGCTTCTCCCCTGTGTGAATTATTTGATGTTTAAGAAGATCTGATCTCTGGAAAAAACGTTTCCCACATTCTGGACATGGATATGGCGTTTCCCCGGTGTGAATTCGATGATGAATAAGGAAATGTGATTTCTGGTTGAAACATTTCCCACACTCTGAACATGAATAAGGCTTCTCTCCTGTGTGGATTCTTTGATGTTTAACAAGATCTGATGTCTGGCTAAAACCTTTCCCACATTCTGAACATGAAAAAGGCTTCTCACCTGTGTGAATTCTGTAATGTCTAAGCAATTTTGACTTCTCGTTAAAACCTTTCCCACATTCTGAACATGAAAAACGCTTCTCCCCTGTGTGACTTCTGTAATGTCTAAGCAATTTTGACTTCTCGTTAAAACATTTCCCACATTCTAAACATGATAATGGCTTTTCTCCTGTGTGAGTTCTCTGATGTGTGACAAGACATGATTTCTTTGTAAAACATTTCCCACATTCTGGACATGAATATGGCTTCTCCCCTGTGTGACTTCTGTAATGTCTAAGCAATATTGATTTCTCGTTAAAACGTTTCCCACATTCTAAACATGATAATGGCTTTTCTCCTGTGTGAGTTCTCTGATGTTTGACAAGACATGATTTCTCTGTAAAACATTTCCCACATTCAGGACATGAATATGGTTTCTCTCCTGTGTGAATTCTCTGATGATTGAGAAGACTTGATTTACGAATATAACATTTCCCACATTCTGGACATGGATATGGCTTCTCTCCTGTGTGACTTCGCTGATGCGTAAGAAAATTTGCTTTCTGGTTGAAACATTTCCCACATTCTGAACATGAAAATGGCTTCTCTCCTGTGTGAATGCTCTCATGTCTAAGCAATAGAGATTTATGTTTAAAATATTTCCCACATTCTGAACAGGAAAATGCTTTCTTTGTGGGAATTATTTGATGTTCAACATCACTTTTGCAGCTTTCATTTTGCTTAACAGTCTGTGATGAATCCAAATAGGTGACTGATTGAAAAGGCTCCGATGATTAATTTTTGCTCTGAAGGGCTGGAGGTATAGCTGGAATAACGGCATGCTTTTCATAGGTATCTGGTTTGACACCACAGTCATCTGCCAAGAACAAAACTGATTTTATTATTTTTCAATATCAATGCCTTATATTTTATATAATTTCTATACACATAATTCTATACAACTCAAAGTAAAATGAAACTATGACGTCAGACAGTGGTGAGCCACCTGTTCACAAATCCCATGGTGCTGAACCTCTAAAGTACAATCGACAAACATAATACACAAAAGTTTGAAGCAATAAAGGGAGGATTAAAAATAAGCTTTATTACATTACAATCTATAGCAACAGATAAAAATATACACCATAAAAACATGTGAGATTCTTAAAGGAGTATTCCCATCTCTGGTCAACCATCCCAATATGTAGTATGTGTAATAATAATATTAGGAAATATGTAGTATAGTTCTTCTGACTCGCTGTGTTGCTCACCCCATGTGCAGAGCATTGCACAAGCTTAGGTATCCATGGTTACTACCACTGATATAGTGACTGTTAGTTGCTAGTGGTTATAACCATGGATACCTAAGCTACTGCAATGCCCTGGACATGGGGTAAGCGACAGAGAATCAGGAAACTATACCACATTTCAAATTTGAGGTATTTGCTGTTATTACACCAACTATATTTTGGGACAGGATCTTGGAAATGAGAGCACCCCCTAAAGGCCTCCTTTACATGCCAGTGTGTCCAGTACGTGTGGTGACAGTTTTCTTACGTACCAGAGACACTTAAACACTTAGACCCATAAAGGTGAATGGATCTGCGCATACGTCAGTGTGTTTCCACGGACTGTGTGTCTTTGGGCAAGCCACACTGACATGACTGTTTGTTAGCAGCAGAACGGGCCACAAAAAGTCTCGCACACGTGCACACTAATGACAAATGGATGACATCCATGTGTCATCAGTGACACGTACCAGCACCTGGGAATCAGCGGTACTGTTCGTGCTGATCCCCAGCTCCAGGTGTTAAAAACAGCTCACATCATTGTACCCTGCTCTGTCTGTGAACAGCCCAAGCAGGGGACAATATTGAGCGTTGTATTCAGCCCCCGCTGTCTACATAATTTTACTCTAAGTATAAAATTTAAAAAAAAAAACACATTATACTCACCTTGACACCTAATCCAGTGAAGCCATTATCCCCTGTAAAGAAACAAAAATAAAAAAACAACAATATCCCTCACTTGTCCAAAAAGAATCCAAAGTGTCCCACGCCGGAATCCATCTGTGCGACATTTGCTTATCAGCATCATCGGTGACCTGAGGCGACCACTCACGTTAAAAAGCTAGGTAGAATGACTCATTGCACCCGGATTTCTCAAGCTGAACTGCAATGATCTCACTGAGGTCATCACAGTTCATAGGCCTACTCTCGCTGCAGGGAGTCATTTTCCTCTGCTCTTCAGCAGGAGTGGTTGCCTCATAACCCTGCATCAAACTCCATCGCACCCAAAAGAACTACAAATATTGGCTGGTGACCTTTATCCAACCCCAATTCCTCAAGATGATTGAACCATCATAGTAAATAAGCCCCTGTACTTTGTGTCACTCCCACCACATTGTAGCTTGTAAGCTCTTATGGGCAGGGTCGTCAATATCTTTGCATTAATTATTGTATTATCGCTAACTTTGTTATGACTGTTGAATTGTATACTGCTGTGGAATATGTTGGCGCTATATAAATAAAGATTATTATTATGAGCAAATGTCACACAGATGGATTACGGCATTGGTAATTCCATTCTTTCAACTAAATCCTTTTTTCCCCACTGTATTTCATGTAAAGCTGGTAGTTCATCTGCCACGTACAGTAGATTCACAGTGTGATGCGACAGAATAGAACAGATAGATATAAAGAGGTCAGTCACACATAATTAGTAGTGTGTACTAACTGCATGGGTTAAATTTTCATAACCAGCAGAGGTAAAGTAGATGGCTGTGGGCTGATGTTTATAGCCTGGGAAAGGGGTAATGCCCATGAAGCCTCCCAGGCTATAAATATCAGCTCTCAGTTGAATACTTAACCTTTACTGGCTATTATAATGGGGACCACCCAAAAATGACGTAGGGTCATCCTGTAATTAATAATCAGCAAAGGCTAGGCAGATAGCTGTGGGCTGATATTATTAGCCTGGGAAGGGGCCATGTCTATTGGCTCCATCCTGGACTAAAAACATCAGCTCTCAGCCACCCTAGAAAATGCTCATCCACAGGATGCGCCAAATCTGGTACTTAATCTGGCTCTTCTCACTTGCCCTGGTGCGGAGGCAAGTGGGTCGATGGTTGTGGGGGTTGATGGCACCTTTGCATTGTCAGGTGACATCAAGCCCAGAGGTTAGTAATGGAGAGATGTCTATAAGTTGTCCCCATTACTAACCCCATAGTCAAATTGTATATAAAAAATGCCTTTGTATTTGTAAAAACAGACCAAGAATTAAGTCCTTTAGTTGAAAGAATGACACAGACTCCTTTAACAAACCAAAATTAAACCATACTCACCTCATTGCCCAGTCCAGTGAAGCCAGTGTCCCCTGTAACAGAATTAAAATAAAACAACCATATTCCTCACCTGTCCACTAAGACAATAATCAATTTATGCCACATGGCATCTTCCTCTGCTACATCCAGACTGCATTGTTGCAGGATGCGACCGTACAGCATGCCATCTAGCAGAGAAACTGAGCTGCATGTGCTTGCTCAGCTCAGTGTCTCACAGTGAACTCCTTTCACTTCACTGACGTCACAGCAAGCGTGAGAAAGTTCTCAGGCTTGTGGTGACATCAGTGAGGTGAAGAGAGTTCACCGAGAAACACTGAGCTGAGCAGGCCCACACAGCTCAGTGTCTCTGCTGGATGGCAGCCTGCCATGTAGATGTAGCACAGCTAAACCCTTCATGGGACAAGTGGATTATTATCTTCTCGGCTGACAGGTGAGGAATATTGTTATTATTTTAATTTTGCTACAGGAGACATTTGTCAGGAACACCGCACTGCACTTGCTCACTGAGCCAGTGCACGTGTCCTGAGTAAGTCAACCTGTGCTCAGAGATACCTGTGGAGCGGGCAGCAGCAGAGAAGATGCGTGCTTCAGACCCACAGGACCTGAAGCATGTGACTGCTGGGGGCGTGGCCTAAACTCCGGAGAGTAAGGAGCTGCAGGAAAACTCCTAGAATGGTAACTACGGAACAAAGTTATTAATAGGCACAGACAGGGAAATAAACCAGATCAGGCTGGGGTCAAAGCACAAGATAGCACGACAATTACCAAAGGGCAAGACAGAACGGATAGTCAAGACGTAGCCAAGAAGTCAGAAACCAGAGAAGCAGATATACAGTACAGACTCAACAGGCAACCTCACAACGGGGGACAGAACCGGATCAGAACCATATAAGCAAGCTATAAGACAACGAACAGGCACACAGGGGTCACAACACTCGGCCAAGGTATAACTGACAGGGATTGGATTATCTCAGGGCAATAAAAAGCTCTGCCTGAACCAAAGAGAGGCCACAATAATTAACCCCTGACGTGCAGGTCAAAACCTGCACTGGGATCATGACAACATTGCCTGCAGCTGTCTGCCAAGCCTTTGCTGGTTTTTAATTATTGGGGGACTTAAAGTCATTTTTGAGGGGACTCACATTTTAATAACCAGGAAAGGACATTAATATCCTGGGAAGTTCCTTGTGTATTTCCCCTTTCCCAGGCTATAAACATGTGCGCCCAGCTGTCCGCTTTCTCTCTGCTGGTTAATTAATTGTCGGTGGTCCCAATCCATTTTTTTCAGAAACTAAATTAGTAAGTAATAAAATACATGTAGAGTAAGCGGCACACACTGTACTAATTCTATATGTAACGGACATCTGTATATCTATCTATTCTATTCTGTTGGGTCACGCTGTGATTTTACTGTATGCGGCAGATGAATTGTCGGCTTTTTCAAAGGACATGGGTGTGTAAAATTCAGACACCACCCGTATGGTCCAAGTGCCGTTTGACTTTTTTCTCGCACCCATTTATTTGCATTGGCGAGTCTCGTCAGAGATACAAGGACAGTTGCAGCATGCTCATAGAATAACACTGATCAGAGTGCGGTCTGATTTTTTATCAGATTGCACTCGTCCATTTTCCTCGCAGATGAGTATGAGCTCTTAATGTGATTTATTATTTTATTCTTAATTTTACTCTATGTAGACAGCGGGCTCTGAATACAACTATCAACATTGTCCCCTGCCCACGCTCATTGCAGGCAGAGCAGAGGATAATGATGTGAGCTGTCTTCAACACCTGGCACTGGGGATCAGCACAAACAGTACTGCTGATTCACAGGCGCCGGTACGTGTGATACTGGTGCGGCACATGGCTGCCACACGTATGAAACACAGACACATCTCTGGGCCAGACAAAATTGTTGGCACTTTGCCAAAATTTGCTTTCGGCCCTGACAGTATCTATAATGTAGTGTTGGATGCATCCTTCTGTCTGAAGCCGGTATAGACTGAGCTTGCACAGTGTGGCCATAGTCAGAAGGACGCATCCAACGTTAATAGAGGTGACAGGGAGGACGACGAGGATGGAGGAGGAGTGGGGCGCTGGAGATTGCTATAGGCTCTGACAAAATACGTGAGGACTTACTGTGAGCTCCGGTGAGACTGGAAGAGGAGTGTTGGGCCGGAGTCAGCCCCTGTACATGGCGCGATCCTCCGGCGCTATTTTATTGAAGACAAATTCACACAGAGTGTCTTAAAAAAATGGCGCTGGATAGCACGGTATAAGCATGTGCTGACTTTGACGCCATTTTATTTAAATATTTAATGCAGACAACGCGTAGCAGGGGAGCGGGGGAAAGTTTTATTGTTTATTGCTTTGTTTGTTAGTTTGTTTTTATAGAACAACAGCGGCACATGCAGGATGGGGGAGCATATAATAGGATGGGGGAGAATATACCAGGCTGGAGGACCATTTTATTTTTCTTTAAATTCTGTGGAAGCATGGTTGAAAAGGAATGTCTGACTTTCATTTGTTAATTTTCATAGATTTTTTAATTATTACTTTTGTCAGATTCAAGTTATTTCCGTCACCATTGTGGGTTTTTCAGTCATTAAACGAGGGGAACCAACAGTTTTGACCACGTGTGTAATTACAGTAGAATCTGTGACTTCTCTGTATTTAGTGATCACTACTCACCTGGGTAGTCATATGTAGGAATCTCCTCTTTACACCGCTCATCACCCCTCACATATGTCTCCGTAGTATTAATATGGGTCAGATCTTCACCCTGAAACAAATATTGTAAAAGTCACAGACAGATGGAGAAGTCCCATCTATGATCAGCTCTAATCCTGCCATCTCCACCGCTCTCATTACACAAGTATAAAACATATAATACTGGTGGATAAAACAAGACTGAGCACAAGACCTTCACAGCCGTCTACACATCATAGGGGAGATCTCCTGACACCTTCTCTCCATCTACCTGATGATCCTGAGGAACATTGGAATCTTCTTGGTTACAGTCCTGTGGAAGAAGAGGATGGGGACATCTCTCTGGTGTTGTCCTCTTACGGGATAGATCTGGAGGAGACACATACAGGGACTGAATTCATTCTTTACATACAGATAATTATAGGCCGGGTGTATTTAGTCCTGTCTATTACCTGGTGATGTGAGGGGCTGGGGAACCTCCATCATGACGTTCTTGTACAGATCTTTGTGTCCTTCTAAATATTCCCACTCCTCCATGGAGAAATAGACGGAGACATCCTGACACCTTATAGGAACCTGACACATACAATGATAACGTCATCCCCCCAATCCCTTCATAGCGTTACTGTGTAATGTCCCAGCAGTGTCACCTCTCCAGTCAGCAGTTCAATCATCTTATAGGCGAGTTCTAGGATCTTCTGGTCATTGATGTCCTCACGTATCAGGGGGTGAGGTGGAGGCCCAGTGATTGGGCTCAGGGGTCTTCCCCATCCCTCAGACACAGGGTCCTGACAGCGCTCACTAGAGGTCTTCTTCACTACTGTGTAATCCTGGTTATGGAGAGACACATTAATAAATCTCACTGCAGACATTTCCAGAGTCCTCACCTCTCCAGTTCTGTCCATCTGTTATTCCCATAGATAAGAATGATGTAATGTGACGTCATCAGAATCTCTCACCTCTCCAGTAAGCCGGAAGAGGATCTCTAGGGTGAGGTGTAATATCCTCTCCATCTTGTCCGTAGCCATTCGTTAAAGTAAATTTTCTAGAAGATAATTATACCGATTGTATCTGCCAGGATCCTAAATGGAAGGAAGATCAGCTGATGAAGATTCATACAAAATACCATGGGAAAACAAGATACAGGAGCAGTGATGCTGGTATAGTGTAAGGACATGTGCACACCGTGTCATGTCAGGTGGACACGTCCTGTAACCAATCCGAAAAAGTGCAAAAGTTGGAACATAATGCACCAAAATGAAAAGCAACACACTGTTCATACTTTCAGTTATTTAACTTCTATTAACCCCTTCAGGTTTCTAAAGCTGCAAAACAGTTACAAGAAGTGACCGGAAGACAGCAGATAAGACGCCAAAAAATGGCGTCTCAGGACTCTGTCCGTTCTGAGGACAAAAGACGGTGCCTATGGTGAGGTCACAGGACTGATTTTGTTAGGAATCCATGAAAAAAAAGAAAAACAATTGTCCAGGAAGGCATCAACGTGCAGTGTACTATACAGGGAGAAGAGATGTGCAAAATTGTTGGAAAATGTTCGCCACTCTCAAATTCGGATTTGTGTTCCCAAGAAAAGTTTGCGCAGATTTCGGTAAATGATCACGTTTCCAATAATGTTTTGTTAGGTGTCACAGGGTTTCCGCAACAGAAAGTAGCTGGAAGACCGCAGCGTCCAATTGCTCCTACTCCTGCGCTGAAAAGCAGTTCTTTTTAATGGTGTTTATTTCTTTTGGCAGAACAGGGGTTAATCGACCATGTTGGAAACTCTGAACGCTCAGCTGTGCTCGCTTAGCCACTATCATCCCCTTTATAATCTGGGTCCTGATTCAAAAACACGTCAGAGCTAACATTTGTTTCATGGCTTAGGAGGCGAGGTGTTCACATGAGGAGTTTTGGAGGAGTTATCTGGGACTGTTGCATGGTTTGTAAGTGTGGTAATTCTCTTCCCTCCTCTACTTGGGCCTCCACTCCCCGATGCATTCATAGTAACATAGTTTTGAAGGCTGAAGGAAGACCTTATGTCCATCTAGTTCAGCCTATTTTTGTGCAGCTGTTCTGCATTGTTGATCCTGGGGAAGGCAAAAAACCCACAGAGTAGAAGCCAATTTTCTCCATAGGGAAAAAAATTCCTTCCCCTAAGCTGGGTCAACCATCTACCTATAATATTATGTTATTCGTAACCTTCTATACTGTTACTCACAAGAAAAGCATCCATTCCTTTCTTTAATTCATTCAGTGAGTTGGCCATCACCACTTCCTCAGGAAGAGAATTCCAGAGCCTCACTGCTCTTACCGTGAAGAACCCTCTTCTATGCTGGTGCAGAAATTGTCTTTCCTCCAAACGAAGAGAATGCCCCCTTGTTCTTGTCACAGTCCTTGGTACAAACAGCTCATTGGAGAGATCTCTGTATTGCCCTCTGATATACTTGTACATATATATTAAGTCTCCCCTAAGTCTTCTCTTTTCTAGAGTAAATAGACCTAATTTTGATAACCTTTCTGGGTATTGTAGTGAACCAACTCCATTTATCATTTTAGTAGCCCGCCTTTGAACCCTTTCCAGCTCAGTAATGTCTTTCTTGAGCACCGGCGTCCAAAATTCCACACAATCCTCCAAGTGTGGTCTGACGAGTGATTTGTACAGAGGGAGAATTATATTTTCTGTTATAGGCGAGTAAATATTTGTATGCATGGTGTTTTCAATTTACCCTTGTTTGTATAGCCTTGTTTGTCGAGTTGTTGTACTGCGGTGCACTGTAGCACCCCTCTTCCCTGGGTGGGGAAGAGAACAGACAGAGTGGTAACTCAGAAGGTAAGGCAAGGGTGGCTGCCCCGGCATCTTCACCTTCAGTATCCAGGGAATAGGGTCAGCTAGGGCACCCCCTACTGTTAGCTCCTTGTCAGGTGACCCGGGACAGCTGAGTTGTGACATTAGGACTTTGGCTAGGTTTGAGGGGGGGGGGGGGAGATCCCATTTGCTAATCTAAATCATTATGGCTACTAGTGTTGTGCAGGCCACAGTCCACATTTCCTACTCAAATTTATTTGGGCTAATGCTGAGTTGCACTCAGGACTCCGGAGGTCACATTTACTAATAAAAGTCATTTGGGATAATACTCTGATGCAGGCACCAGTCCACATTTCAACATATTAATCTTTTGTGCTAATTCTGTGATCTAGCCACACTATATCAGCCAATAAATAATGATTATTAAATTAGTGACAGGTGACTTACAGGTCTGGGCCTAGGGTTGTGAAACAGCCAGTTAAAAGAGGGGGAGGGTACAGCCAACATGAGTGGGAAAAAGTAAGGTTGTGGTGGAAGGGGGAAAAGGCTTGGTGCTCAAGGTTTACTTGGGGTAGGCTGTAATGTTGCTGAAAGCTCTACTGAACAAACATCGTCCTATCCAAAGACAACTGACAACTTGTGTTACTGGACAGAATACTCAACTCTCTTTCTTTTGCAGCCACACAGCGGTATGCCTTGTAGAAACAGCTTGTGCTCCAGTAGATGGCAAGCGTTGCAATAAGTGTCCTCTCCTCCTCTTACTCCACCTTAACATGACACACAGTACAGGGCTCAGAGTTGGCACCAGAATAACCCTAGTTTGTCCCGAAACCTTATCTCTCCAACCGCCCAACCCACCCAGAGTACTAATCGTATAATTGAATGCATGGATGAATGGGGCAGGGTCTGTGGCAGGGCTTGGACCAGCATTTCTAGCCTAAACATTGATCATTAACAGGTGGATGAGTGACAGGTGTAGGCCTGATGCTCTAAGAGCCCTGCCAAATTCAGGCAACAAACATGTGGAAGACCCAACATTTCCAAAAATTAGGGGCAGACACCACTAAAGGGTCAGCAATTTCCCCAGAGTAGAAATTGTTTAATGAGGCTCTGACACTCCTTCCACTACAGGCAAGCCACCAGATGAAGACACAACTTAAGAATCTCCATATTTCCAAAAATTGTTAGCAACAGCAGGCACAGATCCACGACAAAGGTGTCACATGCTACAATAATGCAAAAACAACGCAGCCTACTGAAAACTACACCATTACCCAGTCTGCGATTGGGGTGCAAAAGTCATTGGAGATCCATGACTTGCTCATCTTCATGAAAGGTAGGCCACTCATCCATTAATGAAGACCAAAATGCAAAAGGGTCCAAATTTTCCCTGATGGTATTGATACTGAGCTGAACATACTCCTGCACCATCCTCTCCAGTCATTCAAGTGTCACACTTGCACTCTCTTCTGCTGGTGCACGTGCTGGTCTAAAAAATGTGTGAAATGATGCACAGAAATTGCTTATGCCACTTACACTGCTGATGCTAATGTTCTTGCATGTTCCCAGGGTTGGAACTCTGTAATTCTGATGCTCTAATTGTGCGTGACTGCTGTCTTGGGGAAAACCACTCTTAATTTTGTGTACAAGCGTGTTTCAATACTCCAGCAGCATCTGCGCATCCAATTACAAGGGGAAAACATCTAGTAAAATGTACTCTTGTATCGAACAGCGTGGCAACCCAGTAGTCAGCACTGTTTCTAATCCTAAAAATATGGGCATCATGTTGTAGATAGTGCAGCAAGAATACGCTCATATGTGGGGCGCTTCCATGAGGTCCGAGTACATTGTGTAATAGTGACAGGGTAACACACAGGCTTGCTTCCTATATACTCTCCCGCCAACCATGGATAACAGAGAGGGGATCATTATTCTCTTCTCCTGACTGTCGCATGCCCATCACCACTTCCTCCTTATTTGTTCCTTTGCTCCTGTACCTTCACTAACAGTTTATCAGGTACCATGAACCACCCCTCGATCACTGTAATCCACCCTCCCATGGCACCCGCTTGTGCGACAACAGTCTGGAAACTTGAGATATTGATATCACTTCCACATCTTCCTTTGGGACCACCACAACCTAGCGCAGACTATTTAAAGTGTGCTTCAGCATGTAGATGACCGGAATAGTGATGATGATGATGGCATAGTCAGCGAAAACCATCTTAATAGCCACTTCAAAACTGTGCAGAAAGGTGCAAAGGTCCTTCATCTGTGCTCACTATGTAAGCATGAGTTTCACCACATCTGTACTATGTTGGCCCAGGCTATGCAAAAGGACATATTGCACTAGGGCTTGTTGCTGCTGCCACAGTCGCTGCAACATGTTGGCAGATCGCACATAAAATGATTAACCGGTAGGCTGGAAGATCTCGATTCAAGTCGATGACCTACGTGGTGCAAATGGCAGAAGTGACAACACATTGACCGTGCTTTCTGCAGCAGCGAATCCATGCCCGATAGTGGTAGAGATATTTCTGTACCACCAGATTGAGGACGTGAGCCATGCAAGGCATGTGCACCATTATCGCACACCCCATTCCCTGCATCCAGTTTGTGTGGAGTCTGCCATTGTTCAAACTCGGCCTGGATAGCTGTCCACAATTCTTTAGCTGTGTGACTGCGATTTCCAAGACATGTTAATTTAAACACTGCCCGATTGTGGCGAGACCTGGCTGCACAGTACGGAGGGAGGGGGATTCTCTCTTCAATGTTGGAATGCATGTCTCAATAAGAGAGAGGTTGAAGGTGCAGGTGGAGGTCCTACAAGAGGTGGAGGAGGCAAGAGCAGTGGATGAAGTGTTAGATACAGAGGTTTGTCCCACAAGCCTTGGTTATGCCAAGAATTGGTGTCTATTGACACCTTGGCGTCTAGTGGTTTATTTCTCCATCCCCTGGTCTGTAGTGGTTTAGTTATCAAATTCTAGGTGTTTAGTAGTTTACTTTTCCAACCCCTGTTGTCTAGTAGTCTAGTTCTCCATCCTCTGCTGTGTAGTGGTTTACTTCTTCATCCCAAAACGCACTGCAAGCCTTGGGGATTCCAAGACTTACAGAGCAGCCCCTTCCACGCCTGTCCCCACAGCCACCCAGGAGTCAGTAGTGAAATGCAGACTGGCAGACATTGATTGTTTTCAAGGATCGGCTGACGTTGTCTCCGACATGCTGTCGTAGTGCAGGCAAAGCTTTTTTACATAAGTAATGGCAACAGGGCAACAGGTACTGTGTGACTGCGATGGCCATCAGGTTTCGGAAAAGGACTGCATACACCAGGCGGCAAAGCAGCATTTCCATGGCAAACGGATTGGAGATGGTGAAGTTCAAGCTGTTAGCTTTGCCATGTGTAGTAGGGAACCATTTTTTTACGTGACCACAACTGCGGGACCAAGGGCTTCCTCCAGTGCAGAGAGGGTGGAGTATGGAGAACAAAAGAAACTCCTGGACTGTGAATGAGGTGCAGACGGAGAAGTTATGATGTATTGAGAAAGATGTGATGTGTTTGGTCACTGAGGTCTGTTAAGAACAGCAGGCATGTCCACTTCCGTAACAGCTGATGGGCTGTCACTCACCGCAACTGTAGTGGGTAAACAAGTGAAGGATCTGAGGCCGGAGACTTGTGTGAGAACATTTACCACAGTGAAGAAGGAGGAAGAAGCAGCAGATGTGGTTGATGGGGGTGGACGGTGGGTGGAGAGGCACACTAGGCCACAATTTAGAGCAGTGAGTTTTAACAGGCCAGATTAATCCCCCACCAAGAATATACCTGGGGTTAAAGTGGCCTAGGCCACTTACACCACTCTGGGCCAAACTATACCCCGTCTGATGTCTCTGCCCCTTGTGCGCTGATTGGGCCCCTGTGTGCTGCCTGGAGCCCCAGTGTGCTGCCTGGAAACCCATTCGCTGTCTCTGCCCCCCCGTGTGCTGACTGGGGCCCTCCTCCACCCGCACTCCACATAGAGAATAATGGAGGATCCGGCACCGACCTCGACCCAAAGAGCCGCACTCCACATAGAGAATAATGGAGCCTCCGGCACCTACCTCCACCCGCAGAGCCGCACTCCACATAGAGAATAATGGAGCCTCCGGCACCTACCTCCACCCGCAGAGCCACACTCCACATAGAGAATAATGGAGCCTCCTGCACCGACCTCCACCCGCAGAGCCGCACTCCACATAGAGAATAATGGAGCCTCCAGCACCGACCTCCACCCGCAGAGCCGCACTCCACATAGAGAATAATGGAGCCTCCGAAACCTACCTCCACCCGCAGAGCCACACTCCACATAGAGAATAATGGAGCCTCCGGCAGCGACCTCCACCCGCAGAGCCGCACTCCACATAGAGAATAATGGAGCCTCCAGCACCGACCTCCACCCGCAGAGCCGCACTCCACATAGAGAATAATGGAGCCTCCGGCACCGACCTCCACCCGCAGAACCGCACTCCACATAGAGAATAATGGAGCCTCCGGCACCGACCTCCACCCGCAGAGCCGCACTCCACATAGAGAATAATGGAGCCTCCAGCACCGACCTCCACCCGCAGAGCCGCACTCCACATAGAGAATAATGGAGCCTCCGGCACCGACCTCCACCCGCAGAACCGCACTCCACATAGAGAATAATGGAGCCTCCGGCACCGACCTCCACCCGCAGAGCCGCACTCCACATAGAGAATAATGGAGCCTCCAGCACCGACCTCCACCCGCAGAGCCGCACTCCACATAGAGAATAATGGAGCCTCCGGCACCGACCTCTACCCGCAGAGCCGCACTCCACAGAGAGAATAATGGAGCCTCCAGCACCGACCTCCACCCGCAGAGCCGCACTCCACATAGAACATAATGGAGCCTCCGGCACTGACCTCCACCCGCAGAGCCGCACTCCACATAGAGAATAATGGAGCCTCCAGCACCGACCTCCACCCGCAGAGCCGCACTCCACATAGAGAATAATGGAGCCTCCGGCACCGACCTCCTCCCGCAGAGCCGCACTCCACATATATGGCTGCTCTGTGCACACAGGACCTGTGATGAGGTCACAGGAGGGGAGGAGTCAGGGGTCACATGATCAGGGCTTCAGTGGATGCAGTCCGGCTCCTTCCGTTCTCCACAGTCCTGGTTCCCGCTGCTCCCCTGAGTACAGTCATGGCCAAAAGTTTTGAGAATGACACAAATATTATATTTTCACATGATCTGCTGGCCTCTGGTTTTTATGTGTGTTTGTCAGATGTTTTTATCACATACAGAAATATAATTGCAATCATATTATGAGTAACAAAAGGTTATATTGACAGTTAGAATGAGTTAATGCAGCAAGTCAATATTTGCAGTGTTGACCCTTCTTCTTCAGGACCTCAGCAATTCTCCCTGGCATGCTCTCAATCAACTTCTGGATGAAATCCTGACTGATAGCAGTCCATTCGTGCAAAATCAATGCTTTTATTTTGTCTGAATTTGAAGGTTTTTGTTTGTCCACCCGTCTCTTGATGATTGACCACAAGTTCTCAATGGGATTAAGATCTGGGG
This sequence comes from Dendrobates tinctorius, assembly GCF_039654945.1. Classification (NCBI taxonomy): domain Eukaryota; kingdom Metazoa; phylum Chordata; class Amphibia; order Anura; family Dendrobatidae; genus Dendrobates; species Dendrobates tinctorius. Next base: position 17,808,310 of record NW_027361731.1, on the reverse strand, counting down.
AGTTTCCAGGCCATGGTCCCAAAATCTCTGTTTTGTTCCCTGAGCCATTTAGTTATCACCTTTGCTTTATGGCAAGGTGCTCCATCATGTTGAAAAAGGCATTGTTGATCGCCAAACTGCTCTTGGACGGTTGGGAGAAGTTGCTCTTGGAGGACGTTCTGGTACCATTCTTTATTCATGGCTGTGTTTTTAGGCAAGACTGAGAGAGAGCCCATTCCCTTGGCTGAGAAGCCACCCCACACATGAATGGTTTCAGGATGCTTGACAGTTGGCATGAGACAAGACTGGTGGTAGCGCTCACCTGGTCTTCTCCGAATAAGCCGTTTTCCAGATGTCCCAAACAATCGAAAAGGGGATTCATCAGAGAAAATGACTTTACCCCAGTCCTCAGCAGTCCACTCCCTGTACCTCTTGCAGAATATCAGTCTGTCCATGATGTTTTTTCTGGAGAGAAGTGGCTTCTTTGCTGCCCTCCTTGAGACCAGGCCTTGCTCCAAGAGTCTCCGCCTCACAGTGCGTGCAGATGCACTCACACCTGCCTGCTGCCTTTCCTGAGCAAGCTCTGCACTGCTGGTAGCCCGATCCCGCAGCTGAAACACTTTTTAGAGACGGTCCTGGCGCTTGCTGGTCTTTCTTGGGCACCCTGGAGCCTTTTTGTCAACAAGAGAACCTCTCTCCTTGAAGTTCTTGATGATGCGATAGATTGTTGACTGAGGTGCAATCTTTCTAGCTGCGATAGTCTTCCCTGTTAGGCCATTTTTGTGCAGTGCAATGATGACTGCACGTGTTTCTTTAGAGATAACCATGGTTAACAGAAGAGAAACAATGATGCCAAGCACCAGCCTCCTTATAAAGTGTCCAGTGGTGTCATTCTTAATCATGACAGATTGATCTCCAGCCCTGTCCTCATCAGCACCCACACCTGTGTTAATGGAGCAATCACTGAAACGATGTTAGCTGGTCGTTTTAAGGCAGGGCTGCAATGATGTTGAAATGTGTTTTGGGGGATAAAGTTCATTCTCTAGGCAAATATTGACTTTGCAAGTAATTGCTGTTAAGCTGATCACTCTTTATAACATTCTGGAGTATATGCAAATTGCCATTAGAAAAAATGAAGCAGTAGACTTTGTAAAAATTAATATTTGTGTCAATCTCAAAACTTTTGGCCATGACTGTACAGTGAGTCCTCATTACACCCCTGTATTAGGATCTAGTGATGCAGTGTGGACTGTTATTCAGCATTGCTGCTTCCTCAGATTGTCAGCTCTTGTGATCAGGCCTCTGCTCCTCGCTCCAGTCTCTCCTGTACAGTGAGGCCTCATTATACCCCTGTATAAGGATCTAGTGACGCAGTTTAGACTGTTATTCAGCATTGCTGTTTCCTCAGATTGTCAGCTCTTGTGATCAGGCCCCGCCTCCTCGCTCCGGCCTCTCCTGTACAGTGAGGCCTCAGCATACACCTGTATAAGGATCTAGTGACGCAGTGTAGACTGTTATTCAGCATTGCTGTTTCCTCAGATTGTCAGCTCTTGTGATCAGGCCCCGGCTCCTCGCTCCGGTCTCTCCTGTACAGTGAGGCCTCATTATACACCTGTATAAGGATCTAGTGACGCAGTGTAGACTGTTATTCAGCATTGCTGTTTCCTCAGATTGTCAGCTCTTGTGATCAGGCCCCGGCTCCTCGCTCCGGTCTCTCCTGTACAGTGAGGCCTCATTATACACCTGTATAAGGATCTAGTGACGCAGTGTAGACTGTTATTCAGCATTGCTGTTTCCTCAGATTGTCAGCTCTTGTGATCAGGCCCCGGCTCCTCGCTCCGGTCTCTCCTGTACAGTGAGGCCTCATTATACCCCTGAATAAGGATCTAGTGACGCAGTGTAGACTGTTATTCAGCATTGCTGTTTCCTCAGATTGTCAGCTCTTGTGATCAGGCCCCCGCTCCTCGCTCCAGTCTCTCCTGTACAGTGAGGCCTCATTATACCCCTGTATAAGGATCTAGTGACGCAGTGTAGACTGTTATTCAGCATTGCTGTTTCCTCAGATTGTCAGCTCTTGTGATCAGGCCCCTGCTCCTCTCCTCCGGTCTCTCCTGTACAGTGAGGCCTCATTATACACCTGTATAAGGATCTAGTGACGCAGTGTAGACTGTTATTCAGCATTGCTGTTTCTTCAGATTGTCAGCTCTTGTGATCAGGCCTCTGCTCCTCGCTCCGGTCTCTCCTGTACAGTGAGGACTCATTATACCCCTGTAGAAGGATCTAGTGACGCAGTGCAGACTGTTATTCAGCATTGCTGTTTCCTCAGATTGTCAGCTCTTGTGATCAGGCCCCTGCTCCTCTCCTCCAGTCTCTCCTGTACAGTGAGGCCTCATTATACACCTGTATAAGGATCTAGTGACGCAGTGTAGACTGTTATTCAGCATTGCTGTTTCTTCAGATTGTCAGCTCTTGTGATCAGGCCTCTGCTCCTCGCTCCGGTCTCTCCTGTACAGTGAGGCCTCATTATACACCTGTATAAGGATCTAGTGACGCAGTGTAGACTGTTATTCAGCATTGCTGTTTCTTCAGATTGTCAGCTCTTGTGATCAGGCCCCTGCTCCTCGCTCCGGTCTCTCCTGTACAGTGAGGCCTCAGTATACCCCTGTATAAGGATCTAGTGACGCAGTGTAGACAGTTATTCAGCATTGCTGTCTCCTCAGATTGTCAGCTCCTGTGATCAGGCCTCTGCTCCTCGCTCCGGTCTCTCCTGTACAGTGAGGCCTCATTATACCCCTGTATAAGGATCTAGTGACGCAGTGTAGACTGCTATTCAGCATTGCTGTTTCCTCAGATTGTCAGCTCTTGTGATCAGGCCCCTGCTCCTCGCTCCGGTCTCTCCTGTACAGTGAGGCCTCATTATACCCATGTATAAGGAGCTAGTGACGCAGTGTAGACTGTTATTCAGCATTGCTGTGTCCTCAGATTGTCAGCTCTTGTGATCAGGCCCCTGCTCCTCTCTCCGGTCTCTCCTGTACAGTGAGGCCTCATTATACCCCTGTATAAGGATCTAGTGACGCAGTGTAGACTGCTATTCAGCACTGCTGTGTCCTCAGATTGTCAGCTCTTGTGATCAGGCCTCTGCTCCTCGCTCCGGTCTCTCCTGTACAGTGAGGCCTCATTACACACCTGTATAAGGATCTAGTGACGCAGTGTAGACTGTTATTCAGCATTGCTGTTTCTTCAGATTGTCAGCTCTTGTGATCAGGCCCCTGCTCCTCGCTCCGGTCTCTCCTGTACAGTGAGGCCTCAGTATACCCCTGTATAAGGATCTAGTGACGCAGTGTAGACAGTTATTCAGCATTGCTGTCTCCTCAGATTGTCAGCTCCTGTGATCAGGCCTCTGCTCCTCGCTCCGGTCTCTCCTGTACAGTGAGGCCTCATTATACCCCTGTATAAGGATCTAGTGACGCAGTGTAGACTGCTATTCAGCACTGCTGTGTCCTCAGATTGTCAGCTCTTGTGATCAGGCCCCTGCTCCTCTCTCCGGTCTCTCCTGTACAGTGAGGCCTCATTATACCCCTGTATAAGGATCTAGTGGCGCAGTGTAGACTGTTATTCAGCATTGCTGTCTCCTCAGATTGTCAGCTCTTGTGATCAGGCCCCTGCTCCTCGCTCCGGTCTCTCCTGTACAGTGAGGCCTCATTATACCCCTGAATAAGGATCTAGTGACGCAGTGTAGACTGTTATTCAGCACTGCTGTTTCCTCAGATTGTCAGCTCTTGTGATCAGGCCTCTGCTCCTCGCTCCGGTCTCTCCTGTACAGTGAGGCCTCATTATACCCCTGTATAAGGATCTAGTGATGCAGTGTAGACTGTTATTCAGCATTGCTGTTTCCTCAGATTGTCAGCTCTTGTGATCAGGCCTCTGCTCCTCGCTCCGGTCTCTCCTGTACAGTGAGGTCTCATTATACACCTGTATAAGCATCTAGTGACGCAGTGTAGACTGTTATTCAGCATTGATGTTTCCTCAGATTGTCAGCTCTTGTGATCAGGCCCCTGCTCCTCTCCTCCGGTCTCTCCTGTACAGTGAGGCCTCATTATACACCTGTATAAGGATCTAGTGACGCAGTGTAGACTGTTATTCAGCATTGCTGTTTCTTCAGATTGTCAGCTCTTGTGATCAGGCCCCTTCTCCTCGCTCCGGTCTCTCCTGTACAGTGAGGCCTCATTATACCCCTGTATAAGGATCTAGTGACGCAGTGTAGACTGTTATTCAGCATTGCTGTGTCCTCAGATTGTCAGTTGTGATCAGGCCCCTGCTCCTCACTCCGGTCTCTCCTGTACAGTGAGGCCTCATTATACTCCTGTATAAGGATCTAGTGACACAGTGTAGACTGTTATTCAGCATTGCTGTGTCCTCAGATTGTCAGCTCTTGTGATCAGGCCCCGGCTCCTCTCTCCGGTCTCTCCTGTACAGTTAGGCCTCCTTATACCCCTGTATAAGGATCTAGTGACACAGTGTAGACTGTTATTCAGCATTGCTGTGTCCTCAGATTGTCAGCTCTTGTGATCAGGCCCCGGCTCCTCGCTCCGGTCTCTCCTGTACAGTTAGGCCTCATTATACCCCTGTATAAGGATCTAGTGACGCAGTGTAGACTGTTATTCAGCATTGCTGTTTCCTCAGATTGTCAGCTCTTGTGATCAGGCCCCGGCTCCTCGCTCCGGTCTCTCCTGTACAGTGAGGCCTCATTATACCCCTGAATAAGGATCTAGTGACGCAGTGTAGACTGTTATTCAGCATTGCTGTTTCCTCAGATTGTCAGCTCTTGTGATCAGGCCCCCGCTCCTCGCTCCAGTCTCTCCTGTACAGTGAGGCCTCATTATACCCCTGTATAAGGATCTAGTGACGCAGTGTAGACTGTTATTCAGCATTGCTGTTTCCTCAGATTGTCAGCTCTTGTGATCAGGCCCCTGCTCCTCTCCTCCGGTCTCTCCTGTACAGTGAGGCCTCATTATACACCTGTATAAGGATCTAGTGACGCAGTGTAGACTGTTATTCAGCATTGCTGTTTCTTCAGATTGTCAGCTCTTGTGATCAGGCCTCTGCTCCTCGCTCCGGTCTCTCCTGTACAGTGAGGACTCATTATACCCCTGTAGAAGGATCTAGTGACGCAGTGTAGACTGTTATTCAGCATTGCTGTTTCCTCAGATTGTCAGCTCTTGTGATCAGGCCCCTGCTCCTCGCTCCGGTCTCTCCTGTACAGTGAGGCCTCAGTATACCCCTGTATAAGGATCTAGTGACGCAGTGTAGACAGTTATTCAGCATTGCTGTCTCCTCAGATTGTCAGCTCCTGTGATCAGGCCTCTGCTCCTCGCTCCGGTCTCTCCTGTACAGTGAGGCCTCATTATACCCCTGTATAAGGATCTAGTGACGCAGTGTAGACTGCTATTCAGCATTGCTGTTTCCTCAGATTGTCAGCTCTTGTGATCAGGCCCCTGCTCCTCGCTCCGGTCTCTCCTGTACAGTGAGGCCTCATTATACCCATGTATAAGGATCTAGTGACGCAGTGTAGACTGCTATTCAGCATTGCTGTGTCCTCAGATTGTCAGCTCTTGTGATCAGGCCCCTGCTCCTCTCTCCGGTCTCTCCTGTACAGTGAGGCCTCATTATACCCCTGTATAAGGATCTAGTGACGCAGTGTAGACTGCTATTCAGCACTGCTGTGTCCTCAGATTGTCAGCTCTTGTGATCAGGCCTCTGCTCCTCGCTCCGGTCTCTCCTGTACAGTGAGGCCTCATTACACACCTGTATAAGGATCTAGTGACGCAGTGTAGACTGTTATTCAGCATTGCTGTTTCTTCAGATTGTCAGCTCTTGTGATCAGGCCCCTGCTCCTCGCTCCGGTCTCTCCTGTACAGTGAGGCCTCAGTATACCCCTGTATAAGGATCTAGTGACGCAGTGTAGACAGTTATTCAGCATTGCTGTCTCCTCAGATTGTCAGCTCCTGTGATCAGGCCTCTGCTCCTCGCTCCGGTCTCTCCTGTACAGTGAGGCCTCATTATACCCCTGTATAAGGATCTAGTGACGCAGTGTAGACTGCTATTCAGCACTGCTGTGTCCTCAGATTGTCAGCTCTTGTGATCAGGCCCCTGCTCCTCTCTCCGGTCTCTCCTGTACAGTGAGGCCTCATTATACCCCTGTATAAGGATCTAGTGGCGCAGTGTAGACTGTTATTCAGCATTGCTGTCTCCTCAGATTGTCAGCTCTTGTGAACAGGCCCCTGCTCCTCGCTCCTGTCTCTCCTGTACAGTGAGGCCTCATTATACCCCTGAATAAGGATCTAGTGACGCAGTGTAGACTGTTATTCAGCACTGCTGTTTCCTCAGATTGTCAGCTCTTGTGATCAGGCCTCTGCTCCTCGTTCCGGTCTCTCCTGTACAGTGAGGCCTCATTATACCCCTGTATAAGGATCTAGTGATGCAGTGTAGACTGTTATTCAGCATTGCTGTTTCCTCAGATTGTCAGCTCTTGTGATCAGGCCTCTGCTCCTCGCTCCGGTCTCTCCTGTACAGTGAGGTCTCATTATACACCTGTATAAGGATCTAGTGACGCAGTGTAGACTGTTATTCAGCATTGATGTTTCCTCAGATTGTCAGCTCTTGTGATCAGGCCCCTGCTCCTCTCCTCCGGTCTCTCCTGTACAGTGAGGCCTCATTATACACCTGTATAAGGATCTAGTGACGCAGTGTAGACTGTTATTCAGCATTGCAGTTTCTTCAGATTGTCAGCTCTTGTGATCAGGCCCCTTCTCCTCGCTCCGGTCTCTCCTGTACAGTGAGGCCTCATTATACCCCTGTAAAAGGATCTAGTGACGCAGTGTAGACTGTTATTCAGCATTGCTGTGTCCTCAGATTGTCAGTTGTGATCAGGCCCCTGCTCCTCACTCCGGTCTCTCCTGTACAGTGAGGCCTCATTATACTCCTGTATAAGGATCTAGTGACACAGTGTAGACTGTTATTCAGCATTGCTGTGTCCTCAGATTGTCAGCTCTTGTGATCAGGCCCCGGCTCCTCTCTCCGGTCTCTCCTGTACAGTTAGGCCTCCTTATACCCCTGTATAAGGATCTAGTGACACAGTGTAGACTGTTATTCAGCATTGCTGTGTCCTCAGATTGTCAGCTCTTGTGATCAGGCCCCGGCTCCTCGCTCCGGTCTCTCCTGTACAGTTAGGCCTCATTATACCCCTGTATAAGGATCTAGTGACGCAGTGTAGACTGTTATTCAGCATTACTGTGTCCTCAGATTGTCAGTTGTGATCAGGCCCCTGCTCCTCGCTCCGGTCTCTCCTGTACAGTGAGGCCTCCTTATACCCCTGTATAAGGATCTAGTGACACAGTGTAGACTGTTATTCAGCATTGCTGTGTCCTCAGATTGTCAGCTCTTGTGATCAGGCCCCGGCTCCTCGCTCCGGTCTCTCCTGTACAGTTAGGCCTCATTATACCCCTGTATAAGGATCTAGTGACACAGTGTAGACTGTTATTCAGCATTACTGTGTCCTCAGATTGTCAGTTGTGATCAGGCCCCTGCTCCTCACTCCGGTCTCTCCTGTACAGTGAGGCCTCATTATACCCCTGTATAAGGATCTAGTGACACAGTGTAGACTGTTATTCAGCATTGCTGTGTCCTCAGATTGTCAGCTCTTGTGATCAGGCCCCGGCTCCTCGCTCCGGTCTCTCCTGTACAGTTAGGCCTCATTATACCCCTGTATAAGGATCTAGTGACGCAGTGTAGACTGTTATTCAGCATTACTGTGTCCTCAGATTGTCAGTTGTGATCAGGCCCCTGCTCCTCGCTCCGGTCTCTCCTGTACAGTGAGGCCTCCTTATACCCCTGTATAAGGATCTAGTGACACAGTGTAGACTGTTATTCAGCATTGCTGTGTCCTCAGATTGTCAGCTCTTGTGATCAGGCCCCGGCTCCTCGCTCCGGTCTCTCCTGTACAGTTAGGCCTCATTATACCCCTGTATAAGGATCTAGTGACGCAGTGTAGACTGTTTTTCAGCATTGCTGTTTCCTCAGATTGTCAGCTCTTGTGATCAGGCCTCTGCTCCTCGCTCCGGTCTCTCCTGTACAGTGAGGGCCTCATTATACTCCTGTATAAGGATCTAGTGACGCAGTGTAGACTGTTATTCAGCATTGCTGTGTCCTCAGATTGTCAGCTCTTGTGATCAGGCCCCTGCTCCTCGCTCCAGTCTCTCCTGTACAGTGAGGCCTCATTATACCCCTGTATAAGGATCTAGTGACGCATTGTAGACTGTTATTAAGCATTGCTGTGTCCTCAGATTGTCAGCTCCTGTGATCAGGCCTCTGCTCCTCGCTCCGGTCTCTCCTGTACAGTGAGGCCTCATTATACCCCTGTATAAGGATCTAGTGACACAGTGTAGACTGTTATTCAGCATTGCTGTGTCCTCAGATTGTCAGCTCTTGTGATCAGGCCTCTGCTCCTCGCTCCGGTCTCTCCTGTACAGTGAGGCCTCATTATACCCCTGTATAAGGATCTAGTGACGCAGTGTAGACTGTTATTCAGCATTGCTGTTTCCTCAGATTGTCAGCTCTTGTGATCAGGCCCCGGCTCCTCGCTCAGGTCTCTCCTGTAAAGTTAGGGCCTCATTATACCCCTGTATAAGGATCTAGTGACGCAGTGTAGACTGTTATTCAGCATTGCTGTCTCCTCAGATTGTCAGCTCTTGTGATCAGGCCCCTGCTCCTCGCTCCGGTCTCTCCTGTACAGTGAGGCCTCATTATACCCCTGTATAAGGATCTAGTGACGCAGTGTAGACTGCTATTCAGCACTGCTGTTTCCTCAGATTGTCAGCTCTTGTGATCAGGCCCCTGCTCCTCGCTCCGGTCTCTCCTGTACAGTGAGGCCTCATTATACACCTGTATAAGGATCTAGTGACGCAGTGTAGACTGTTATTCAGCATTGCTGTTTCTTCAGATTGTCAGCTCTTGTGATCAGGCCCCTGCTCCTCTCTCCGGTCTCTCCTGTACAGTGAGGCCTCATTATACCCCTGTATAAGGATCTAGTGGTGCAGTGTAGACTGTTATTCAGCATTGCTGTCTCCTCAGATTGTCAGCTCTTGTGATCAGGCCCCTGCTCCTCGCTCCGGTCTCTCCTGTACAGTGAGGCCTCAGTATACCCCTGTATAAGGATCTAGTGACGCAGTGTAGACAGTTATTCAGCATTGCTGTCTCCTCAGATTGTCAGCTCCTGTGATCAGGCCTCTGCTCCTCGCTCCGGTCTCGCCTGTACAGTGAGGCCTCATTATACCCCTGTATAAGGATCTAGTGACGCAGTGTAGACTGCTATTCAGCACTGCTGTGTCCTCAGATTGTCAGCTCTTGTGATCAGGCCCCTGCTCCTCTCTCCGGTCTCTCCTGTACAGTGAGGCCTCATTATACCCCTGTATAAGGATCTAGTGGCGCAGTGTAGACTGTTATTCAGCATTGCTGTCTCCTCAGATTGTCAGCTCTTGTGATCAGGCCCCTGCTCCTCGCTCCGGTCTCTCCTGTACAGTGAGGCCTCATTATACCCATGTATAAGGATCTAGTGACGCAGTGTAGACTGTTACTCAGCATTGCTGTCTCCTCAGATTGTCAGCTCTTGTGATCAGGCCCCGGCTCCTCGCTCCGGTCTCTCCTGTACAGTGAGGCCTCATTATACCCATGTATAAGGATCTAGTGACGCAGTGTAGACTGTTACTCAGCATTGCTGTCTCCTCAGATTGTCAGCTCTTGTGATCAGGCCCCTGCTCCTCGCTCCGGTCTCTCCTTTACAGTGAGGCCTCATTATACCCATGTATAAGGATCTAGTGACGCAGTGTAGACTGTTACTCAGCATTGCTGTCTCCTCAGATTGTCAGCTCTTGTGATCAGGCCCCTGCTCCTCGCTCCGGTCTCTCCTGTACAGTGAGGCCTCATTATACCCCTGAATAAGGATCTAGTGACGCAGTGTAGACTGTTATTCAGCATTGCTGTTTCCTCAGATTGTCAGCTCTTGTGATCAGGCCTCTGCTCCTCGCTCCGGTCTCTCCTGTACAGTGAGGCCTCATTATACCCCTGTATAAGGATCTAGTGATGCAGTGTAGACTGTTATTCAGCACTGCTGTTTCCTCAGATTGTCAGCTCTTGTGATCAGGCCTCTGCTCCTCGCTCCGGTCTCTCCTGTACAGTGAGGTCTCATTATACACCAGTATAAGGATCTAGTGACGCAGTGTAGACTGTTATTCAGCATTGATGTTTCCTCAGATTGTCAGCTCTTGTGATCAGGCCCCTGCTCCTCTCCTCCGGTCTCTCCTGTACAGTGAGGCCTCATTATACACCTGTATAAGGATTTAGTGACGCAGTGTAGACTGTTATTCAGCATTGCTGTTTCTTCAGATTGTCAGCTCTTGTGATCAGGCCTCTGCTCCTCGCTCCGGTCTCTCCTGTACAGTGAGGCCTCATTATACCCCTGTATAAGGATCTAGTGACACAGTGTAGACTGTTATTCAGCATTGCTGTGTCCTCAGATTGTCAGCTCTTGTGATCAGGCCCCGGCTCCTCGCTCCGGTCTCTCCTGTACAGTTAGGCCTCATTATACCCCTGTATAAGGATCTAGTGACGCAGTGTAGACTGTTATTCAGCATTACTGTGTCCTCAGATTGTCAGTTGTGATCAGGCCCCTGCTCCTCGCTCCGGTCTCTCCTGTACAGTGAGGCCTCCTTATACCCCTGTATAAGGATCTAGTGACACAGTGTAGACTGTTATTCAGCATTGCTGTGTCCTCAGATTGTCAGCTCTTGTGATCAGGCCTCTGCTCCTCGCTCCTGTCTCTCCTATACAGTTAGGCCTCATTATACCCCTGTATAAGGATCTAGTGACGCAGTGTAGACTGTTATTCAGCATTACTGTGTCCTCAGATTGTCAGTTGTGATCAGGCCCCTGCTCCTCGCTCCGGTCTCTCCTGTACAGTGAGGCCTCCTTATACCCCTGTATAAGGATCTAGTGACACAGTGTAGACTGTTATTCAGCATTGCTGTGTCCTCAGATTGTCAGCTCTTGTGATCAGGCCCCGGCTCCTCGCTCCGGTCTCTCCTGTACAGTTAGGCCTCATTATACCCCTGTATAAGGATCTAGTGACGCAGTGTAGACTGTTATTCAGCATTACTGTGTCCTCAGATTGTCAGTTGTGATCAGGCCCCTGCTCCTCACTCCGGTCTCTCCTGTACAGTGAGGCCTCATTATACCCCTGTATAAGGATCTAGTGACACAGTGTAGACTGTTATTCAGCATTGCTGTGTCCTCAGATTGTCAGCTCTTGTGATCAGGCCCCGGCTCCTCGCTCCGGTCTCTCCTGTACAGTTAGGCCTCATTATACCCCTGTATAAGGATCTAGTGACGCAGTGTAGACTGTTATTCAGCATTACTGTGTCCTCAGATTGTCAGTTGTGATCAGGCCCCTGCTCCTCACTCCGGTCTCTCCTGTACAGTGAGGCCTCATTATACCCCTGTATAAGGATCTAGTGACGCAGTGTAGACTGTTATTCAGCATTACTGTGTCCTCAGATTGTCAGTTGTGATCAGGCCCCTGCTCCTCACTCCGGTCTCTCCTGTACAGTGAGGCCTCATTATACCCCTGTATAAGGATCTAGTGACGCAGTGTAGACTGTTATTCAGCATTACTGTGTCCTCAGATTGTCAGTTGTGATCAGGCCCCTGCTCCTCACTCCGGTCTCTCCTGTACAGTGAGGCCTCATTATACCCCTGTATAAGGATCTAGTGACACAGTGTAGACTGTTATTCAGCATTGCTGTGTCCTCAGATTGTCAGCTCTTGTGATCAGGCCTCTGCTCCTCGCTCCTGTCTCTCCTATACAGTTAGGCCTCATTATACCCCTGTATAAGGATCTAGTGACGCAGTGTAGACTGTTATTCAGCATTACTGTGTCCTCAGATTGTCAGTTGTGATCAGGCCCCTGCTCCTCGCTCCGGTCTCTCCTGTACAGTGAGGCCTCATTATACCCCTGTATAAGGATCTAGTGACGCAGTGTAGACTGTTATTCAGCATTACTGTGTCCTCAGATTGTCAGTTGTGATCAGGCCCCTGCTCCTCGCTCCGGTCTCTCCTGTACAGTGAGGCCTCCTTATACCCCTGTATAAGGATCTAGTGACACAGTGTAGACTGTTATTCAGCATTGCTGTGTCCTCAGATTGTCAGCTCTTGTGATCAGGCCCCGGCTCCTCGCTCCGGTCTCTCCTGTACAGTTAGGCCTCATTATACCCCTGTATAAGGATCTAGTGACGCAGTGTAGACTGTTATTCAGCATTGCTGTGTCCTCAGATTGTCAGCTCTTGTGATCAGGCCCCTGCTCCTCGCTCCAGTCTCTCCTGTACAGTGAGGCCTCATTATACCCCTGTATAAGGATCTAGTGACGCATTGTAGACTGTTATTAAGCATTGCTGTGTCCTCAGATTGTCAGCTCCTGTGATCAGGCCTCTGCTCCTCGCTCCGGTCTCTCCTGTACAGTGAGGCCTCATTATACCCCTGTATAAGGATCTAGTGACACAGTGTAGACTGTTATTCAGCATTGCTGTGTCCTCAGATTGTCAGCTCTTGTGATCAGGCCTCTGCTCCTCGCTCCGGTCTCTCCTGTACAGTGAGGCCTCATTATACCCCTGTATAAGGATCTAGTGACGCAGTGTAGACTGTTATTCAGCATTGCTGTCTCCTCAGATTGTCAGCTCTTGTGATCAGGCCCCGGCTCCTCGCTCAGGTCTCTCCTGTAAAGTTAGGGCCTCATTATACCCCTGTATAAGGATCTAGTGACGCAGTGTAGACTGTTATTCAGCATTGCTGTCTCCTCAGATTGTCAGCTCTTGTGATCAGGCCCCTGCTCCTCGCTCCGGTCTCTCCTGTACAGTGAGGCCTCATTATACCCCTGTATAAGGATCTAGTGACGCAGTGTAGACTGCTATTCAGCACTGCTGTTTCCTCAGATTGTCAGCTCTTGTGATCAGGCCCCTGCTCCTCGCTCCGGTCTCTCCTGTACAGTGAGGCCTCATTATACACCTGTATAAGGATCTAGTGACGCAGTGTAGACTGTTATTCAGCATTGCTGTTTCTTCAGATTGTCAGCTCTTGTGATCAGGCCCCTGCTCCTCTCTCCGGTCTCTCCTGTACAGTGAGGCCTCATTATACCCCTGTATAAGGATCTAGTGGCGCAGTGTAGACTGTTATTCAGCATTGCTGTCTCCTCAGATTGTCAGCTCTTGTGATCAGGCCCCTGCTCCTCGCTCCGGTCTCTCCTGTACAGTGAGGCCTCAGTATACCCTGTATAAGGATCTAGTGACGCAGTGTAGACAGTTATTCAGCATTGCTGTCTCCTCAGATTGTCAGCTCCTGTGATAAGGCCTCTGCTCCTCGCTCCGGTCTCTCCTGTACAGTGAGGCCTCATTATACCCCTGTATAAGGATCTAGTGACGCAGTGTAGACTGCAATTCAGCACTGCTGTGTCCTCAGATTGTCAGCTCTTGTGATCAGGCCCCTGCTCCTCTCTCCGGTCTCTCCTGTACAGTGAGGCCTCATTATACCCCTGTATAAGGATCTAGTGGCGCAGTGTAGACTGTTATTCAGCATTGCTGTCTCCTCAGATTGTCAGCTCTTGTGATCAGGCCCCTGCTCCTCGCTCCGGTCTCTCCTGTACAGTGAGGGCTCATTATACCCATGTATAAGGATCTAGTGACGCAGTGTAGACTGTTACTCAGCATTGCTGTCTCCTCAGATTGTCAGCTCTTGTGATCAGGCCCCGGCTCCTCGCTCCGGTCTCTCCTGTACAGTGAGGCCTCATTATACCCATGTATAAGGATCTAGTGACGCAGTGTAGACTGTTACTCAGCATTGCTGTCTCCTCAGATTGTCAGCTCTTGTGATCAGGCCCCTGCTCCTCGCTCCGGTCTCTCCTGTACAGTGAGGCCTCATTATACCCATGTATAAGGATCTAGTGACGCAGTGTAGACTGTTACTCAGCATTGCTGTCTCCTCAGATTGTCAGCTCTTGTGATCAGGCCCCTGCTCCTGGCTCCGGTCTCTCCTGTACAGTGAGGCCTCATTATACCCCTGAATAAGGATCTAGTGACGCAGTGTAGACTGTTATTCAGCACTGCTGTTTCCTCAGATTGTCAGCTCTTGTGATCAGGCCTCTGCTCCTCGCTCCGGTCTCTCCTGTACAGTGAGGCCTCATTATACCCCTTTATAAGGATCTAGTGATGCAGTGTAGACTGTTATTCAGCACTGCTGTTTCCTCAGATTGTCAGCTCTTGTGATCAGGCCCCTGCTCCTCTCCTCCGGTCTCTCCTGTACAGTGAGGCCTCATTATACACCTGTATAAGGATTTAGTGACGCAGTGTAGACTGTTATTCAGCATTGCTGTTTCTTCAGATTGTCAGCTCTTGTGATCAGGCCTCTGCTCCTCGCTCCGGTCTCTCCTGTACAGTGAGGCCTCATTATACCCCTGTATAAGGATCTAGTGACGCAGTGTAGACTGTTATTCAGCATTGCTGTGTCCTCAGATTGTCAGCTCTTGTGATCAGGCCCCTGCTCCTCTCTCTGGTCTCTCCTGTACAGTGAGGCCTCATTATACCCCTGTATAAGGATCTAGTGACGCAGTGTAGACTGTTATTCAGCATTGCTGTGTCCTCAGATTGTCAGTTGTGATCAGGCCCCTGCTCCTCACTCCGGTCTCTCCTGTACAGTGAGGCCTCATTATACCCCTGTATAAGGATCTAGTGACGCAGTGTAGACTGTTATTCAGCATTGCTGTCTCCTCAGATTGTCAGCTCTTGTGATCAGGCCCCGGCTCCTCGCTCAGGTCTCTCCTGTAAAGTTAGGGCCTCATTATACCCCTGTATAAGGATCTAGTGACGCAGTGTAGACTGTTATTCAGCATTGCTGTCTCCTCAGATTGTCAGCTCTTGTGATCAGGCCCCTGCTCCTCGCTCCGGTCTCTCCTGTACAGTGAGGCCTCATTATACCCCTGTATAAGGATCTAGTGACGCAGTGTAGACTGCTATTCAGCACTGCTGTTTCCTCAGATTGTCAGCTCTTGTGATCAGGCCCCTGCTCCTCGCTCCGGTCTCTCCTGTACAGTGAGGCCTCATTATACACCTGTATAAGGATCTAGTGACGCAGTGTAGACTGTTATTCAGCATTGCTGTTTCTTCAGATTGTCAGCTCTTGTGATCAGGCCCCTGCTCCTCTCTCCGGTCTCTTCTGTACAGTGAGGCCTCATTATACCCCTGTATAAGGATCTAGTGGCGCAGTGTAGACTGTTATTCAGCATTGCTGTCTCCTCAGATTGTCAGCTCTTGTGATCAGGCCCCTGCTCCTCGCTCCGGTCTCTCCTGTACAGTGAGGCCTCAGTATACCCCTGTATAAGGATCTAGTGACGCAGTGTAGACAGTTATTCAGCATTGCTGTCTCCTCAGATTGTCAGCTCCTGTGATCAGGCCTCTGCTCCTCGCTCCGGTCTCTCCTGTACAGTGAGGCCTCATTATACCCCTGTATAAGGATCTAGTGACGCAGTGTAGACTGCAATTCAGCACTGCTGTGTCCTCAGATTGTCAGCTCTTGTGATCAGGCCCCTGCTCCTCTCTCCGGTCTCTCCTGTACAGTGAGGCCTCATTATACCCCTGTATAAGGATCTAGTGACGTAGTGTAGACTGCAATTCAGCATTGCTGTTTCTTCAGATTGTCAGCTCTTGTGATCAGGCCCCTGCTCCTCTCCTCCGGTCTCTCCTGTACAGTGAGGCCTCATTATACACCTGTATAAGGATTTAGTGACGCAGTGTAGACTGTTATTCAGCATTGCTGTTTCTTCAGATTGTCAGCTCTTGTGATCAGGCCTCTGCTCCTCGCTCCGGTCTCTCCTGTACAGTGAGGCCTCATTATACCCCTGTATAAGGATCTAGTGACGCAGTGTAGACTGTTATTCAGCATTGCTGTGTCCTCAGATTGTCAGCTCTTGTGATCAGGCCCCTGCTCCTCTCTCTGGTCTCTCCTGTACAGTGAGGCCTCATTATACCCCTGTATAAGGATCTAGTGGCGCAGTGTAGACTGTTATTCAGCATTACTGTGTCCTCAGATTGTCAGTTGTGATCAGGCCCCTGCTCCTCACTCCGGTCTCTCCTGTACAGTGAGGCCTCATTATACTCCTGTATAAGGATCTAGTGACACAGTGTAGACTGTTATTCAGCATTGCTGTGTCCTCAGATTGTCAGCTCTTGTGATCAGGCCCCGGCTCCTCGCTCCGGTCTCTCCTGAACAGTTAGGCCTCCTTATACCCCTGTATAAGGATTTAGTGACACAGTGTAGACTGTTATTCAGCATTACTGTGTCCTCAGATTGTCAGTTGTGATCAGGCCCCTGCTCCTCACTCCGGTCTCTCCTGTACAGTGAGGCCTCCTTATACCCCTGTATAAGGATCTAGTGACGCAGTGTAGACTGTTATTCAGCATTGCTGTGTCCTCAGATTGTCAGCTCTTGTGATCAGGCCCCGGCTCCTCGCTCCGGTCTCTCCTGTACAGTTAGGCCTCATTATACCCCTGTATAAGGATCTAGTGGCGCAGTGTAGACTGTTATTCAGCATTACTGTGTCCTCAGATTGTCAGTTGTGATCAGGCCCCTGCTCCTCACTCCGGTCTCTCCTGTACAGTGAGGCCTCATTATACTCCTGTATAAGGATCTAGTGACGCAGTGTAGACTGTTATTCAGCATTGCTGTGTCCTCAGATTGTCAGCTCTTGTGATCAGGCCCCGGCTCCTCGCTCCGGTCTCTCCTGTACAGTTAGGCCTCATTATACCCCTGTATAAGGATCTAGTGACGCAGTGTAGACTGTTATTCAGCATTACTGTGTCCTCAGATTGTCAGTTGTGATCAGGCCCCTGCTCCTCGCTCCGGTCTCTCCTGTACAGTGAGGCCTCCTTATACCCCTGTATAAGGATCTAGTGACACAGTGTAGACTGTTATTCAGCATTGCTGTGTCCTCAGATTGTCAGCTCTTGTGATCAGGCCCCGGCTCCTCGCTCCGGTCTCTCCTGTACAGTTAGGCCTCATTATACCCCTGTATAAGGATCTAGTGACGCAGTGTAGACTGTTATTCAGCATTACTGTGTCCTCAGATTGTCAGTTGTGATCAGGCCCCTGCTCCTCACTCCGGTCTCTCCTGTACAGTGAGGCCTCATTATACCCCTGTATAAGGATCTAGTGACACAGTGTAGACTGTTATTCAGCATTGCTGTGTCCTCAGATTGTCAGCTCTTGTGATCAGGCCCCGGCTCCTCGCTCCGGTCTCTCCTGTACAGTTAGGCCTCATTATACCCCTGTATAAGGATCTAGTGACGCAGTGTAGACTGTTATTCAGCTTTACTGTGTCCTCAGATTGTCAGTTGTGATCAGGCCCCTGCTCCTCGCTCCGGTCTCTCCTGTACAGTGAGGCCTCCTTATACCCCTGTATAAGGATCTAGTGACACAGTGTAGACTGTTATTCAGCATTGCTGTGTCCTCAGATTGTCAGCTCTTGTGATCAGTCCCCGGCTCCTCGCTCCGGTCTCTCCTGTACAGTTAGGCCTCATTATACCCCTGTATAAGGATCTAGTGACGCAGTGTAGACTGTTATTCAGCATTGCTGTTTCCTCAGATTGTCAGCTCTTGTGATCAGGCCTCTGCTCCTCGCTCCGGTCTCTCCTGTACAGTGAGGGCCTCATTATACTCCTGTATAAGGATCTAGTGACGCAGTGTAGACTGTTATTCAGCATTGCTGTGTCCTCAGATTGTCAGCTCTTGTGATCAGGCCCCTGCTCCTCGCTCCAGTCTCTCCTGTACAGTGAGGCCTCATTATACCCCTGTATAAGGATCTAGTGACGCATTGTAGACTGTTATTAAGCATTGCTGTGTCCTCAGATTGTCAGCTCCTGTGATCAGGCCTCTGCTCCTCGCTCCGGTCTCTCCTGTACAGTGAGGCCTCATTATACCCCTGTATAAGGATCTAGTGACACAGTGTAGACTGTTATTCAGCATTGCTGTGTCCTCAGATTGTCAGCTCTTGTGATCAGGCCTCTGCTCCTCGCTCCGGTCTCTCCTGTACAGTGAGGCCTCATTATACCCCTGTATAAGGATCTAGTGACGCAGTGTAGACTGTTATTCAGCATTGCTGTTTCCTCAGATTGTCAGCTCTTGTGATCAGGCCCCGGCTCCTCGCTCAGGTCTCTCCTGTAAAGTTAGGGCCTCATTATACCCCTGTATAAGGATCTAGTGACGCAGTGTAGACTGTTATTCAGCATTGCTGTCTCCTCAGATTGTCAGCTCTTGTGATCAGGCCCCGGCTCCTCGCTCCGGTCTCTCCTGTACAGTTAGGCCTCATTATACCCCTGTATAAGGATCTAGTGACGCAGTGTAGACTGTTATTCAGCATTACTGTGTCCTCAGATTGTCAGTTGTGATCAGGCCCCTGCTCCTCGCTCCGGTCTCTCCTGTACAGTGAGGCCTCCTTATACCCCTGTATAAGGATCTAGTGACACAGTGTAGACTGTTATTCAGCATTGCTGTGTCCTCAGATTGTCAGCTCTTGTGATCAGGCCCCGGCTCCTCGCTCCGGTCTCTCCTGTACAGTTAGGCCTCATTATACCCCTGTATAAGGATCTAGTGACGCAGTGTAGACTGTTATTCAGCATTACTGTGTCCTCAGATTGTCAGTTGTGATCAGGCCCCTGCTCCTCACTCCGGTCTCTCCTGTACAGTGAGGCCTCATTATACCCCTGTATAAGGATCTAGTGACACAGTGTAGACTGTTATTCAGCATTGCTGTGTCCTCAGATTGTCAGCTCTTGTGATCAGGCCCCGGCTCCTCGCTCCGGTCTCTCCTGTACAGTTAGGACTCATTATACCCCTGTATAAGGATCTAGTGACGCAGTGTAGACTGTTATTCAGCTTTACTGTGTCCTCAGATTGTCAGTTGTGATCAGGCCCCTGCTCCTCGCTCCGGTCTCTCCTGTACAGTGAGGCCTCCTTATACCCCTGTATAAGGATCTAGTGACACAGTGTAGACTGTTATTCAGCATTGCTGTGTCCTCAGATTGTCAGCTCTTGTGATCAGTCCCCGGCTCCTCGCTCCGGTCTCTCCTGTACAGTTAGGCCTCATTATACCCCTGTATAAGGATCTAGTGACGCAGTGTAGACTGTTATTCAGCATTGCTGTTTCCTCAGATTGTCAGCTCTTGTGATCAGGCCTCTGCTCCTCGCTCCGGTCTCTCCTGTACAGTGAGGGCCTCATTATACTCCTGTATAAGGATCTAGTGACGCAGTGTAGACTGTTATTCAGCATTGCTGTGTCCTCAGATTGTCAGCTCTTGTGATCAGGCCCCTGCTCCTCGCTCCAGTCTCTCCTGTACAGTGAGGCCTCATTATACCCCTGTATAAGGATCTAGTGACGCATTGTAGACTGTTATTAAGCATTGCTGTGTCCTCAGATTGTCAGCTCCTGTGATCAGGCCTCTGCTCCTCGCTCCGGTCTCTCCTGTACAGTGAGGCCTCATTATACCCCTGTATAAGGATCTAGTGACACAGTGTAGACTGTTATTCAGCATTGCTGTGTCCTCAGATTGTCAGCTCTTGTGATCAGGCCTCTGCTCCTCGCTCCGGTCTCTCCTGTACAGTGAGGCCTCATTATACCCCTGTATAAGGATCTAGTGACGCAGTGTAGACTGTTATTCAGCATTGCTGTTTCCTCAGATTGTCAGCTCTTGTGATCAGGCCCCGGCTCCTCGCTCAGGTCTCTCCTGTAAAGTTAGGGCCTCATTATACCCCTGTATAAGGATCTAGTGACGCAGTGTAGACTGTTATTCAGCATTGCTGTCTCCTCAGATTGTCAGCTCTTGTGATCAGGCCCCTGCTCCTCGCTCCGGTCTCTCCTGTACAGTGAGGCCTCATTATACCCCTGTATAAGGATCTAGTGACGCAGTGTAGACTGCTATTCAGCACTGCTGTTTCCTCAGATTGTCAGCTCTTGTGATCAGGCCCCTGCTCCTCGCTCCGGTCTCTCCTGTACAGTGAGGCCTCATTATACACCTGTATAAGGATCTAGTGACGCAGTGTAGACTGTTATTCAGCATTGCTGTTTCTTCAGATTGTCAGCTCTTGTGATCAGGCCCCTGCTCCTCTCTCCGGTCTCTCCTGTACAGTGAGGCCTCATTATACCCCTGTATAAGGATCTAGTGGCGCAGTGTAGACTGTTATTCAGCATTGCTGTCTCCTCAGATTGTCAGCTCTTGTGATCAGGCCCCTGCTCCTCGCTCCGGTCTCTCCTGTACAGTGAGGCCTCAGTATACCCCTGTATAAGGATCTAGTGACGCAGTGTAGACAGTTATTCAGCATTGCTGTCTCCTCAGATTGTCAGCTCCTGTGATCAGGCCTCTGCTCCTCGCTCCGGTCTCTCCTGTACAGTGAGGCCTCATTATACCCCTGTATAAGGATCTAGTGACGCAGTGTAGACTGCTATTCAGCACTGCTGTGTACTCAGATTGTCAGCTCTTGTGATCAGGCCCCTGCTCCTCGCTCCGGTCTCTCCTGTACAGTGAGGCCTCATTATACCCATGTATAAGGATCTAGTGACGCAGTGTAGACTGTTACTCAGCATTGCTGTCTCCTCAGATTGTCAGCTCTTGTGATCAGGCCCCTGCTCCTCGCTCCGGTCTCTCCTGTACAGTGAGGCCTCATTATACCCCTGAATAAGGATCTAGTGACGCAGTGTAGACTGTTATTCAGCATTGCTGTTTCCTCAGATTGTCAGCTCTTGTGATCAGGCCTCTGCTCCTCGCTCCGGTCTCTCCTGTACAGTGAGGCCTCATTATACCCCTGTATAAGGATCTAGTGATGCAGTGTAGACTGTTATTCAGCACTGCTGTTTCCTCAGATTGTCAGCTCTTGTGATCAGGCCTCTGCTCCTCGCTCCGGTCTCTCCTGTACAGTGAGGTCTCATTATACACCAGTATAAGGATCTAGTGACGCAGTGTAGACTGTTATTCAGCATTGATGTTTCCTCAGATTGTCAGCTCTTGTGATCAGGCCCCTGCTCCTCTCCTCCGGTCTCTCCTGTACAGTGAGGCCTCATTATACACCTGTATAAGGATTTAGTGACGCAGTGTAGACTGTTATTCAGCATTGCTGTTTCTTCAGATTGTCAGCTCTTGTGATCAGGCCACTGCTCCTCGCTCCGGTCTCTCCTGTACAGTGAGGCCTCATTATACCCCTGTATAAGAATCTAGTGACACAGTGTAGACTGTTATTCAGCATTGCTGTGTCCTCAGATTGTCAGCTCTTGTGATCAGGCCCTGGCTCCTCGCTCCGGTCTCTCCTGTACAGTTAGGCCTCATTATACCCCTGTATAAGGATCTAGTGACGCAGTGTAGACTGTTATTCAGCATTACTGTGTCCTCAGATTGTCAGTTGTGATCAGGCCCCTGCTCCTCGCTCCGGTCTCTCCTGTACAGTGAGGCCTCCTTATACCCCTGTATAAGGATCTAGTGACACAGTGTAGACTGTTATTCAGCATTGCTGTGTCCTCAGATTGTCAGCTCTTGTGATCAGGCCTCTGCTCCTCGCTCCTGTCTCTCCTATACAGTTAGGCCTCATTATACCCCTGTATAAGGATCTAGTGACGCAGTGTAGACTGTTATTCAGCATTACTGTGTCCTCAGATTGTCAGTTGTGATCAGGCCCCTGCTCCTCGCTCCGGTCTCTCCTGTACAGTGAGGCCTCCTTATACCCCTGTATAAGGATCTAGTGACACAGTGTAGACTGTTATTCAGCATTGCTGTGTCCTCAGATTGTCAGCTCTTGTGATCAGGCCCCGGCTCCTCGCTCCGGTCTCTCCTGTACAGTTAGGCCTCATTATACCCCTGTATAAGGATCTAGTGACGCAGTGTAGACTGTTATTCAGCATTGCTGTGTCCTCAGATTGTCAGTTGTGATCAGGCCCCTGCTCCTCACTCCGGTCTCTCCTGTACAGTGAGGCCTCATTATACCCCTGTATAAGGATCTAGTGACACAGTGTAGACTGTTATTCAGCATTGCTGTGTCCTCAGATTGTCAGCTCTTGTGATCAGGCCCCGGCTCCTCGCTCCGGTCTCTCCTGTACAGTTAGGCCTCTTTATACCCCTGTATAAGGATCTAGTGACGCAGTGTAGACTGTTATTCAGCATTACTGTGTCCTCAGATTGTCAGTTGTGATCAGGCCCCTGCTCCTCACTCCGGTCTCTCCTGTACAGTGAGGCCTCATTATACCCCTGTATAAGGATCTAGTGACGCAGTGTAGACTGTTATTCAGCATTACTGTGTCCTCAGATTGTCAGTTGTGATCAGGCCCCTGCTCCTCACTCCGGTCTCTCCTGTACAGTGAGGCCTCATTATACCCCTGTATAAGGATCTAGTGACGCAGTGTAGACTGTTATTCAGCATTACTGTGTCCTCAGATTGTCAGTTGTGATCAGGCCCCTGCTCCTCACTCCGGTCTCTCCTGTACAGTGAGGCCTCATTATACCCCTGTATAAGGATCTAGTGACACAGTGTAGACTGTTATTCAGCATTGCTGTGTCCTCAGATTGTCAGCTCTTGTGATCAGGCCTCTGCTCCTCGCTCCTGTCTCTCCTATACAGTTAGGCCTCATTATACCCCTGTATAAGGATCTAGTGACGCAGTGTAGACTGTTATTCAGCATTACTGTGTCCTCAGATTGTCAGTTGTGATCAGGCCCCTGCTCCTCGCTCCGGTCTCTCCTGTACAGTGAGGCCTCATTATACCCCTGTATAAGGATCTAGTGACGCAGTGTAGACTGTTATTCAGCATTACTGTGTCCTCAGATTGTCAGTTGTGATCAGGCCCCTGCTCCTCGCTCCGGTCTCTCCTGTACAGTGAGGCCTCCTTATACCCCTGTATAAGGATCTAGTGACACAGTGTAGACTGTTATTCAGCATTGCTGTGTCCTCAGATTGTCAGCTCTTGTGATCAGGCCCCGGCTCCTCGCTCCGGTCTCTCCTGTACAGTTAGGCCTCATTATACCCCTGTATAAGGATCTAGTGACGCAGTGTAGACTGTTATTCAGCATTGCTGTGTCCTCAGATTGTCAGCTCTTGTGATCAGGCCCCTGCTCCTCGCTCCAGTCTCTCCTGTACAGTGAGGCCTCATTATACCCCTGTATAAGGATCTAGTGACGCATTGTAGACTGTTATTAAGCATTGCTGTGTCCTCAGATTGTCAGCTCCTGTGATCAGGCCTCTGCTCCTCGCTCCGGTCTCTCCTGTACAGTGAGGCCTCATTATACCCCTATATAAGGATCTAGTGACACAGTGTAGACTGTTATTCAGCATTGCTGTGTCCTCAGATTGTCAGCTCTTGTGATCAGGCCTCTGCTCCTCGCTCCGGTCTCTCCTGTACAGTGAGGCCTCATTATACCCCTGTATAAGGATCTAGTGACGCAGTGTAGACTGTTATTCAGCATTGCTGTCTCCTCAGATTGTCAGCTCTTGTGATCAGGCCCCCGATCCTCGCTCCGGTCTCTCCTGTACAGCTAGGCCTCATTATACCCCTGTATAAGGATCTAGTGACGCAGTGTAGACTGTTATTCAGCATTGCTGTCTCCTCAGATTGTCAGCTCTTGTGATCAGGCCCCTGCTCCTCGCTCCGGTCTCTCCTGTACAGTGAGGCCTCATTATACCCCTGTATAAGGATCTAGTGACGCAGTGTAGACTGCTATTCAGCACTGCTGTTTCCTCAGATTGTCAGCTCTTGTGATCAGGCAACTGCTCCTCGCTCCGGTCTCTCCTGTACAGTGAGGCCTCATTATACACCTGTATAAGGATCTAGTGACGCAGTGTAGACTGTTATTCAGCATTGCTGTTTCTTCAGATTGTCAGCTCTTGTGATCAGGCCCCTGCTCCTCTCTCCGGTCTCTCCTGTACAGTGAGGCCTCATTATACCCCTGTATAAGGATCTAGTGGCGCAGTGTAGACTGTTATTCAGCATTGCTGTCTCCTCAGATTGTCAGCTCTTGTGATCAGGCCCCTGCTCCTCGCTCCGGTCTCTCCTGTACAGTGAGGCCTCAGTATACCCTGTATAAGGATCTAGTGACGCAGTGTAGACAGTTATTCAGCATTGCTGTCTCCTCAGATTGTCAGCTCCTGTGATAAGGCCTCTGCTCCTCGCTCCGGTCTCTCCTGTACAGTGAGGCCTCATTATACCCCTGTATAAGGATCTAGTGACGCAGTGTAGACTGCAATTCAGCACTGCTGTGTCCTCAGATTGTCAGCTCTTGTGATCAGGCCCCTGCTCCTCTCTCCGGTCTCTCCTGTACAGTGAGGCCTCATTATACCCCTGTATAAGGATCTAGTGGCGCAGTGTAGACTGTTATTCAGCATTGCTGTCTCCTCAGATTGTCAGCTCTTGTGATCAGGCCCCTGCTCCTCGCTCCGGTCTCTCCTGTACAGTGAGGGCTCATTATACCCATGTATAAGGATCTAGTGACGCAGTGTAGACTGTTACTCAGCATTGCTGTCTCCTCAGATTGTCAGCTCTTGTGATCAGGCCCCGGCTCCTCGCTCCGGTCTCTCCTGTACAGTGAGGCCTCATTATACCCATGTATAAGGATCTAGTGACGCAGTGTAGACTGTTACTCAGCATTGCTGTCTCCTCAGATTGTCAGCTCTTGTGATCAGGCCCCTGCTCCTCGCTCCGGTCTCTCCTGTACAGTGAGGCCTCATTATACCCCTGTATAAGGATCTAGTGACGCAGTGTAGACTGTTATTCAGCATTGCTGTTTCCTCAGATTGTCAGCTCTTGTGATCAGGCCCCGGCTCCTCGCTCCGGTCTCTCCTGTACAGTGAGGCCTCATTATACCCATGTATAAGGATCTAGTGACGCAGTGTAGACTGTTACTCAGCATTGCTGTCTCCTCAGATTGTCAGCTCTTGTGATCAGGCCCCTGCTCCTGGCTCCGGTCTCTCCTGTACAGTGAGGCCTCATTATACCCCTGAATAAGGATCTAGTGACGCAGTGTAGACTGTTATTCAGCACTGCTGTTTCCTCAGATTGTCAGCTCTTGTGATCAGGCCTCTGCTCCTCGCTCCGGTCTCTCCTGTACAGTGAGGCCTCATTATACCCCTTTATAAGGATCTAGTGATGCAGTGTAGACTGTTATTCAGCACTGCTGTTTCCTCAGATTGTCAGCTCTTGTGATCAGGCCCCTGCTCCTCTCCTCCGGTCTCTCCTGTACAGTGAGGCCTCATTATACACCTGTATAAGGATTTAGTGACGCAGTGTAGACTGTTATTCAGCATTGCTGTTTCTTCAGATTGTCAGCTCTTGTGATCAGGCCTCTGCTCCTCGCTCCGGTCTCTCCTGTACAGTGAGGCCTCATTATACCCCTGTATAAGGATCTAGTGACGCAGTGTAGACTGTTATTCAGCATTGCTGTGTCCTCAGATTGTCAGCTCTTGTGATCAGGCCCCTGCTCCTCTCTCTGGTCTCTCCTGTACAGTGAGGCCTCATTATACCCCTGTATAAGGATCTAGTGACGCAGTGTAGACTGTTATTCAGCATTGCTGTGTCCTCAGATTGTCAGTTGTGATCAGGCCCCTGCTCCTCACTCCGGTCTCTCCTGTACAGTGAGGCCTCATTATACCCCTGTATAAGGATCTAGTGACGCAGTGTAGACTGTTATTCAGCATTGCTGTCTCCTCAGATTGTCAGCTCTTGTGATCAGGCCCCGGCTCCTCGCTCAGGTCTCTCCTGTAAAGTTAGGGCCTCATTATACCCCTGTATAAGGATCTAGTGACGCAGTGTAGACTGTTATTCAGCATTGCTGTCTCCTCAGATTGTCAGCTCTTGTGATCAGGCCCCTGCTCCTCGCTCCGGTCTCTCCTGTACAGTGAGGCCTCATTATACCCCTGTATAAGGATCTAGTGACGCAGTGTAGACTGCTATTCAGCACTGCTGTTTCCTCAGATTGTCAGCTCTTGTGATCAGGCCCCTGCTCCTCGCTCCGGTCTCTCCTGTACAGTGAGGCCTCATTATACACCTGTATAAGGATCTAGTGACGCAGTGTAGACTGTTATTCAGCATTGCTGTTTCTTCAGATTGTCAGCTCTTGTGATCAGGCCCCTGCTCCTCTCTCCGGTCTCTTCTGTACAGTGAGGCCTCATTATACCCCTGTATAAGGATCTAGTGGCGCAGTGTAGACTGTTATTCAGCATTGCTGTCTCCTCAGATTGTCAGCTCTTGTGATCAGGCCCCTGCTCCTCGCTCCGGTCTCTCCTGTACAGTGAGGCCTCAGTATAGCCCTGTATAAGGATCTAGTGACGCAGTGTAGACAGTTATTCAGCATTGCTGTCTCCTCAGATTGTCAGCTCCTGTGATCAGGCCTCTGCTCCTCGCTCCGGTCTCTCCTGTACAGTGAGGCCTCATTATACCCCTGTATAAGGATCTAGTGACGCAGTGTAGACTGCAATTCAGCACTGCTGTGTCCTCAGATTGTCAGCTCTTGTGATCAGGCCCCTGCTCCTCTCTCCGGTCTCTCCTGTACAGTGAGGCCTCATTATACCCCTGTATAAGGATCTAGTGACGTAGTGTAGACTGTTATTCAGCATTGCTGTTTCCTCAGATTGTCAGCTCTTGTGATCAGGCCCCTGCTCCTCGCTCCGGTCTCTCCTGTACAGTGAGGCCTCATTATACCCCTGTATAAGGATCTAGTGACGCAGTGTAGACTGTTATTCAGCATTGCTGTGTCCTCAGATTGTCAGCTCTTGTGATCAGGCCCCTGCTCCTCTCTCTGGTCTCTCCTGTACAGTGAGGCCTCATTATACCCCTGTATAAGGATCTAGTGGCGCAGTGTAGACTGTTATTCAGCATTACTGTGTCCTCAGATTGTCAGTTGTGATCAGGCCCCTGCTCCTCACTCCGGTCTCTCCTGTACAGTGAGGCCTCATTATACTCCTGTATAAGGATCTAGTGACACAGTGTAGACTGTTATTCAGCATTGCTGTGTCCTCAGATTGTCAGCTCTTGTGATCAGGCCCCGGCTCCTCGCTCCGGTCTCTCCTGAACAGTTAGGCCTCATTATACCCCTGTATAAGGATTTAGTGACACAGTGTAGACTGTTATTCAGCATTACTGTGTCCTCAGATTGTCAGTTGTGATCAGGCCCCTGCTCCTCACTCCGGTCTCTCCTGTACAGTGAGGCCTCCTTATACCCCTGTATAAGGATCTAGTGACGCAGTGTAGACTGTTATTCAGCATTGCTGTGTCCTCAGATTGTCAGCTCTTGTGATCAGGCCCCGGCTCCTCGCTCCGGTCTCTCCTGTACAGTTAGGCCTCATTATACCCCTGTATAAGGATCTAGTGGCGCAGTGTAGACTGTTATTCAGCATTACTGTGTCCTCAGATTGTCAGTTGTGATCAGGCCCCTGCTCCTCACTCCGGTCTCTCCTGTACAGTGAGGCCTCATTATACTCCTGTATAAGGATCTAGTGACGCAGTGTAGACTGTTATTCAGCATTGCTGTGTCCTCAGATTGTCAGCTCTTGTGATCAGGCCCCGGCTCCTCGCTCCGGTCTCTCCTGTACAGTTAGGCCTCATTATACCCCTGTATAAGGATCTAGTGACGCAGTGTAGACTGTTATTCAGCTTTACTGTGTCCTCAGATTGTCAGCTCTTGTGATCAGGCCTCTGCTCCTCGCTCCGGTCTCTCCTGTACAGTGAGGGCCTCATTATACTCCTGTATAAGGATCTAGTGACGCAGTGTAGACTGTTATTCAGCATTGCTGTTTCCTCAGATTGTCAGCTCTTGTGATCAGGCCTCTGCTCCTCGCTCCGGTCTCTCCTGTACAGTGAGGGCCTCATTATACTCCTGTATAAGGATCTAGTGACGCAGTGTAGACTGTTATTCAGCATTGCTGTGTCCTCAGATTGTCAGCTCTTGTGATCAGGCCCCTGCTCCTCGCTCCAGTCTCTCCTGTACAGTGAGGCCTCATTATACCCCTTTATAAGGATCTAGTGACGCATTGTAGACTGTTATTAAGCATTGCTGTGTCCTCAGATTGTCAGCTCCTGTGATCAGGCCTCTGCTCCTCGCTCCGGTCTCTCCTGTACAGTGAGGCCTCATTATACCCCTGTATAAGGATCTAGTGACACAGTGTAGACTGTTATTCAGCATTGCTGTGTCCTCAGATTGTCAGCTCTTGTGATCAGGCCTCTGCTCCTCGCTCCGGTCTCTCCTGTACAGTGAGGCCTCATTATACCCCTGTATAAGGATCTAGTGACGCAGTGTAGACTGTTATTCAGCATTGCTGTTTCCTCAGATTGTCAGCTCTTGTGATCAGGCCCCGGCTCCTCGCTCAGGTCTCTCCTGTAAAGTTAGGGCCTCATTATACCCCTGTATAAGGATCTAGTGACGCAGTGTAGACTGTTATTCAGCATTGCTGTCTCCTCAGATTGTCAGCTCTTGTGATCAGGCCCCGGCTCCTCGCTCCGGTCTCTCCTGTACAGTTAGGCCTCATTATACCCCTGTATAAGGATCTAGTGACGCAGTGTAGACTGTTATTCAGCATTACTGTGTCCTCAGATTGTCAGTTGTGATCAGGCCCCTGCTCCTCGCTCCGGTCTCTCCTGTACAGTGAGGCCTCCTTATACCCCTGTATAAGGATCTAGTGACACAGTGTAGACTGTTATTCAGCATTGCTGTGTCCTCAGATTGTCAGCTCTTGTGATCAGGCCCCGGCTCCTCGCTCCGGTCTCTCCTGTACAGTTAGGCCTCATTATACCCCTGTATAAGGATCTAGTGACGCAGTGTAGACTGTTATTCAGCATTACTGTGTCCTCAGATTGTCAGTTGTGATCAGGCCCCTGCTCCTCACTCCGGTCTCTCCTGTACAGTGAGGCCTCATTATACCCCTGTATAAGGATCTAGTGACACAGTGTAGACTGTTATTCAGCATTGCTGTGTCCTCAGATTGTCAGCTCTTGTGATCAGGCCCCGGCTCCTCGCTCCGGTCTCTCCTGTACAGTTAGGCCTCATTATACCCCTGTATAAGGATCTAGTGACGCAGTGTAGACTGTTATTCAGCTTTACTGTGTCCTCAGATTGTCAGTTGTGATCAGGCCCCTGCTCCTCGCTCCGGTCTCTCCTGTACAGTGAGGCCTCCTTATACCCCTGTATAAGGATCTAGTGACACAGTGTAGACTGTTATTCAGCATTGCTGTGTCCTCAGATTGTCAGCTCTTGTGATCAGTCCCCGGCTCCTCGCTCCGGTCTCTCCTGTACAGTTAGGCCTCATTATACCCCTGTATAAGGATCTAGTGACGCAGTGTAGACTGTTATTCAGCATTGCTGTTTCCTCAGATTGTCAGCTCTTGTGATCAGGCCTCTGCTCCTCGCTCCGGTCTCTCCTGTACAGTGAGGGCCTCATTATACTCCTGTATAAGGATCTAGTGACGCAGTGTAGACTGTTATTCAGCATTGCTGTGTCCTCAGATTGTCAGCTCTTGTGATCAGGCCCCTGCTCCTCGCTCCAGTCTCTCCTGTACAGTGAGGCCTCATTATACCCCTGTATAAGGATCTAGTGACGCATTGTAGACTGTAATTAAGCATTGCTGTGTCCTCAGATTGTCAGCTCCTGTGATCAGGCCTCTGCTCCTCGCTCCGGTCTCTCCTGTACAGTGAGGCCTCATTATACCCCTGTATAAGGATCTAGTGACACAGTGTAGACTGTTATTCAGCATTGCTGTGTCCTCAGATTGTCAGCTCTTGTGATCAGGCCTCTGCTCCTCGCTCCGGTCTCTCCTGTACAGTGAGGCCTCATTATACCCCTGTATAAGGATCTAGTGACGCAGTGTAGACTGTTATTCAGCATTGCTGTTTCCTCAGATTGTCAGCTCTTGTGATCAGGCCCCGGCTCCTCGCTCAGGTCTCTCCTGTAAAGTTAGGGCCTCATTATACCCCTGTATAAGGATCTAGTGACGCAGTGTAGACTGTTATTCAGCATTGCTGTCTCCTCAGATTGTCAGCTCTTGTGATCAGGCCCCTGCTCCTCGCTCCGGTCTCTCCTGTACAGTGAGGCCTCATTATACCCCTGTATAAGGATCTAGTGACGCAGTGTAGACTGCTATTCAGCACTGCTGTTTCCTCAGATTGTCAGCTCTTGTGATCAGGCCCCTGCTCCTCGCTCCGGTCTCTCCTGTACAGTGAGGCCTCATTATACACCTGTATAAGGATCTAGTGACGCAGTGTAGACTGTTATTCAGCATTGCTGTTTCTTCAGATTGTCAGCTCTTGTGATCAGGCCCCTGCTCCTCTCTCCGGTCTCTCCTGTACAGTGAGGCCTCATTATACCCCTGTATAAGGATCTAGTGGCGCAGTGTAGACTGTTATTCAGCATTGCTGTCTCCTCAGATTGTCAGCTCTTGTGATCAGGCCCCTGCTCCTCGCTCCCGTCTCTCCTGTACAGTGAGGCCTCAGTATACCCCTGTATAAGGATCTAGTGACGCAGTGTAGACAGTTATTCAGCATTGCTGTCTCCTCAGATTGTCAGCTCCTGTGATCAGGCCTCTGCTCCTCGCTCCGGTCTCTCCTGTACAGTGAGGCCTCATTATACCCCTGTATAAGGATCTAGTGACGCAGTGTAGACTGCTATTCAGCACTGCTGTGTCCTCAGATTGTCAGCTCTTGTGATCAGGCCCCTGCTCCTCTCTCCGGTCTCTCCTGTACAGTGAGGCCTCATTATACCCCTGTATAAGGATCTAGTGGCGCAGTGTAGACTGTTATTCAGCATTGCTGTCTCCTCATATTGTCAGCTCTTGTGATCAGGCCCCTGCTCCTCGCTCCGGTCTCTCCTGTACAGTGAGGCCTCATTATACCCATGTATAAGGATCTAGTGACGCAGTGTAGACTGTTACTCAGCATTGCTGTCTCCTCAGATTGTCAGCTCTTGTGATCAGGCCCCGGCTCCTCGCTCCGGTCTCTCCTGTACAGTGAGGCCTCATTATACCCATGTATAAGGATCTAGTGATGCAGTGTAGACTGTTACTCAGCATTGCTGTCTCCTCAGATTGTCAGCTCTTGTGATCAGGCCCCTGCTCCTCGCTCCGGTCTCTCCTGTACAGTGAGGCCTCATTATACCCATGTATAAGGATCTAGTGACGCAGTGTGGACTGTTACTCAGCATTGCTGTCTCCTCAGATTGTCAGCTCTTGTGATCAGGCCCCTGCTCCTCGCTCCGGTCTCTCCTGTACAGTGAGGCCTCATTATACCCCTGAATAAGGATCTAGTGACGCAGTGTAGACTGTTATTCAGCACTGCTGTTTCCTCAGATTGTCAGCTCTTGTGATCAGGCCTCTGCTCCTCGCTCCGGTCTCTCCTGTACAGTGAGGCCTCATTATACCCCTGTATAAGGATCTAGTGATGCAGTGTAGACTGTTATTCAGCACTGCTGTTTCCTCAGATTGTCAGCTCTTGTGATCAGGCCTCTGCTCCTCGCTCCGGTCTCTCCTGTACAGTGAGGTCTCATTATACACCTGTATAAGGATCTAGTGACGCAGTGTAGACTGTTATTCAGCATTGATGTTTCCTCAGATTGTCAGCTCTTGTGATCAGGCCCCTGCTCCTCTCCTCCGGTCTCTCCTGTACAGTGAGGCCTCATTATACACCTGTATAAGGATTTAGTGACGCAGTGTAGACTGTTATTCAGCATTGCTGTTTCTTCAGATTTTCAGCTCTTGTGATCAGGCCTCTGCTCCTCGCTCCGGTCTCTCCTGTACAGTGAGGCCTCATTATACCCCTGTATAAGGATCTAGTGACGCAGTGTAGACTGTTATTCAGCATTGCTGTGTCCTCAGATTGTCAGCTCTTGTGATCAGGCCCCTGCTCCTCTCTCTGGTCTCTCCTGTACAGTGAGGCCTCATTATACCCCTGTATAAGGATCTAGTGGCGCAGTGTAGACTGTTATTCAGCATTACTGTGTCCTCAGATTGTCAGTTGTGATCAGGCCCCTGCTCCTCACTCCGGTCTCTCCTGTACAGTGAGGCCTCATTATACCCCTGTATAAGGATCTAGTGACGCAGTGTAGACTGTTATTCAGCATTGCTGTCTCCTCAGATTGTCAGCTCTTGTGATCAGGCCCCGGCTCCTCGCTCAGGTCTCTCCTGTAAAGTTAGGGCCTCATTATACCCCTGTATAAGGATCTAGTGACGCAGTGTAGACTGTTATTCAGCATTGCTGTCTCCTCAGATTGTCAGCTCTTGTGATCAGGCCCCTGCTCCTCGCTCCGGTCTCTCCTGTACAGTGAGGCCTCATTATACCCCTGTATAAGGATCTAGTGACGCAGTGTAGACTGCTATTCAGCACTGCTGTTTCCTCAGATTGTCAGCTCTTGTGATCAGGCCCCTGCTCCTCGCTCCGGCCTCTCCTGTACAGTGAGGCCTCATTATACACCTGTATAAGGATCTAGTGACGCAGTGTAGACTGTTATTCAGCATTGTTGTTTCTTCAGATTGTCAGCTCTTGTGATCAGGCCCCTTCTCCTCTCTCCGGTCTCTCCTGTACAGTGAGGCCTCATTATACCCCTGTATAAGGATCTAGTGGCGCAGTGTAGACTGTTATTCAGCATTGCTGTCTCCTCAGATTGTCAGCTCTTGTGATCAGGCCCCTGCTCCTCGCTCCGGTCTCTCCTGTACAGTGAGGCCTCAGTATACCCCTGTATAAGGATCTAGTGACGCAGTGTAGACAGTTATTCAGCATTGCTGTCTCCTCAGATTGTCAGCTCCTGTGATCAGGCCTCTGCTCCTCGCTCCGGTCTCTCCTGTACAGTGAGGCCTCATTATACCCCTGTATAAGGATCTAGTGACGCAGTGTAGACTGCAATTCAGCACTGCTGTGTCCTCAGATTGTCAGCTCTTGTGATCAGGCCCCTGCTCCTCTCTCTGGTCTCTCCTGTACAGTGAGGCCTCATTATACCCCTGTATAAGGATCTAGTGACGCAGTGTAGACTGCAATTCAGCATTGCTGTTTCTTCAGATTGTCAGCTCTTGTGATCAGGCCTCTGCTCCTCGCTCCGGTCTCTCCTGTACAGTGAGGCCTCAGTATACCCCTGTATAAGGATCTAGTGACGCAGTGTAGACAGTTATTCAGCATTGCTGTCTCCTCAGATTGTCAGCTCCTGTGATCAGGCCTCTGCTCCTCGTTCCGGTCTCTCCTGTACAGTGAGGCCTCATTATACCCCTGTATAAGGATCTAGTGACGCAGTGTAGACTGCAATTCAGCACTGCTGTGTCCTCAGATTGTCAGCTCTTGTGATCAGGCCCCTGCTCCTCTCTCCGGTCTCTCCTGTACAGTGAGGCCTCATTATACCCCTGTATAAGGATCTAGTGGCGCAGTGTAGACTGTTATTCAGCATTGCTGTCTCCTCAGATTGTCAGCTCTTGTGATCAGGCCCCTGCTCCTCGCTCCGGTCTCTCCTGTACAGTGAGGCCTCATTATACCCCTGTATAAGGATCTAGTGACGCAGTGTAGACTGTTACTCAGCATTGCTGTCTCCTCAGATTGTCAGCTCTTGTGATCAGGCCCCGGCTCCTCGCTCCGGTCTCTCCTGTACAGTGAGGCCTCATTATACCCATGTATAAGGATCTAGTGACGCAGTGTAGACTGTTACTCAGCATTGCTGTCTCCTCAGATTGTCAGCTCTTGTGATCAGGCCCCTGCTCCTCGCTCCGGTCTCTCCTGTACAGTGAGGCCTCATTATACCCATGTATAAGGATCTAGTGACGCAGTGTAGACTGTTACTCAGCATTGCTGTCTCCTCAGATTGTCAGCTCTTGTGATCAGGCCCCTGCTCCTCGCTCCGGTCTCTCCTGTACAGTGAGGCCTCATTATACCCCTGAATAAGGATCTAGTGACGCAGTGTAGACTGTTATTCAGCACTGCTGTTTCCTCAGATTGTCAGCTCTTGTGATCAGTCCTCTGCTCCTCGCTCCGGTCTCTCCTGTACAGTGAGGCCTCATTATACCCCTGTATAAGGATCTAGTGATGCAGTGTAGACTGTTATTCAGCACTGCTGTTTCCTCAGATTGTCAGCTCTTGTGATCAGGCCTCTGCTCCTCGCTCCGGTCTCTCCTGTACAGTGAGGTCTCATTATACACCTGTATAAGGATCTAGTGACGCAGTGTAGACTGTTATTCAGCATTGATGTTTCCTCAGATTGTCAGCTCTTGTGATCAGGCCCCTGCTCCTCTCCTCCGGTCTCTCCTGTACAGTGAGGCCTCATTATACACCTGTATAAGGATTTAGTGACGCAGTGTAGACTGTTATTCAGCATTGCTGTTTCTTCAGATTGTCAGCTCTTGTGATCAGGCCTCTGCTCCTCGCTCCGGTCTCTCCTGTACAGTGAGGCCTCATTATACCCCTGTATAAGGATCTAGTGACGCAGTGTAGACTGTTATTCAGCATTGCTGTGTCCTCAGATTGTCAGCTCTTGTGATCAGGCCCCTGCTCCTCTCTCTGGTCTCTCCTGTACAGTGAGGCCTCATTATACCCCTGTATAAGGATCTAGTGGCGCAGTGTAGACTGTTATTCAGCATTACTGTGTCCTCAGATTGTCAGTTGTGATCAGGCCCCTGCTCCTCACTCCGGTCTCTCCTGTACAGTGAGGCCTCATTATACTCCTGTATAAGGATCTAGTGACACAGTGTAGACTGTTATTCAGCATTGCTGTGTCCTCAGATTGTCAGCTCTTGTGATCAGGCCCCGGCTCCTCTCTCCGGTCTCTCCTGAACAGTTAGGCCTCCTTATACCCCTGTATAAGGATTTAGTGACACAGTGTAGACTGTTATTCAGCATTACTGTGTCCTCAGATTGTCAGTTGTGATCAGGCCCCTGCTCCTCACTCCGGTCTCTCCTGTACAGTGAGGCCTCCTTATACCCCTGTATAAGGATCTAGTGACGCAGTGTAGACTGTTATTCAGCATTGCTGTGTCCTCAGATTGTCAGCTCTTGTGATCAGGCCCCGGCTCCTCGCTCCGGTCTCTCCTGTACAGTTAGGCCTCATTATACCCCTGTATAAGGATCTAGTGGCGCAGTGTAGACTGTTATTCAGCATTACTGTGTCCTCAGATTGTCAGTTGTGATCAGGCCCCTGCTCCTCACTCCGGTCTCTCCTGTACAGTGAGGCCTCATTATACTCCTGTATAAGGATCTAGTGACGCAGTGTAGACTGTTATTCAGCATTGCTGTGTCCTCAGATTGTCAGCTCTTGTGATCAGGCCCCGGCTCCTCGCTCCGGTCTCTCCTGTACAGTTAGGCCTCATTATACCCCTGTATAAGGATCTAGTGACGCAGTGTAGACTGTTATTCAGCATTACTGTGTCCTCAGATTGTCAGTTGTGATCAGGCCCCTGCTCCTCGCTCCGGTCTCTCCTGTACAGTGAGGCCTCCTTATACCCCTGTATAAGGATCTAGTGACACAGTGTAGACTGTTATTCAGCATTGCTGTGTCCTCAGATTGTCAGCTCTTGTGATCAGGCCCCGGCTCCTCGCTCCGGTCTCTCCTGTACAGTTAGGCCTCATTATACCCCTGTATAAGGATCTAGTGACGCAGTGTAGACTGTTATTCAGCATTACTGTGTCCTCAGATTGTCAGTTGTGATCAGGCCCCTGCTCCTCACTCCGGTCTCTCCTGTACAGTGAGGCCTCATTATACCCCTGTATAAGGATCTAGTGACACAGTGTAGACTGTTATTCAGCATTGCTGTGTCCTCAGATTGTCAGCTCTTGTGATCAGGCCCCGGCTCCTCGCTCCGGTCTCTCCTGTACAGTTAGGCCTCATTATACCCCTGTATAAGGATCTAGTGACGCAGTGTAGACTGTTATTCAGCATTACTGTGTCCTCAGATTGTCAGTTGTGATCAGGCCCCTGCTCCTCGCTCCGGTCTCTCCTGTACAGTGAGGCCTCCTTATACCCCTGTATAAGGATCTAGTGACACAGTGTAGACTGTTATTCAGCATTGCTGTGTCCTCAGATTGTCAGCTCTTGTGATCAGGCCCCGGCTCCTCGCTCCGGTCTCTCCTGTACAGTTAGGCCTCATTATACCCCTGTATAAGGATCTAGTGACGCAGTGTAGACTGTTATTCAGCATTGCTGTTTCCTCAGATTGTCAGCTCTTGTGATCAGGCCTCTGCTCCTCGCTCCGGTCTCTCCTGTACAGTGAGGGCCTCATTATACTCCTGTATAAGGATCTAGTGACGCAGTGTAGACTGTTATTCAGCATTGCTGTGTCCTCAGATTGTCAGCTCTTGTGATCAGGCCCCTGCTCCTCGCTCCAGTCTCTCCTGTACAGTGAGGCCTCATTATACCCCTGTATAAGGATCTAGTGACGCATTGTAGACTGTTATTAAGCATTGCTGTGTCCTCAGATTGTCAGCTCCTGTGATCAGGCCTCTGCTCCTCGCTCCGGTCTCTCCTGTACAGTGAGGCCTCATTATACCCCTGTATAAGGATCTAGTGACACAGTGTAGACTGTTATTCAGCATTGCTGTGTCCTCAGATTGTCAGCTCTTGTGATCAGGCCTCTGCTCCTCGCTCCGGTCTCTCCTGTACAGTGAGGCCTCATTATACCCCTGTATAAGGATCTAGTGACGCAGTGTAGACTGTTAT
Organism: Dendrobates tinctorius; assembly: GCF_039654945.1. Taxonomy (NCBI): domain Eukaryota; kingdom Metazoa; phylum Chordata; class Amphibia; order Anura; family Dendrobatidae; genus Dendrobates; species Dendrobates tinctorius. Next base: position 17,771,552 of record NW_027361731.1, on the reverse strand, counting down.
TCAGCATTGCTGTTTCCTCAGATTGTCAGCTCTTGTGATCAGGCCCCGGCTCCTCGCTCAGGTCTCTCCTGTAAAGTTAGGGCCTCATTATACCCCTGTATAAGGATCTAGTGACGCAGTGTAGACTGTTATTCAGCATTGCTGTCTCCTCAGATTGTCAGCTCTTGTGATCAGGCCCCTGCTCCTCGCTCCGGTCTCTCCTGTACAGTGAGGCCTCATTATACCCCTGTATAAGGATCTAGTGACGCAGTGTAGACTGCTATTCAGCACTGCTGTTTCCTCAGATTGTCAGCTCTTGTGATCAGGCCCCTGCTCCTCGCTCCGGTCTCTCCTGTACAGTGAGGCCTCATTATACACCTGTATAAGGATCTAGTGACGCAGTGTAGACTGTTATTCAGCATTGCTGTTTCTTCAGATTGTTAGCTCTTGTGATCAGGCCCCTGCTCCTCTCTCCGGTCTCTCCTGTACAGTGAGGCCTCATTATACCCCTGTATAAGGATCTAGTGGCGCAGTGTAGACTGTTATTCAGCATTGCTGTCTCCTCAGATTGTCAGCTCTTGTGATCAGGCCCCTGCTCCTCGCTCCGGTCTCTCCTGTACAGTGAGGCCTCAGTATACCCCTGTATAAGGATCTAGTGACGCAGTGTAGACAGTTATTCAGCATTGCTGTCTCCTCAGATTGTCAGCTCCTGTGATCAGGCCTCTGCTCCTCGCTCCGGTCTCTCCTGTACAGTGAGGCCTCATTATACCCCTGTATAAGGATCTAGTGACGCAGTGTAGACTGCTATTCAGCACTGCTGTGTCCTCAGATTGTCAGCTCTTGTGATCAGGCCCCTGCTCCTCTCTCCGCTCTCTCCTGTACAGTGAGGCCTCATTATACCCCTGTATAAGGATCTAGTGGCGCAGTGTAGACTGTTATTCAGCATTGCTGTCTCCTCAGATTGTCAGCTCTTGTGATCAGGCCCCTGCTCCTCGCTCCGGTCTCTCCTGTACAGTGAGGCCTCATTATACCCATGTATAAGGATCTAGTGACGCAGTGTAGACTGTTACTCAGCATTGCTGTCTCCTCAGATTGTCAGCTCTTGTGATCAGGCCCCGGCTCCTCGCTCCGGTCTCTCCTGTACAGTGAGGCCTCATTATACCCATGTATAAGGATCTAGTGATGCAGTGTAGACTGTTACTCAGCATTGCTGTCTCCTCAGATTGTCAGCTCTTGTGATCAGGCCCCTGCTCCTCGCTCCGGTCTCTCCTGTACAGTGAGGCCTCATTATACCCATGTATAAGGATCTAGTGACGCAGTGTGGACTGTTACTCAGCATTGCTGTCTCCTCAGATTGTCAGCTCTTGTGATCAGGCCCCTGCTCCTCGCTCCGGTCTCTCCTGTACAGTGAGGCCTCATTATACCCCTGAATAAGGATCTAGTGACGCAGTGTAGACTGTTATTCAGCACTGCTGTTTCCTCAGATTGTCAGCTCTTGTGATCAGGCCTCTGCTCCTCGCTCCGGTCTCTCCTGTACAGTGAGGCCTCATTATACCCCTGTATAAGGATCTAGTGATGCAGTGTAGACTGTTATTCAGCACTGCTGTTTCCTCAGATTGTCAGCTCTTGTGATCAGGCCTCTGCTCCTCGCTCCGGTCTCTCCTGTACAGTGAGGTCTCATTATACACCTGTATAAGGATCTAGTGACGCAGTGTAGACTGTTATTCAGCATTGATGTTTCCTCAGATTGTCAGCTCTTGTGATCAGGCCCCTGCTCCTCTCCTCCGGTCTCTCCTGTACAGTGAGGCCTCATTATACACCTGTATAAGGATTTAGTGACGCAGTGTAGACTGTTATTCAGCATTGCTGTTTCTTCAGATTGTCAGCTCTTGTGATCAGGCCTCTGCTCCTCGCTCCGGTCTCTCCTGTACAGTGAGGCCTCATTATACCCCTGTATAAGGATCTAGTGACGCAGTGTAGACTGTTATTCAGCATTGCTGTGTCCTCAGATTGTCAGCTCTTGTGATCAGGCCCCTGCTCCTCTCTCTGGTCTCTCCTGTACAGTGAGGCCTCATTATACCCCTGTATAAGGATCTAGTGGCGCAGTGTAGACTGTTATTCAGCATTACTGTGTCCTCAGATTGTCAGTTGTGATCAGGCCCCTGCTCCTCACTCCGGTCTCTCCTGTACAGTGAGGCCTCATTATACTCCTGTATAAGGATCTAGTGACACAGTGTAGACTGTTATTCAGCATTGCTGTCTCCTCAGATTGTCAGCTCTTGTGATCAGGCCCCTGCTCCTCGCTCCGGTCTCTCCTGTACAGTGAGGCCTCATTATACCCATGTATAAGGATCTAGTGACGCAGTGTAGACTGTTACTCAGCATTGCTGTCTCCTCAGATTGTCAGCTCTTGTGATCAGGCCCCGGCTCCTCGCTCCGGTCTCTCCTGTACAGTGAGGCCTCATTATACCCATGTATAAGGATCTAGTGACGCAGTGTAGACTGTTACTCAGCATTGCTGTCTCCTCAGATTGTCAGCTCTTGTGATCAGGCCCCTGCTCCTTGCTCCGGTCTCTCCTGTACAGTGAGGCCTCATTATACCCATGTATAAGGATCTAGTGACGCAGTGTAGACTGTTACTCAGCATTGCTGTCTCCTCAGATTGTCAGCTCTTGTGATCAGGCCCCTGCTCCTCGCTCCGGTCTCTCCTGTACAGTGAGGCCTCATTATACCCCTGAATAAGGATCTAGTGACGCAGTGTAGACTGTTATTCAGCACTGCTGTTTCCTCAGATTGTCAGCTCTTGTGATCAGGCCTCTGCTCCTCGCTCCGGTCTCTCCTGTACACTGAGGCCTCATTATACCCCTGTATAAGGATCTAGTGATGCAGTGTAGACTGTTATTCAGCACTGCTGTTTCCTCAGATTGTCAGCTCTTGTGATCAGGCCTCTGCTCCTCGCTCCGGTCTCTCCTGTACAGTGAGGTCTCATTATACACCTGTATAAGGATCTAGTGACGCAGTGTAGACTGTTATTCAGCATTGATGTTTCCTCAGATTGTCAGCTCTTGTGATCAGGCCCCTGCTCCTCTCCTCCGGTCTCTCCTGTACAGTGAGGCCTCATTATACACCTGTATAAGGATTTAGTGACGCAGTGTAGACTGTTATTCAGCATTGCTGTTTCTTCAGATTGTCAGCTCTTGTGATCAGGCCTCTGCTCCTCGCTCCGGTCTCTCCTGTACAGTGAGGCCTCATTATACCCCTGTATAAGGATCTAGTGACGCAATGTAGACTGTTATTCAGCATTGCTGTGTCCTCAGATTGTCAGCTCTTGTGATCAGGCCCCTGCTCCTCTCTCTGGTCTCTCCTGTACAGTGAGGCCTCATTATACCCCTGTATAAGGATCTAGTGGCGCAGTGTAGACTGTTATTCAGCATTACTGTGTCCTCAGATTGTCAGTTGTGATCAGGCCCCTGCTCCTCACTCCGGTCTCTCCTGTACAGTGAGGCCTCATTATACTCCTGTATAAGGATCTAGTGACACAGTGTAGACTGTTATTCAGCATTGCTGTGTCCTCAGATTGTCAGCTCTTGTGATCAGGCCCCGGCTCCTCGCTCCGGTCTCTCCTGTACAGTTAGGCCTCCTTATACCCCTGTATAAGGATCTAGTGACACAGTGTAGACTGTTATTCAGCATTGCTGTGTCCTCAGATTGTCAGCTCTTGTGATCAGGCCCCGGCTCCTCGCTCCGGTCTCTCCTGTACAGTTACGCCTCATTATACCCCTGTATAAGGATCTAGTGACGCAGTGTAGACTGTTATTCAGCATTACTGTGTCCTCAGATTGTCAGTTGTGATCAGGCCCCTGCTCCTCGCTCCGGTCTCTCCTGTACAGTGAGGCCTCCTTATACCCCTGTATAAGGATCTAGTGACACAGTGTAGACTGTTATTCAGCATTGCTGTGTCCTCAGAATGTCAGCTCTTGTGATCAGGCCCCGGCTCCTCGCTCCGGTCTCTCCTGTACAGTTAGGCCTCATTATACCCCTGTATAAGGATCTAGTGACGCAGTGTAGACTGTTATTCAGCATTACTGTGTCCTCAGATTGTCAGTTGTGATCAGGCCCCTGCTCCTCACTCCGGTCTCTCCTGTACAGTGAGGCCTCATTATACCCCTGTATAAGGATCTAGTGACACAGTGTAGACTGTTATTCAGCATTGCTGTGTCCTCAGATTGTCAGCTCTTGTGATCAGGCCCCGGCTCCTCGCTCCGGTCTCTCCTGTACAGTTAGGCCTCATTATACCCCTGTATAAGGATCTAGTGACGCAGTGTAGACTGTTATTCAGCATTACTGTGTCCTCAGATTGTCAGTTGTGATCAGGCCCCTGCTCCTCGCTCCGGTCTCTCCTGTACAGTGAGGCCTCATTATACCCCTGTATAAGGATCTAGTGACGCAGTGTAGACTGTTATTCAGCATTACTGTGTCCTCAGATTGTCAGTTGTGATCAGGCCCCTGCTCCTCGCTCCGGTCTCTCCTGTACAGTGAGGCCTCCTTATACCCCTGTATAAGGATCTAGTGACACAGTGTAGACTGTTATTCAGCATTGCTGTGTCCTCAGATTGTCAGCTCTTGTGATCAGGCCCCGGCTCCTCGCTCCGGTCTCTCCTGTACAGATATGCCTCATTATACCCCTGTATAAGGATCTAGTGACGCAGTGTAGACTGTTATTCAGCATTGCTGTTTCCTCAGATTGTCAGCTCTTGTGATCAGGCCTCTGCTCCTCGCTCCGGTCTCTCCTGTACAGTGAGGGCCTCATTATAGTCCTGTATAAGGATCTAGTGACGCAGTGTAGACTGTTATTCAGCATTGCTGTGTCCTCAGATTGTCAGCTCTTGTGATCAGGCCCCTGCTCCTCGCTCCAGTCTCTCCTGTACAGTGAGGCCTCATTATACCCCTGTATAAGGATCTAGTGACGCATTGTAGACTGTTATTAAGCATTGCTGTGTCCTCAGATTGTCAGCTCCTGTGATCAGGCCTCTGCTCCTCGCTCCGGTCTCTCCTGTACAGTGAGGCCTCATTATACCCCTGTATAAGGATCTAGTGACACAGTGTAGACTGTTCTTCAGCATTGCTGTGTCCTCAGATTGTCAGCTCTTGTGATCAGGCCTCTGCTCCTCGCTCCGGTCTCTCCTGTACAGTGAGGCCTCATTATACCCCTGTATAAGGATCTAGTGACGCAGTGTAGACTGTTATTCAGCATTGCTGTGTCCTCAGATTGTCAGCTCTTGTGATCAGGCCCCGGCTCATCGCTCAGGTCTCTCCTGTAAAGTTAGGGCCTCATTATACCCCTGTATAAGGATCTAGTGACGCAGTGTAGACTGTTATTCAGCATTGCTGTCTCCTCAGATTGTCAGCTCTTGTGATCAGGCCCCTGCTCCTCGCTCCGGTCTCTCCTGTACAGTGAGGCCTCATTATACCCCTGTATAAGGATCTAGTGACGCAGTGTAGACTGCTATTCAGCACTGCTGTTTCCTCAGATTGTCAGCTCTTGTGATCAGGCCCCTGCTCCTCGCTCCGGTCTCTCCTGTACAGTGAGGCCTCATTATACACCTGTATAAGGATCTAGTGATGCAGTGTAGACTGTTATTCAGCATTGCTGTTTCTTCAGATTGTCAGCTCTTGTGATCAGGCCCCTGCTCCTCTCTCCGGTCTCTCCTGTACAGTGAGGCCTCAGTATACCCCTGTATAAGGATCTAGTGACGCAGTGTAGACAGTTATTCAGCATTGCTGTCTCCTCAGATTGTCAGCTCCTGTGATCAGGCCTCTGCTCCTCGCTCCGGTCTCTCCTGTACAGTGAGGCCTCATTATACCCCTGTATAAGGATCTAGTGACGCAGTGTAGACTGCTATTCAGCACTGCTGTGTCCTCAGATTGTCAGCTCTTTTGATCAGGCCCCTGATCCTCTCTCCGGTCTCTCCTGTACAGTGAGGCCTCATTATACCCCTGTATAAGGATCTAGTGTCGCAGTGTAGACTGTTATTCAGCATTGCTGTCTCCTCAGATTGTCAGCTCTTGTGATCAGGCCCCTGCTCCTCGCTCCGGTCTCTCCTGTACAGTGAGGCCTCATTATACCCATGTATAAGGATCTAGTGACGCAGTGTAGACTGTTACTCAGCATTGCTGTCTCCTCAGATTGTCAGCTCTTGTGATCAGGCCCCGGCTCCTCGCTCCGGTCTCTCCTGTACAGTGAGGCCTCATTATACCCATGTATAAGGATCTAGTGACGCAGTGTAGACTGTTACTCAGCATTGCTGTCTCCTCAGATTGTCAGCTCTTGTGATCAGGCCCCTGCTCCTCGCTCCGGTCTCTCCTGTACAGTGAGGCCTCATTATACCCCTGTATAAGGATCTAGTGACGCAGTGTAGACTGCTATTCAGCACTGCTGTGTCCTCAGATTGTCAGCTCTTGTGATCAGGCCCCTGATCCTCTCTCCGGTCTCTCCTGTACAGTGAGGCCTCATTATACCCCTGTATAAGGATCTAGTGGCGCAGTGTAGACTGTTATTCAGCATTGCTGTCTCCTCAGATTGTCAGCTCTTGTGATCAGGCCCCTGCTCCTCGCTCCGGTCTCTCCTGTACAGTGAGGCCTCATTATACCCATGTATAAGGATCTAGTGACGCAGTGTAGACTGTTACTCAGCATTGCTGTCTCCTCAGATTGTCAGCTCTTGTGATCAGGCCCCGGCTCCTCGCTCCGGTCTCTCCTGTACAGTGAGGCCTCATTATACCCATGTATAAGGATCTAGTGACGCAGTGTAGACTGTTACTCAGCATTGCTGTCTCCTCAGATTGTCAGCTCTTGTGATCAGGCCCCTGCTCCTCGCTCCGGTCTCTCCTGTACAGTGAGGCCTCATTATACCCATGTATAAGGATCTAGTGACGCAGTGTAGACTGTTACTCAGCATTGCTGTCTCCTCAGATTGTCAGCTCTTGTGATCAGGCCCCTGCTCCTCGCTCCGGTCTCTCCTGTACAGTGAGGCCTCATTATACCCCTGAATAAGGATCTAGTGACGCAGTGTAGACTGTTATTCAGCACTGCTGTTTCCTCAGATTGTCAGCTCTTGTGATCAGGCCTCTGCTCCTCGCTCCGGTCTCTCCTGTACAGTGAGGTCTCATTATACACCTGTATAAGGATCTAGTGACGCAGTGTAGACTGTTATTCAGCATTGATGTTTCCTCAGATTGTCAGCTCTTGTGATCAGGCCCCTGCTCCTCTCCTCCGGTCTCTCCTGTACAGTGAGGCCTCATTATACACCTGTATAAGGATTTAGTGACGCAGTGTAGACTGTTATTCAGCATTGCTGTTTCTTCAGATTGTCAGCTCTTGTGATCAGGCCTCTGCTCCTCGCTCCGGTCTCTCCTGTACAGTGAGGCCTCATTATACCCCTGTATAAGGTTCTAGTGACGCATTGTAGACTGTTATTCAGCATTGCTGTGTCCTCAGATTGTCAGCTCTTGTGATCAGGCCCCTGCTCCTCTCTCTGGTCTCTCCTGTACAGTGAGGCCTCATTATACCCCTGTATAAGGATCTAGTGGCGCAGTGTAGACTGTTATTCAGCATTACTGTGTCCTCAGATTGTCAGTTGTGATCAGGCCCCTGCTCCTCACTCCGGTCTCTCCTGTACAGTGAGGCCTCATTATACTCCTGTATAAGGATCTAGTGACACAGTGTAGACTGTTATTCAGCATTGCTGTGTCCTCAGATTGTCAGCTCTTGTGATCAGGCCCCGGCTCCTCGCTCCGGTCTCTCCTGTACAGTTAGGCCTCCTTATACCCCTGTATAAGGATCTAGTGACGCAGTGTAGACTGTTATTCAGCATTACTGTGTCCTCAGATTGTCAGTTGTGATCAGGCCCCTGCTCCTCACTCCGGTCTCTCCTGTACAGTGAGGCCTCCTTATACCCCTGTATAAGGATCTAGTGACGCAGTGTAGACTGTTATTCAGCATTGCTGTGTCCTCAGATTGTCAGCTCTTGTGATCAGGCCCCGGCTGCTCGCTCCGGTCTCTCCTGTACAGTTAGGCCTCATTATACCCCTGTATAAGGATCTAGTGGCGCAGTGTAGACTGTTATTCAGCATTACTGTGTCCTCAGATTGTCAGTTGTGATCAGGCCCCTGCTCCTCACTCCGGTCTCTCCTGTACAGTGAGGCCTCATTATACTCCTGTATAAGGATCTAGTGACGCAGTGTAGACTGTTATTCAGCATTGCTGTGTCCTCAGATTGTCAGCTCTTGTGATCAGGCCCCGGCTCCTCGCTCCGGTCTCTCCTGTACAGTTAGGCCTCATTATACCCCTGTATAAGGATCTAGTGACGCAGTGTAGACTGTTATTCAGCATTACTGTGTCCTCAGATTGTCAGTTGTGATCAGGCCCCTGCTCCTCACTCCGGTCTCTCCTGTACAGTGAGGCCTCATTATACCCCTGTATAAGGATCTAGTGACACAGTGTAGACTGTTATTCAGCATTGCTGTGTCCTCAGATTGTCAGCTCTTGTGATCAGGCCCCGGCTCCTCGCTCCGGTCTCTCCTGTACAGTTAGGCCTCATTATACCCCTGTATAAGGATCTAGTGACGCAGTGTAGACTGTTATTCAGCATTACTGTGTCCTCAGATTGTCAGTTGTGATCAGGCCCCTGCTCCTCGCTCCGGTCTCTCCTGTACAGTGAGGCCTCCTTATACCCCTGTATAAGGATCTAGTGACACAGTGTAGACTGTTATTCAGCATTGCTGTGTCCTCAGATTGTCAGCTCTTGTGATCAGGCCCCGGCTCCTCGCTCCGGTCTCTCCTGTACAGTTAGGCCTCATTATACCCCTGTATAAGGATCTAGTGACGCAGTGTAGACTGTTATTCAGCATTGCTGTTTCCTCAGATTGTCAGCTCTTGTGATCAGGCCTCTGCTCCTCGCTCCGGTCTCTCCTGTACAGTGAGGGCCTCATTATACTCCTGTATAAGGATCTAGTGACGCAGTGTAGACTGTTATTCAGCATTGCTGTGTCCTCAGATTGTCAGCTCTTGTGATCAGGCCCCTGCTCCTCGCTCCAGTCTCTCCTGTACAGTGAGGCCTCATTATACCCCTGTATAAGGATCTGATGACACATTGTAGACTGTTATTAAGCATTGCTGTGTCCTCAGATTGTCAGCTCCTGTGATCAGGCCTCTGCTCCTCGCTCCGGTCTCTCCTGTACAGTGAGGCCTCATTATACCCCTGTATAAGGATCTAGTGACACAGTGTAGACTGTTATTCAGCATTGCTGTCTCCTCAGATTGTCAGCTCTTGTGATCAGGCCTCGGCTACTCGCTCCGGTCTCTCCTGTACAGTGAGGCCTCATTATACCCCTGTATAAGGATCTAGTGACACAGTGTAGACTGTTATTCAGCATTGCTGTGTCCTCAGATTGTCAGCTCTTGTGATCAGGCCTCTGCTCCTCGCTCCGGTCTCTCCTGTACAGTGAGGCCTCATTATACCCCTGTATAAGGATCTAGTGACGCAGTGTAGACTGTTATTCAGCATTGCTGTCTCCTCAGATTGTCAGCTCTTGTGATCAGGCCCCGGCTCCTCGCTCCGGTCTCTCCTGTAAAGTTAGGGCCTCATTATACCCATGTATAAGGATCTAGTGACGCAGTGTAGACTGTTATTCAGCATTGCTGTCTCCTCAGATTGTCAGCTCTTGTGATCAGGCCCCTGCTCCTCGCTCCGGTCTCTCCTGTACAGTGAGGCCTCATTATACCCCTGTATAAGGATCTAGTGACGCAGTGTAGACTGTTATTCAGCATTGCTGTCTCCTCAGATTGTCAGCTCTTGTGATCAGGCCTCTGCTCCTCGCTCCGGTCTCTCCTGTACAGTGAGGCCTCATTATACCCCTGTATAAGGATCTAGTGACGCAGTGTAGACTGTTATTCAGCATTACTGTGTCCTCAGATTGTCAGTTGTGATCAGGCCCCCACTCCTCGCTCCGGTCTCTCCTGTACAGTGAGGCCTCATTATACCCCTGTATAAGGATCTAGTGACACAGTGTAGACTGTTATTCAGCATTGCTGTGTCCTCAGATTGTCAGCTCTTGTGATCAGGCCCCGGCTCCTCGCTCCGGTCTCTCCTGTACAGTTAGGCCTCATTATACCCCTGTATAAGGATCTAGTGACGCAGTGTAGACTGTTATTCAGCATTACTGTGTCCTCAGATTGTCAGTTGTGATCAGGCCCCTGCTCCTCGCTCCGGTCTCTCCTGTACAGTGAGGCCTCCTTATACCCCTGTATAAGGATCTAGTGACACAGTGTAGACTGTTATTCAGCATTGCTGTGTCCTCAGATTGTCAGCTCTTGTGATCAGGCCCCGGCTCCTCGCTCTGGTCTCTCCTGTACAGTTAGGCCTCATTATACCCCTGTATAAGGATCTAGTGACGCAGTGTAGACTGTTATTCAGCATTGCTGTTTCCTCAGATTGTCAGCACTTGTGATCAGGCCTCTGCTCCTCGCTCCGGTCTCTCCTGTACAGTGAGGGCCTCATTATACCCCTGTATAAGGATCTAGTGACGCAGTGTAGACTGTTATTCAGCATTGCTGTGTCCTCAGATTGTCAGCTCTTGTGATCAGGCCCCTGCTCCTCGCTCCAGTCTCTCCTGTACAGTGAGGCCTCATTATACCCCTGTATAAGGATCTAGTGACGCATTGTAGACTGTTATTAAGCATTGCTGTGTCCTCAGATTGTCAGCTCCTGTGATCAGGCCTCTGCTCCTCGCTCCGGTCTCTCCTGTACAGTGAGGCCTCATTATACCCCTGTATAAGGATCTAGTGACACAGTGTAGACTGTTATTCAGCATTGCTGTCTCCTCAGATTGTCAGCTCTTGTGATCAGGCCTCTGCTCCTCGCTCCGGTCTCTCCTGTACAGTGAGGCCTCATTATACTCCTGTATAAGGATCTAGTGACGCAGTGTAGACTGTTATTCAGCATTGCTGTCTCCTCAGATTGTCAGCTCTTGTGATCAGGCCCCGGCTCCTCGCTCCGGTCTCTCCTGTAAAGTTAGGGCCTCATTATACCCCTGTATAAGGATCTAGTGACGCAGTGTAGACTGTTATTCAGCATTGCTGTCTCCTCAGATTGTCAGCTCTTGTGATCAGGCCCCTGCTCCTCGCTCCGGTCTCTCCTGTACAGTGAGGCCTCATTATACCCCTGTATAAGGATCTAGTGACGCAGTGTAGACTGTTATTCAGCATTGCTGTCTCCTCAGATTGTCAGCTCTTGTGATCAGGCCCCGGCTCCTCGCTCCGGTCTCTCCTGTAAAGTTAGGGCCTCATTATACCCCTGTATAAGGATCTAGTGACGCAGTGTAGACTGTTATTCAGCATTGCTGTCTCCTCAGATTGTCAGCTCTTGTGATCAGGCCTCTGCTCCTCGCTCCGGTCTCTCCTGTACAGTGAGGCCTCATTATACCCCTGTATAAGGATCTAGTGACGCAGTGTAGACTGTTATTCAGCATTGCTGTCTCCTCAGATTGTCAGCTCTTGTGATCAGGCCCCTGCTCCTCGCTCCGGTCTCTCCTGTACAGTGAGGCCTCATTATACCCCTGTATAAGGATCTAGTAACGCAGTGTAGACTCTTATTCAGCATTGCTGTCTCCTCAGATTGTCAGCTCTTGTGATCAGGCCTCTGCTCCTCGCTCCGGTCTCTCCTGTACAGTGAGGCCTCATTATACCCCTGTATAAGGATCCAGTGACGCAGTGTAGACTGTTATTCAGCATTGCTGTTTCCTCAGATTGTCAGCTCTTGTGATCAGGCCCCTGCTCCTCGCTCCGGTCTCTCCTGTACAGTGAGGTCTCATTATACCCCTGTATAAGGATCTAGTGACGCAGTGTAGACTGTTATTCAGCATTGCTGTGTCCTCAGATTGTCAGCTCTTGTGATCAGGCCTCTGCTCCTCGCTCAGGTCTCTCCTGTACAGTGAGGCCTTATTATACCCCTGTATAAGGATCTAGTGATGCAGTGTAGACTGTTATTCAGCATTGCTGTGTCCTCAGATTGTCAGCTCTTGTGATCAGGCCCTGGCTCCTCGTTCCGGTCTCTCCTGTACAGTGAGGCCTCATTATACCCCTGTATAAGGATATAGTGACGCAGTGTAGACTGTTATTCAGCATTGCTGTGTCCTCAGATTGTCAGCTCTTGTGATCAGGCCCCTGCTCCACGCTCCGGTCTCTCCTGTACAGTGAGGCCTCATTATACTCCTGTATAAGGATCTAGTGACACAGTGTAGACTGTTATTCAGCATTGCTGTGTCCTCAGATTGTCAGCTCTTGTGATCAGGCCTCTGCTCCTCGCTCAGGTCTCTCCTGTACAGTGAGGCCTCATTATACCCCTGTATAAGGATCTAGTGACGCAGTGTAGACTGTTATTCAGCATTGCTGTCACCTCAGATTGTCAGCTCTTGTGATCAGGCCCCTGCTCCTCGCTCCGGTCTCTCCTGTACAGTGAGGCCTCATTATACCCCTGTATAAGGATCTAGTGACGCAGTGTAGACTGTTATTCAGCATTGCTGTCTCCTCAGATTGTCAGCTCTTGTGATCAGGCCCCAGCTCCTCGCTCCGGTCTCTCCTGTACAGTGAAGCCTCATTATACCCCTGTATAAGGATCTAGTGACGCAGTGTAGACTGTTATTCAGCATTGCTGTCTCCTCAGATTGTCAGCTCTTGTGATCAGGCCTCTGCTCCTCGCTCCGGTCTCTCCTGTACAGTGAAGCCTCATTATACCCCTGTATAAGGATCTAGTGACGCAGTGTAGACTGTTATTCAGCATTGCTGTTTCCTCAGATTGTCAGCTCTTGTGATCAGGCCCCTGCTCCTCGCTCTGGTCTCTCCTGTACAGTGAGGCCTCATTATACCGCTGTATAAGGATCTAGTGACGCAGTGTAGACTGTTATTCAGCATTGCTGTTTCCTCAGATTGTCAGCTCTTGTGATCAGGCCTCTGCTCCTCGCTCAGGTCTCTCCTGTACAGTGAGGCCTCATTATACCCCTGTATAAGGATCTAGTGACGCAGAGGCGTATCTAGGCTTCCTGGCACCCGGGGCAAGAATTTGGTTCGGCGCCCCCCCACATTAAGTACATATGCGACTTGCACTCTTAGCCATGTACTCACGAGCTGCTCTTACTAATGCTCTCAATGTTCAGTAAAAAACTGAAAGCAGGAAGAGAAGCTCGTTGTCAAGTATGAAAATCGCACATGAGTGAAGTGTCCGTGTGATGACTACTGGAACCTGTAGAGCTGAATCCTGACATTGCAGCTTCTGAATTCTCACAACGAATGCATTGCACACATTTAGGATTCTCCCTTGCTGATGTACAGTCATGTCAGCACAAGTATGTGATTTATATACTTCTGGCCACATTCCGACTAGACGTGCCCGGCCTCGCTCCGTTCATTATCATGGAGTGAGGCCACACACGTCTAGTCAGCATGTGACCGCATGTATGTAAATTACCGGCACGAGAGAATCCTGACAGCGTTCAGTGAGCACTGTGAGAATTCAGAAGTCTGCAGTCACATAGAATGACAGCAGACTCAGCACAAACCTGGACAGCCCCTTCAATGTTCCTAACAAATAAAAACATGAGAATTAGTCAGTAGCACAAATAACATTTACATCCAGGTACCTTATAGATGACGTCGTCTCTGGAGTCGTTCTCCTTTTCTTCTTCTTGTCCAAACCCCATGATGAGTTTTCTCATCCACAGCCGTCTCTGCAGACTTCCATCTTCTCCGGTCTTCTGCAGCAAATCTCCACCCGATCCCCTTAAAGATAGAAGTGTCATTATAATGCTCCTAAATACAAATATCTGCAATATGCTGTCACCTCACACTATTCCCCTCCTTCCTCATACTGTCTCCTCTATCATCCCTCTGTTCACAATACTGTCTCCTCATTTATTTAACCCCTCACTTTCTATACTGCCTGCTCAAACATACCCCTGACTCCCCATACTGTGTCCACATACGAGTACATTAACCTTTTTGCTCCCCATACTGTCTGCACCCAACCCCCATACTGGTTCCTCATACATACTCTGTGTCCTCAAATCTCCCCACACACATTAGATCCCCCCATCCCCACTCTAAATCCCTCACACACATTAAATAACCCCCCATCCACACTCCAAATCCCTCACACACATTAAATAACCCCCCATCCCCACTCCCAAATCCCCCCACACATTATGTACCCCCCCACTCCAAATCCCCCACACATTAAATAACCCCATCCCCACTCCCAAATCCCCCACACACATTATGTACTCCCCACTCCAAATCCCCCACATATTAACCCTATCCCTACTCATTAACCCCCACAAACAATAACCCCCATCCCCACTCAATAACCCCCATCCCCATTCATTAACCCGCCACACATTAACCCCCATCCCCACTCATTAACCCCCCACACATTAACCCCATCCCCACTCATTAACCCCCCACACATTAACCCCATCCCCACTCATTAACCCCCCACACATTAACCCCATCCCCACTCATTAACCCCCCCACACATTAACCCCATCCCCACTCTTTACCCCCCACACAGTAACCCCCATCCCCACTCATTAACCCCCCCACACATTAACCCCATCCCCACTCTTTACCCCCCACACAGTAACCCCCATCCCCACTTATTAACCCCACTACACATTAACCCCATCCCCACTCATTAACCCCCATCCCCACTCATTAACCCCCACTCATTAACCCCCCACACATTAATCCCCATCCCCACATTAACCTCATTTCCACTCATTAACCCCCCCACGCATTAACCCCATCCCCACTCATTAACCCCCATCGTCACACATTAACATCCCCCATCTTCGGTGGTTTCTTCAGCTCCACATTGGAGCACACTTACCACCAGCGCTGAGCGTTCACTCTGGGCGCCGGGGAGTGACGTCAGCAGCGTGATCACATGACATGTCACGCTGCTGACGTCGCTCTGGCCGGCGGTCAGAGCTGCAATTGTACTGGCGTCTATACAGGACACTGCGGACCGTTGCATTAGGCGGCCCGGACTGCGCCCCCTGCCGGCTGCGCCCGGAGCAACTGCCCCGGCTGCCCCCCCTAGATACGCCCCTGTAGTGACGCAGTGTAGACTGTTATTCAGCATTGCTGTCTCCTCAGATTGTCAGCTCTTGTGATCAGGTCCCCGCTCCTCGCTCTGGTCTCTCCTGTACTGTGAGGCCTCACTATACCCCGGTATAAGGATCTAGTGACGCAGTCTAGACTGTTATTCAGCATTGCTGTCTCCTCAGATTGTCAGCTCTTGTGATCAGGCCCCGGCTCCTCGCTCCGGTCTCTCGTGTACAGTGAGGCCTCATTATACCCCTGTATAAGGATCTAGTGACGCAGTGTAGACTGTTATTCAGCATTGCTGTGTCCTCAGATTGTCAGCTCTTGTGATCAGGCCCTGGCTCCTCGCACCGGTCTCTCCTGTACAGTGAGGCCTCATTATACCCCTGTATAAGGATCTAGTGACGCAGTGTAGACTGTTATTCAGCATTGCTGTCTCCTCAGATTGTCAGCTCTTGTGATCAGGCCTCTGCTCCTCGCTCCGGTCTCTCCTGTACAGTGAGGCCTCATTATACTCCTGTATAAGGATCTAGTGACGCAGTGTAGACTGTTATTCAGCATTGCTGTCTCCTCAGATTGTCAGCTCTTGTGATCAGGCCCTGGCTCCTCGCTCCGCTCTCTCCTGTACAGTGAGGCCTCATTATACACCTGTATAAGGATCTAGTGACGCAGTGTAGACTGTTATTCAGCATTACTGTGTCCTCAGATTGTCAGGTCTTGTGATCAGGCCCCGGCTCCTCGCTCCGGTCTCTCCTGTACAGTGAGGCCTCATTATACCCCTGTATAAGGATCTAGTGACGCAGTGTAGACTGTTATTCAGCATTGCTGTTTCCTCAGATTGTCAGCTCTTGTGATCAGGCCCCTGCTCCTCGCTCCGGTCTCTCCTGTACAGTGAGGCCTCATTATACCCCTGTATAAGGATCTAGTGACGCAGTGTAGACTGTTATTCAGCATTGCTGTGTCCTCAGATTGTCAGCTCTTGTGATCAGGCCCTGGCTCCTCGCACCGGTCTCTCCTGTACAGTGAGGCCTCATTATACTCCTGTATAAGGATCTAGTGACGCAGTGTAGACTGTTATTCAGCATTGCTGTCTCCTCAGATTTTCAGCTCTTGTGATCAGGCCCCCGCTCCTCGCTCCGGTCTCTCCTGTACAGTGAGGCCTCATTATACCCCTGTATAAGGATCTAGTGACACAGTGTAGACTGTTATTCAGCATTGCTTTTTCCTCAGATTGTCAGCTCTTGTGATCAGGCCCCTGCTCCTCGCTCTGGTCTCTCCTGTACAGTGAGGCCTCATTATACACCTGTATAAGGCTCTAGTGACGCAGTGTAGACTGTTATTCAGCATTGCTGTTTCCTCAGATTGTCAGCTCTTGTGATCAGGCCCCCGCTCCTCGCTCCGGTCTCTCCTGTACAGTGAGGCCTCATTATACCCCTGTATAAGGATCTAGTGACACAGTGTAGACTGTTATTCAGCATTGCTTTTTCCTCAGATTGTCAGCTCTTGTGATCAGGCCCCTGCTCCTCGCTCCGGTCTCTCCTGTACAGTGAGGCCTCATTATACACCTGTATAAGGCTCTAGTGACGCAGTGTAGACTGTTATTCAGCATTGCTGTTTCCTCAGATTGTCAGCTCCTGTGATCAGGCCCCGGCTCCTCGCTCCGGTCTCTCCTGTACAGTGAGGCCTCATTCTCCACCAGTATAAGGATCTAGTGACGCAGTGTAGACTGTTATTCAGCATTGCTGTCTCCTCAGATTGTCAGCTCTTGTGATCAGGCCCCTGCTCCTCTCTCCGGTCTCTCCTGTACAGAGAGGCCTCATTATACCCCTGTATAAGGATCTAGTGACGCAGTGTAGACTGTTAATCAGCATTGCTGTTTCCTCAGATTGTCAGCTCTTGTGATCAGGCCCCGGCTCCTCGCTCCGGTCTCTCCTGTACAGTGAGGCCTCATTATACCCCTGTATAAGGATCTAGTGACACAGTGTAGACTGTTATTCAGCATTGCTGTTTCCTCAGATTGTCAGCTCTTGTGATCAGGCCCCGGCTCCTCTCTCCATGCTCTCCTGTACAGTGAGGCCTCGTTATACCTCTGTATAAGGATCTAGTGACGCAGTGTAGACTGTTATTCAGCAATGCTGTGTCCTCAGATTGTCAGCTCTTGTGATCAGGCCCTGGCTCCTCGCTCCGGTCTCTCCTGTACAGTGAGGCCTCATTATACCCCTGTATAAGGATCTAGTGACGCAGTGTAGACTGTTATTCAGCATTGCTGTTTCCTCAGATTGTCAGCTCTTGTGATCAGGCCCCTGCTCCTCGCTCCGGTCTCTCCTGTACAGTGAGGCCTCATTATACACCTGTATAAGGATCTAGTGACGCAGTGTAGACTGTTATTCAGCATTGCTGTTTCCTCAGATTGTCAACTCTTGTGATCAGGCCCCTGCTCCTCGCTCCGGTCTCTCCTGTACAGTGAGGTCTCATTATACCCCTGTATAAGGATCTAGTGACGCAGTGTAGACTGTTATTCAGCATTGCTGTTTCCTCAGATTGTCAGCTCTTGTGATCAGGCCCCCGCTCCTCGCTCCGGTCTCTCCTGTACAGTGAGGCCTCATTATACACCTGTATAAGGATCTAGTGACGCAGTGTTGACTGTTTTTTTTTTTAGCATTGCTGTTTCCTCCGATTGTCAGCTCTTGTGGACAGGGCCCCTGCTCCTCGGGTGTAGTCCTAACATGTATTACTTTCTAATATGTGGCGTTTTTTGTCCTTTCTGAAGCAGTAAGTGCTGTGATAGTTATAAGATTATAATTCGAAAAATAAAGGCATGTTACACACACTGTACACACACACACTCTGTACACACACTACACACACACTGTACACACACACTGTACATACACACTGTACACGCACACTGTACACACACACACTGTACACACACTACACACACACTGTACACACACACTACACACACTGTACACATACACACTGTACACACACACTGTACACACACACAGTGTGTCTCTCCTGTGACATCCCCACCCTCATAATGGGAGACTTCAACATCCCCATTGCTCTTCCCCTCTCACCATCTGCTTCTCACCTTTTATCTATAACCTCCTCTTTCGACCTCTCACAGCATACTAACTCCCCCACGCATGAAGACGGAAACTCCCTCGACTTGGTCTTCTCCCGGCTTTGCTCAGTGGATGATTTCACAAACTCTCCTCTCCCGCTCTCTGACCACAACCTTCTATTATTCTCTATCAAGAACTGCCATCCCGCCCAGGTCACCCCCACTTTCCACACTTTTAGAAACTTACAGGCCATTAACACCCATAAACTTATGAAGAACTTGCAGTCATTGTTGGCCCCTGTCTCCCTCTCATGTCCTGATTCTGCACTGAAGCATTACAATGAAACACTTCAAAATGCCCTGGATGAAACTGCACCTCCTATACATAGAACAACTAGGCACAGACGGCGTCAACCCTGGCACACACTGCAAACACACTTCCTACAGCGGTGCTCCAGGTGTGCCGAACGTCTATGGAGAAAATCCAATCTACCCAAAGATTTCATCCATTATAAGTTTATGCTTAAAACATACAACACTGCTCTTCACCTCTCCAAACAAATGTATTTCAACACCCTCATTACCTCACTATCCAATAAGCCGAAACGTCTCTTTGACACTTTTCACACACACACAAGCACTGTACACACACTACGCACACACTGTACATACACACTGTACACACGCTACACACACTGTACACACACTGTACACACACTACACACACACACACTGTACACACAATACACACACACTGTACACACACACTACACGCACTGTACACACACACTGTACACACACACATACACTGTACACACACACTGTACACACACTACACACACACTGTACACACACTACACACACACTGTACACATACACACTGTACACACACTGTACATACACACTGTACACACACACACTGTACATACACACTGTACACACTCGAATTTGAATATGGGGGGCATTGATGTACATTTAATTGAAGTACATTTTTCAAAGTACAGGCAGTTATAACATGGCTGAATGTAACACGCATCTCTATTCTCTTCATACAGGTATTTCATTATTTCAAGCTACTTCCCTGAATCCTGCAGGTGTCCTATGTTATTCATGTTAGCTGTATATATAATGGTATATAGTTATTTCAACTTACTCTGCTTGTCCCCTTATGCTATGAGGTCGAGTAACTTTCCAAAGTGGTTTATGATCCATGTAGGCCTGGACACTTGTTTATCTGCTCACTACATTTATTGTGTTCTGTTGTCTCAACTTAGTTTGATTGATTGCTAAAGAGTGAAAAAAAAGTAAGAGATCTTAGAACTGGCCTCTTATATATTCAGACATAGCCTGGGGAAGCATTTATGCAGGGGGGTATTTATGTACATTTATCAAATTACGGGCAGTTATATCATGGCAGTTAGACAGGTAAGATAAATTAATAAATCTGTTCCATGTACATTTGGATTACAAAAAATATATACCATATGCATTTGCATAATTTATATCCTGGCTGTTGCATTCACTCACATCCACCACCCTTGCAGTAACTCTTTAAACTCCATCCATATTGGCCCCTCTGTCCTTTCCTCTATGTAAAGCAGTCACTCTCTTTTCACATTGCTATACAGCACAAATCCATTCATTCGCACCATCCAACACATGAGACACTCTCGCAAATCACTTAACCATCTGCTCACGCTTTCTATCCTCCTCCTAGTCGCAGGAGACATCTCTCCCAACCCTGGCCCCTCATGTTATAGTATATGAAAAAATATGAAATCTGTCACTCCCAATGGTAGAGAAAAGAATTTTCGTTTTATTCACAGCTTTAGTTTTCCACAAGACAATTATTGTGTCTAGCCCTTAAACGTTTCGGTCCTTAAAATGGACCTTCTTCAGACCTGGGAATAATCTTGTCAATGCTCACAAAAGACCTCGTGGGCCAGAGTAGCAGGGAGCAAATGTGAAAGAGCTGATCAAGTGGAGCTGTGAAGAGACATCTAATGAAAGTCGGCGCTATCCGGTGTATGTCATATCAATATGAAAAGGAGCGCTCCTCATGTTATAGTAAGTCGAACCCCTCAACTGCTACACTCAGAAACCCCTCTAATCTTATTAATATTCCATGCATGCCTTTTATCTTTTTTAATTGTGCCCTTTGGAATTCTCGCTCATTGTGTAATAAACTCTCCTTCATCCATGACTTCTTCCTTTCCAATTCTCTTAACTTTCTGGCTCTTATTGAAACCTGGATCCAGCAGTCAGACACCACTGCTGCTGCTGCTCTTTCATAAGGTGGACGACACTTCTCTCATACTCCAAGATCAGACAACAGAGCAGGTGGAGGCGTTGGTCTGCTCCTATCACCCAAATGTACCTTTCAGGTTATCCCTCAAGTATCCTCACTTGTCTTCCCTTCTTTCGAGGTCCATGCTGTCAGACTCTACGTCCCCTTCTTTATGTGAGTGGCGGTGGTGTATCGTCATCCGTGCCCCTCCCATCAGTTTCTCGATCACTTTGTCACCTGGCTTCCACACCATCTCTCCTGTGACATCCCCACCCTCATAATGGGAGACTTCAACATCCCCATTGCTCTTCCCCTCTCACCATCTGCTTCTCACCTTTTATCTATAACCTCCTCTTTCGACCTCTCACAGCATACTAACTCCCCCACGCATGAAGACGGAAACTCCCTCGACTTGGTCTTCTTCCGGCTTTGCTCAGTGGATGATTTCACAAACTCTCCTCTCCCGCTCTCTGACCACAACCTTCTATTATTCTCTATCAAGAACTGCCATCCCGCCCAGGTCACCCCCACTTTCCACACTTTTAGAAACTTACAGGTCATTAACACCCATAAACTTATGAAGAACTTGCAGTCATTGTTGGCCCCTGTCTCCCTCTCATGTCCTGATTCTGCACTGAAGCATTACAATGAAACACTTCAAAATGCCCTGGATGAAACTGCACCTCCTATACATAGAACAACTAGGCACAGACGGCGTCAACCCTGGCACACACTGCAAACACACTTCCTACAGCGGTGCTCCAGGTGTGCCGAACGTCTGTGGAGAAAATCCAATCTACCCAAAGATTTCATCCATTATAAGTTTATGCTTAAAACATACAACACTGCTCTTCACCTCTCCAAACAAACCTATTTCAACACCCTCATTACCTCACTATCCAATAAGCCGAAACGTCTCTTTGACACTTTTCATTTCCTACTCAACCCAAGAGTGCAGGCCCAAACCACGGATCTCCACGCTGAAGATCTGGCTAATTATTTCAAAGTGTGAAACAGCAATAGAGAAATAATAAAACATAACTTTTAATAATATATATAAAAGCTACCTAAAGATAAAGTGAAATGAAAAAACACACTAAATCAATTGCCACAGACTATAACACGGAGTGTCTGTATATTTTCCACACCAGATCACTCAGAGTATATACATATGACTTTATGCTATGTCCAAAGTAGAGAAACCTGGACAGACAAATATTACTAGATAAAAGACAATGAGAATAACAACACAGTCTAATCATGAATGGTTACCTTATCAGAGGCATATACAGCCTCTATCCCATTTAGGTTTTAACAAGGAAATAACCCATTCATATCTAAGGAGGAGACATCAAAAAACAATAATCCATAAACACTCTGAGTAAAGGAAAGATCTCACCCATGCGTCTGGAAGATGCCCAAAATCAGATGTCCATCAGAGTCTGGTCAGGAAACAAGGCATTACCCTAGTCAAACCCCGTAGGAGCTAGCAGACCTGACACCCATGACTCCCGCCCTAACAAGGGCAGTCCACATCTGACCCTCATAGAATTAGCCATATAATGTCCCTATGCATCCCAACGCATTTCGTCATTTGGTGACTCTTCAGGGGATCTAGTTGCACATATTGCACACAAAACACAATAACTAGGCTACCTCCTTTGAAGCTAAGGAGTTTAATTATTTCAAAGAAAAAATTGCCCATATAAGACAGGAAATTATCTCCCAGTCCCCGCATACCATGCACTGTCCTCCCTCCCCCACTGCATCTAGCACATTCTCTGATTTTGAACCAGTAACAGAAGAAGAAGTAAACAGGCTCCTTGCATCTTCTCGCCCTACCACTTGCACCAGTGAACCCATTCCATCACATCTCCTCCAGTCCCTTTCCCCTGCTGTAACCACTCACCTAACAAAAATATTTAACCTCTCTCTCCCCTCCGGAATCTTTCCTTCCTCATTTAAGCATGCCATCATACAGCCATTACTTAAAAAACTATCCCTCGACCAAAACTGTGCCGCTAACTATAGACCTGTCTCTAATCTTCCCTTCATCTCTAAACTCCTGGAACGCCTGGTCCACTCCCGTCTGATCCGCTATCTCTTTGATAACTCTCTTCTCAACCCTCTCCAATCTGGTTTCCACTCTCTTCACTCTACTGAAACTGCCCTCACTAAAGTCTCTAATGATCTTCTAAAAGCTAAATCTAATGGTCTCTATTCCATGCTAATTCTCTTGGATCTCTCCGCAGCATTCAACACTGTGGATCATCAGCTCCTCCTCACTATGCTCCGTTCCATCGGCCTCAAGGACACCATTCTCTCCTGGTTCTCCTCCTATCTTTCTGAACGCTCATTTACTGGAGGATCGGTTCTAGGCCCCCTCCTCTTCTCTTTGTATACTGCCACCATTGGTCAAGCAATAAGTAGATTTGGGTTCCAGTACCATCTCTATGCTAATGACACCCAATTATACACTTCTGATATATCATGCCTGCCTTTTTGGAAAACACCAGTGATTGTCTTACCGCTGTCTCTAACATCATGTCCACCCTCTATCTGAAACTGAACCTGTCAAAAACTGAACACCTTGTGTTTCCTCCCTCTGCTAACCTACTTATGCCTGACATTGCCATTTCCGTGTGTGGTTCCACCATTACTTCCCAGCAACATGCCCGCTGTCTTTGGGTCATACTTGATTCTGAGCTTTCATTCACTCCCCACTTCCTATCACTGGCTCGCTCTTGTTATCTGCACCTCAAAAACATTTCTAGAATTCAACCCTTTATTACTTTCGACTGTAAAACTCTTACTGTTTCTCTTATTCATTCTCATCTGGACTATTGTAACTCTCTACTAATCGGTCTCCCTCTTACCGAACTCTCCCCTCTCCAATCTGTCCTGAATGCTGTAGCCAGGATCATATTCCTCACCAATCGTTATACCGATGCCTCTACCTTGTGCCAGTCATTACACTGGCTACCCGTCTACTCCAGAATTCTGTATAAACTTATTACCCTCACCCACAAAGCTCTCCATGGCTCAGCACCACCCTACATCTCCTCCCTTGTCTCTGTCTACCACCCTACCCGTGCCATCCGATTTGCTAATGACCCGAGGTTAACATCCTCAATAATCAGAACCTCCCACTCCCGTCTCCAAGACTTTTCACGTGCTGCGCCAATTCTTTGAAATGCACTACCCGCTGTTACGGTGTTGAGAGAAAAATAATGAAGCACCTGAAAGTGGACCCTCTGGGTCACGACTCCAGAACCCCCGAAGGCGTGTGCCCAGGTGAGGACCACCCCCTATACAGGGAGTGTTAGGGACAGGCCTCCGGGGGATAGAGCCGCAACTGCCGGAACCAAAGGGACGACTGAGGCAATAGGAAAAAGGCACTGATGTGGATGGCAGGCAGGCCACTGGGCAAGGCAGGGACCCAGTGGGGTACAGGACCGGAGAGCCAGAGGAGCACAGGACAGGAGGCTGTAACGGTAGAGAAGCACAAGATGTAGCACTGCAGATAACCGAGACAGAGAGGGGGAAAGCAGGAGGCAGGACAGAGGAGGGAAAGCCCTAGGGAGACTGGGACGGCAGAGTACAGAAAGACAGACCGAGAACCAGCAGGCAGTGGAACAGGCAGAACCAAGGCGCTAGCAAGCACGGACAGAGGACGAGAAAGGGCCTGAGGACGCAGCGAGCACTGCAGCAGACAGTGTCACCGCATAAGACAATCAGGCGTCTTACCTGAGCAGGCGCCGGGCATAAGTAGCGGTGGGGGCGGGGCCAGCGCGTCACCTTACCCATGGGGCCGCGCGATGTGTGCTCATGCCTGAAGCCGAGGGAGACGGAGGCCGGGCGCGGGAGGCGCCGAGAGGCAGGAGCGCGCTGGGCAGAGCGCGCAGAGAGGTAAGTAGGAGGAGCAGGGGCCGGTGCCATGACAGTACCCCCCTCTTTACGCCCCCTGCTCCTAATGTTGGAGAGGAACCATCTCATGATGCGGGGAGCATCAATATTCTCCTGGGGTTCCCATGATCTCTCCTCGGGACCAAAGCCCTTCCAATCAACCAAAAACAGAGTTTTCCCTTTAACAGTCTTTCTAGCCAAAATATCCCCTCAAATGTGTTATCCGCGCTACATGGTTGGGAGGTTAGAGAAGGTGCAGAATGAAAGTGGTTAAACATGGCTGGTTTAAGGAGAGACACATGGAAGGTGTTGGGAATCTTTACTGAGGCGGGTAATTTTAACTTGTAGGCCACGTTGTTGATCCGGCTTACGACCTCAAAGGGACCAATGTAACGCGGACCCAACTTGTAAGAGGGAATTTTCAACGTGATATATCGAGAAGCTAACCAAACCTTATCCCCAGGGCGAAATGGGGAAACGTCTAGCTGTCTCCTGTCGGCATACCGTTTCATTCTGAGGCTGGCACTCTCAAGGGCCCTTTTGGTCTCCCTCCAAATCCGAGAGAAGTCTATGGACATGGAATCCGCTGCCGGTACACCCGAGGTGGGGGACACGGGAAGAGGAATGCCGGGATGTTGACCAAAAACCACAAAAAAAGGAGATTTGGAAGAGGCTTCACTTGGATGGTTGTTGTAGGCGAATTCTGCCCAAGGAAGGAGAGAGACCCAGTCGTCGTGATGAGCATTGGAAAAGTGCCGAAGGTAAGATGTTAAGGCTTGATTGACTCGCTCGACTAGCCATTCGACTGAAGATGATAGGCTGAGGAGAAATCCAATGTTATCTTCAGTAATCTGCAGAGAGCTCGCCAAAAACGGGAGGTAAATTGGACTCCTCGATCCGAGACAATATGTTGAGGAAAACCATGAAGGCGAAAAATGTGATGCAAAAAGATCTTCGCCAATTCGGGAGCGGTAGGTAGACCAGGCAGAGCGATGAAGTGGGCCATTTTGGAAAATCGATCCACAACCACCAAAATCACAGTACATCGAGATGAAGGAGGCAAGTTAGTGACAAAATCCATGGCAATATGAGTCCATGGGTTTGCAGGTACTGGTAACGGATGCAGGAGTCCCGTGGGAGCATGCCGGTGAACCTTGTTCCGGGCGCAAGAAGGACAGGAGACAATAAAGTCTTGAACATCCTTGCGAAGCGAAGGCCACCAGTAATGGCGGGAGACAAGCTAGAGAGTCTTGTTAATTCCGGCATGTCCAGAGAATCTTCAAGAGTGACTCCAGCGTAAGACTTTTAATCGATCTCCACTTCGAACAAAGGTCTTACCAGATGGTGGGGAGACCAGGCTTACAGGGGCTACAGTAAGGATCTTGGCAGGGTCAATGAGATGGTTTGGACCCTCCTCCTTGTCAACAGACAGGAAGGACCGTGAAAGAGCATCCGCCTTGATGTTCTCCCCGGGTCGGAAGTGGAGCTCAAAGTCAAATCTCTCGAAAAACAGTGACGATCTGGCCTGTCGAGGGTTGAGCCTCTGGGCGGACTGAAGATAGGCCAAATTCTTGTGATCCGTAAAAATAATGAATGGGTGGAGAGCACCCTCGAGAAGATGGCGCCATTCCTCCAGAGCCATCTTTATGGCCAAGAGTTCTCTATCTCCAACGGCATAGTTACGTTCGGGAGCGGAGAAGGCCTTCGAAAAGAATCCACAAGTAAGAGTGCGGGCCGAGGAGGATTTCTGCAGGAGAACTGCTCCAGCTCCCACTGAGGATGCGTCCACCTCGAGGATGAATGGCTTGCTGGCATCCGGGCGATGAAGTACCGGAGACTTAGCGAATTCTTGCTTCAAGGTCGCGAAGGCGACTTCAGCTTCACAGGGCCAATGATTGGAATGTGCCCCTTTGCGGACAAGAGCTGAGATGGGTTTCGTCAAAGAAGAAAAATGAGGGATAAATTGCCTATAATAATTGGCAAAACCCAAAAACTGCTGAATTGCCTTGACTTCGGAGAGACGCAGCCAATTGAGAACTGCTGAGAATTTCTCAGGGTCCATCTCGAGACCCGAGTTTGAAACAATAAAACCAAGAAAAGGCAATGAAGTTTGCTCAAAGAGGCATTTCTCCAACTTGGCAAATAGATGGTTTTCTCTGAGACGTAGAAGGACTTGGCGGACGTCTCGGCGATGTGTGGCCAGATCAGGGGAGAAGACCAAGATGTCGTCTAGGTAGACCACGACGCAGGAGTAAAGGAGATCTCGAAAGACATCATTAACGAGTTCTTGGAATACTGCCGGTGCATTGCAAAGCCCAAAGGGCATAACCAGATACTCGTAGTGTCCATCGCGCGTGTTAAACGCCATCTTCCACTCGTCCCCGGAGCGTATGCGAACCAGGTTATAGGCCCCTCGAAGATCAAGCTTGGTGAATACACGTGCCCCTTTCAAGCGATCAAAAAGTTCAGAGATGAGTGGTAGTGGATATTTATTCTTCACCGTGATACGGTTTAAGCCACGATAGTTGATGCACGGGCGCAGGTACCCACCTTTCTTTTTTACGAAAAAGAAGCCTGCTCCTGCAGGGGACGAAGATTTCCGAATGAAGCCCCTAGCCAGGTTGTCCTGGATGTACTCAGACATGGCTTGGGTCTCTGCCGGAGAGAGAGGATAAATCCTACCACAGGGCGGAATGGTTCCAGGAACAAGCTCGATGGGGCAGTCGTAGGGACGGTGTGGAGGAAGAGTCTCAGCCTCTTTTTTGTCAAAAACATCCAAAAAATCATGGTACACCGATGGCAATCCATGGGGGACAAGGGAAGGACGGGGGTCACCTACGGGACGCACCG
The DNA here is from genome assembly GCF_039654945.1 of Dendrobates tinctorius. Taxonomy (NCBI): domain Eukaryota; kingdom Metazoa; phylum Chordata; class Amphibia; order Anura; family Dendrobatidae; genus Dendrobates; species Dendrobates tinctorius. The sequence goes on along the minus strand of NW_027361731.1, from coordinate 17,744,304 downwards.
ACAGCAGACACCGAGCCCGACAAGACTCCCCCCAGCGCAAGACGTTGCCATTGTGCCAATCTAAGGTGGGCTCGTGGAGTCGCAGCCAAGGAAGCCCAAGCAGGATAGGGTGAGAAATCCCTGCTAAGACGTAAAACGTAATCTTTTCCTTGTGCAGCGCCCCTATTTGCAATTCTACGTCGTGAGTAACTAGAGTAACCGTTTCCAGCAGAGGTCGACTGTTGTGAGTTCATTTTCCCCTTTGATGTCTGATGAACTCCCTCTGCTGGTGAAGAGAGGTAGTGAAATTGATTGGGATGGGAAGAACCTGTTATCTGAACAGGCGGAGTGTGATTGAACATCTGGAATTTCTGAGTGGATATAAGGCAGCCGACGCCCTGCAGGGTTTGCTGGTGATCCTTTCTTCTCTGAGCTCTGGCATCCAGTTTTAGTTCCTGTCTACTAAAAGATAAGTTTTGCCCTGCTATTTTTCCATGAGATTTTGTCTGGTTTCCTTAGTGTTTGTATTCAGCCAGTCCTGGTTGGGACTGGCTGAATTCCATTTTTGTCTCTGATCAGTTGATCTCTTTGCTCTGTTTTCAGAATATACCTGAGTGCTGATATAGTGATTTTGAAGTCGAGCGACTTCAGGGCCTTTTTTCCTATCAGACGGTTGGGACATTTTTGTAGGGTTTTTTGCGGATTGCAGCCAGCATCTTTTCTGTCCTGTCCTATCTAGTTAGTTGGGCCCCATCATTTGCTCAGCCTGTCTTTCTGTCTGTGTTTGTGTTTTCATCTGTTTTTCACCGACAATACATGTTGGGGGCTGTCTATTGCTTTGGGGTCTGCTCTAGGGCAGTTTAGATTCCCCTTTCCTTCTTTAGGCTTATGTAGTTCTCCGGCTGTGATGAGGGGTCTAGGGCACCGTAGGAACCCCCCACGGCTACTGTTAGTTGTGGTGAATAGGATCAGGGGTCTGCAATCTGATAGCTACCAACCTCTCCAGTTTTCTGGACTTAGCTTGTATTTTTGTTTTCTCCTCCGGTGACTCATTCATAACAGACTCACCAGCCATACCGCAGATTCTAGGGTACTCAACAGCAGGAAAGAATTATAAAAAAAAAAAAAAAAAAAAGAAGTGTCAGAATTGTTTTTTGTGTATATTTTTTCCTCTATTTCTCTGAGGCCGTAGGAGGAATTTTTTCTCAATGGAGATTGAGCAATTGTCTGATCGTGTGGAGCAGCTCACTGCTGAAGTGCAGGGAATTTCCGCCTACCTTGCTCATTCACATGCTGCTGAACCAAAGATCCCTACTCCTGATGTGTTTTATGGGGATTGGTCTAAATTTCTGAATTTTAAGAATAATTGTAAATTATTTTTTGCCTTGAAGCCTAACTCATCGGGGAGCTCGACGCAGCAGGTTAAAATTGTCATCTCTTTGCTGCGCGGCGATCCCCAGGATTGGGCGTTTTCTTTGAAACCTGATGATCCTATTCTGACTGATGTGAACACATTTTTTCAGGCCTTGGGGTTGTTGTATATGAACCTAATGCTATTGATCAGGCTGAAAAGGCCCTGTTGGCATTGAGCCAGGGTAAAGATTCTGCAGAGTTGTACTGTCAAAAATTCCGAAAGTGGGCGGTCCTTACTACCTGGAATGATGGTGCCTTGGCAGCTCTCTTTCGGAAGGGTTTGTCAGAAACCGTAAAAGATACTATGGTGGGATTTCCTGTTCCCTCTGGTCTTGACGATTCTATTTCATTAGCCATTCAGGTTGATCGGCGTTGGCGTGAACGCAAAACTGTACGAGAGGTGTTGCCACCTGTTGAACAAATGTCTGAACCTATGCAATGTGATAGAGTTTTGTCTAGGGCGCAACGTCAGGAGTTCAGAAGGCGTAATAAGCTGTGTTTTTTCTGTGGAGATGCCTCTCACATGATTTCTATCTGCCCTAAACGAGAGAAACGTTTTGCACAGATATTTGCTGTGGCTGGTGTTCAACCTAAGTTTCTTCTGGCAATTACTCTGATCTGCTCCCTGTCCACATTTTCCGCTAAGGCTTTTGTGGATTCGGGAGCAGCTCTGAACCTGATGGACTTGGATTTTGCTAAACGTTGTGGGTTTCCTATGACACCTCTGCGGACGCCTATCCCTTTGATGGGGTATTGATGCTACTCCTTTGGTGAAGAATAAACCTCAGTTTTGGACCCAGGTGGTAATGCGGGTCGCCCCAGACCATCAAGAAAATTGCAGATTTTTGGTGTTGCATAATTTGCATGATACCATCGTTCTGGGGTTTCCCTGGTTGCAAATCCATAATCCAGTTTTGGATTGGAAATCTGTGTCTGTGGTGAGTTGGGATTGTCTGTGTGCCCTTAGTGATGCTCCTGTTTTCTCCACCTCTCCCCAGTCGCATGATGTTCCTGACTATTTGGCTGATTTTTATGATGTATTTAGTGAGAATGAGTCTGCGTCTTTGCCTCCTCATAGGAGTTATGACTGTGCAATTGAGCTGAGCCCTGGGTGTAAATTTCCCAAGGGTCGACTTTTCAATTTATCTGTACCCGAGCACGAGGCTATGCGATCCTATATTAAGGAGTCATTGGAGAAGGGTCATATTAGACCATCCTCTTCACCCTTAGGTGCTGGGTTTTTTTTTTGTGGCCAAGAAAGATAGTTCATTAAGGCCTTGTATTGACTATCGTTCTCTCAACAAAATTACTGTTAAATAATCAGTATCCGTTACCCCTGATTTCTGATCTATTCTCCAGAGTTAAAGGTGCTTGCTGGTTTACCAAGCGTGACCTCAGGGGGGCGTATAATCTTATTCGCATTAAGCAGGGGGATGAATGGAAGACAGCATTTAATACTCCGGAGGGACATTTTGAGTACCTGGTGATGCCTTTTGGGCTCACTAATGCCCCTTCTGTCTTCCAGTGCTTCATGAATGATATTTTCCGAGATTTTGTGGATAAATTTTTGATCATCTATCTGGATGATATTTTGATCTTTTCCAAGGATTGGGACTCTCATGTGGAACATGTTCGGACTGTGTTCCGGATTTGGAGGGAGAATTCCCTGTATGTCAAGGGATCGAAATGCCTTTTTGGTGTACAGAGGATTTCATTTTTGGGATTTATTTTGTCTCCGTCAACTATTGAAATGGACCCGGCCAAGGTACAGGCCATTTATGATTGGGTTCAGCCCACTTCTTTGAAGGCCCTCCAGAAGTTTTTGGGTTTTGCTAATTTTTATCGTAAATTTATAGCTAATTTTTCTGGTATTGCCAAACCATTGACTGATTTGACTAAGAAGGGTGCTGATGTGCTGAATTGGTCTCCGGAGGCTGTTTCTTCCTTTCAGGAGCTGAAGCGAAGGTTCACTTCTGCCCCGGTTTTGCGGCAACCTGATGTCTCACTCCCGTTTCAGGTAGAGGTGGACACTTCTGAGATTGGTGCAGGAGCTGTTTTGTCCCAAAAAGATCCTGTAACATCAAAAATGAATCCCTGTGCTTTCTTTTCCCGAAAGTTCTCCCCATCTGAACGTAACTATGATGTGGGAATCGGGAACTGTTAGCCATGACATGGGCATTTGATGAGTGGAGACATTGGTTGGAGGGAGCTAAACATCAAGTCGTGGTCCTTACTGACCACAAGAATTTGATTTACCTGGAGTCGGCCAAACGCTTGAATCCTAGACAGGCTAGGTGGGCCTTGCTTTTCACACGTTTTGATTTTGTGGTCTCTTTTCTTCCGGGCACTAGGAATGTCAAGGCAGATGCCCTCTCTAGGAGTTTCTTTGCTGATTCTCCTATTGTGACCAAGCCTGCTACCATCTTAGGTGAGAGGGTAGTTCTTTCTGCCATCTCGCCCAATTTGAGACGTGCTCTGGAAGAGTTTCAGGAGGACAAACCTGAGCGTTGTCCCATTGGAAAACTGTATGTTCCTGACCAGTGGAGGAAGAGAGTGATGTCTGAGGTTCATTGCTCCGCATTGGCTGGTCATCCAGGTATTTTTGGTACTAGAGATTTGGTGAGTCGGTCTTTTTGGTGGCTCGCCTTGTCTCGTGATGTCAGGAATTTTGTGCAGTCCTGTGGGACTTGCTCCCGGTCTAAACATTGTTCTCGCTCTAGTGGGTTGTTGATGCCTTTGCCTGTGCCCAGGAGGCCATGGACCCATATTTCAATGGATTTTATCTCTGATATGCCTGTCTCTCAGAGAATGACTGTTATTTGGGTGATTTGTGATAGATTCTCTAAGATGGTCCATCTTGTACCACTCCCTAAGTTGCCGTCTTCCCCAGAGTTGGTGCCCTTGTTTTTGCAACAGGTGGTTCGCTTGCACGGGATTCCTGAGAACATTGTATCTGACAGAGGAGTTCAGTTTGTTTCTAGATTTTGGAGGACTTTCTGTTCCAAGCTGGGAATTCAGTTGTCCTTCTCCTCTGCGTTTCACCCTCAGACCAATGGGCAGACGGAGAGAACAAACCAGACTTTGGAGTCGTATTTGAGATGTTTTATTTCTGCTGATCAGGATGATTGGGTTTCATTTTTGCCCTTGGCCAAATTTGCTTTAAATAATAGAGCTAGTTCTGCCACTTTGATGTCACCTTTTTTTTGTAACTTTGGGTTTCATCCTCGATTCTCTTCAGGGCAGGTGGAGTCTTCTGCCTGCCCAGGTGTTGACACTGTGGTGGAGAGAATGCACCAGATCTGGGACCAAGTGGTGTATAAGTTGTCTCTCTCCCAGGAAAAGGCCCAGCGGTTTTCCAACCGGCATAGGACCATTGGTCCCCGGTTTAAGGTGGGTGATATGGTTTGGTTGTCATCAAAGAATATCTCTATGAAGGTGGCTTCTCCAAAGTTTAAACCTAGATTTATTGGACCTTACAAGATTTTGGAGATTCTTAATCCCGTCTCCTTTCGATTGGCTCTTCCTGTTACATTCAAGATCCATAACGTCTTTCATAAGTCTCTGTTAAAGAGGTTTGTTGAGCCAGTAGTTCCTGTGGTGGCACCTCCTGACCCTGTATTGGTTGAAGGTAATGTGGAATATGAAGTTGAGAAGATACTGGATTCTCGTCTGGTTACACGGAGACTCCAGTATTTGGTTAAATGGAAGGGTTATGGCCAGGAGGATAATTCTTGGGTCCCTGCATCCGATATTCATGCCAAAAGATTGGTTCGTGCTTTTCATCCGGCCCATCCTGATCGCCCTGGTGGCGTGGATGAGGGTTCGGTGACCCCCTCCTCAAGGAGGAGGTACTGTTGTGAGTTAATTTTCCCCTTCACCTTTGATGTCTGATGAACTCCCTCTGCTGGTGAAGAGAGGTAGTGAAATTGATTGGGATGGGAAGAACCTGTTATCTGAACAGGCGGAGTGTGATTGGACATCTGGAATTTCTGAGTGGATATAAGGCAGCCGACGCCCTGCAGGGTTTGCTGGTGATCCTTTCTTCTCTGAGCTCTGGCATCCAGTTTTAGTTCCTGTCTACTAAAAGCTAAGTTTTGCCCTGCTATTTTTCCATGAGATTTTGTCTGGTTTCCTTAGTGTTTGTATTCAGCCAGTCCTGGTTGGGACTGGCTGAATTCCATGTTTGTCTCTGATCAGTTGATCTCTTTGCTCTGTTTTCAGAATATACCTGAGTGCTGATATAGTGATTTTGAAGTCGAGCGACTTCAGGGCCTTTTTTCCTATCAGACGGTTGGGACATTTTTGTAGGGTTTTTTGTGGATTGCAGCCAGCATCTTTTCTGTCCTGTCCTATCTAGTTAGTTGGGCCCCATCATTTGCTCAGCCTGTCTTTCTGTCTGTGTTTGTGTTTTCATCTGTTTTTCACCGACAATACATGTTGGAGGCTGTCTATTGCTTTGGGGTCTGCTCTGGGGCAGTTTAGATTTCCCCTTTCCTTCTTTAGGCTTATGTAGTTCTCCGGCTGTGATGAGGGGTCTAGGGCACCGTAGGAACCCCCCACGGCTACTGTTCGTTGTGGTGAATAGGATCAGGGGTCTGCAATCTGATAGCTACCAACCTCTCCGGTTATCTGGACTTAGCTTGTATTTTTGTTTTCTCCTCCTCCGGTGACTGATTCATAACAGTCGACCATCTACGGAGGCGAGAACTAGCGGTTTTTGCAAAGCCCTCACGGGAACAGAAAACTTATTAACCTCGTCTAGCCTAATGAAATTCCCGGCGGCACCCGAGTCTAGATAGGCCACCAGGGAAGCCCGCTTCCCACCAACATGTAAGAGGACAGACAAAGTGAGGGGGAGAGAGGTATCATATACACCTAGGGAGGCCTCTCTTACCTGGCTTAGGCGGAGAAGTTTTCCGGACGTTCCGGACAGGTTCGGATGAGATGGGAGCCACTACCGCAGTAGAAACATTGACCATGGAGACTCCTCTCCTTGCGACACTGGTCAGAGAGCTTTAGGCGATCCACCTGCATAGGTTCGGGTGCCGGAGGTGCAGGGAGACTCCTAGGTCGAGGACTAGGTGTCCTGCGGACAGAAGAAAATGGACAGAGGGGCCCTTCTCTCCCTAGCACGCTCTTGAAAGCGGAGGTCAATTCACGTAGCTAGCAAGATCAAATCCTCGAGAGCCGTTGGGGTGTCACTACCAGCGAGCTCATCCTTTATATGACTAGAGAGGCCTCGCCAGAAGGCGCCCGCCAAGGCTTCATTATTCCAACCTAAGTCTGAGGAGAGAGTCCTGAACTGGATAGCATACTGGCCTACCGTTAAAGAACCCTGACATAGGTTAAATAAAGCCTCAGTTGTGGAGGCTAAACGGCCCGGTTCGTCGAAAACGCGACAAAATGTATCCAAAAAAAAAAAAGCTGAGTAACTACTGGGTCATCACGTTCCCAGAGCGGATTGACCCAAGCCAAGGCGTCCCCCTCATGATGAGAGATGATGAAGGCCACTTTGGCTCGGTCAGTGGGATACTGCTGGGGCAGCAGTTCAAAATGGAGACGGCACTGATTTAAAAAACCTTGACATAACTTGGCGTCTCCGCTATATCTTGGTGGTTTGGCCAACCGCGGAGGAGGATGGGAACTAGCGGCTGGGGGAGCAGATGCGGCCGAGTGCAGAACGAGCAACCGCCCGTCCACCGAGGCCATGTAGCTGAGGATATGCGACTGGGTGTCACGCTGCTGCGCCAATTCCTGTTGCAAGCCAGCCAACCGGGTAGCGTTTCCAGGGTCAGAGGACTGGAGAGCGGACAGGCGTGAGTCCATAGTTTTCATGAAGGACATCATGCGTGTCTGATTCTCCCGAAGGAAAACTAACTCCTTCTGCGCGGCCGAGGCTCCAGCGGGGTCCATGGCCTGATTGTGCTGTTACGGTGTTGAGAGAAAAATAACGAAGCACCTGAAAGTGGACCCTCTGGGGGGGACAGATCACAGAGCGGTGACACAAAGATCACAGGGGTACATATAGCTGGGGGGCACATAGCTTTGGATGACAGACACAGGGGACACATGGGAGCACAAACATCACAGGGGGTACATAGCAGGGGGGCACATAGATAACAGGGGGCACAAAGCTGGGAGCCACAGATATCACAGGGGTGCACATAGCTGGGGGCACAGATCATGGGGGGCATATACTGTAGCTAGGTGGCACAGATCACGGGGAAAAAAAATCACAGGGAGCACATAGATCACAGGGGACACAAAGCTGGGAGCCAAATATATCACAGGGGTGCACATAGCTGGGGGCATAGAGATCAAGGGGGGCATATAGCTGGAGGGCACAGATCACAGGGGGCATAGATATCACATGGGGAAACAGCTGGGGGCACAGAGATCACAGGGGGGCATATAGCTGGGGTGGCACGGATCACAGGGGGGCACATAGCTGGAGGGCACAGATCACGGGATATATAGGTGGGGGGCACAGATCACATGTGGAAACAGCTGGGAGCACAGAGATCACGGGGGGCACATAGGTGGAGGGCACAGATCACAGGGGGGACATAGCTGGAGGGCACAGATCACGGGATATATAGGTGGGGGGCACAGATCACATGTGGAAACAGCTGGGGGCACAGAGATCACGGGGGCACATAGCTGGAAGGCACAGATCATGGGGTATATATAGGTGGGGGCACAGATCACATGTAGATACATAGCTGGGGGCACAGAGATCACAGGAGGCACATAGCTGGAGGGCACAGATCACGGGGTATATATAGGTGGGGGGCACAGATCACATGTGGAAACAGCTGGGGGCACAGATCACAGGGGGCAGATAGCTGGAGGGCACAGATCACAGGGGGCATATATAGGTGGGGGGGCACAGATCACATGTGGAAACAGTTGGGGGCACAGAGATCATGGGGGGCACATAGCTGGAGGGCACAGATCACAGTGGGTATATATAGGTGGGGGGGACAGATCACATGTGGAAACAGCGGGGGGCACAGAGCTGGAGGGCACAGATCCCGGGGGAGGCACAGAGCTGCGGGCAGCAATGCAGGATCCATCTCTCCTCTTCCGGGACATGTGGACGGGAGAGCATTGGGCGCTAATCCCGCCCACCCAGACGACATCATCATGTGCAGGGCAGGCAGCGTTTTGTAATGAACGCTGCGTTCCCGTGCACTTGGGGGTTAAAGGGTCGGCAGCTGACAGGATACAGCTGCCGCCCGAGCATTGGGGACTCCAGGGACCTGTCCGCGGGCCGCATGAAAAGTATACTCTTTACTTTGGTTGTCCCAAGTATGCTCGGGTGGCCTCCGAGTATTTTGGTGTGCTCAGAGATTTAGTTTTTGTCGATGTAGCTGCATTATTTGTGGCTGCTGGACAGGCTGAATACATGTGAGGAATCATAGAATCATAGAATCATAGAATCGTAGAGTTGGAAGGGACCTCCTGGGCCATCTGGTCCAACCCCCTGCTCAAAGCAGGATTCGCTAAATCATCCCAGTCAGATGTCTGTCCAGCCTCTGTTTGAAGACTTCCATTGAAGGAGAACTCACCACTTCTCGTGGCAGCCTGTTCCACTCATTGATCACTCTAACTGTCAAAAAGTTTTTTCTAATATCTAATCTGTGTCTCCTCCCATTCAGTTTCATCCCATTGCTTCTAGTCTTTCCTTGTGCAAATGAGAATAAAGTTGATCCTTCTACAATGTGACAGCCCTTTAGATATTTGTAGACAGCTATTAAGTCTCCTCTCAGTCTTCTCTTTTGCAAACTAAACATTCCCAAATCCTGCAACCTTTCCTCATAAGACAGGGTTTGCAGACCGGTCACCATTCTGGTCGCTCTTTTCTGAACTTGCTCCAGTTTGTTGATGTCTTTTTTAAAATGTGGTGCCCAAAACTGGACACAATATTCCAGATGAGGTCTGACCAAAGAGGAGTAGAGGGAAATAATGACTTCACGTGATCTAGACTGTATGCTTCTGTTAATACATCCTAGAATTGCATTTGCCTTTTTTGCTGCTGCATCACACTGTTGACTCATATTCAGTCTGTGATCTATTAGTATACCCAAGTCTTTTTCACATGTGCTGTCACTTAGCCCTATTCCTCCCATTCTATATATGCTTTTTCCATTTTTATTGCCCAGATGTAGTACTTTGCATTTCTCCCTGTTAAAAACCATTCTGTTAGTTGCTGCCCACTTCTCCAGTTTATTTAAATCTTTTTGAATCCTCTCTCTCTCTTCTCTAGTATTAGCTATCCCTCCTAGCTTTGTGTCATCAGCAAATTTAATCAGTTTACCCTCAATTCCTTCATCTAAATCGTTGATAAAGATGTTGAACAATACAGGGCCCAGGACAGAGCCCTGTGGTACCCCACTTGAGACATTCTTCCAACTGGATGTGCAGCCATTTACGACCACTCTTTGGGTCCGATCACTAAGCCAGTTATGAATCCACCTAACAGTTGCCTTGTCCATTCCATACTTAATCATTTTTTCAATAAGGATTGTATGAGAGACTTTGTCAAATGCTTTGCTGAAGTCAAGATATACTATATCTACAGCATTTCCTTGATCCACCCAATCAGTGATACCGTCATAGAAGGAAATTAAGTTAGTCTGACATGACTTATTAGTTACAAACCCATGCTGACTCTGTTTAATCACTTCATTCTTATCCAGGTATTGACATACATGTTGTTTAATAATTTGTTCAAAGATCTTTCCTGGTATAGAAGTCAGACTCACCGGCCTATAGTTACCTGGGTCCACCTTCTTCCCCTTTTTGAAGATAGGAACAACATTTGCTCTTCTCCAGTCTTCTGGCACTTCTCCTGTTCTCCAAGAATTTTCAAAGATTATGGAGAGGGGTTCAAAAATTTCTTCTGCTATCTCCTTCAGTACTCTGGGGTGTAATTCATCTGGACCTGGAGACTTGAATTCATTTAGGCTAGCTAAGTGTTTCCTCACTATCTTTCTGTTTATAGATATCCTGGATTCTTCTATTCTCTTAATAGGACAGTGAATAACAGTTGATGTTACATTTCCTTTCTGAGAGAAAACAGATGCAAAATAGGAATTTAAAAGTTCAGCCTTCTCAACATCCTGTCTTACCATTTCATCATTTTCATCCTGTAAAAATCCTATAGCATCTTTGACTTTTCTTTTACTTTTGACATATCCCCAAAATCCTTTATTATTGCTTTTGACATCTCTTGCAAGCCTCAATTCATTTTCAGCTTTAGATAATCTGATTTGTGCCCTGCAGGTTCTGCAGACAGCATTATATTCTTCTTTAGATATGCCTCCCTCTTTCCATTTTATAAACATTTTTTTCTTCCTTTTTAGCATGTGCTTAAGTTCTGTGTTCATCCATCCTGGTTTCCTTAACTGCTTCCTATTCTTCCCTCTTTTCGGAATTGTTAACAACTGTGCTTTGAGAATTTCATTTTTCAAGATTTCCCATCCTTCCTGGACATTTTTGTCTTTAAGGATATCCAGCCATTGGATCCCTCCAATTCTCTTTCTGAATCCCTTAAAATCTGCCTTTCTGAAATCTAACCTTGACGTCTGAGTCTTCACAGGTCTTCGCCTCTAGTTATCCAAAATAGCATGGTTGCTACCTCCTAGGGTCCCAGCCACTTTTACCTCCTCAACCATTTCCTCCCTGTTTATAAGGATTAGATCCAAGGTAGCAGTTCCCCTTGTTTTCTCCCTTACCTTTTGGAAGATAAAGTTGTCAGCAAGAGAGGATAAGAATTTCCTTGACCTGTTAGTTTTGCCTGAGAGAGATTCCCAACAAATGTCTGGATAGTTGAAATCCCCCATGACAACTATGTCATATTTTTTGGAGAACTTGGCCATTTAATGCATAAAGAGTTCATCCATAGCTTCAGCTTGCACAGGGGGCCTGTAGTAAATGCCTACAATGGTGTCCTTTCCATTGTTCTGTCCTTGTATTCTTACCCAAACAGTTTCCACAGAACTCCCAGTCTCTGAAGCTTCAATCTCTGCGCAGATATACGCGTTTCTAACATACAATGCGACACCCCCTCCTCGTTTATCAAGTCTGTTTCTTGCAAATAAGTTGTATCCTTCTAGTCTTGTATTCCAATCATGTGTATTGTCCCACCAAGTTTCAGTGATTCCAATGACATCATATTTCTTTTCCTGTGTTAGTAGTTCCAATTCTCCTTGTTTGTTGCCCATGCTTTGTGCATTAGTATAGAAACATTTTAGTTTGTGATTGGTTTCTCTTTCTCCAATATTTTTATTAATTAGATTCTTTCGTCTTTGTTCTTCCTTTCCACTTCTAATAGCAGAGTTCTCAATAGCATTTGTCAGGTGTATGGCTTTTTCTGGTCTTTTGCTTCCCTTCCCATGTTGTTCTAGTTTAAAGCTCTCCTTACAAGTGTAGGAATGCCTGTTTGTTAGGGAATCTCCACATGGATTCAGGCTGTCCTGCAGCCATAAATCATGCAGCTGAGGCGACAAACTAAATCTCCGAGCACTTCAAAGTACTCGGAGATCACCCTGTCCATGGTCCAGTCCAGAGTTTATTTTCTGCTGTCCTCTCTCTGGACTGGTCATGCGGGGGTTAATCTCCTCGACCTCGCTCTGGAGCTAGCTGGGCTATTTCATTCCATCACAGACTGCTGACTAGTGTTAGTGATAGCTCTAGCTTCCAGTTCAGAGTCTCTGACACGTGTACCTTGGGGATCCTCCTGCCTTTGACTTGTATCCACGTGTGTGAGCCGGACTGATCTCTGGCCCCGTCTCTTGGTATTCATCTCTGCTGCTACGTTCTCTGGCTTTTGATTCTCTGGCTTGTACCCCGACCACGTCTTCTGTCTCACATTTTTGGACCCAGCGCTAATGTTTGGCTTTTTGACCCTCGGTGTTTTGACTATGTGTATTGCTGCTACTTTGGTACATCTGCTCCTGATAGCTTCTGACCCGGTTCGTCTGACCATTCTCTCATTATCTGTGACACCTGTGCGGTTGCTCAGTGTTGGTATTCTTAGTGTGTAACCTCTCTTCCCTCACCAGCTCCCCCTGGTGGAGGCTTCACTACATACCCGAGCATGCTCGGGGAAACCCGAGCAACAAGTATACTCTCTCATCGCTAATCCTGATGCATCCTGATGCAAACATAGGTCCATGCATCCCTATGTTAATTATAGGGATGCATTCTGGATCAGGATGCATCAGGATTGCTACGCATCACAACGCACCATACCAAAACGCTAGTGTGACTGCAGATCATGCAGGACGCTTGGCATTTTCCACAGAACACCAGGAATGGCAAATTCGCCACTGGCGCCCTGTGCTCTTCACAGATTAAAGCAGGTTCACACTGAGCACATGTGACAGACGTGACAGAGTCTGGAGATGCCGTGGAGAGTGATCTGCTGCCTGCAACATCCGTCAGCATGACCGGTTGGCAGTGGGTCAGTAATGGTGTAGAGTGGCATTTCTTTGTAGGGCCGCATGGTGTTGGTTTGTGAGCACAACCCCCATCTGTGGACGTCGTGCACTCAGACCATCCTCATGGAGTCAGTTTCTAACCGTTTGTGCAGACACATGCACATTTGTGGCCTGCTGGAGGTCATTTTGCAGGGCTCTGGCAGTGCTCCTCCTGTTCCTCCTTGCACAAAGGCTGAGGTAGTGGTCCTGCTGCTGAGTTGTTGCCCTCCTATGGCTCCTCCATGTCTCCTGGTAGCGCCTCCAGCCTCTGGACACAACGCCGACAGACACGGCAAACCTTGCCACAGCTCACATTGGTGTGCCATCCTGGATGAGCTGCACTACCTGAGCCACTTGTGTGGGTTGTAGAGTTTGTCTCATGCTACCACGAGTGTGAAAGCACAACCAACATTCAAAAGTGACCAAAACATCAGCCAGAAAGCATTGGTACTGAGATGTGGTCTGTGGTCCTCAGCTGCAGAACCACTCCTTTATTGAGGGTGTCTTGATAATTACCAATAATTTCCATCTGTTGTCTATTCCATTTGCACAACAGCATGTGAAAATGATTGTCAATCAGTGTTGCTTCCTAAGTGGACAGTTTGATTTCACAAAAGTTTGATTTACTTGGAGTTATATTCTGTTGTTTAAGTGCTCCCTTTATTTTTTTGAGCAGTGTATATTGTTCTTCCCCATATGACATATAGATGTTTGTAATGGATGGAGAAAATGCTGCCCCCATTGTGGTGCCCTGTTTTTGTAGATAATAGAAGCCATTAAGAGGAAAATAATTATTTTGGGGCAGGATATTAATGGCTATAATTAAAAATGTCTGCATTTCTGCTGAATAAGTGCTGTAGACCTGCAAGTGATACCTCAATATCGATGCTGGGGTAAAGACTAACTACATTGCAACAAAGTGTGACTGATAGAAGCTGCACTGTTGATTTAGAATCATCCAGCAACTATAAGAGTTAAAATGGTTATAGCAGACAAGTGGTTAGCTCAGCCCCAGGGGATTCTGGGAAAGGTGTTATTGTGTCTGGACATCCAAGAGTAAGGTGTGTTAGAGAGTCTCCAGTCAGACTGAAATCAGACAAGCTGTATAGACCAGTATTGAAAGCTGTTTTTCACTCACCCCCCCCCTCTTTAATATGAATGAGATTATACACCCCGAGATCCCATTTAGAAAACCATTTTGCTCCTATCTTCTGAGTAAAGAGGTCCGGGATCAGAGGGAGCGGATATGGATCCCGAACCGTGATCTGACTAAGTTTGCGGAAATCTATGCAGGGGCTTAAGTAACCCCCCGTCTTTCATCTTTACAAAAGAAAAACCCCGCAGCAATGGGGGATGAGGATGGTCTGATGTGGCACTTTACCAAACTTTACGTGATATGTCTCTTTGAGACAGGTGTAAGAATGCTAGAGTGAGGTTCATGGGATGCAGTGAAGAGCCGGAGGCAGAGAAGGGGTTAACAAAATTTACTTATACAGGTTATAAACATGTACAAGATGTACTGCGCACAGGGAGATAAGATTAAATGAAGTACCACAGGAACACTGAGGCAACAACAGAATTTGAACAACACAATATTTGGGGGAAAAGGTGTATGAAAGAGGTGACTTATCGCTTGAAGTTCTTGTTGGGAAGAGGCTGGAATATCTCCCGATGGCGTCGTAAATTGTGGACAATGTCTCTGGCTCTGTTACGGAGGAACAAAATGCACTGTGTCCCGACCATGCTGATGTATCTGAACTCGCTTGGCTTGAGTACGTTGGAATGCAGGAACAGTCTCATTCGTTGATTCCTCTGAGATGGTGCAGAACACGAACAGCAGGCAGGCCCGCAGACCACGGTAGCGTTCGAACATCTGAGGTACTCGCTATGAGCAAAGCGAGCAAAACTATATAACTGGGGGCAGGAAAGATCTGCACGGTACAGGAACGTCAGGGGAAGTTCAGACAAGACACAGTCCATTGGTGAGTCAATCCACAAGGGACTAAAAGGATGAGGCGTTAGCAGTCGGAGTAGTGGGAAGGGAGTCAACCCTCTCCTTGTTCTCCAGTTGCCTTCCCACCAAATCTCCCCTGTTCCCACACTCAGCCCCTTTTATCTCCCCCACACCACCTGCTGTCCAGTGCAAATGTCCTCCACACTCAGAAGAATCTTTCCCCGGCACCAGTGGTGACAGTTACGATAGTTCCGGCCCCAAAGTGTACAGGGAATCGCTGATGCTGTCCTGGTTCATCTTCTTACACAGGGACTAGATTAACGGCACAGTCATAAGGACATTGGGGAGAAAGTTCTTAGCACCCCTGCTCTGAGAACGTATCGCAAAAGTAAGACAGGTATTTAGGCACAGACTGGGTATCCACCCTTGCAAGCCAGATACCCAAGCAGTGTCATTGACAACACTCACTCCACTTTACCACCTCCTGAGTCTGCCAATCTTGTTTATATTCTAATTTAGTGAGAAGCACTTGTATATGTCACGGGATGACTGGCCCTGCGTGATGCGACCCGACGATTGGTCGCTCATAAAACCAACAAAGACAAACAAGGGAACACCGGGGATACAATTACAATGGTGGGCCCTGCAATAGGGAACAGGGAAATGGACACCTGCACTCCCCTAAGAAAGAGCCCGGAACGCTCCTCTCCTCATGTTCCCTATACAGGTTCTTTCAACCTGTCGCCGACCAGGATAGCTAGGTCCCTCACTTGCCCTGCACCTATCCCTTACTAGGGTACTGGCAAGTGCAGACACTGGTCCCACTGCTGTACTAATAAGACACCAAGGAAAATAACAGACAGGGAAAAACAAACACTTAGCATGCTCTGCAGTTATGCACCGGACCGCAGAGTAAGGCACCCGAACATAGCTTCCAGCAGGAAAACCACTGCTCCAGATCAGCTGCAAACACCACTGCTCATGATAGCTTCTCTCTTCAGAGCGGTTAGCTTCCAAATGACGTGTATTACCAACAGTGAGCTGCAGCACCAGGTGGCCTTAGAAAGGGAGGTGGGAGTGGCACCCACCTGCACAGATAATTAATCACAATGCAGTAACACTAGCGGCCACTGGGAGAAAATCCACCAGCATACTAACTAAAGTTGTAGTAACACCAGCGGCCACCGGGGGCAAAAACTGACATTAACCCCCTATGGCCTGAAAGGAAAATAGTTTATATACGAGAAGCCCACACTGGCACAGATCCAAAAATGGATCGTGACAGTATATATATGAACTCCAGGATTTGTTTCAATACCACATCAGCAAGCTTTAGCCTAAGTTCACACTGGGCATTTTTGGTTTTTGCTGCGTTTTTTTCTGCAGCAAAACCTGAGTGCTTGGCAGGAAAGAAGCTGTGGCAAAAACACATGCTTTGCTGCGTTTTTTGTGGCATTTTTGATGCGGTTCAGGTGTGTTTTTCTTTTCATGCATTTTTTTCCATTCAATTCAATGGGTGAAAAAAGCTGAAAAACCGCTTAAAGAAGTGACATGCTATGTCCAAAATACCATGCAAAGCACAAAATACTGATGACAAAAAAACCAAGGTGTGTGCATAGCTGGTACTGTGAAACATAGCTAAAAAACACAAAATAAATGCAGCAAAAGCGCCCTCTATGAGCTTAAACTTATAAGTAAATCTTTAAAACAAAAAAAAGAGAACATAAAAGAACACTAACAATATCTAGACTCTGGAATAACAAAACCTATCGAAGATCTAGAATTTCACTGACATGTAGTGGATGAGAGGAAACTAACAATCAAGTGTTTCTATCCTCTGTATCAGTGGTGGCGAACCTATGGCACACGTACCAGAGGGGGCACGCAGAGTCCTCCCGGTGGGCACGCGCACCATCTCCTCAGGACTAGAAGATGGCGGGGGAGGGGAGGTGGTGGAGCAGCGGGTCACAGGAGGCAGGAGCTGGCAGCTGTGGCTGTAACTGTGCCTGCTGCTAAAGCAGCATGGTGGCTCAGTTGACAACATCTGCAAGGAGTTTTGTTCTCCCCGTGTTTGCGTGGGTTTCCTCCAGGTACTCCGGTTTCCTCCCACATTCCGAAGACATACTGATAGGGAATTTAGATTGTGAGCTCCATCGGGGACAGCGATGATAATGTGTGCAAACTGTAAAGCGCTGTGGAATATGTTAGCACTATATAAAGAGGTTATTATTATTAATAAAGAAAAATGAATATTCACTGCACTGGCAGTGAATATTCATTTCTCTTATAGTGCACACAGTTTCAGCTGCAGCTGCCTGGTTAGCATGGGTGCCCGCTCATTAAGGTAAGGAATATTCACCTATCTCCACTCCCATAGGCTGGAGAGATAAATATTCATTAACTTAACGAATGGGGACAAGTGATCGCCCGGCAGCTGCTGGCACCGTAACAAGATGCTGTGAGGGCATGCATGGAAGGTAAGTAGTTAGTCTTTTTTAAATGCTTTTCTCAAGAGGGCAATACATACAATGTTAGAGATGAGGAACCATGGATACCAGGGTAGGGACGGGGAACCATGGATACCAGGATAGGAATGAGTAGCCATCCATGCAAAGATAGGGATGAGGAACCATGCATACAAGGATGGAGATAAGGAGCCATGCAGACAAGGATGGGGATAAGGAGCCATGCAGTCAAGGATGGAGATAAGGAGCCATGCATAACAGAATCGGGATTAGGAGAAAATGCATACCCAGCTTATGCTCAAGTCAATAAGTTTTCACAGTTTTTCATGTCAGGTTGGGTCGTCTGAGGTACCCGCAGATCTTACCTCTCTACCTAAACATTATTGGCAGTATGCCGACCTGTTCTCTAAGAAAGCCGCAAAGACATGTCTTCCCCCATCGTCCCTATGACTGCCCGATAGACCTTATACTGGGGGCAGAGCCACATCGTGGGTGTGTTTATCCTTTGTCTGTCCCGGAGACTGAGGCGATGTCGCAGTACATAAGGGAGAATTTGGCACGGGACTTCATTAGGAAATCTGTGTCTCCTGCGGTAGCTGGGATCTTCTTCATCCAAAAGAACGGGGAACTGCGTCCATGCATAGATTATAGGGGTCTGAAGGCCATCACGGTTAAGAACAAATATCCTCTGCCACTCATCTACGAGCTGTTTGACAGGCTACGGGGTGCAAGGATATTTACCAAGCTAGATCTGCGAGGCGCCTATAATCTAATACGCATTTGGGAGGGTGACGAATGGAAGATGGCGTTTAACACCCAGGCAGGCATTACAAATACCTGATAATCCCATTTGGTCTTTGTAATGCTGCTGCCGTCTTCCAGGATTTCGTGAATTACATCTTTCGGGAGATGATATCTACATCCGTTGTCATCTACTTGGATGACATTCTTATTAGGGATGAGCGAGTAGTGAAGTATTCGAACTCGCTATACTCCTACAGAGTATACCATAATACTCGGGTGTTCGGTACGAGTAGCGAGTCCAATGATAGTCAATGGAAAATGCGAGTAATTGTCTGCTGGACCCTACAAAGTGGTCTGAGGGCTGAGGAAAAGGCTAAAAAATGTGGAAATGTTAAAAAAAATGTATTCTGTAAACAAATGTATAAAACATGGGAGAACCTGATCAGGGGCTGCACAAGTGGTTTTACACCACTGCTTCACTAAAATGTACACTATTTGAAATCTTGTGGTTTTTTGCCGGCAGAGCAGGACTCGTACGCCACTTACGCAGTGCCAGTGATATATCAGAAGTGCCGTAAGAGCAAGTGATGATGGAGGCAATCTTCTGACAGCTAAGTGTGTAAGTGGTGTAAGAAGAGCAATCTGCTCTAAGGGCTGTGTTATGGTTAACGCAGGAAGAAGCCACCCAGGTTGGAGTTGCAGTGGGGAGAGCCACTGATCAGTCTGTTGCTTTAGTCCTTGCCACAGCTCTGCTGCAGTGTGTGGTGTTTCACCTAAGCAGATCAGCTTCAGCAGAGCGTTTTGCCGCTTTGCCGATGCGCTGCTGCACAGTTCCCAACTTGGGAGTGATGTGAAGGATAATTCAGCATAGAATGACGAGGCGGAGGAAGAGGGGAGACTGGATGTATATGATGAGGCGGAAAACCTGATTGAGGTTGGGCCCGCTATTCGTGATGTGGGTAGGATATGTGTTGATGGTCCAGTTTGAGACTTTGTCCCACCCTCCACCGGGTTGAGCCAGTGTGCCGTGACAGAGATGTGTTGTGAACTCATTTTCTGGTCTGCCTCTGGTTTCTGGTGAGGAAACTGTTTGTGCTGACAGAGGAGTTGTGTGAGTTCTCTTTCTGGGCTCCCTCTGGTGGTGGCAGGAGGTAATGAAGCTGATCTAATTAACTGAGACCTGCCACCTGATAATGAGGACGACGAATGGACATCTGGAGTCTCAGACTGGATTTAAGACAGCCGACTCCCTAGTACCATGCTGGTGATTTTTTCCTGTCTCCTGAGGTCTTGGTTTCCAGCTCAGTTCCTGTCTTCTCAAGCTAAGTTTTCTCTGCTAATGTTCACATTTGATTTGGTTTTGTCTATTCAGTTTTTGTGTGGTCAGCCAGCCCCGGCTGGGGCTGTGCTGAATTTCCACTCTTATGTTACTGTATGTGCCAGTTTGCTTTTTGTCCCTTATTAGATTGGCATATTCTGAGAACAGAGCAAAAAGAGGCCAGAGTGCTGATATAGTGGATGAAGTCTAGTGACTTCAGGGGTTTTTTTTGCTATCAGAAGTGTTGGACATTTTTTGCAGGGTTTTGTTGGCGTGATGGCAGACAGTATCTTTCCTTTCCTGTCCTTTCTAGTTAGTGTGGGCCCCATAGTTTGCTCAGCCTATTGTTCTACCTGTGTTTGTGCTTTCATCTTGTTTCACCGTCAATACATGTGTGGGGGCTGTCTATTCCTTTGGAATCTGCTCTGCGGCAGTTTAGATTTCCCCTTTTCTTGCTTTAGGCTTATTTAGTCCTCCGGCTGTCACTAGGCATCTAGAATCATCGTAGGTATGCTCCACGGCTGCTGTTAGTTGTGTGGTTAGGATCAGGGGTCTGCAATCCGCGTAGTTACCAACCTCTCTGGTTTTCTGTGACTTAGCTTGGTTTTGTTTTCCTCGGTGACCCAATCATAACAGATGTATCATCCCTGGCCACAACTACTTGTCCACATGTCCATTGTAAGATGGACCTTCCCGATTGTGGCGTTGGTGAGAGCATGCTTTAGATTAAGACGTGCTGGTGTAACACGGGGATGGCACACCGGGAAAAATAGTGCTGGCTGGGAGTCGAGTATCGTGGGGGCTGCCAAAGCAAAAATATCACAGAAAGACTGTGTCCCCACAAGCCTAAATGGCAACATCACCATGGATAGCAACTTGGCAATGTGCGCGTTCAGTATTTGTGCTTGTGGGTGCGTGGCTTGGTATTTACGCATCCTTTCATACATCTGGGGCACGGACAATTGGACGCTTTCCAGGGGCAAACAAGTGGATGAGCTTGTTGCAGCCTGTGTCTATGCAACCGCAGCTTGTGAGCAAGAGTTATGATGATCACCTGCTTCTTGCCCAGCAGATTAGAAAGGATGTATTACAAGCGACATGGCAGTGGTTTCATCCGCAGTCGCAGACACTGATTTGGTACCCTGTTGTTCAGCCCACCGACTAAAAAAAACCAGGGGAAGAGTCTTGAGGAGATCATTTGCATATTCCCAGTGCCTTCTGGGATAAGTGAAGAGTCTCCGCGAGCTCAACGATCACTGGGTTTTGGCCATTGCAGCTGAAAAGAGGAAATCGGAAAACCAGGGGAAGAGTCTTGAGGAGATCATTTGCATATTCCCAGTGCCTTCTGGGATAAGTGAAGAGTCTCCGCGAGCTCAACGATCACTGGGTTTTGGCCATTGCAGCTGAAAAGAGGAAATCGGAAAACCAGGGGAAGAGTCTTGAGGAGATCATTTGCATATTCCCAGTGCCTTCTGGGATAAGTGAAGAGTCTCCGCGAGCTCAACGATCACTGGGTTTTGGCCATTGCAGCTGAAAAGAGGAAATCGGAAAAACCGCGCGCCGAATTTTGGCTCATCTTTCATCGTTTTTAAGAAATCTCAAAATGGAAGAGGCCAGGAGCCATTTGGTGAGCTGCATTTCTTGCTACATGTTCACAGATTTACCAGTGGAAAAGCCAAACTTCACATGCCACAAATGCAAGCTTGTGTCCCTGTTGGAGGAAAAGTTGCAAAATCTCGATGAGAGGTTAGCTACGTTGAAGATCATTAAGGAAGGTGAAGAGTTCTTGGACAGAGCAGAATTATCTCTTCATGTTACAGAAAGAGAAGAAATTCGAAGTGCACCTGAAGAAACAGAGGAATGGAGACATGTGACCCAGAGAAGCAGGAGGATCAGGAGGCAGTCAGCACCCATACTGCTCAGAAACCAGTACCAGGTTCTCACGCAGGAAAACGATGAAGAAATACATCAGGATAACACTTTGCCAACAAACAGCAACCTTGTACGCCTTCAGAGTCCTCCTGGATGGAGAAAGAAAAATGTTGTGAAGAAGAAACGGAGAGTGGTGGTCATGGGGGATTCCCTGTTGAGAGGAACAGAGGCCGCTATCTGCAGACCGGATATAACTTCAAGAGAAATGTGCTGTCTTCCAGGTGCAAAAATTAAAGATGTGTCTGACAGGATATCAGGACTCTTCAGACCTACAGATGACTACCCATTCCTGCTACTACATGTGGGGACAAATGACACCGCAAGAAATGACCTGGAAACCATCTGCAGAGACTTTGAAGACTTAGGCAAGAAAGTGAAAGAACTGGGAGCGCAGGTGGTCTTCTCTTCCATCCTCCCAGTGGATGGCCATGGAACAAGGAGGTGGAATAAGATTCTGCAGGTGAACAACTGGCTACGTCGATGGTGCCGTCAGCAACGATTTGGATTTCTGGATCACGGAGTGAACTACTTATACGATGGACTACTTGCTAGAGATGGGGTGCACCTTACGAAGACTGGAAAGCATGTATTTGGAAGTCGCCTTGCTACACTTGTAAGGAGAGCTTTAAACTAGAACAACATGGGAAGGGAAGCAAAAGACCAGAAAAAGCCATACACCTGACAAATGCTATTGAGAACTCTGCTATTAGAAGTGGAAAGGAAGAACAAAGACAAAAGAATCTAATTAATAAAAATATTGGAGAAAGAGAAACCAATCACAAACTAAAGGTTTGATTTCAGAAAGGCAGATTTTAAGGGATTCAGAAAGAGAATTGGAGGGATCCAATGGCTGGATATCCTTAAAGACAAAAATGTCCAGGAAGGATGGGAAATCTTGAAAAATGAAATTCTCAAAGCACAGTTGTTAACAATTCCGAAAAGAGGGAAGAATAGGAAGCATTTAAGGAAACCAGGATGGATGAACACAGAACTTAAGCACATGCTAAAAAGGAAGAAAAAAATGTTTATAAAATGGAAAGAGGGAGGCATATCTAAAGAAGAATATAATGCTGTCTGCAGAACCTGCAGGGCACAAATCAGATTATCTAAAGCTGAAAATGAATTGAGGCTTGCAAGAGATGTCAAAAGCAATAATAAAGGATTTTGGGGATATGTCAAAAGTAAAAGAAAAGTCAAAGATGCTATAGGATTTTTACAGGATGGAAATGATGAAATGGTAAGACAGGATGTTGAGAAGGCTGAACTTTTAAATTCCTATTTTGCATCTGTTTTCTCTCAGAAAGGAAATGTAACATCAACTGTTATTCACTGTCCTATTAAGGGAATAGAAGAATCCAGGATATCTATAAACAGAAAGATAGTGAGGAAACACTTAGCTAACCTAAATGAATTCAAGTCTCCAGGTGCAGATGAATTACATCCCAGAGTACTGAAGGAGATAGCAGAAGAAATTTTTGAACCCCTCTCCATAATCTTTGAAAATTCTTGGAGAACAGGAGAAGTCCCAGAAGACTGGAGAAGAGCAAATGTTGTTCCTATCTTCAAAAAGGGGAAGAAGGTGGACCCAGGCAACTATAGGCCGGTGAGTCTGACTTCTATACCAGGAAAGATCTTTGAACAAATTATTAAACAACATGTATGTCAATACCTGGATAAGAATGAAGTGATTAAACAGAGTCAGCATGGGTTTGTAACTAATAAGTCATGTCAGACTAACTTAATTTCCTTCTATGACAGTATCACTGATTGGGTGGATCAAGGAAATGCTGTAGATATAGTATATCTTGACTTCAGCAAAGCATTTGACAAAGTCTCTCATACAATCCTTATTGAAAAAATGACTAAGTATGGAATGGACAAGGCAACTGTTAGGTGGATTCATAACTGGCTTAGTGATCGGACCCAAAGAGTGGTCGTAAATGGCTGCACATCCAGTTGGAAGAATGTCTCAAGTGGGGTACCACAGGGCTCTGTCCTGGGCCCTGTATTGTTCAACATCTTTATCAACGATTTAGATGAAGGAATTGAGGGTAAACTGATTAAATTTGCTGATGACACAAAGCTAGGAGGGATAGCTAATACTAGAGAAGAGAGAGAGAGGATTCAAAAAGATTTAAATAAACTGGAGAAGTGGGCAGCAACTAACAGAATGGTTTTTAACAGGGAGAAATGCAAAGTACTACATCTGGGCAATAAAAATGAAAAAAGCATATATAGAATGGGAGGAATAGGGCTAAGTGACAGCACATGTGAAAAAGACTTGGGTATACTAATAGATCACAG
Source organism: Dendrobates tinctorius (assembly GCF_039654945.1). NCBI lineage: Eukaryota > Metazoa > Chordata > Amphibia > Anura > Dendrobatidae > Dendrobates > Dendrobates tinctorius. The sequence continues at coordinate 17,720,709 of NW_027361731.1, read as the reverse complement.
ACTGAATATGAGTCAACAGTGTGATGCAGCAGCAAAAAAGGCAAATGCAATTCTAGGATGTATTAACAGAAGCAAACAGTCTAGATCACGTGAAGTCATTATTTCCCTCTACTCCTCTTTGGTCAGACCTCATCTGGAATATTGTGTCCAGTTTTGGGCACCACATTTTAAAAAAGACATCAACAAACTGGAGCAAGTTCAGAAAAGAGCGACCAGAATGGTGACCGGTCTGCAAACCCTGTCTTATGAGGAAAGGTTGCAGGATTTGGGAATGTTTAGTTTGCAAAAGAGAAGACTGAGAGGAGACTTAATAGCTGTCTACAAATATCTAAAGGGCTGTCACATTGTAGAAGGATCAACTTTATTCTCATTTGCACAAGGAAAGACTAGAAGCAATGGGATGAAACTGAATGGGAGGAGACACAGATTAGATATTAGAAAAAACTTTTTGACAGTTAGAGTGATCAATGAGTGGAACAGGCTGCCACGAGAAGTGGTGAGTTCTCCTTCAATGGAAGTCTTCAAACAGAGGCTGGACAGACATCTGACTGGGATGATTTAGCGAATCCTGCTTTGAGCAGGAGGTTGGACCAGATGGCCCAGGAGGTCCCTTCCAACTCTACAATTCTATGATTCTATGACTAGGGTGCTTGGCTGCCATGTGTTTCCCCATACTGGTGGTGCCTTGACTTGGGGCACACAGGGATTGCTCTTGGCAACAGTTGACACACTTTGCACTCTGCTCATACCAGTAGCCCATGGTGCTATGTATCCACCTTTTTCATCTGTGCTGCTGTGCTGGCTATGCGTGCCAACGGTCTAGGTCGGATTGGTGGTCTTATCATCGACCACCTTGTCGTCCATGTCATCCTCCTTCCATGTTGATATTGGCAACTGGCCAGATGGCAACTGTGTGTCATCACCATCAGCCTCCACCTGGTATATCACGTGGATGAAAGTGGCTTTCTTCTGGCTGTGTGGTTTCAAATATTTGGCCATCATCAACAGACGATATCCCCTCACGATCCTCTTCAATGTCACGCGGTGAGAGGACAGAGGCTAAAAAAGGAAATGGATGAAACAGACCCTTGGAGTGACCAAGGTTGGGGTCAAATGTTTCCTGTGACTCCTGACCGGGTGATGAACTAGGAACAGGTTGAGAATAGGATTACCCAGCTTTCTCTGTATGGACAGTAGACTGTTTTGTCACGGACGATTGGGTGCTGCTAGAGCATTTCGTTGAGGCCCTATCAGCCATCCAAGACAGTATCTGCTCTTGTTCTTCTGGCATCCAGGCCCGTTTATGTTCCAGACTGGGAAATTTCGCCAGGAAACTAGATGCATCAACCTTCTTCAGTCTCCCAGACTCTGTGCCTTGTTGGGCAACAATGACCCCACGTCCCTGTCCCTTCACAACAGCCTTTTTAGGAATGTTGGATTTTTCTGCCATAGTTGCAGATGTTCAGATGCAGATATTGAGGAACAAGGAGCAGTTAGTGCTTTGTGGAAGGTAGCACTACAGCCTAGTACAGTACTGCTTTGTGTTTTACAAACAGCACAGCAGCAGCAGAAAAAAACTGCCCTGAGTTTTAAGGCGAAATTACGCACCCCAGTCACCACACAAGACAGCGGTGCTGCCACGAAAAAATTGCCCTGAGGTTTAAGGCGAGATTACACACCCCAGTCACCACACAAGAAAGCGGTGCTGGCTGCGTGTCAGTTGGGCAGTACCGTGCGTGCGTCCTATTTGCTGTGAACACAGCAGCACCGCAACAGCACAAAACAAACTGCCCTGCAGGGGTAAATGAGACCCCAAAAATAGCTGGGAAAACTGTCACTACTCAGCCCCTGACCTTATACTTTCAGCTCTGAAAAGAGATTTTGGGTTTTACAGAGGATTTTTGGATGATTTGCACAAAAAAAAACCCACAACTCTCCCTAGCAGCTGCTCACACCCTCCCTACACTAGCTGTGTTCTGCATGCAATGTGCAGAAAATGGCGGCGGTAGGGCTTAGATAGAGCCAGGCTATGATGACTCATAGGCTATGACGCTGGGCGGCCAGACAATCATAGTAATGCCGCCCACAACCAAGAAAGCTGCGGCATTACTGTGATTGGCAACTGCTGGGCTGGAGATCCGAGTAGTGCGAGAAGAGTAGTGAAATACTCGCTATGTTCCGAGTACCGCATTATTCGTCGAGTACCGAACACCCACGATTATGCTCGCTCATCCCTAGTCATGACACAACTGTTGGTTGACCAGGGGTTCCTTTTATGGCCCTAACATTAGTGGGGGCCCTAGTTCGCGTTGTTCCCTGGGATACTTCAGATGGTGAAGATGTCGGGGCCTCCGCCCTTGCCCTGTCTCCTAAATTAGCCCTCGGTCTGTTCTCCCCACCCAGGGAGAAGGCGGTGCTACTGTGCACCGCAGTACACCAACCTGACAAACAGGGGGACAAAGACAAGGGGAAACTGAAAACTCCACACACACCAAATATACTCTCACATATAATAGAGGGATCCACCGGAGTGTGCAGGAAGGGGAAGAAACCAAAAATAGGAACGGATAAGGATTTACCAAGCGTACAAACCAAACAACAGTCACTTATAACTCCTCCAGCTCTCCTTCTCATACTAACTTTTCTCTCATTTAGTCATGCAGCAAAAAGCTAACATTGACGAGGACTAGCAATAGAGCCCAGATTATATAGGGACAAGGAGCACAGCTGGGAACAGAGGTTTCCAACATGGCCAATTAACCCCCATTCTGTTAGAAGAAATAAACATATTTAATAAGCCGTAGAAGTGCTTATTCTCAGCGCAGGAGTAGGAGCAACCAGACTCTGTGGTCCTCTGGCTCCACTCCGTTGCGGAAACCCCGTGACAGGCACACTGCAATGCTCATAAGGGAAGAAGCGCCATATTGGAGTTCAGATTTTCTGGACTGATTTAAGGGTGCATGTCACATTGTTAGAGCCCCTGAAGTGCCAGGGTACAGAACCCCCTCATAAGTGACCCCATTTTCCAAGACACACCGCTCAATGAATTAATCTATGGGTGCATTGATCATATTGACACCACAGGTGTGTCACTGAATTTTATAGCATTGGGCAGTGAAGAAAAAATAATCACATTTTTACCACCAAAATTTTGTTAGTATTGCTTAGTCATACGGCGAGACTCAGGAGGGAATGCTATTTTACTCCTGGAGTGCATATTTTTCAAGAATTGTTTGCGGACTCCATATACAGAGCCACCAATGGTAGTAGAGTAGAATCCCCCTTCAAGTGACCCCATTTTATAAATTATAACCCTTTTGGAATTTATCTACAGGTATAGCGACGATTTTGACTCCATTGGTGTTTTCCAGAAACAAGCAGCAGTGGTTGTTGCTTAGTGAAAATTGCAAACTGCCATTGTGGTGCCCATACATTGTAGTTCTCAGTACGCTGCAGTCACCAGAATGTGGTAGTGCCCAGCTCATGCTTCTGGAGACACACATCGGTAAATTAGGTGGGCTGTCATCTCTATAGAAATGCCAAACATGTGGATGCTATATATGGTTTAGAAACACTGTAGTGGTCAGAAAGGAGGGGGCATTTGGATTTGGGAGCGCAGAATTTGCTGACTTTCTTTTGGGGAGCAAGAAGCCATAACGCTTTTCCAGTGCCTTTGTGCTACCAGTAATGTGGAAGCCACCTATATTTTCATTGACAGCAGATGGACCTGAGTGGGGACTTGCTTTTTAATGGATTGATCTGATGCTTTTGTAGGGAACATTTTCCATAACATTTGAGATCACATTTATCCTACTCTCTACGCTATTTCTCGGATTCTGCTGGTGCGGAGCCTTTAAAATTCACTGGGTGGTGGTTCTACCGTTGTAGATACCAGAAACGTAAGTTTTGTGTTTTATGGCTCTTCTGTGCCAGCATTTTTTATCGTACATGAACACCGTACTAAGACAAAGAAGTGGCCATGTGCTCCTGCTTTTTACTTTGAGGTTCATAGTTGGACGCAGAGTAAGGAGTGAGGGGAATCACACACACATTCTAGTGGGAGGTGGGAGAAAGACTTACATGCAGGTATGTAGAGAAAGATAGATGCAGCTTGCACAAAAAAGGGGGGGAGCTGTAAGGGGGAACATGACTGCAGCATGAAAGTCACATACCAAGGAAATGTAGCAGAGCTGTGTACGTGTGCCTATTTATGTCACCGCCTCCTTTTGGACTGCGCTACGGAGGCAGGACCTCTCGGTACTCCTTCATGTGCACCTTGGTAGGTTCGCCCTGGCAGGACAATCTATCTGCATTGCCATGCTCACTACCCTTTTTGTGTTTAAAGGTAAAGTCATACTAATGGAGAGAAAGGCTCCAGCGCAGCAACCTTCCTTTGGAACCGGACACGGTGTGCAGCCAGCTCAGGGGGTTGTGGTAGGGCACCACGGTGAAGGTGCGTCAGTACAGGTAGGGCTGCAAATGTTTCAGGGCCCATATCTTGCCCAGGCACTCCTTTTTGATGGTGGAATAGGTCACTTTCCTCGGCGGAAGCTTCCGGCTCAGGTACAACACAGGGTGCTTTTGGTTCGCCAAGTCGACCTGGCTAAGCACAGCACCGAGACCAAACTCGCTGGCGTCAGTCTGTACCAGGAACGGCAGACTGATGTCGACTGCCTTTAGCACTGGAGAGTTGCTCAGGGCTGTTTTCAAAGCCCGGAAGGCCACCTCACAGCCGTCTGTCCGGGGTAGCTTTTTCCTGGTGAGGTCAGTGAAGGGTTGGACCATGGAATCACCCCCAGCTGTAATATCTCATCGATCTCCTGGCTCATAACATGCTGCACCTCGTCGGAAATCCGATAGGGTGTTCGCCATAGTGGGGCATGATTCTCAGTGTCCACTTCGTGGACCACTAACTCAGTCCTTCTGGGTCTGTTGGTAAACATGGCCCAGAAGGGTTCCAGCATGGCTCGCAGCTGCAACAGCTGGGGTGCAGATAGCACGGCGCTTATTTCCACGTCTTCTATGGACCCACCAGCCTTAGCTTGGGCCAGCATGTCTTTCTCCTTGTCCTCGGGCAGGTTGCAGACCGCTAGGATGCAGGCTTCATGTTCTTGATGAGCCTTCATCATATTGATGTGTCAACCTTGCACCTACCCCGAGCGTGGTCAAGGTTGACCACGTAGGTGACTGGGTTGAGCTGTTGATGCACGACGTTCGGGCCTTCCCAGGCTGCCTGAGGCTTATCCTTTGGCACGGAGACCAGCACCCACACCTTCTGGCCCACCTGGTAGATCTGCTCCCGGGTGTTCTGGTCGTACCAGTGCTTATCATCATCCTGAGCTTGTGCCACAGAAGCGCATGACATAATCCACAATGGACACTTCTGAAGGGTTTAGCTCTTCTTCCCAGGATTCCCTTATCAACCCAAGGGTTCTCCGAACTTGCCTGCCCTACAGGAGCTCGAAGGGGGAGAACCCAGTCGAGGCCTGCTGAACCTCTCAGTAAGCGAATAGCAGGTGTGGGAGGTACTGCTCCTAGTTGCATTTTTGGGTCTCAACCAGCATTTTTAGCATCTGTTTGAGGGTACCATTGAAGCACTCACACAAACCATTAGTTTGTGAGGTGATAAGCGCTCGATACCAGACGCTTCACCTGCATTTTCTTACAGAGAGCCTCCATTAGGCGAGACATGAATTGGGTCCCTTGGTCGGTAAGCATCTCCTTGGAAAAATCCTACTCGTGAAAAGATGGCCAACAGTGCATCCGCCACCTTATCCAACATATTTGAGGACAGAGCCACTGCCTATGGGTAGCATAGTCTACCACAATGTCCACCGCGATCCTCTGGAAAGGCTCCTCTATCACTGGCAGAGAGATCAGAGGAGCCTTCCTCACTCTCTGACAGGTGATACAGGAGCGGCAGTAGTTTGTTACATCTGTCCCCATCTTGGGCCAATAGAAGTGTTGAGACAGCCAGGCCTTAGTTTTTCTGATCCCCAAGTGTCCAGCGAGTAGAAATTAGTACGGGACAACCAGCTGTCTTTCCCTCAATCACTCCTTTTGGAATTTACCGGGAACTGCCTCCTGTTATGATTGGGTCACCGAGGAGGAGAGCAAGACCAAGCTAAGCCACAGAAAACCAGAGAGGTTGGTAACTAAGTGGATTGCAGACCCCTGATCCTATCCACACAACTAGCAGTAGCCGTGGAGCGTACCTATGATGATCCTAGACGCCTCGACACAGTTGGAGAGCTAAATAAGCCTAAAGCAAGAAAGGGGAAATTTAAACTGCCCCAGAGCAGACCCCAAAGGAATAGATAGCCCCCAAACATATATTGTCAGTGAGACAAGATGAAAACACAAACGCAGGTAGGAAAATAGACTGAGCAAACGATGGGGCCCACACTAACTAGACAGGACAGGAAAGGAAAGACACTGTCAGCAATCACGCAAAAAACCCTGCAAAAAATGTCCAACACGTCTGATAGAAAAATACTGAAGTCGCATGACTTCGCCCACTATATCAGCACTCTGGTATATTCTGAAAGCAAAGCAAAAAGCCAATCTAATAAGGGACAAAAACAAACTGGCACAAGCAGTAACATATGGATGGAGATTCAGCACAGCCCCAGCTGGCTGACCACACAAAACTGAAAGACAAAAACCAGATCAAATGTGAACAATAGCTAAAGAACACTTAGCTGAGCAGGCAGGGACTGAGCTGGAAACTAAGACCTCTGGAGGCAGGAAAAATTACCAGCAGGGATAGAGGACGTCGGCTGTCTTAAATCCAGATCTCCAATCGTCCTCCTCATTATCAGGTGGCAAGCCTCTGTTAATCAGATCAGCTCCATTGCCTCCAATAACCACCAGAGGGAGCCCAGAAAGAGAACTCACGACCTCTCTGTCAATATAACCAGCTCCACTACCTTCACTAGTAACCAAAGGAAGGCCAGAAAGCGAATTCACAACAGCCTCCCTTGTTCCCAGAACACCCTCTCTTTATCAGACTCGGAGGTGGGCACTTGGGCGAGGTATCTCAAGGTATCCAGACTCTCATCTGAGTGTAGAGCAGCCTGGAACTCCTGGCTGGATGCAGCCAGAAGTGACGTCAGGGTCCCCTCCTCACGGGAACCCTCTGGGACCTGCTCTGGCTCCATCTCTGGTTCAGTCAACTCTGACTGAGGAGGGTCCAGAAGGCAGGGTGTTAACCTGCATTCTGGGCACTCTGACTGCAGGTGACAGTGGTTACATAGGCTGTCTCCCTGGAGATTTCCACAGACCCATCAGCCGGCGCAGCTATGGGTTCCACCTCCCCATCCACCCAATACCTCAAGAGCAGTGGTATATACGGGGCAGTTACCTTCCTCTGTGGTACTGGCTAGTTGCACAGCATCACCATCCTCACGGTTCCCGTGCATCTCCCCATCTCCCTTAGCACTGTCACTTGCTCCTGTTAGGGATTCATCAGCCATTTCACCCTGCAGTGACGTGGCTGAGTACTCCTGCACCTGTAGACACATCATAACTATTGGATAAATGGTTATCAGGTAAATCACTGTCAGGTAAAGTATGCAATTTCACATCATTATCATTAGAAAAACAAAGATGGAAAGCGCACAAAGGGTGTATCGTCTAGAAGAACCACAATAGCAAGCAAGCCCAATCAGTTAGACTCACCTGCTGAAGTTGTGAGTCACAACAAACTGGGAATCACTCATAAAAGGTCCGGTCGTCGCTGGTATCCCGCTGGTAGTAAATGAAACAAATCCAAAGTGGAAAAAAGAGCTGGGCTGAATAAACCGCGCTGACGAGAAAAAAAACGCACCTTCGGCAGTCCATATAATAAAAAACTTCTTTAATAAACCTACGCGTTTCGTGGCAAAACCAGCCACTTCATCAGGGCATAAAATACAATCACAAATTCAGGATATAAATACAATCACAAACTGTTTCAATACACCTTTCTTTGACATCATTTCCTGTGGAAACGCCCATATATCATATAAAACCATGTATATAAATAAAAAATGCTTAAATATTGTGATTAAAATCCAATAACATTTCTATCAATATCATGGAAATTTTATACACCAAAATAACAAAAAAATATATGATTAAATAAAATGCAAAAAAATGAACTCAAACCCACCACTTCAAAACAACTCAAAAATGTGGTTCACATGTCTTAGTCCACTGGACCACACCAAATCCACATACCCCCTAAAATCCTCATATGTAACAAATACCTCACTCATTTTATTATTTCACCAGAATATGTCTAAAAAAGGTCACTAATTTCATTTAACCCATCGGTTGGAGTGTATTTCATTTATATATCCAGTAAGTTTCCTTTCTTTTTAAATTTTGTATTCTATTCGGGGTATGTTCGGATACATGATCTATGGGAAGCACCGTCAGAGACACAGAACCCTGATGGAACACTGCGCAATGATGGGACAAACCATGTTTCATATATCCCTTCCGAATGTTAAATCTATGGGAATTAATCCTCTTGTGTAAAGGTTGAGATGTCCTACCTACATATTGCTTCCCACATATGCATTGAATCAGATAGATGACAAAACTGGCCTCCACCTCCCCCTGGCGCTCAGCTCTCTCCTTTCCGCTCAGCTCTCTCTGCTTCTTGAAATTGCAGGACCAGCTGCAGACATCTCTCTGAGTCCTCTGTGGAGCATTGTTGTGGAGCCATCTACAGGAGGGGGTCCACGCTACCCTTGATGCAAGCATGGTCAGCCTGCACCAGTTGGACCTCTGGTTCAGTAGTGTCCATACTTTGGCTGGTCCCAGCCTCCCCTGAGCTCTGTGCATGGTCCTGACCCTCTTCAAATTGCACCAGTTCCGCAACCAATTGGTCTTTGTTCTTGCCATGGGGGTCAATCTGCTTTGAAGTGCACAGGGCTATAACAGTGGCCTTGAACTCAGCACTAACACCGAGGTGGTTCTCCAAAACTTCTGGCGCATGGTACTTGCAAGAACTGTGCACGTTTTTTAGTGAGAGGCAGGATTTCTCAAACCAGATGACTAATGCTCTATTATCCCACCGATCTGTCATGAACTTGGGGTGTTTGGTTGCCCCCAGTTCAACAGGGGATTTATTATATCCCACTTTCCAGTGGGAGATGAACTAATGAGCATGGAAAAGTTTCTGATTTTTTTTTCCCACGCTCATCAGTTCACCTGAGGTCAGCCAGGGACGTTACTGAGGCAGCGTGGAGTCCCTGGCTGACCTGAGGTGAACTGATGAGCATGGGAAAAAAATCAGAAACTTTCCCACGCTCATTAGTTCATCTCCAGCCAGCCGGGGAGGCTGTGCAGAGATGAACTAAGTCATTCTGGCAGTGGTTTACAGCGGGCTGGTCGCATTAGCACCGGTCCCGTTGTAAACTAGTTAACCCCTTCTGATGGACTGAGGGAGACCTGACTGACCAGCGGAGAGGTAAGTATGTTGTTGGTTTTTTGTTTATTTTTATTTGCAGGTCCACGGTTTATTTATGCATTAGCAGAGGAATAAATTTGTTCAAAAACTTGGTGTCTATTTCATTAAAAGAATTTTTAATATTTGTGTTTGCTTTCTGAACCCTTTACTAGTCTAGGGTTAATAATGAATGGGTGTCTTATTGACACCTCTCCATTATTAACCCGGCTTAATATCACCTTTCAATAGCAAGGAGACATTAACCCATTCTTATTAACCCATTAGCCACCACTACAGGGCAATGGGAATACAGAGGCTAAGTGCCAGAAAAAGCGCATCTTATAGATGCGCCTTTTCTGGGGTGTCTGGGGGCAAAGTTTTGTAGCTGGGGGAGGGCAAAAACAATGGTCCCTCTCACGGCTATTAATATCTGTCCTCACTCACTGGCTTTCCCTCTCTGGTTGCGAATTTACCGCGGGACCCCACGCAATTTCTTTCAAAGGATTAACCCATTAATATAACACCTAGATATCCCAAATTTTACACACAAACCCTAATCTAATTATTAGTCAAACACATATAAAAAAAATAAATGTAAACCATGTGTCATTTCATGTCGGGTTTTAGAATGATTTCACAGAAGCCGGCAATTGAATTAGCGGCTATTATGCTATGTAGAACTCTATGAAATATAAATATATATACTGTATATACTCGCCTATAAGCTGAGATTTTCAGCCCATTTTTTGGGGCTGAAAGTCCCCCTCTCCGCTTATACGAAAGTCATATACGTCAGGGGGTAGGTGGGGAAGTGGGAGCGTCAGAACATACTGATCCTCCCTGGCGTGTCTCTGCAGCCCCCCTGCTTATCTCACGGTCTCCTTTCCTTCCTACAGCGGTCACATGGTACCACTCATTAAAGTTATGAATATGCGCATATTTATGACTTTAATGAGCGGTACCACATGACTGCTGAAGGGAGACTGTGGGAGAACGGGGCTGCAGAGACGCGCCAGGGGGACGTAAGTATATGCTATATTCACCTGTCCTGGTTCCAATGCTGCTCGCCGCTGTCTGCCCGCAGGGTCCTCTTGTCAGTGACGTTCAGACAGCAGAGGGTGCGGTGACATGGTTATTGCGCGCCCTCTGCTGCCTGACGTCACTGACAGAGGAACCTGGCAGGCAGACAGCGGTGAGCAGCGTTTGAACCGGGACAGGTGAATATCTCAGGTGCCGGGTCCTGAGGGAGCGGCGACACCTGTCCCCCATAGCACACCGTTGTCTCCACCTGCTCAGCACACCGGCACGTGGCCTCCCAGGGACAAGAAGTGAGTATGTCTTTTTCTTAATACCTGCAGTAGCGGCAGCAGCAATATATGGGGGCATAATCTATGGGGCATCTTATGGGGGCATATTCAATGGATAATCTTATGGGGGCAGCTTCAATGGAGCATCTTATGGGGGCAGCATATGGGGGGGCATATTCTATGGAGCATCTTATGGGGCAGCATATGGGGTGATATTCTATGGAGCATCTTATGGGGCAGCATATGGGGCATAATGTATGGAACATCTTATGGGGTAGCATATGGGGCATAATCTATGGAACATCTTATGGGGCCATAACCTTTATGGAGCAGCATATGGGGCATATTATTCTATGAAGCATCTTATGGGGCCATTATTAACCTTTGTGCAGCAATATATGTGGCATATTTTGTATGGAGCATCTTATGGGGCCATCATGAACTGTATGAAGCATTATATGGGGCTCCTAATTCAATATGGCTATTCAAAAACATTTAACCTACTGATGTCTCAATTAATTTTACTGGTATCTTATTTTTTGAAATTTACCAGTAGCTGCTGCATTTTCCACCCTAGGCTTATACGAGAGTCTAAGTTTTCTCAGTTTTTTTAAGGCAAAATTAAGGTTCGGCTTATACACGAGTATATGCGGTATATATGTATCTCAATGACATATATACACTCACTGGCCACTTTATTAGGTACACCATGCTAGTAACGGGTTGGACCCCCTTTTGCCTTCAGAACTGCCTCAATTCTTCGTGGCAGAGATTCAACAAGGTGCTGGAAGCATTCCTCAGAGATTTTGGACCATATAGACATGATGGCATCACACAGTTGGCGCAGATTTGTCGGCTGCACATCCCTGATGCGAATCTCCCGTTCCACCACATCCCAAAGATGCTCTATTGGATTGAGATCTGGTGACTGAGGAGGCCATTTGAGTACAGTGAACTCATTGTCATGTTCAAGAAACCAATCTGAGATGATTCGAGCTTTATGACATGGCGCATTATCCTGCTGAAAGTAGCCATCAGATGTTGGGTACATTGTGGTCATAAAGGGATGGACATGGTCAGCAACAATACTCAGGTAGGCTGTGGCGTTGCAACGATGCTCAATTGGTACCAAGGGGCCCAAAGAGTGCCAAGAAAAAATTCCCCACACCATGACACCACCACCACCAGCCTGAACCGTTGATACAAGGCAGGATGGATCCATGCTTTCATGTTGTTTACGCCAAATTCTGACCCTACCATCCGAATGTCGCAGCAGAAATCGAGACTCATCAGACCAGGCAAAGTTTTTCCAATCTTCTACTGTCCAATTTCGATGAGCTTGTGCAAATTGTAGCCTCAGTTTCCTGTTCTTAGCTGAGAGGAGTGGTACCCAGTGTGGTCTTCTGCTGCTGTAGCCCATCTGCCTCAAAGTTCGACGCACTGTGTGTTCAGAGATGCTCTTCTGCCTACCTTGGTTGTAACGGGTGGCAATTTGTGTCACTGTTGCCTTTCTATCAGCTCGAACCAGTCTGCCCATTCTCCTCTGACCTCTGGCATCAACAAGGCATTTCCGGCCACAGACCTGCCGCTCACTGGATTTTTTTTCTTTTTCGGACCATTCTCTGTAAACCCTAGAGATGGTTGTGCGTGAAAATCCCAGTAGATCAGCAGTTTCTGAAATACTCAGACCAGCCCTTCTGGCACCAACAATCATGCCACGTTCAAAGGCACTCAAATCACCTTTCTTCCCCATACTGATGCTCGGTTTGAACTGCAGGAGATTGTCTTGACCATGTCTACATGCCTAAATGCACTGAGTTGCCGCCATGTGATTGGCTGATTAGAAATTAAGTCTTAACACACAGTTGGACAGGTGTACCTAATAAAGTGGCCAGTGAGTGTATATTCCTTTGTTTCTTTATTAAACATATCAGTGTGATTTTACTGTATCGCAAAACGAATTGCCGGCTTTGGTAAAGGACACCGGTGCGTATTTCTCGCAAGTCACACGCCTGGTCCGTGTGTAATCCATATTTTTCTCGCCCCCATAGACTTGCATTGGCGTATTTTGCCCGTAATACGCTGAGAATTGCAGCACGCTGCGATTTTCTTGGCCCGTAAAATACGCCCGAGAAATATGCGGCTGATGGGAGCTGCCCCATAGAGAATCATTGGTCCGAGTGCAATGCGTTGTTTTAACGCCTCTCACTCGTCCGTATTTCTCTCTAGTGTGACGCTGGCCTAAGGGAGATCGTGGCTGCAGCATGAAAGTCACATACCAAGGAAATGTAGCAGAGCTGTGTATGCGTACTTATTCATGACATGTGTGATTTTTTTTATTTTTTACATAAATATTTTTATTGGATTAATATTTTTTTGTTCTTTGTTTTGTGATTTTTTTAAATTTTTTTAACATTCTATTAACTTTTTTTACTCTTTTACATTGTCGCAGATTGGAACATCAATTGTATAATAACAGGTCGCTGATCTACCTTATCACAGTGCCATATCTATATGGCAGCTTGCATAAACACGGCTCCTGCGGCTCTGTGTATATACGGCGCAAGTCGGGAAGGGGTTTGAATATGCTATCTATGAATGGATGGATGAGCCAAGTTGTGCCCCTTAAAATACCTGTGCCTTCCTATACAGACAATAGGAAATATTCCTTCTACTACAGACCATTTGCTAACATCCCTCTAAGCTGAGAATTCAGGAGCTAAGGTGCCAGGATTGACACCTACCTCCAGCAAATGCCCCTTTGTAATTACAATATACTGTATATCCAATGGTATATCCAGTTTCACCCTTTTGTCAACTAAACATAAATCTACTGCCTGATTGATTTCAATTATTGATTATTTATTTCCTTCACGCTCTACATGAGTTTTTAGATGATGAAGAAGATATGATTCCCAGGAATAACATTACCACATAAAAAAATAGTTTCTACTCTGTATGAGTTCTCTGATGCGCAACAAGTTGTGATCTCGTAATATAACATTTCCCACATTCTGGACATGAATATGGCTTCTCTCCTGTGTGAATTCTTTGATGGATAAGAAGGCCTGATCTCCGGATAAAACATTTCCCACATTCTGGACATGGATAAGTCTGCTCACCTGTGTGAATTCTTTGATGGCTATGAAGATTTGATTTCTGTTTAAAACATTTCCCACACTCTGGACATGAATATGGCTTCTCTCCTGTGTGAATTCTTTGATGGTTAAGAAGACCTGATCTCTGGATAAAACGTTTGCCACATTCTGGACATGAATATGGCTTCTCTCCTGTGTGACTTCTTTGATGGATAAGAAGAACTGATCTCCAGATAAAGCATTTCTCACATTCTGGACATGGATAAGTCTTCTCACCTGTGTGACTTCTTTTATGGCTATGAAGATTTGATTTCTTTTTAAAACATTTCCCACACTCTGGACATGAATATGGCTTCTCACCTGTGTGAATTCTTTGATGGATAAGAAGATATGCTTTGTTAGTAAAACATTTCCCACATTCTGAACATGGAAAAGGCTTCTCTCCTGTGTGAATTCTCTGATGTTCAAGCAAGTTAGATTTACATATAAAACATTTCCCACATTCTGGACATGAAAATGGCTTCTCTCCTGTGTGAGTTCTCTGATGTGCAAGCAATCTACATTTATATTTAAAATATTTCCCACATTCTGAACAGGTAAATGGTTTCTTCTTTGTGGGAATTATTTGACGTTCAACATCACTGTTGCGGCTTTCATTTTCCTTAACAGTCTGTGATGAATCCAAATAGGTGACTGATTGAAAAGGCTCCGATGACTGATTTTTGCTCTGAAGGGCTGGAGGTATAGCCGGAATAATGGCATGCTTTTCATAGGTAGCTGGTTTGATACCACAGTCACCTGCCAAGAATAAAACTGATTGTATTATTTTTCATTATTAATGCCTTATATTTTATATAATTTCTATATACATAATTCTATACAACTCAAAGCATAATGAAACTATGACCTAAGACAGTGGTGAGCCACCTGTTCACAAAGCCCATGGTACTGAACCTCTAAAGTACAATCGACAAACATAATACACAAACCCAGAAAAGGTTGAAGCAATAAAGGGAGGATTAAAACTAACTTTATTACATTATAATCTATAGCAACAGGTAAAAATATACACCATAACAACATGTAAGATTCTTAAAGGGGTAGTCCCATCTCTGATCAACTATCCCAATATGTAGTAGGTGCAATAATAATATTAGGAAATATGTAGTATAGTTCTTCTGACTCGCTAAGTTGCTCACCCCATGTGCAGAGCATTGCATTAGCTTAGGTATCCATGGTTACTACCACTCATATAGTGACTGTTAGTTGCTAGTGGACATAACCATGGATACCTGAGCTAATGCCACGCCCTGGACATGGGGTAAGCGACATACAGAATCAGGAAAACAATACCACATTTCTAATTGGAGGCATTTGCTATTATTACTACACCTACTATATTTTGGGATAGGATACTGTAAATGGGAGAACCTCTTAAGGCCATTTTCACACATCAGTGTCTTCGGTATGTGATGACAGTTTTCATACATACCGGAGACACTAATACACGAAGACCCATTCAAGTGAATGGATCTGCACACGTCAGTGTGCTTCCACGGATCATGTGACTGTGGGCAAGACATGCTGACATGACTTTTTTAGCAGCAGCACGGGCCGCAAAACGTCTTGCACACCTGCACACTGATGTCACACGGATGACAGGATGACATGCGTGTGTCATCAGTGTGACACATACTGGTGCCTGGCAATCAGCGGTACTGTTCGCAATGATCCCCTGTGTCGGGTGTTGAAGACAGCTCACATCATTATACCCTGCTCTGCCTGTGATCAGCGTGAGCATGGGACAAGGTTGAGAGTTGTATTCAACCCCCACTGTCTACATCTATAATAATAAATGCCCTAACCAGCTTCCGGTTGTAACAACTTCCGTCCAGTTGTAACCGGTGACGTCACCACACACACACGCACATGTTAACCCTCAACACACAACACCGCCTCAACACACACTCCTCTCACCTTTCACCACCACTCACTCTTTCACTCCACATACGTTCCTTTCTCTCACTCCGTTTCTCATACTCACACCGTCATCGTCGCTGCCCCGACATCTTCCTCCGCCGCCGCGATCCAGGATCCAGACGTTCTCCAGGCCGCCGACATGTTCTTGCGGGACGCCATCTTGGATGTCGTGAAATCCCGCGAGATTCAAGATGGCGTCGCCGCAACAATATGTCGCTGGCGTGGACGACATCGGCATCCAAAAAGATGGCGTCAGCGAAATCTCGCGAGATTACGCGGACGCCATTTTGGATCCCGATGTCGCCCATGCCAGCGACATGTTGTTGCGGCGACGCCATCTTGAATATCGCGGGACTTCACGACATCCAAGATGGCGTCCCGCAAGAATATGTCGCTGGCGTGGGCGACATCGGGATCCAAAATGACGTCGGTGTAATCTCGCGAGATTTCGCCGACGCCATCTTTTTGGATCCCGATGTCGTCCACGCCAGCGACATGTTGTTGCGGCAACGCTATCTTGAATATCGCGGAATTTCACGAAATCCAAGACGGCGTCCCGCAAGAACATGTCGGCGGCCTGGAGAACGTCTGGATCCTGGATGTCGGGGCAGCGACGATGACGGTGTGAGTATGAGAAACGGAGTGAGAGAAAGGAACGTATGTGGAGTGAAAGAGTGAGTGGACATGAGTGAAGGTGAAAGGTGAGAGGAGTGTGTGTTGAGGCGGTGTGGTGTGTTGAGGGTTAACATGGCAAGAGGTGTTAACGACGTCGGCGAAATCTCGCGAGATTTCGCCGACGCCATCTTGCATTCGTGAAATTGCGTCATTTACCTCACGCCGACTTGCTGTGCGGACGCTTGGCATTGCCTGTACCACCATAACTACTGCTGCCTTGGTCCTATGCCTGTTTACTGCCGGTGTCTAATTACTGGACCAATTTGCCTGTACCGCCATAACTACTGCTGCATTGCTCCTCTGCCGGTGTCTAATTACAGGACCAATTTGCCTATACCGCCATAACTACTGCCTTTGTCCTCTGCCGGTGTCTAATTACAGGGCCAATTTGCCTATACTGCCATAACTACTGCTGCCTTTGTCCTCTGCCAGTGTCTAATTACAGGGCCAATTTGCCTCTATCGCCATAACTACTGCTGCTTTGGTCATCTGCCTGTTTACTGCCGGTGTCTAATTACAAGGCCAATTTGCCTCTACCGCCATAACTACTGCTGCCTTGCTCCTCTGCCGGTGTCTAATTACAGGGCTAATTTGCCTCTACCGCCATAACTACTGCTACCTTGCTCCTCTGCCGGTGTCTAATTACAGGGCCAATTTGCCTCTACCACCATAACTACTGCTGCCTTGCTCCTCTGCCGGTGTCTAATTACAGGGCCAATTTGCCTATACTGCCATAACTACTGCTGCCTTTGTCCTCTGCCAGTGTCTAATTACAGGGCCAATTTGCCTCTATCGCCATAACTACTGCTGCTTTGGTCATCTGCCTGTTTACTGCCAGTGTCTAATTACAAGGCCAATTTGCCTCTACCGCCATAACTACTGCTGCCTTGCTCCTCTGCCGGTGTCTAATTACAGGGCTAATTTGCCTATACTGCCATAACTACTGCTGCCTTTGTCCTCTGCCAGTGTCTAATTACAGGGCCAATTTGCCTCTATCGCCATAACTACTGCTGCTTTGGTCATCTGCCTGTTTACTGCCAGTGTCTAATTACAAGGCCAATTTGCCTCTACCGCCATAACTACTGCTGCCTTGCTCCTCTGCCGGTGTCTAATTACAGGGCCAATTTGCCTATACTGCCTTAACTACTGCTGCCTTTGTCCTCTGCCAGTGTCTAATTACAGGGCCAATTTGCCTCTATCGCCATAACTACTGCTGCTTTGGTCATCTGCCTGTTTACTGCCAGTGTCTAATTACAAGGCCAATTTGCCTCTACCGCCATAACTACTGCTGCCTTGCTCCTCTGCCGGTGTCTAATTACAGGGCTAATTTGCCTCTACCGCCATAACTACTGCTACCTTGCTCCTCTGCCGGTGTCTAATTACAGGGCCAATTTGCCTCTACCGCCATAAGTACTGCTGCCTTGCTCCTCTGACTGTTCACTGCCTGTGTCTAATTACAGGGCCAATTTGCCTCTACCACCATAACTACTGCTGCCTTGCTCCTCTGCTGGTGTCTAATTACAGGGCCAATTTGCCTATACTGCCATAACTACTGCTGCCTTTGTCCTCTGCCAGTGTCTAATTACAGGGCCAATTTGCCTCTATCGCCATAACTACTGCTGCTTTGGTCATCTGCCTGTTTACTGCCAGTGTCTAATTACAAGGCCAATTTGCCTCTACCGCCATAACTACTGCTGCCTTGCTCCTCTGCCGGTGTCTAATTACAGGGCTAATTTGCCTCTACCGCCATAACTACTGCTACCTTGCTCCTCTGCCGGTGTCTAATTACAGGGCCAATTTGCCTCTACCGCCATAACTACTGCTGCCTTGCTCCTCTGCCGGTGTCTAATTACAGGGCCAATTTGCCTCTACCGCCATAAGTACTGCTGCCTTGCTCCTCTGACTGTTCACTGCCTGTGTCTAATTACAGGGCCAATTTGCCTCTACCACCATAACTACTGCTGCCTTGCTCCTCTGCTGGTGTCTAATTACAGGGCCAATTTGCCTCTACCGCCATAACTACTGCTGCCTTGCTCCTCTGCCGGTGTCTAATTACAGGGCCAATTTGCCTCTACCGCCATAACTACTGCTGCCTTGCTCCTCTGCCGGTGTCTAATTACAGGGCCAATTTGCCTCTACCGCCATAACTACTGCTGCCTTGCTCCTCTGCCGGTGTCTAATTACAGGGCCAATTTGCCTCTACCGCCATAACTACTGCTGCCTTGCTCCTCTGCCGTTGTCTAACTACAGGGCCAATTTGCCACTACCACTTCATAACTACTGCTGGGCAATTACAGGGTCAATTAGTATCTGTTTACTCTACAATACTCCAGGACGCCTTCTTCACTGCCAGATAACTGCCAAATAGACTCCTTTACCTGTGCCAACATGAGTCATAACAAAAAGTATGCCAATGCCAGTGAAAGGAAAGCAGCTTTAGCACTACGACAAAAACAACGCCGTGCTAATGAGACTCCTGAGGAAAAACACCATCGCCTTGAGAAGATTAAGGCTTATAAACGCCGTCGCCTCACACACGAATCCCCTAACTCTAAATCCATAAGATTGGCTGAAGAAGCCTCTGCACGCCGTCACCGCCGACAACAGACGGCCTCTTCCTCATCATTATTATTAGACTCACAACAGGATGCTTCCACATCAGCATGTGGAACAATTTACTGCTACACTTCATCCCATATGCCGTTCACTGACATAACTAATCAGCAATCTGTTTCTGCCCTATCAATACCACCATTCAATACCAATGCACAGTATGCCAATGCCAGTGAAAGGAAAGCAGCTTTAGCACTACGACAAAAACAACGCCGTGCTAATGAGACTCCTGAGGAAAAACAGCATCGACTTGACAAGATTAAGGCTTATAAACGCCGTCGTCTCACACACGAATCCCCTAACTCTAAATCTATTACATTGGCTGAAGAAGCCTCTACACGCCATCACCGCCAACAACAGACGGCTTCTTCCTCATCATTATTAGTAGACTCACAACAGGATGCTTCCACATCAGCATGTGGAACAAGTTACTACCACACTTCATCCTATATGCCGTTCACTGACATAACTAATCAGCAATCTGTTTCTTCCCTATCAATACCACCATTAGTCAATACCAACGCACAGTTTCTTCACATACAAGCTGCAGTTAGCCCGCAGAAAGTGCAACCAAGACAAATATACGTTGGTCTCAAAACTAGGCGCACCCCATCGGTTGGACATGCACTTCTACTACAACCTCACATTTTCACTAATGATGAAAATAGTATTACCGAACACAGCTGTGGTGACATGACCCATGTATGTGAGCATTGCGAAGCTTTGCATTTTGTAACAGAGATACCTTCTGATAACTTTACGCTCTGCTGTCAGAAGGGTAAAGTCCATGTACCCATACTACAATATCCTGATGTCTTTACAAGTTTGCTGAAAGGGCAAAGTGAATTTAGCAAAAATTTCATGGATAATATTCGAAGTATTAACAGTTCCTTTGCTTTTGCCTCCATGGGTGCAAATATTTCACCACCTCCTGGATATGGCCCATACTGTTTCCGCATACATGGCCAGATCTATCATAGAACTGAAACAATACATCCCTCAGATGACCAGCAACGCGCATTTGCCCAACTTTACATTCTCGATACCACTACCGCAAACGAACAACGCTTACGATGTAAAGAAAATCAAAAATGTCATCCTACATTGATGAACATTATTGCCCTTCAAATCCAAACTATTAATCCTTTTGTGGAAGCTTATCAAATGTTACGTGATGTGGAAGAACAAGAAAAAATTAAATCTCTACAAAACGGAACTGTCATGCCAAACATCACTATGGCTATTAAACAAGATCGTACTCAAGACCCTCGACGCTACAATAATCCCACTGTCAGTGAAGTAGCAGTCGTGTTTCAAAATGACAATGGTGAGCCACTAATGTCCACTCGCAGGATTTCAGAATACTCAAGATGGCATGGCCGCAAGAACATGTCGCCGGCGTGGACAATGTCGGGATCCAGGATGGCGCCGGCGGAAGATGTCGGGGATCGTGGAGCAGCGACGATGACGGTGTGAGTATGAGAGACGGAGTGAGAGAAAGGGTCATATGTGGAGTGAAAGAGTGAATGGACGTGAGTGGAGATGGTGAAAGGTGAGAGGAGTGTGTGTTGAGGCGGTGTGGTGTGTTGAGGAGGTGTGTGTGTATTGAGGGTTAACATGGCAAGAGGTGTGTCACTATCCTCTCGATGCGATAGCATCGGGCCTTAATCTACTATAATAAATGCGCTAAGCAGCTTCCGGGTTGTAACAACTTCCGTCCAGTTGTAACTGGTGACGTCACAGCACACCTCTTGCCATGTTAACCCTCAACACACCACTCCTCAACACACACTCCTCTCACCTTTCACTATCTCCACTAATGTCCACTCGCAGGATTTCAGAATACTCAAGATGGCATGGCCGCAAGAACATGTCGCCGGCGTGGACAACATCGGGATCCAGGATGGCGCCGGCAGAAGATGTCGGGGATCATGGAGCAGTGACGATGACAGTGTGAGTATGAGAGACGGAGTGAGAGAAAGGGTCGTATGTGCAGTGAAAGCGTGAGTGGATGTGAGTGGAGATGGTGAAAGGTGAGAGGAGTGTGTGTTGAGGAGGTGTGTGTGTATTGAGGGTTAACATGGCAAGAGGTGTGTCACTATCCTCTCGATGCGATAGCATCGGGCCTTAATCTAGTAGAGAATAATTATAAAATTAAAAAAATCACATTATACTCACCTTAACACCTAATCCCCTGAAGCCATTGTCCTCCGCTAAAAAAAAAAAAAATTTTTAATAACAACAATATCCCTCACCTGTCCAAAGTTGAAAGAATCCAGAGTTTCCAATGCCGTAATCCATCTGTGCAACATTTGCTCATCAGCATGAGCAGTGATCTGAGGCAACTGCACACGTTGAAAATCTGGGGAGTATGAATCGTTGCACCCCGATTTCTCACGGTGAACTGCAATGATCTCACTGAGGTCAGCACAGTTCATGGGCCCGCTCTCGCTACATGTAGTCATTTTCCCCAGCTCTTCAGTGGGAGTGGTTGCCTCATAACCCTCCATCAAACTCCATCGCCAAAAGCACTACAAATATTGGCTGGTGACTAACTCATCCAACCTTTATCTATCTCCAATTCCTCAAGATAGCTGGACCATCATTTTAAATAAGCCTCTGTACTTTGTGTCACCACCACATTGTAGATTGTAAGCTCTAACGGGCAGGGTCGTCAATATCTGCATTAATTATTGTATTATCATTTACTTTGTTATGACTGCTGTATATGAACTGCTGAATTGTAAAAAGCTGGGGAATATGTTGGCACTATATAAATAAAGATTATATTATTATTATTATTATGAGCAAATGTTCAACTTTGGACAGGTGAGAGATATTGTCTTTTATTTTTGCTTGTTTACAGGGGACAATGGCAATGTTAAGGGCTTGTACCCATTACCGTGAAAAAAAAAAAGTTCCGATTTCAGTCCAGAAAAGTAGGACTAGTGTCATGCAAGTGTTATCTGATTGACATCCAAATGCCATGTGATTGCTATCCAATTGTAATACGATTTTAACATGAGGTTTGACACAGTAATTATCTGTCATTTACACATTTTCCATGGAAATATTCTTTAATACACACACACACACACACACACACACACACCTAGATAGATAGATAGATCAATAGATAGATAGATAGATAGATAGATAGATAGATAGATAGATAGATAGACGTGAATGATGAAAAGCTGGCAATTCATCTGCCATGTACAGTAAAATCACAGCAGGACCCGGCATAATAGAACAGATAGATTACGTACAGTATAGTATATACACACAGAATAGATCGATATAAAGATGTCAGTCACATATATAATTAGTACAATGCGTGTGCAGTTTACTGTACATGTATTTAATTAAATGATTATTTTTCTGAAAAAACTGCATGGTAATTTTCATAACCAGCAGAGGGAAAGCTGACAGATGTGGGCTGATGTTTATAGCCTGAGGTAATACCCATAGAGCTTCCCAGGCTATTAAAATCAGATCTCAGTTGTATACTTAGCATTTACTGGTTATTATAATGGGAGACCCCTCCAAAAAATGACCTAGGGTCACCCTAAAATTAACCCCAGACGTATTTTTGTTTTTGCGTTTTCGTTTTTTAGCTCCCCATCTTCCCAGAGCCATAACTTTTTTATTTTTCTGTCAATATGGTCATCATGTGAGGGCTTGTTTTTTGCAGGATGAGTTGTATTTTTGAATGACACCATTGGTTTTACCATGTCGTGTACTATAAAACGGGAAAAAAATTCCAAGTGCAGTGAAATTGCAAAAACAGTGCAATCCCTCACTTGTTTTTTGCTTGGCTTTTTTTTTTTTACTAGGTTCACTAATTGCTAAAAATGACCTGCAATTATGATTCTCCAGGTTGTTATAAGTTCATATACACCAAAGATGTCTAGGTTCTTTTTTATCTAAGTGGTGAAAAAAATTCCAAACTTTGTTAAAAAAAAATTGCGCCATATTCTGATACCGGTAGCGTCTCCATTTTTCGTGATCTCGAGTTCGGTGAGGACTTATTTTATGCATGCTGAGCTGACGCTTTTAATGATACCATTTTGGTGCAGATAGGATCTTTTGATCACCCGTTATTGCATTTGAATGCATTGTTGCGGCGACCAAAAAAAAAAACCAATTCTGGCATTTTGACTGTTTTTCTCGCTATGCCGTTAAGTGATCAGGTTGCTCCATTTTTTTTATTGATAGATTGGGCGATTATGAACGTGGTGTAAGGATTGTACTCACTCAGCTGCGTAGGAGGAAACAGGAGACACATTCTCTTCAATGTCCATATGGGTTTATTTGCTTCATAAACCATCAACTCCGCAACAGAAAGGTAAACAGTCTTTACATCAGGAAGACACAGCATCAATGCCCATAGCAGAGCTCTATCTGGAGCCACAGAAAGGCTTCTCTCTCTCTGCACACAGACCACTCTGTAGTGGACACATGGAAATATGTCCACACCGGCAGACTCCCAAACACTCACTGCCAAGTGCTAAACACAACTCGATTACATAGTTTGTAACCACACCCACAGGTGAGGTATGGATTACAAGGGCTGGTCATATGTCATGACCTCAATGCAACTCACAACCACTCACACAGGGAAAATAGGGTACAGTTAGCACCCTCACCCTAAGGTGAGGTATTATGGGTAGCCAAACTCTCTCATCTCTCATAGCTACCCGCAACCTGGACCCAGGTGCACTAAACATATTAGTGCTCATGTGCACTAAAGACAAAATACTCTGGGTTGCATCATAGGGAGCATCCATCCCTGTGACATACACCTCCCATTAACCACCAGTCACACCACATATTTCCCCACTGTTCAAACCTGTGGGGTTGAACACTTGTCCTAAACCGAGGGCCTCGAGACAGGGCACCCATATCACCTTGCCCTACCCGTCAAGAGGGCCTTCCTAATTGGTTTTGAGCATCAGCTCCTGAGACATAGTCTGTCACTGTCACCACATCCCTGTCTGTGAACAATGAGCTATCAGACTTTTTCGCCTCATGTTTCAGTGTCAGGAATTTCCTTGCACCCATACGTCCTGTCTGGTCTGACTCTTTGTCATTTTGTCTGCTACAGGGTCTCCCGCTTAGGTCACTCAGCCCTGATCTAACAGAGGCATCACTGCTTCTACCTCTTTCATCAGGCCAGCTTCTCTTATCTCTCTGCTGGCTATTTCTCCCATGGTCTTTATTGCCCAGAGAGCAGTCCTTCCCTCTGTCCCCTATTAGCTCCAGCTTGAGGACTTCCAGTCTTAAGCGAACCTCTTTGCCTCTCTATACCGAGAGTTGAAGGTGGCAGCCATCTTCTTCCCATTTCCTGCAGCTCTCTGTTGATATGCTCCCTCTCAAGTCTTAGCTGCTCTACTTCCTTCAGGTACGATACTCGATATTCCCAAGGCTCTCTATGGATCCGATGAGGAATGGAACCATCCCATCTTCACCCACGTCCTGGGCTTCGTCATCAGCCGGAATCTTCACTCTGATCACACCGGACCTATTCACCTTCTCCTGCATCTCTTTCCCAAGTCTTCGGATGACTTTCCTCACCAGTCCTCTGGGCACTTGAATGATGTCTTCCACAAAGCCCAGCTGACTTTGTGCTTTCCTCGCCTGCTGCAGACGTCGAGCAGCTTCGTGATTTCTCAACGGGATCATCTGCTTCGTGCGGAGGCATTGTAGGTGCATGTCCCTCAGGATAACCACCCACTTCACTGTGACTTTCTTAGTCGACAGTATGACCAACTGCTTCGTCCTTCTCTTCATCACATCCTTACTGGCACATGCTTCTTGCATGTCTTCGGGTACCTATTGTAGGGATTCTACTCGCTTAGGTGTGACGGGAGACAGTCAGGAGCCACGTTCCTTTAAAAGTTCACAGGGTTTATTGCTTCATAACCCATAAAGGGCGAGCTGACCTAGTGAGAACCCACCCCCTGTACAGGGAGTGTCAGGGGCAAGACCAAGGGGGTGAGCCACCACGGCAGCTGGACCAGACAGCCGGCTCAGGGAGACACTATTGAGTGTCTGGCAACAGGACGGACAGGATACCAAACAAAGCGAAGTCACAGAGTTTAACTGCCAAATAGCACTGGCTAGCTGATCGGGCTGCGGCACTGACAGACGGGCAAGACTGCAGCGAACCCGGCTGAGGCATGGCAGGCGACACAGCTGTCACTGACCGACGAGCACGGCTGAGGCACAAGCAGGCGGGCACGGCTAAGGCACAAACAGGAGGCTAGGAAGGCCAGGCGCATGCAAAGGGCTCATGAAGAAACAAGGTGAAGAAAAGCAAGAAACAAGGCAAGGCGAGGCAGGGTACGGAACACGGAGCAGAACATAGGCAGAAACACAGAGTCAGGTCAGAGCAAGGAACAGAGCTAGCAGCGGAGGGTAGGCCGAAGTCCAGAGCCGGGCCAAGGTAAACCCTTGGGACTAGCCAGGGAACGTGCTAGAGAGCACCGTAGAACAGAGAGCAGGAATGACAGGCAGAGACAGAACAGTGGAGGAAACACAAGGCAGAGCATAGCGAAGGCAAGACATGGCAGAAACAGGCAAGGCAGAGATTAACAGAAGGACTACAAGTCCAAGCAGGACAAGGAAGAACATGGCACAACGGACAAACATAAGACAAGGCACGGGACAAGAGACGGAGTATGAGCACGGAGCGTGTGCAGAGACGCACGATAGGGCAGAGTGCAAGGGCACAGAATAGAGGGAGCGACCCAGCAGACAAAGCAGCCATGCAGGGAAGCAACACAATACTCAGGCCCTGACCATAGGGAGGAGCGGTCTGATATAGGGCATTGGCACCTCCACTTCCGGGTCAGGACCAGGGGAGAACTTCCGATTCAGATCATCAGGATAACAGAGAGCAGTCACATGATCAGGTTTCCAGGCATGCAGAGAGGATTGCAGAACCAGACACTGCTGGATCCTAGGAAGGGTCACATGATCAGGGGTTTCAGACATGCAGAGATGATTGCAGAACCGGACAGTGCTGGATCCTAGGAAGGACACATGATCAGGGGTTCTTGGAACACAGAGATGATCACAGAAGGCAGAGCAGAAACGCAGGCATCTTGCAGCCCAACAGTCATGAGGTGAGTGTGCACACTGCTCTAGGGAACATGCAGGATAGCAGACATGAGATCCGCGTGCACACAGCTCCAGGGGTCATGAGGCAAAACAGACATGACAGACATGGCGAGCATGACATACAGGTCTGTTTTAATTTTAGCCCATCACCAACTCCCTCTGTGCTGGGTTTGTCCAAGATAAAGTGACCTCCTTACTACACACACTTTCCCTTGTGTTCGAGTCACAGTCTGAATTGGAGTCACCCCCACTCACCCTGTCATCCTGGAACAGCAAGTCTCCACTCAAACAGGTGTCGGACCCCTTTCCTGAAAGTACCCCGTATCCCATGGTCACATGTTTGGTCACCCCACCTAAGCCCCCAAGTTGGTCAGACCCACACTTTCTCTTGGTGACCCGGAACTCTGGACATTTGACCTTAGGGGATGCTACCTCCTCCTTTGAGTCACCCCACACTTCATCAACTTCCCATGCATCTTCAAACAACACAAAGTCCCTGTCCCTCTCAAAGGAGTACAATAAGTTCGGTGTTATACTGCCATCTTGGCACTCGACACTTTTGGACATATCCGTGACCACTCTGTCCACAGTATAGTCCACAGTGACCCCATGGATGCAACAAACCTTGACCTTTTTCTCATTCAGAGAACAAGAGGAGTTCTCATCAGAGTCACTTGACTCATGGAGTCCAGCCGTTCAGAGACTCCTTCACGGTGTAACATCACGGTACACACCTGCGGCCTGTCGTCATATATAAAGTCTATGCCGCACTTAGAATAGGTAAGACACTATTATCTCTCTATATAAAAGTGAATGCATGCATGTATGTATGTATGTATTTATGTGTGTGTGTGTGTATCACCAACCAATCACGAAGCATCTTTCATTTCACCAGAGCTGTTCAAAAGAAGCTGAGCTGTGATTGGTTGCTATGAGCAACAGTTTTCCTTGCAACCAATCACTAAGCATCTCTCATTTCACCAGAGCTGGTTAAAAGTAGCTGAGCTGTGATTGGTTGCTATGAGCAAGTTTTCCCACTTGACAACACCTCAGCAGACACTGACATGGTGAGAGAAATCTAGCATCACTGGGAACATAAGCTCCCAGCCATTGTCTGCCCTCCTGAAAGGAGCAGAGAGCACATGACAGAAATGAATCCCCCCTCCCTGCCCATATCCCCACCACACATCCTCCATCTCATAGGCACATCTTCCCTCTTAAAGGGATCATTGGTATGAAAGTCAGAGCAAATTCATCCAGGGCTTTGGTTTTGACCCCAGGCCTCTCTTAAAGGAATCGTTGGTATGGAAGTTAGGGCAAATCCACTCTGCACTATGATATTGACCCAAGGCCCCTCTAAAAGGGATCCCTAGTATGGAAGTGAGGGCAAATCCACTCTGTGCTTTGGTACTGACACCAGGCCTCTCTTAAAGGGATCCCCGGTATGGAAGTTAGGGTAAAACCCTCAGTGCTCTGATTCTCACCCAAGGCTTCTATTAAAGGGATTATTGGTATGGAAGTGAGGGCAAATCCACTCTGCACTCTGGTTCTGACACCAGGCCTCTCTTAAAGGGATCCCCGGTATGGAAGTTAGGACCGTTCCACTCAGCGCTCTGGTTCTGACCACAGGCTGACATAAACCTGATAACCCTTGCTCAGCCTATTTAAAGAGGAATACGCCACGCAGGGAGGTAAAGGGTTAAAATGTAGTGAGACAAAGGGTTATATAGGGAAGACAAACAGTACATTAAATCAAAGGATATTCTTAAGGTGAAGAACAATGGTTCCAAAATAACAGCGGTTCAATCGCAAGGGTGTCAGGAAGTCCTTAAACTGCAGCTCCTGCTGCGAACTCAATGGCGCCAGCAACGGCTGGTGCTGTGTCCTTTTTAATAGGGTCCAGCAAGCAAACAACACCCCTACTTCTGTAAACAGTGGTCGGTCTCCGGTACCTTCCACTGCCAATAGTCCATATACTGTAGATGTCTACAAGGTCTCGGGCCACAGTACTGTCTAGGCCTGACATAACTCTTGCACAACTCTCCTGACAGTCTCAGTAAAGTGGGCCCAAAGTGGCTGCTGGTAATAAGGGCCTTGTACAAGCCCAGCGTGGCTCAGCAGGTGTTTAATGTCCCAGTCTGGGGCACGTGTGTTGTACTCACGGACACGGAGCGTTCTGTGCCTTGCTTTCTTGCAGCCACCGAGCTTACACTGCATGTCACCTTTTCTCTGGTCACCGCTGTTGGCGGCGGGCGACGACGGACACTGGCTTGCACGCTGCTGGTGCTCCCGACTGAAGCACTCCGCTCTGACTGCTGCAACACCCAGCTCAGCTCTGTGTGTACGGCTCTACACACCTCTGCTCTGAATTGCTGCTGGGCACACTGCTTCCCTCACTGCAGCAGTTCCTGCCCTTCTGGTCGACTGCAGCACAGCCTGTCGCAGCGCTAGTACTCCGTGTCAGGATGGCGAGCGGAGTGCACTGCTCATCCCACTGCACGCTGCTCTGGCCTGGCGCCAAACTCTCCTCTTTCGGGTGCTTTTCCTTCTTATACTCATGTGGCTGCGACCTCTTTCTAGGTTCTCCCCGCCCCCTCCTGTCAGCAGGAAGCTACGTCTCTCTCCTCACTCAGGCTTCTCCCTGGGAACAGAGGATGCAGCCTTCCTAGTTCCAGAAGCCAATTTGTTATTACCAGAGCTAAGTTGTTAGCCGGTTTTGAGTAGATTATTAGCAGACCCTATTTCTATATCCTTTCCTGATCTGCCTACATATTTCTTGTTGACCTCAAAACGGTTTGGCTTCTCACTTGACTGTCCTTGCAGGACCGGTACGGCTGCTAGAAATTCAACATATAAATACAGTAGAATCTGTGACTTCTCTGCATTTAGTGATCTTTACTCACCTGGGTAGTCATATGTAGGAATCTCCTCTTTACACCGCTCATCACCCCTCACATATGTCTCTGTAGTATTAATATGGGTCAGATCTTCACCCTGAAACAAATATTGTAAAAGTCACAGACAGCCGGAGAAATCACATCTATGATCAGCTCTAATCCTGCCATCTCCACCGCTCCCATTACACAAGTATAAAACATATAATACTGGTGGATAAAACAAGACTGAGCACAAGACCTTCACAGCCGTCTACACATCATAGGTGAGATCTCATGACACCTTCTCTCCATCTACCTGATGATCCTGAGGAGCATTGGGATCTTCTTGGTTACAGTTCTGTGGAAGAAGAGGACGGGGACATCTTTCTGGTGTTGTCATCTTACTGGATAGATCTGGAGGAAACACATACAGGGACTGAATTCATTCTTTACATACAGATAATTATAGGCCGTGTGTATTTAGTCCTGTCTATTACCTGGTGATGTGAGGGGCTGGGGAACCTCCATCATGACGTCCTTGTAAACATCTTTGTGTCCCTCTAAATACTCCCACTCCTCCATGGAGAAATAGACAGCAACATCCTGACACCTTATAGGAACCTGACACATACAATGATACAGTCATCCCCCCGATCCCTTCATAGTGTTACTGTATAATGTCCCAGCATTCCCAGCAGTGTCACCTCTCCAGTCAGCAGCTC
The DNA here is from genome assembly GCF_039654945.1 of Dendrobates tinctorius. NCBI lineage: Eukaryota > Metazoa > Chordata > Amphibia > Anura > Dendrobatidae > Dendrobates > Dendrobates tinctorius. The sequence continues at coordinate 17,690,874 of NW_027361731.1, read as the reverse complement.
AGTCATCTTATAGGCGAGTTCTAGAATCTTCTGGTGATTGATGACCTCATATATCAGGGGGTGAGGTGAAGACCCCGTGATTGCGTTCAGGTGTCTTTCCCATCCCTCAGACACAGGGTCCTGACAGTGATCACTAGAGCTCTTCTTCACTACTGTGTAATCCTGGTTATGGAGAGACACATTAATAAATCTCACTACAGATATTTCCAGAGGCCTCACCTCTCTAGTTCTGTCCATCTGTTATTCCCATAGATAACGATGTTGTAAAAAGAAGCCATGGCATATCTGGAGAACTCTTGCAGGAGGTGCCATTGATGAGGAGATGCTGCCATCTGCTGCCCAGCCAAAATCAAGTGTAACCAAAGTATGCTTGAAGGCTTGCAGGGGGAGTGACCTTGTGTGCGCTTGAGTGGATCAGGTGACCCACAGGAAAGTTTTCCCTAGTATAAAAGCTCTGCAAGTCCATCCACGAGGATATTTGGCAACAGGGAAGGGAGCGGGGCAGACATGCTCCAGAGACACCACTGAGACCAGCATGGCAGGTGCCAGCGGGGAGTCTACGCCACCCAGATGTTGAGCACCTTCTGGCAAGGTCTGGATTCCCCAGAAGCTATCCCCAAAAATGCCTTATTCTTGTCAAAGCCAGAAGCAGTGTACTGCACTGGTCATGTCTCTGAGGCCCGACTATGCCTGTTAAGAGCTGACGCCCAGTCCTCTCCGCCTTGAGACTGAGAGACTTCTGCCTATGGTCAAGCCGAGAAGACCCATGAGGAGACTGACAGGAGACGCACGCCTGTGATTGAGGGTGAACGGTGCGAGTGAGTAGGGCCGTCACTTCTAGCTATCATCAATGGCACAGGGATCAGCTCGGATTAGGAGTTCAGATTGGGAGGGGGCCAGTTGGTGCGTTAGAGGCTCAACGGGCTTTAATTCACTATTTCAGGAAGAGACTTGCTGCCTAGTGGGAAAACCTGGTGAGCCCTGCTAGAACCAGAGCTTTGGGTGAGAACTCACATGGTGAATCCCAAGACTGGGCGCACTACCTTTGTGAAAAGGAAAGTAACGTTAAATAGTGAAAGACTTTCTTGCTTATTCTAAACCTGGTTTTCCCTCTACTGTAAAATTGCATAGCTACTAACACTAATTGTTTAAAGGTTACTGTTGTATATAAAGAGAATTATATCATCCCTTGTCTGTTTCCACCTCGTCATCTCTGCTCGCTGCATCCAGACACACGGATTACTTTTGGTGTATTCAGCAGGATGCAACATCAGAAGAAGAGATAGTGGACTATTCTGTGAACCAAGCCAGGCAAAGGAAATATACACTTGGCGGCTATGCTCAGCAACCTTCCCAAGTTCACAGGGAGCAGTGTGTTGCTGTGGGACTGGGCAGAGACGCTGAAAAACATGCTACGCATGTATGCCCTGGCCCCTTCCATTTAGGCCAAGTTAACCCTCTTGACCCTTGATCGAGAGGCCCGGCAGGCAGTTATGTATCGCCCACCTAGGGATCATGACTGTGGAAAAGGTGATAAAAATCTTGGAAGATATGCATGATCACACCATGGACCTAAGGCACCTCAGCATGAGGTTGTTCTAACAGGTCCAAGGGGAAAGTGATATCATAGCTCAGTATGTTATGCATTGCAGGAAGTGACGGCCCATATCACCAAGAAGACCCAAGATGGGAACCGAGGACTGGGTCCCTTGGACTAACTGATGCTGGACCAACTCGTTGCTGGACTGAAGGATCCCTCTCTAAAGCAGATCTTATTGGAGCGTCCATGACTGAGTCCTGGTCTGGGATTCCTTGAGGTGGGGGCCAAAGTTAGAGTCTCAGAGACAGAGGCCCCCCGTTTTCACCGCCGAGGTCCGGAGTCATGAAGTGGTCACCTCTGAGTCAACACTTACTGAGTCTGACTGGGTGCAGGAGATACATCAATAGATTTGGGACATTCGAGGTAAGCTGTACAGCATCAACGGGATGCTTGAGGCCAATCCTCTAGCTGATCACCTGACTCCACGTGAGAGGAGGTCAGAGAGGGGAAGCCACTTGTTTCAGACCACAGCATGTCGCGTCCATACCTCAACAACAGAACGCGAGCGAGAGTGTTGTGCCCCCTTCCACCCCAGGTTCATTTCAAGAGACTGTCCGAATCGAGAAAGGAGGAGACGCGGTGCCCATTAAACTAATGCGCCCCACGGCCGTGGAATATACTATGGGGATTTGAGCCTCAGAGGGAGTAGAGAGAATTCTAAGGATATTGTCGCCGAGAGACCCATTACCTGGGCTGAATTCAATGGGCAACACACTCACTGCTTGATGGACACAGGGTATCAGTTGACCACAATACCTGAGGCATATTTTCAGAGTCATTTTCCCAATGTTGCTTGCTCCAGAAAAGAACACAGCATCTGACTGGTGGCGGCTAATCAGCTGCCTATCCCAGTAGCAGGAGTTGTGTGGATGTCTGTCCGGGTGCACGGGAAGGATCTAGGCTGAAAAGGAATAGTGTTGACAAAGGGGTCTGGAGGCGGATGACCCATTGTAACCCTGGGCATGAATGTGCTAAAAGAAGTGGGACAATTCTTAGCTGAGGAACCCGATAAAAACAATTGGACCAGTGCCACCTGTGACTCAGAAAGTATGAAGGTGTTCCAGCAATTTAGCGAAATGTTGTCCGCTGCCGCCAAATATCTCAGCAATGTATTGATACTGCCCAAAGCCACAGTGACTCTGCCAGTGGGACGGACTGTGCTGACTATGCCGGTACTAGCCCATGTATCATTAGAGGGTGTGGACGTCCATATTGAGCCTATAGAGGGAGAAGATGCGATTTCTGGGTTTTTGGTGGCCTGCACCTTGGCCACTGTGCGACAGGGACGAGTACCTGTGCGCTGTAAAACCATAAGTGGAGCAATTCTACAGTTGATGCCTGACAAGTGGCTCGAGTTTATATAATGTCCGAAGATATCCCCAGAGCTGATGCTACAGGACTGACATTTGTGGGAAGAGACCCATGGACCTTAGCGGTGTCGCATGATAGTCAGGAAAACTGAAGCGAACCACTGGCTGGACTTCACCTCTTGGAACAGATAGAGGCCGACCTTACAGAGTTTTTCACGAGATAAGTTGGGCTGGTTTAATAGTTATTACAGCGACATCGAGAGATGTTTGCACAGAATGAAGAGGACTTTAGATGCACTTGTGCTGTTCCTCATGAGATCCCTACAGCAACCACTGCTCCCATTCAAGAGAGGTATTGGCAGGTCCTACCTCAGATGTACCAGGAGATGAAAGAACTATTGGCCCACATGCTGCGCAATGGCATGATCCGCGAGAGCCAGAGTCCCTGGGCGGCGCCTGTTCTGCCCATTCTGTGCAGCAAGATATTTTTAACTGCTGTTCCAGCCATCACCAGTAGGTGTCATAAGTTGCTCTTCTCTTTCTTATTCATGTGTTTGGAATCTTTTGTTTTCCTAAATGGTTAACTGTTCAGAACCACCCTTCTTCCATCCCTGGTCAGAAACATGTAACCATTTTCAGCCAGTCTTCTGACTAGCTCACATCTGCTCAGCTCTCTGCAAAACCACTGCTTATAACAAGCGGATTCCAAGTAAGGTTATTGCAATTATGTGTTATGCATCTGCGTTAGCAGCCCCCCATGATGTTTGCAATGCATGTTCAGATTCTGTAATGCTATTTCACTGCATGATAGTTACATGCATCCTCTGTCCAGTGAATGCATAGCTGGCAGCCATCAGTCGTTTTAGATATCTTTCTCCTTTGCTGCTGTGTATGATATATTGCTCAGCTTTTATATAATGCATGATAACAGCTTCCTGTATAATTGCTACTGATGTGATAGTACTTTGTATTGCTGTGATTACCTGCCAGTATTTGTGTATTGTATATTATCTACCAGTACTGACATGCTGCATTATCTTATAGTTTTTACCTGAATCATCCACATTGTGTACAATATCTGAATCATCCATAACTGTGTTCAACAATCTCTGATACCCTCTACAACAACTCCTGATTTCATCTACTACTGTGTTCTACTATACCATCTGTTATCATCTCCCATTGTTGTCCAGATTATCCCAATAAATATAGACTTAAGCACCCATACAGTCTTGTTTCTGTGAGTGGATGAAAGGTTAAGCCGTATGCTGGAATCCACACAGCGTCATAAGTGGAAGAAGGCAGAACAGGTACCCATCATGTTAGTTCTGAAAAAGGATGGTACCCTGCATGAGTTTCTGCGTGGACTACCGAAGGCTGAACGCATGTACTGTATGGGACTTCTATCCCTTGCCGAGAATTGAGGAGTCCCTATCTGCATTAGGAAAAGCCAAATATTTTTCCTCTCTTGATTTAGCCAGTGGCTACTGGCAAGTACTGGCAGCTGAGAAGGACGGCCAGAAAACAGCTTTTGTCCTCCCTGTGGACCTGTTCAAGTTTAAACGGATACCTTTCAGACTGACGAATGCACCAGGAACATTACATTGGTTGATGGAAAGATGCTTTGAAGTTTGAAGCCATTTTGATCTATCTGGATGACAATCATTTATTCCGCCACATTTGAAGAGCATCTTCACCGGTTGGAGCAGCTTCATAGACACAGATTAAAAATAAAACCCCGGAAGTGTCATCTATTCAAGCGAGAAATTGAATACCTGAGACACACTGTGTCTAGTGAGGGAGTTTACCAGAGTGCAAAGAAGAAGGCTGCAGTACTGAAGTGGCCCACACCTACCGACCTGAGAGAACTGTGAGCGATCCTAGTGCTAGCTGGATACTACTGCAGGTTCATAAGGGGCTTTGCCAAGATTGCAGTACCACTCAATGAGTTGTTGCGGAGCACGGATGGAGTAGCCAAACGTCATTCCATTCAATGGGGACCATGACAAGAGGAAGCATTTCAGGCATTGAAGATGGCTTTGACAGATGCCTCAATCTTGGCCTACCCTGACTTCTCACAGCCCTTCGTACTGTACACCGATGGAAGCCTATAAGAACTGGGGGCAGTATTGTCTCAGGTACAATAAGGAAGAGAGCGGGTGGTCATGTATGCTAGTAGGTCACTGAGATGAGAATTGAAAAACGGTCTTAGGAGCACAGGAAAGAGACTCAGACAAGAGATGGGTTTAAACCACAACGCGTTTCGACGGAGGATCCGTCTTCATCAGGTGGCAAGGCTGAGGAAGTGGGTCGCTCTGATGCAAAGGCCTGATCAGAAAGCTAGGGCTGCTTCACCCCAAGTACCCTGCAGATCTTGGGCTAGTGGGAAAGGCTCTTCCTGAAATATGGCCTGCTGTGTCCAAGGATTCAGCTCCCTTGAGAATTCGATGTTACCTGGCAAGTAGTGGCTCCAGAAGCGCTGATAGTACAGCTGACTAAAGAAGATCATGAAAGGGGTGCCCACTTCAATGTAGCTAAGACCTTTCAGTGGCTGCAACGACTGGTGAACTGGCCTCAACTGAGGCAGAAGGTTGAAGGAGTTTGATGAAAATGTAATCGGTGTGAGCTGAACAAACCCCGAAACAGAGGGCTTCGATTCAGGCTATTTGAACCTATGCGCCTTTAGTGGTCCTGATGATCGACTATTTGATGATCGAAACTTCCTACAATAGCTACAAGTGTTGTGAATGGGTCACCGAGGAGGATAGCAGGACCAGGCTAAGCCACCAGAAAACCAGAGAGGTTGGTAACTAAGCGGATTGCAGACCCCTGATCCTATCCACACAACTAGCAGTAGCCGTGAAGCGTACCTACGATGCCCTAGACGCCTCGGCACAGCTGGAGAGCTAACTCAGCCTAAAGAAAGAAAGGTGAAATCTAAACTGCCCCGATGCAGACCCCAAAGGAATAGATAGCCCCCAAACATATATTGTCGGTGAGACAAGATGAAAACACAAACACAGGCAGAAAAATAGACTGAGCAAATAATGGGGCCCACACTGACTAGACAGGGCAGGACAGGAAAGACAGTCTGCAATCATGCAAAAAACCCTGAAAAATCCAACACGTCTGGTGCACAAAAAAAAACACTGAAGTCACACGACTTCGCCCCCACTATATCAGCACTCTGGTATATACTGAAAGCAAAGCAAAAAGAGACCAATATAACAGGGGACAGAACAAACTGACACAAGCAGTAACATGGGTGGTGATCCAGCACAGCTCCAGCAGGAGCAAGCTGACCCGCACAAAGCAGAGATAGACAAAACCAGATCAAATGCAAAAAGATTGGCAAATGAACCACTTAGCTGAACCATGCAGGAACAGTGCAGGAGACATCAGACCTCAGAAGGCACAGGAAGAAAATCACCAGCAGGGATTGAAGGAAGTCAGCTGACTTAAATACTCCAGTCAGAAACCCCAGATCTCCAATTGTCATCATCGTTATCAGGTGGCAAGCCTCTGTCAATCTGACCAGCTCCACTATCTTCAGTAACCACCAGAGGGAGCCCAGAAAGAGAATTCACAACATACGAGTATTGCTTGGTGATGATTGATCACTTCACAAAGTTCATGGTGGTGACTCCCATCCTGGATCAGACAGCCGAATGTAGAGCCATAGACATTTGTCAGAACTTCATTCGCATATATGGATGCCCGAAGCGAATTCCAGGGACGAGTGATGGCTGCACTGTATAGTATCTAAGGAAATGACAAATCCAAAACTTAGTTGAGCAGAAGATTTGTGAAGTGGAATATTCAAATCAATCCCCAGTGTAAGGAGGACAACTCCAGCCAGGGGATTGTGTATTGGTACAGGCCAAATGACCCGGGAACAAACTGGATCATCGTTGGGAGGCAGTAACCTACCGAGTGGTGAGGAAGATTCACCCGAATAACTCAGTTTACAAGGTTTTTCCTGAGGGAGATGATGCAGTAACACCTCGGGTGTTGCACAGGAATATTCTGCAACCCTGCTCTTCTGAAGCAGAAGACTGTAACGAGGCAGGGCTCCCAACAGAAGTCACTGAGGTCAGGCAAAGTGGTGTCTTGGAGGATGAGGAAGAATGGATTGCAAAACCAATGAGTTCACCGGAGATGCCATTACCACTCTCGAGTGGGAGAGAAACTAACTTGGAGTCAATTTGACACATCCAGTGGCTGAGTCTCCAAGTACTCCAGACGCGCCTCTACAGGAAGAGCTCAGCAAGACTGAGCAGGCTAACGCTGGAATTTCCCCTAACTGTCTGGTCCCACTTACAGCAGAAGACCAAGCAGTGCGTTCAACTGTTGGCTGAACTCGGCCTACCTGTGGAGAAACTTCGAACTTGCAAGAAATACACTCGCCCAATGACTGCTGAGCAAAAAGGGGGAGGAATGTAACAAGAAACCATTAAATATCTGGTCGACTCTTCCAGGAAGTGCCATTGATAAGGAGAGGCTGCCATCTGCTGGAACCAAATTTATGCTGGAAGGTTTGCAAGAGGAGTGACCTCAGGTGCAGGACTGGATCAAGTGACCCACAGGAAAAAATTTCCCTGCTATAAAAGCTCTGCACACCCATCCATGAGGAGATTTGGCACCAGGGAAGGGAGTGAGGCAGACATGCTCCAGAGACACAGCTGAGACCAGAGTTGCAGGCCTAAGAGTGGAATCTACGCCACCCAAGTGTTGTTCACCGCTTGGAAAGGTCTGGATTCCCCAGATGATATCCACAAGAACGGCTTACACTTTTCAGATCCGGAAGCTGCGTCTGTCAAGAACTGAAGCAAGGTCCTCTCCACCTTGAGCCTGAGAGACTTCTGCCTATGGTCAAGCCAAGAAGACACGTGCGGAGACTGCGACAGGAAAGGCACACCTGCGATTGTGAAGGAACAGTGCAAGTAAGCAGGGCCATCACTTCAAGCTATCATCAATGGTACGGGGATCAGCTGGGATTAGGAGTTAAGGTTGGGAGGGGGCAGGTTGGTGCGTGGGAGGCTCAATGGGTTTTAATAGACTGCATCAGGAAGAGAACTGCAGCCTAGCGGGAAAACCTGGTGACTCCCGCTAGGGCCAGAGCTTTGAGTGAGAACTCAAGTGGTGACTCTCAAGACTGGGCGCACCACCTTTGTGAAAAGGACATAAGCGTTACATAGTGAAAGACTTTTTTGTTTATTCTAATCCTGTTGTTATTCCCTCTACTGTAAGATTGCATAGCTACTAACACTAATTGATTAAAAGTTACTGCTGTATATAAATAGCATTATATCACCCCCTGGCTGTTTCCGCCTCGTGATCTCTGCTCGTTGCATCCAGACACCTGCATTACAATGTAATGTGACGTCATCAGAATCTCTCACCTCTCCAGTAAGCCGGAAGAGGATCTCTAGGGTGAGATGTAATATCCTCTCCGCCATCTTGTCTCTGTCCATATCCATCCTTTAAGGGTCAAGGCAGATTTTGTAGTAGATGTCAATGTGAAAGATAAAATTTATCAGGGACCTGAATGGAAAGAAGGTGAGATTATGTGCAATCATACAAAATACTATGGAAAAAACCCCAACAAATTACTGGGTTGGTGCTGCTAGCTGAGAGCAATAACCTAAAATGTAGAGGTCAGACTGTAACACCATTACAGGCGCCTCTTCATGGTCTTCCCTCTCCATGCAGGGACACCGGTATATTGACCACCCCAGTCACACGCCGTGGTCCCTGGCGTGTTCCCTGCTTCCTGGCCTGTGTCTGCGCACCGCACCTCTCAGTGCGCGCTCTGTGTTCTTAAGGGAGCAGCTTTTGCACATAGTAAAATACCTCCAGCCAATAGCTGGGAGGCATTTAGTTTAAGAGTACACCTGCAAGAAGGATCCCAGCCAATAGCTGGGAGGCATTTAGTTTAAGAGTACACCTGCAAGATGGATCCCAACCAATAGCTGGGAGGCATCTTGTTTAAAGAGCACCTTCCCCAATTGGGTGAGGTCAAGCACTACAATGAATTATTAGTATGTGAGGGGGTATCTGAGTGAAATTGTGAGTTCCCCTGGTACTGATGTGGCCAATGTCCTGAACCCATAGTCCCTGGTCCTTGTGAAACCAGTCCTGAATCCGAAGTCCCTGATCCTGGTGAGGCCAGTTCCTGAACCTTGTCCTTGGTCCTAGTGCGGCCAGTGCCTAAACCTTGTCCACGTCCTGTGAGCGGCCAGTCCCTGAATCAGTATCCGAGACCTGTGTGTCTGAATGTGTGATGTCGGAGTCTCCCGTATACCCGAACTGCTATATATAACCAGTCTCCGAATTACTCTGTGTCAGTAACCGTTCTATAGAGGATCCAGAACTTAGTAGTCTAAAAGCAGCACTAGTCCAAAGAGCCGCACTCCACAGAGAATAATGGAGCCTCCAGCACTGACCTCCAAATAGAGAATAATGGAGCCTCCAGCACCGACCTCCACCCGCACTCCACATAGAGAATAATGGAGCCTCCGGCACCGACCTCCACCCGCAGAGCCGCACTCCACATAGAGAATAATGGAGCCTCCGGCACCGACCTCCACCCGCAGAGCCGCACTCCACATAGAGAAGAATGGAGCCTCCAGCACCGACCTCCACCCGCAGAGCCGCACTCCACATAGAGAATAATGGAGCCTCCGGCACCGACCTCCACCCGCAGAGCCGCACTCCACATAGAGAATAATGGAGCCTCCGGCACCAACCTCCACCCGCAGAGCCACACTCCACATAGAGAATAATGGAGCCTCCAGCACCGACCTCCACCAGCAGAACCGCACTCCACATAGAGAATAATGGAGCCTCCGGCACTGACCTCCACCCGCAGAGCCGCACTCCACATAGAGAATAATGGAGCCTCCAGCACCGACCTCCACCCGCAGAGCCACACTCCACATAGAGAATAATGGAGCCTCCGGCACCGACCTCCAACCGCAGAGCCGCACTCCACATAGAGAATAATGGAGCCTCCGGCACCGACCTCCACCCGCAGAGCCACACTCCACATAGAGAATAATGGAGCCTCCAGCACCGACCTCCACCCGCAGAGCCGCACTCCACATAGAGAATAATGGAGCCTCCGGCACCGACCTCCACCCGCAGAGCCGCACCCAACATAGAGAATAATGGAGCCTCCGGCACCGACCTCCACCCGCAGAGCCGCACTCCACATAGAGAATAATGGGGCCTCCGGCACCGACCTCCACCCGCAGAGCCGCACTACACAGAGAATAATGGAGCCTCCAGCACCGACCTCCACCCGCAGAGCCGCACTCCACATAGAGAATAATGGAGGCTCCAGCACCGACCTCCACCCACAGAGCCGCACTCCACATAGAGAATAATGGAGCCTCCAGCACCGACCTCCACCCGCAGAGCCACACTCCACATAGAGAATAATGTAACCTCCAGCACCGACCTCCACCCGCAGAGACGCACTCCACATAGAGAATAATGGAGCCTCCAGCACCGACCTCCACCCACAGAGCCGCACTCCACATAGAGAATAATGGAGCCTCCAGCACCGACCTCCACCCGCAGAGCCGCACTCCACATAGAGAATAATGGAGCCTCCAGCACCGACCTCCACCCGCAGAGCCGCACTCCACATAGAGAATAATGGAGCCTCCAGCACCGACCTCCACCTGCAGAGCCGCACTCCACATAGAGAATAATGGAGCCTCCAGCACCGACCTCCACCCGCAGAGCCGCACTCCACATAGAGAATAATGGAGCCTCCAGCACCGACCTCCACCCGCAGAGCCGCACTCCACATAGAGAATAATGGAACCTCCAGCACCGACCTCCACCCGCAGAGCCGCACTCCACATAGAGAATAATGGAGCCTCCAGCACCGACCTCCACCCGCAGAGCCGCACTCCACATAGAGAATAATGGAGCCTCCAGCACTGACCTCCACCCGCAGAGCCACACTCCACATAGAGAATAATGGAGCCCCCAGGACCGACCTCCACCCGCAGAGCCGCACTCCACAAAGAGAATAATGGAGCCCCCAGCACCGACCTCCACCCGCAGAGCCGCATTCCACATAGAGAATAATAGAGCCTCCGGCACCGACCTCCACCCGCAGAGCCGCACTCCACATAGAGAATAACGGAACCTCCAGCACCTACCTCCACCCGCAGAGCCGCACTCCACATAGAGAATAATGGAGCCTCCGGCACCGAACTCCACCCGCAGAGCCACACTCCACATAGAGAATAATGGAGCCTCCAGCACCGACCTCCACCCACAGAGCCGCACTCCACATAGAGAATAATGGAGCCTCCAGCACCGACCTCCACCCGCAGAGCCGCACTCCACATAGAGAATAATGGAGCCTCCAGCACCGACCTCCACCCGCAGAGCCGCACTCCACATAGAGAATAATGGAGCCTCCAGCACCGACCTCCACCCGCAGAGCCGCACTCCACATAGAGAATAATGGAACCTCCAGCACCGACCTCCACCCGCAGAGCCGCACTCCACATAGAGAATGATGGAGCCTCCAGCACCGACCTCCACCCGCAGAGCCGCACTCCACATAGAGAATAATGGAGCCTCCAGCACCGACCTCCACCCGCAGAGCCGCACTCCACATAGAGAATAATGGAGCCTCCAGCACCGACCTCCACCCGCAGAGCCGCACTCCACATAGAGAATAATGGAGCCTCCAGCACCGACCTCCACCCGCAGAGCCGCACTCCACATAGAGAATAATGGAGCCTCCAGCACCGACCTCCACCCGCAGAGCCGCACTCCACATAGAGAATAATGGAGCCTCCGGCACCGACCTCCACCCGCAGAGCCGCACTCCACATAGAGAATAATGGAGCCTCCAGCACCAACCTCCACCCGCAGAGCCGCACTCCACATAGAGAATAATGGAGCCTCCGGCACCGACCTCCACCCGCAGAGCCACACTCCACATAGAGAATAATGGAGCCTCCAGCACCGACCTCCACCCGCAGAGCCACACTCCACATAGAGAATAATGGAGCCTCCAGCACAGACCTCCACACGCAGAGCCGCACTCCACATAGAGAATAATGGAGCCTCCAGCACCGACCTCCACCCGCAGAGCCGCACTTAGAGAATAATGGAGCATCCAGCACCGACCTCCACCCGCAGAGCCGCACTCCACATAGAGAATAATGGAGCCTCCGGCACCGACCTCCACCCGCAGAGCCGCACTCCACATAGAGAATAACGGAACCTCCAGCACCTACCTCCACCCGCAGAGCCGCACTCCACATAGAGAATAATGGAGTCTCCGGCACCGACCTCCACCCGCAGAGCCACAATCCACATAGAGAATAATGGAGCCTCCAGCACCGACCTCCACCCACAGAGCCGCACTCCACATAGAGAATAATGGAGCCTCCAGCACCGACCTCCACCCGCAGAGCCGCACTCCACATAGAAAATAATGGAGCCTCCAGCACCGACCTCCACCCGCAGAGCCGCACTCCACATAGAGAATAATGGAGCCTCCAGCACCGACCTCCACCCGCAGAGCCGCACTCCACATAGAGAATAATGGAGCCTCCAGCACCGACCTCCACCCGCAGAGCCGCACTCCACATAGAGAATAATGGAGCCTCCGGCACCGACCTCCACCCGCAGAGCCGCACTCCACATAGAGAATAATGGAGCCTCCAGCACCAACCTCCACCCGCAGAGCCGCACTCCACATAGAGAATAATGGAGCCTCCGGCACCGACCTCCACCCGCAGAGCCACACTCCACATAGAGAATAATGGAGCCTCCAGCACCGACCTCCACCCGCAGAGCCGCACTCCACATAGAGAATAATGGAGCCTCCGGCACCGACCTCCACCCGCAGAGCCGCACTCCACATAGAGAATAATGGAGCCTCCAGCACCAACCTCCACCCGCAGAGCCGCACTCCACATAGAGAATAATGGAGCCTCCGGCACCGACCTCCACCCGCAGAGCCACACTCCACATAGAGAATAATGGAGCCTCCAGCACCGACCTCCACCCGCAGAGCCGCACTTAGAGAATAATGGAGCCTCCAGCACCGACCTCCACCCGCAGAGCCGCACTCCACATAGAGAATAATGGAGCCTCCAGCACCGACCTCCACCCGCAGAGCCGCACTCCAAATAGAGAATAATGGAGCCTCCAGCACCGACCTCCACCCGCAGAGCCGCACTCCACATAGAGAATAATGGAGCCTCCAGCACCGACCTCCACCCGCAGAGCCACACTCCACATAGACAATAATGGAGCCTCCAGCACCGACCTCTACCCGCAGAGCCACACTCCAAATAGAGAATAATGGAGCCTCCAGCACCGACCTCCACCCGCAGAGCCGCACTTAGAGAATAATGGAGCCTCCGACACCGACCTCCACCCACAGAGCCGCACTCCACATGGAGAATAATGGAGCCTCCAGCACCGACCTCCACCCGCAGAGCCGCACTCCATATAGAGAATAATGGAGCCTCCAGCACCGACCTCCACCCGCATAGCGGCACTCCACATAGAGAATAATGGAGCCTCCAGCACCGACCTCCACCCGCAGAGCCGCACTCCACATAGAGAATAATGTCGCCTCCAGCACCGACCTCCACCCGCATAGCGGCACTCCACATAGAGAATAATGGAGCCTCCAGCACCGACCTCCACCTGCAGAGCCGCACTCCACATAGAGAATAATGGAGCCTCCGGCACCGACCTCCACCAGCAGAGCCGCACTCCACATAGAGAATAATGGAGCCTCCGGCACCGACCTCCACCCGCAGAGCCACACTCCACATAGAGAATAATGGAGCCTCCGGCACCGACCTCCACCCGCAGAGCCACACTCCACATAGAGAATAATGGAGCCTCCGGCACCGACCTCCACCCGCAGAGCCACACTCCACATAGAGAATAATGGAGCCTCCGGCACCGACCTCCACCCGCAGAGCGGCACTCCACATAGAGAATAATGGAGCCTCCAGCACCGACCTCCACCCGCATAGCGGCACTCCACATAGAGAATAATGGAGCCTCCAGCACCGACCTCCACCCGCAGAGCCGCACTCCACATAGAGAATAATGGCGCCACCAGCACCGACCTCCACCCGCAGAGCCACACTCCACATAGAGAATAATGGAGCCTCCGGCACCGACCTCCACCCGCAGAGCGGCACTCCACATAGAGAATAATGGAGCCTCCAGCACCGACCTCCACCCGCAGAGCGGCACTCCACATAGAGAATAATGGAGCCTCCAGCACCGACCTCCACCCGCAGAGCCGCACTCCACATAGAGAATAATGGCGCCTCCAGCACCGACCTCCACCCGCAGAGCCGCACTCCACATAGAGAATAATGGAGCCTCCAGCACCGACCTCCACCCGCAGAGCCGCACCCCACATAGAGAATAATGGAGCCTCCAGCACCGACCTCCACCCGCAGAGCCGCACTCCACATAGAGAATAATGGAGCCTCCAGCACCGACCTCCACCCGCAGAGCCGCACTCCACATAGAGAATAATGGTGCCTCCGACACCGACCTCCACCCGCAGAGCCGCACTCCACATAGAGAATAATGGAGGCTCCAGCACCGACCTCCACCCGCAGAGCCGCACTCCACATAGAGAATAATGGAGCCTCCAGCACCGACCTCCACCCGCAGAGCCGCTCTCCACATAGAGAATAATGGAACCTCCAGCACCGACCTCCACCCGCAGAGCCGCACTCCACATAGAGAATAATGGAGCCTCCAGCACCGACCTCCACCCGCAGAGCCGCACTCCACATAGAGAATAATGGAGCCTCCGGCACCGACCTCCACCCGCACTCCACATAGAGAATAATGGAGCCTCCAGCACCGACCTCCACCCGCAGAGCCGCACTCCACATAGAGAATAATGGAGCCTCCGGCACCGACCTCCACCCGCACTCCACATAGAGAATAATGGAGCCTCCAGCACCGACCTCCACCCGCAGAGCCGCACTCCACATAGAGAATAATGGAGCCTCCAGCACCGACCTCCACCCGCAGAGCCGCACTCCACATAGAGAATAATGGAACCTCCAGCACCGACCTCCACCCGCAGAGCCGCACTCCACATAGAGAATAATGGAGCCTCCAGCACCGACCTCCACCCGCAGAGCCGCACTCCACATAGAGAATAATGGAGCCTCCAGCACCGACCTCCACCCGCAGAGCCGCACTCCACATAGAGAATAATGGAGCCTCCAGCACCGACCTCCACCCGCAGAGCCACACTCCACATAGAGAATAATGGAGCCTCCGGCACCGACCTCCACCCGCAGAGCCGCACTCCACATAGAGAATAATGGAGCCTCCAGCACCGACCTCCACCCGCAGAGCCGCACTCCACATAGAGAATAATGGAGCCTCCGACACCGACCTCCACCCACAGAGCCGCACTCCACATAGAGAATAATGGAGCCTCCAGCACCGACCTCCACCCGCAGAGCCGCACTCCACATAGAGAATAATGGAGCCTCCAGCACCTACCTCCACCCGCAGAGCCGCACTCCACATAGAGAATAATGGAGCCTCCAGCACCGACCTCCACCCGCACTCCACATAGAGAATAAGGGAGCCTCCGGCACTGACCTCCACCCGCAGAGCCACACTCCACATAGAGAATAATGGAGCCTCCGGCACTGACCTCCACCCGCAGAGCCACACTCCACATAGAGAATAATGGAAACTCCAGCACTGACCTCCACCCGCAGAGCCACACTCCACATAGAGAATAATGGAGCCCCCAGGACCGACCTCCACCCGCAGAGCCGCACTCCACATAGAGAATAATGGAGCCCCCAGCACCGACCTCCACCCGCAGAGCCGCATTCCACATAGAGAATAATAGAGCCTCCGGCACCGACCTCCACCCGCAGAGCCGCACTCCACATAGAGAATAACGGAACCTCCAGCACCTACCTCCACCCGCAGAGCCGCACTCCACATAGAGAATAATGGAGCCTCCGGCACCGAACTCCACCCGCAGAGCCACACTCCACATAGAGAATAATGGAGCCTCCAGCACCGACCTCCACCCACAGAGCCGCACTCCACATAGAGAATAATGGAGCCTCCAGCACCGACCTCCACCCGCAGAGCCGCACTCCACATAGAGAATAATGGAGCCTCCAGCACCGACCTCCACCCGCAGAGCCGCACTCCACATAGAGAATAATGGAGCCTCCAGCACCGACCTCCACCCGCAGAGCCGCACTCCACATAGAGAATAATGGAACCTCCAGCACCGACCTCCACCCGCAGAGCCGCACTCCACATAGAGAATGATGGAGCCTCCAGCACCGACCTCCACCCGCAGAGCCGCACTCCACATAGAGAATAATGGAGCCTCCAGCACCGACCTCCACCCGCAGAGCCGCACTCCACATAGAGAATAATGGAGCCTCCAGCACCGACCTCCACCCGCAGAGCCGCACTCCACATAGAGAATAATGGAGCCTCCAGCACCGACCTCCACCCGCAGAGCCGCACTCCACATAGAGAATAATGGAGCCTCCAGCACCGACCTCCACCCGCAGAGCCGCACTCCACATAGAGAATAATGGAGCCTCCGGCACCGACCTCCACCCGCAGAGCCGCACTCCACATAGAGAATAATGGAGCCTCCAGCACCAACCTCCACCCGCAGAGCCGCACTCCACATAGAGAATAATGGAGCCTCCGGCACCGACCTCCACCCGCAGAGCCACACTCCACATAGAGAATAATGGAGCCTCCAGCACCGACCTCCACCCGCAGAGCCACACTCCACATAGAGAATAATGGAGCCTCCAGCACAGACCTCCACCCGCAGAGCCGCACTCCACATAGAGAATAATGGAGCCTCCAGCACCGACCTCCACCCGCAGAGCCGCACTTAGAGAATAATGGAGCATCCAGCACCGACCTCCACCCGCAGAGCCGCACTCCACATAGAGAATAATGGAGCCTCCGGCACCGACCTCCACCCGCAGAGCCGCACTCCACATAGAGAATAACGGAACCTCCAGCACCTACCTCCACCCGCAGAGCCGCACTCCACATAGAGAATAATGGAGTCTCCGGCACCGACCTCCACCCGCAGAGCCACAATCCACATAGAGAATAATGGAGCCTCCAGCACCGACCTCCACCCACAGAGCCGCACTCCACATAGAGAATAATGGAGCCTCCAGCACCGACCTCCACCCGCAGAGCCGCACTCCACATAGAAAATAATGGAGCCTCCAGCACCGACCTCCACCCGCAGAGCCGCACTCCACATAGAGAATAATGGAGCCTCCAGCACCGACCTCCACCCGCAGAGCCGCACTCCACATAGAGAATAATGGAGCCTCCAGCACCGACCTCCACCCGCAGAGCCGCACTCCACATAGAGAATAATGGAGCCTCCGGCACCGACCTCCACCCGCAGAGCCGCACTCCACATAGAGAATAATGGAGCCTCCAGCACCAACCTCCACCCGCAGAGCCGCACTCCACATAGAGAATAATGGAGCCTCCGGCACCGACCTCCACCCGCAGAGCCACACTCCACATAGAGAATAATGGAGCCTCCAGCACCGACCTCCACCCGCAGAGCCGCACTCCACATAGAGAATAATGGAGCCTCCGGCACCGACCTCCACCCGCAGAGCCGCACTCCACATAGAGAATAATGGAGCCTCCAGCACCAACCTCCACCCGCAGAGCCGCACTCCACATAGAGAATAATGGAGCCTCCGGCACCGACCTCCACCCGCAGAGCCACACTCCACATAGAGAATAATGGAGCCTCCAGCACCGACCTCCACCCGCAGAGCCGCACTTAGAGAATAATGGAGCCTCCAGCACCGACCTCCACCCGCAGAGCCGCACTCCACATAGAGAATAATGGAGCCTCCAGCACCGACCTCCACCCGCAGAGCCGCACTCCAAATAGAGAATAATGGAGCCTCCAGCACCGACCTCCACCCGCAGAGCCGCACTCCACATAGAGAATAATGGAGCCTCCAGCACCGACCTCCACCCGCAGAGCCACACTCCACATAGACAATAATGGAGCCTCCAGCACCGACCTCTACCCGCAGAGCCACACTCCAAATAGAGAATAATGGAGCCTCCAGCACCGACCTCCACCCGCAGAGCCGCACTTAGAGAATAATGGAGCCTCCGACACCGACCTCCACCCACAGAGCCGCACTCCACATGGAGAATAATGGAGCCTCCAGCACCGACCTCCACCCGCAGAGCCGCACTCCATATAGAGAATAATGGAGCCTCCAGCACCGACCTCCACCCGCATAGCGGCACTCCACATAGAGAATAATGGAGCCTCCAGCACCGACCTCCACCCGCAGAGCCGCACTCCACATAGAGAATAATGTCGCCTCCAGCACCGACCTCCACCCGCATAGCGGCACTCCACATAGAGAATAATGGAGCATCCAGCACCGACCTCCACCTGCAGAGCCGCACTCCACATAGAGAATAATGGAGCCTCCGGCACCGACCTCCACCAGCAGAGCCGCACTCCACATAGAGAATAATGGAGCCTCCGGCACCGACCTCCACCCGCAGAGCCACACTCCACATAGAGAATAATGGAGCCTCCGGCACCGACCTCCACCCGCAGAGCCACACTCCACATAGAGAATAATGGAGCCTCCGGCACCGACCTCCACCCGCAGAGCCACACTCCACATAGAGAATAATGGAGCCTCCGGCACCGACCTCCACCCGCAGAGCGGCACTCCACATAGAGAATAATGGAGCCTCCAGCACCGACCTCCACCCGCATAGCGGCACTCCACATAGAGAATAATGGAGCCTCCAGCACCGACCTCCACCCGCAGAGCCGCACTCCACATAGAGAATAATGGCGCCACCAGCACCGACCTCCACCCGCAGAGCCACACTCCACATAGAGAATAATGGAGCCTCCGGCACCGACCTCCACCCGCAGAGCGGCACTCCACATAGAGAATAATGGAGCCTCCAGCACCGACCTCCACCCGCAGAGCGGCACTCCACATAGAGAATAATGGAGCCTCCAGCACCGACCTCCACCCGCAGAGCCGCACTCCACATAGAGAATAATGGCGCCTCCAGCACCGACCTCCACCCGCAGAGCCGCACTCCACATAGAGAATAATGGAGCCTCCAGCACCGACCTCCACCCGCAGAGCCGCACCCCACATAGAGAATAATGGAGCCTCCAGCACCGACCTCCACCCGCAGAGCCGCACTCCACATAGAGAATAATGGAGCCTCCAGCACCGACCTCCACCCGCAGAGCCGCACTCCACATAGAGAATAATGGTGCCTCCGACACCGACCTCCACCCGCAGAGCCGCACTCCACATAGAGAATAATGGAGGCTCCAGCACCGACCTCCACCCGCAGAGCCGCACTCCACATAGAGAATAATGGAGCCTCCAGCACCGACCTCCACCCGCAGAGCCGCTCTCCACATAGAGAATAATGGAACCTCCAGCACCGACCTCCACCCGCAGAGCCGCACTCCACATAGAGAATAATGGAGCCTCCAGCACCGACCTCCACCCGCAGAGCCGCACTCCACATAGAGAATAATGGAGCCTCCGGCACCGACCTCCACCCGCACTCCACATAGAGAATAATGGAGCCTCCAGCACCGACCTCCACCCGCAGAGCCGCACTCCACATAGAGAATAATGGAGCCTCCGGCACCGACCTCCACCCGCACTCCACATAGAGAATAATGGAGCCTCCAGCACCGACCTCCACCCGCAGAGCCGCACTCCACATAGAGAATAATGGAGCCTCCAGCACCGACCTCCACCCGCAGAGCCGCACTCCACATAGAGAATAATGGAACCTCCAGCACCGACCTCCACCCGCAGAGCCGCACTCCACATAGAGAATAATGGAGCCTCCAGCACCGACCTCCACCCGCAGAGCCGCACTCCACATAGAGAATAATGGAGCCTCCAGCACCGACCTCCACCCGCAGAGCCGCACTCCACATAGAGAATAATGGAGCCTCCAGCACCGACCTCCACCCGCAGAGCCACACTCCACATAGAGAATAATGGAGCCTCCGGCACCGACCTCCACCCGCAGAGCCGCACTCCACATAGAGAATAATGGAGCCTCCAGCACCGACCTCCACCCGCAGAGCCGCACTCCACATAGAGAATAATGGAGCCTCCGACACCGACCTCCACCCACAGAGCCGCACTCCACATAGAGAATAATGGAGCCTCCAGCACCGACCTCCACCCGCAGAGCCGCACTCCACATAGAGAATAATGGAGCCTCCAGCACCTACCTCCACCCGCAGAGCCGCACTCCACATAGAGAATAATGGAGCCTCCAGCACCGACCTCCACCCGCACTCCACATAGAGAATAAGGGAGCCTCCGGCACTGACCTCCACCCGCAGAGCCACACTCCACATAGAGAATAATGGAGCCTCCGGCACTGACCTCCACCCGCAGAGCCACACTCCACATAGAGAATAATGGAAACTCCAGCACTGACCTCCACCCGCAGAGCCGCACTCCACATAGAGAATAATGGAGCCTCCAGCACCGACCTCCACCCGCAGAGCCGCACTCCACATAGAGAATAATGGAGCCTCCGGCACCGACCTCCACCCGCAGAGCCGCACTCCACATAGAGAATAATGGAGCCTCCGGCACCGACCTCCACCCGCAGAGCCGCACTCCACATAGAGAATAATGGAGCCTCCAGCACCGACCTCCACCCGCAGAGCCACACTCCACATAGAGAATAATGGAGCCTCCAGCACCGACCTCCACCCGCAGAGCCGCACTCCACATAGAGAATAATGGAGCCTCCGGCACCGACCTCCACCCGCAGAGCCGCACTCCACATAGAGAATAATGGAACCTCCAGCACCGACCTCCACCCGCAGAGCCGCACTCCACATAGGGAATAATGGAGCCTCCAGCACCGACCTCCACCCGCAGAGCCACACTCCACATAGAGAATAATGGAGCCTCCAGCACCGACCTCCACCCGCAGAGCCGCACTCCACATAGAGAATAATGGAGCCTCCAGCACCGACCTCCACCCGCAGAGCCACACTCCACATAGAGAATAATGGAGCCTCCGGCACCGACCTCCACCCGCAGAGCCACACTCCACATAGAGAATAATGGAGCCTCCGGCACCGACCTCCACCCGCAGAGCCGCACTCCACATAGAGAATAATGGAACCTCCAGCACCTACCTCCACCCGCAGAGCCGCACTCCACATAGAGAATAATGGAGCCTCCAGCACCGACCTCCACCCGCAGAGCCGCACTCCACATAGAGAATAATGGAGCCTCCGGCACCGACCTCCACCCACAGAGCCGCACTCCACATAGAGAATAATGGAGCCTCCGGCACCGACCTCCACCCGCACTCCACATAGAGAATAATGGAGCCTCCAGCACCGACCTCCACCCGCAGAGCCGCACTCCACATAGAGAATAATGGAGCCTCCGGCACCGACCTCCACCCGCACTCCACATAGAGAATAATGGAGCCTCCAGCACCGACCTCCACCCGCAGAGCCGCACTCCACATAGAGAATAATGGAGCCTTCAGCACCGACCTCCACCCGCAGAGCCGCACTCCACATAGAGAATAATGGAGCCTCCGGCACCGACCTCCACCCGCAGAGCCGCACTCCACATAGAGAATAATGGAGCCTCCAGCACCGACCTCCACCCGCAGAGCCGCACTCCACATAGAGAATAATGGAGCCTCCAGCACCGACCTCCACCCGCAGAGCCGCACTCCACATAGAGAATAATGGAGCCTCCGGCACCGACCTCCACCCGCAGAGCCACACTCCACATAGAGAATAATGGAGCCTCCAGCACCGACCTCCACCCGCAGAGCCGCACTCCACATAGAGAATAATGGAACCTCCAGCACCGACCTCCACCCGCAGAGCCGCACTCCACATAGAGAATAATGGAGCCTCCTGCACCGACCTCCACCCGCAGAGCCGCACTCCACATAGAGAATAATGGAGCCTCCAGCACCGACCTCCACCCGCAGAGCCGCACTCCACATAGAGAATAATGGAACCTCCAGCACCGACCTCCACCCGCAGAGCCGCACTCCACATAGAGAATAATGGAGCCTCCGGCACCGACCTCCACCCGCAGAGCCGCACTCCACATAGGGAATAATGGAGCCTCCAGCACCGACCTCCAACCGCAGAGCCGCACTCCACAAAGAGAATAATGGAACCTCCGGCACCGACCTCCACCCGCAGAGCCGCACTCCACATAGAGAATAATGGAGCCTCCGGCACCGACCTCCACCCGCAGAGCCGCACTCCACATAGAGAATAATGGAGCCTCCGGCACCGACCTCCACCCGCAGAGCCGCACTCCACATAGAGAATAATGGAGCCTCCAGCACCGACCTCCACCCGCAGAGCCGCACTCCACATAGAGAATAATGGAGCCTCCAGCACCGACCTCCACCCGCAGAGCCGCACTCCACATAGAGAATAATGGAGCCTCCGGCACCGACCTCCACCCGCAGAGCCGCACTCCACATAGAGAATAATGGGGCCTCCAGCACCGACCTCCACCCGCAGAGCCGCACTCCACATAGAGAATAATGGAGCCTCCAGCACCGACCTCCACCCGCAGAGCCGCACTCCACATAGAGAATAATGGAGCCTCCAGCACCGACCTCCACCCGCAGAGCCGCACTCCACATAGAGAATAATGGAGCCTCCAGCACCAACCTCCACCCGCAGAGCCGCACTCCACATATATGGCTGCTCTGTGCGCACAGGACCTGTGATGAGGTCACACGAGGGGAGGAGTCAGAAGAATATTTAGAATTGAGAGTCCTCAGCAGTTGATTCCTTTTAATGGCTCTAAGGCCTCTTTCACACATCAGGTTTTCGCCGTCAGGCGCGATCCGGCACCTTTGACAAAAACCGGATCCGGCGAAATGCAATGCCGGATCCGGTTTCCCCCCCATTGACTTGCATTAGAGCCGGATCGAGCCGGATGGCCAAGCGTTTCATCCGGTTTTCGCCGGATCCGGCGTGTGCGGCTTTTTCACACAATGAAAGCCTATGAGTGCCGCAATGCGCTAGATCCGGTTTTTTTGGTCTGAGCATGCTCAGTAGCTCTGCCCACAAGACACATATATAAAAGCATGACAGTGAGACCCACAGCCACACCCAACATGCCACCCAAGACAGCAACCAGGCGCAGGAGAAGGCAGGAGACCACTGCAGCACCATCAGCACCACCACCACCCCAAATGGAACATGCTGAGGAACGGGAGCGGAGTCCAGCAGCAGATGAGAGACGGTAATTATCAAATCCCCCATTCCTCCAAACTAGGGCTATGGAATATCAAGATATTCATTGGCCCTTTGTTTCTCTTTATTCAACAGCCGCCCAATAGATGCAGCAGCAGCAGCAGCAGCAGCAATGGCAGCAGCAGGATAACCACCCACAGGCATGGAGTCTGGCCAGCAGGAAGACAGCACATCTTCTTCTGGGAGCCCTTCCTCGCATCGTCAGCGTTTGACGGTAAGTTTTTATTTCCAAAATCCATCATCTCTGTAATATATGTGTATTCATTGCCTTTTATTTCAAAACAGGAATCACAAGATGAAGAGGAGCTCCCAGAAGAAGAAGGAAGGGGTGGACAGACACCTGGAGTGGGTTCACAATTGGTAAGTTTTTTGCATCAAATGCAGAAACACAACATCACACTACACACAACACATAGAAAACAATGTTCTGCAGACCACACACAGCAAACAAATGCCTACATCCAAAGACATAACATTTTTTGTTTTCTTCTCTAGTCTTCCCAATCTGGTGCTCGGCCAAGAGGTGCTCGCAGTGCCTCCCAGGGTCGTCGGCGACAGCAACGCGGCGGTCACCAGCGTGTAAGTATAATATTTTTGCTTTGTTTTTTGCACTTTTTATTTCATTTCTTTTGTGGAGGCTAATTATGTTATTTTTGTCTTTTTCTTTAACAGCCTTCACAGCGTGCTCCCGACTCTGACGGTGAGGATGGAGGGATTGATGTGGACCGTCTCATCGATCTCGTCAGAGAAAGGGAGCCGCTCTGGAATATGGCTGACCGCCACCACGCTGACCTGATCGTTACCCGGCGACTCTGGGAGGAAATCTGTTCGCTCCTTGTGGGCCGCTGGGAGGACCTCGATGCTCGGGCCCAGATTAAAGAGCGGAAGTATATACAGTACCGGTTGCTTGATTTAAACCAGTGATTCCCGAACTCCAGTCCTCGTGGTCCCCACGGATCATGTGTTCAGGATTTCTATTTACTTTGGAAATCCTGAAAAAATGACCCCTGGGGACCATGAGGACTGGAGTTTGGGAAACACTGATGTTGTATACTAACCACTCCTTTCTCGTTTCAGGGGAGAGAATTGTGAATCGGTGGCGGTCTGTGAGGGATCGTTTCAAGAAGGAGTTCAATAAAGAGATGCGGGCCCCGAGTGGATCTGGAGGACGCAGGAGCAAGTACAAGTACCCACAAGCCCTGTCGTTCCTCCGGGAGACAATGCTCACCAGAAGGTAAATATTACACACCACATGTGAAAAAAAATGTTTAGATGTAACAATTTTTTTTCAGCCAGGGCCATACCATGTCAGTATTTTAATTGTTTTTTTTTCTCTTTATTCCACAGCACGGTGAGCAGCACTCGGGAGCCTGCACGATTGGACCCTTCTGAGGCGATCCCTGAGGAGACCGGCACAGAGGGACACTTCGACCGCCCCGGTACATCTGCACCTTCCCAGCCTTCCCACACATTCGACCCATCTGTCCCATCCACCAGCACAGGAGCATCGTGGCCGCCTACATTACATGAAGCTGCTGGTGAGGAGATCGCTTTCCCTTTACCCCTCCCTTCTGCCCCTGCCACCTCTAGTACACCTGCGGGTACTGGGCGGCAGCGGCAGAGGGGTCAGGAAAAGACGTATGCGCCAGAGTTCTTGCATCTAAATGCATCTTTCCAGAACTGTCTAAAAGTCTTGACAGAGCAAATCTCCGCAGGCTTTCAGCAGATCAACTCCAGCATTCTGGAGGTGAAGACACTTCTGCAAACCATGCATTCAGAAGCAAGATCTTCGCCAAACCACACCTTTTTCAGGTCTGTTGTGGAGCGCATGGAAACGCTCTCTCCTACCCAGCAGATGCATGTAATGCATTCATGCCACGGTGCTCTCCAGCACGTTACCTCCCAACCTCCTCCTCCCACCCCAGTAGTTCCTCCACCTGCACCCCCTCCAGCCACTTTCCATCCTCCCCCTCCTATTACATCTGCACCCCCTCCAGCCACTTTCCATCCTCCCCCTCCTATTACATCTACACCCCCTCCAGCCACTTTCCATCCTCCCCCTCAGCACCATCCACCTCCCCAGCACCATCCACCTCCCCAGCACCAGCAACCTCCCCAGCACCAGACATCTCCCCACTTCCAGAAACCTGCCCCGTACCAAACTCCTTCCCCGTACCAAACTCCTTCCCCATACAACTTGCCATCAACATCATCTGCTCCTACAGTCCCTGCCCAACCCTCCACTCCACCGCCCACCACCTCTTCTGCCTCCCACATGTCCACCCATTCTGTAGCTTTTTCCACACTATCACCTCTAACTGTTCCTTCCCCACCACGATCCCAGTCCTCTCTCCACACTCCCAGTGTCGAAGTGTCCCGCAGCCCCTCCAGCAGTATTTCCACCCCACACTACACAGATTTATAATTTTTTTTTTAATAAAAATGCCTATTGGTTTTAAAACCTTTATTAAAAAAGTTTTTTGCACATTAAAAACATTTTACAAAAAAAAAATATTTTAAATAAAAGTTAAATTATTGTTTACACAATGGTTGTCTGTTATTTCTTTCTGCGGCGAACTATGTTTAAAAAAAAGGTTAAATACAGGGTATTTCAAAGGTGAAAAGGTATTCAAAACCAGGTATATAACTGTGGGTAAATTTTAGCTTTTTGCCACAGTTGTGTTCCTGGTTGTGTTTGAAGCAAAGTATTTCACCTAAAAAGTTGTGTTTATTGTTGGTGATTTCCTAACAATGTACACAACTTTTGTTACAAGGTGAAATACTTTGCATAAAACACAACCAGGTACACACCTGTGGCCTAAAGCTAAAAATAGTAAGACCATGACAAGATAGCCTACTTTGGTTGGCAAAGGTATATACTGTTGGTCCAGAAGGTACACAAGTTTGGTTAAGGGCACAAATCTTTCACACTCTGTCATCCTGCCAGTCTATTCTGCCTTGAGGTGACATAAAGTATAGTGCAAAATTGTCCCTCATTACTGAAACCGTCACAGAACTTCTAGTGGTAATGTCATGGTAATCTTGCAAGGTGGTTTCTTCAGAGGTGTCCTCAATGGAAATGGGTTCCTTGCAGATAACAAAATTGTGGAGTACCACGCAAGCTTTGATCACCTCGTCCACAGTTTCTGTCTTGAGGTTGATCGCAGTCAATAGGACCCGCCATTTGGCTGTCAGAATACCAAAGGTACATTCAACCATTCTTCTTGCTCTTGTGAGGCGGTAATTAAAAATGCGTTTTGTTCTTGTCAATCCTCTGCTAGAGTACGGTTTCAAAAGGTGTTCTGACAGCTGGAAGGCTTCATCCCCTACACAGACAAATGGCATAGGTGGACCAGATGTTTGCGGCAGCGGTCTAGGTGGTGGGAACTGGAAGGTGTTTCCATACAGTTTACGCCCCATGGCAGACAGTTTGAAAACTTGAGAGTCATTGGAGCGGCCATAGGCCCCAATATCAACCGCAATAAATTTGTATTCCGCGTCAGCGATGGCCATGAGGACAATTGAAAAATATTTCTTGTAATTAAAATATTCCGATCCCGATCCGGCTGGCTTTACAATGCGGATATGTTTCCCGTCCACAGCGCCCAAGCAGTTCGGAAACTGACATATCTGTTGAAACTTTTCTGAAATTTCAATCCACCTCTCTGTTGTGGGCTCTGGTAAAAACTCTAAGCTAAGGAGTCCCACAGTGCACGGCATGTGTACTTCACTATTCCAGATATGGTGGAAATCCCGAGTCTGTACTGGAAATGCAGTGACGAAAGGGATTCTCCAGTTGCAAGAAATCTGTGGGGAATTAAAAAACAATAAATTAGTTTTAAATCACAGCATTACATACCAAAACTGACCTATAACACTTGGAGATACAAATTACCACCAACAAGATTGCAGTGAAAGTGTGCTCTGATGTGATCACATCCAATAAATGTGGCTTACCTTAAAGTCACCATCAGACGCTCTGCGGGTGAAACAGAGAAGCGGCAATAGGTGTCCGCTTTTCTTATGAGGTGTGCAATGCGCTCCACCAAGTAATCAAAATTCTCCATTTTCATCCGAACATATCCAAAAAATTTATCCGGGTTTCGTCTAAGGTCCATGCAGAGTGTAGAATAGACCCCACGCGTCATTCTCTTGGCTGTGATGGGGTGGATCCACAAACGTCGTCTACGATGCCTGATGCGCTGCTGTCTCGCTCTCTCCTTCTCCAGAACAATCACCCTCAAACGATTCGCCTCCGCTGTAAAATCCGCCAAATTCTTCAAAATATTTCCAATCACAACATCCATCTTCGCCAGTAACTTGCTCTTCTCTCCAACCTGCACTTTCTCCTCTACAACCTGTCAAAGAAGGGCTGTAGGAACACGCTATATATAGTTTTTCAGTAGCCAATCCCGTTCGGAAGGCCACAAGGGGCGATTTTAAAAACCGGATCCGGCGTAATCCGTCGAAAAACGGAACAAAAACCGGATGAACCGGATGAGACGGATCCGGTTTTGTCTGTCAAGAACAAGACGGATTCGGCAGAAAAACGGATCCATCACATCCGGTTTTACGAAATATTTGCCGGATCCGGCGCTCCGGCACGACGCCGGATCGCGCCTGACGCCGAAAACCTGATGTGTGGAAGTAGCCTAAGGCTGTGTGCACATGATGCAGATTTGCAGCGGATCCGCAGCGGATTTTACCACGCAGAAACGTTGCATATCCGCTTTGTGATGTACAGTAGCCTTAAAACCAATGAAAAAAAATACCGCTGTGCAGACGCTGCAGATTTTTCCGCACGGTTTTCCTGCGGTTCAAAATCCGCAGCATGTTACTTCTTTTGTGCGGTTTTCCACCTCCCCTGTGTCCAAATCCGCAGGGGAGAATCCGCAGTGGAAAACCGCAGGAAAAATGGAAGAAATCCGCAGGAAAAATGCAGGTCATTTGACCTGCGGTTTTCTTCTATTCTGCGCGGAAAAATCTGCAGGGCTAAAAATTCCGTCTGCACTCAGCCTAACTGAAAAGATGGTATCAAATTGCAAGCTTTCAAGACTACACAGGTCTCTTCATCAGGCTAGACTAATACAAAATCTGAAGAAGGAGGAGTCAGGGGTCACATGATGGGAAGTAAAGGGGTTGGAATCAAAGAAGATATATTGCTCTTCCCCATATGACACATAGCTGTTTGCAGTGGATGGGGGGAATGCTGCCCCCATTGCGGTCCCTGGAAGAAGGCCATCATGCCCTAAACCAAGCTGGTATCCCAATTTTAGATGCTTCTCAACAAACTCTCGCCACGACAATCATGGCCAACAAGAGAGTGGAAGGAAGCTCTCAGGACAAGTAGCCAGCACACACGTATTACTTGACTTACCACTAGTTTAGCAGTCACCAATTGCTGTTCCAACCCAGAACCTACGTCCTTATGTTATAAGAACTATTAAGGTCTGACTATGGTGTGAGGGGATCGGACCTAGTGGTTATAAACTATCTTAGTAACACCCTCATCTCTGCTAGATGTGACAAGTCACACACTCATCTCTGCTACATGTGAGGAGCGACAGCCTCATCATTGCTAAAATTGTTAAATATTTAATACTATGAGATTCTCTCCCCTGACTTAGTATCCATCTTGACCAGTTTCTTTAACGAAGCTTTTCTTCAAGAAGCTTCTATCGACCAATTTACAGACTCACGTACAATAGTTCTCCCCAAATCTAATAGAGACCCATTACTGCCACAATCTTACCGCCCAATCTCACTCCTCAACCATGACTATAAACTCCTAGCGGAGATCTTGATGAACCATCTGCAGATGTTGCTGCCTGACCTCCTATGTGAGGCTCACACAGGATTTACTCAAGGTCGTAGTAGCGCAGCAAACATACTCATGGGGGTGACGGCCACAGTCCTGGCTCGAGACACATGGGGACCACCTGCAATGCTGATGAGTCTCGATGCTGAAAAGGCCTTTGACAAAGTGGCATGACCTTTCCTGTACAAGGTCTTGAGTAGGGGGAATCTTGGTCCAAAATTTCTGCAATCTGTCCAATGCCTTCACACAAACGCAAATACTCGGGTGTCGGTTAACGGATACGATGCGCCACCAATTGACCTTTTTCGGGGAGTTAAACAAGGATGCCCTCTGTCACCCCTCTTATTTAACCTCTCTATAGACCCTTTACTGCGTCATCTCTTGCAGACCCCTATTTTTGGGGGGCTTATGGCAGGTTCTAGAGAGCTGAGGGTCACGGCGTTTGCAGATGATATTCCCTAAAACGGTCTTACACCCTCTTATACAGGAGTTGGGGGATGTGGGAGGCTTCTTGGGATACGATATCAACAGGGATAAGACGGAGGTGATGAGGTTACATGGCTCCTTCAAACCTTTATGGGCATCAGGGTTCCCGTGTCAATTTACTAATGGCTCATTGAAATACTTGGGAGTGCTGGTAACAAAACACCCAGCCAAATTATACAAAACCAATATTAAATTATTCCTCAAAGACTTAGAATCTACTTTAGCCAAATGGAAAGATTTTAGCTTGTCATACCTGGGCAGAACCAACTTAATTAAAGTGGCGGAGTTTCCACGTCTCCTCTACCCCTTCCACAGTCTACCAATTTATTTAGCTCCTAAAGAGGAGAAGCCGATCAATAATTATCTATATCGCTCATTTATTTGGGAGGGTAAAAAACCTCGCATAGCTTGTAAACTTCTCCAGCAGCTGACGGGGAATGGAGGGATAATATTTCCCGATATTAGGCAGTATAACCTAGCATCCTTGTTCCGGGTGGTGGTGGATTGGCTGGAGGGAAGGCCGTATTATTATATCCAACATAATTTGGAGTGCTGTCTTGCCCCGGAGCTGGCGCTCCCTGTCCTCCTACATCTCCCTCATACTGAACTGCCGGTTGAGGTAAGAGCCAACCCACTGTTAATGTCTACATGGAGGGCATGGCAAAAGTTATGCCGACAGTCCCGGCTCTCTCCTCAGGTGTCTCTCCTCCTCCCACTAATTGGTAACCCCCACTTTCAGGATGGACACTCTCACCCTGTCTTCTACTAAGGCACTCTATTAAATAGTCCATATGGAGGAGCGGCTGATGTACTCAATGGAGGCGCTGCAATGTAAATATCCCAAAGCCATATTCCCTCCCTTCCAATACTCGCAAGGTAAAAGTTAAATAACAAAAGTTATAGCACGTCTCTCTGAACACGAATGGAGACCATCTCTGTTCAGATGGTTAAGTAAACCCAACTCTACGTCTGGCCAAATAGCCAGTAACTATAAATTCATTCACGTATCCCAGGATTATGAACAATTCCAATTTCCGTTAACAAAATGGCAGAATGAAAACTGTAACCTAACTGGCAGCACCATCTTAGGGTATGTGCACACATTGCAGATTTGCCTGCAGAATTTTCTGCGCAGAATCTGCACCTCTTGGCAGAAAACACAGGTAAAAATCTGCCCGTTTTTCATGCGTTTTTTCATGCAGATTGTATGCGTTTTTGTAAGTTAAATAAAGATATGTTATTTAACAAAAAAAAAGATTTGTGATGTCATTTCTGTCCAACCTCCTCTTTTTTTTACATTTGTCCAACCCACACTCCATTACACACACAGATAGATAGATAGAATGATAGATAGATAGATAGATAGATAGATAGATAGATAGATAGATAGATAGATAGATAGATATGGGATAGATAGATATGGGATAGATAGATATGGGATAGATAGATGGATCTATAGATAATATCTATTGATTTGTCTATAGATGTATCTATAGATAGATCTATCCATGTATAGATACTGTATATCGATAGATATATCTATCGATAGATATATCCATCAATAGACAGTGTGATGCAGTGACCCCTGTGACAGCTAGGGGGCGCTGTATGGGCTTCCCCGGACATGCATGCAGGCGTTTCCTTTATTGTGATGGGGAAATGGTGAACAACAGCATTGTAAATTGCCGATATGTATCACAGGGGTGGGTGCCGTGTGATGGAAGCCGGAACGTGTTTTGATCAGCAGATTTACTGCTGTTGTTTTTTGCTTTACATTGGGAGGCTTCCAGGTGACTTGGAGAGATGGGTGGGTCGAGTCACCTACACACCCACCCAAGGGCGTGTCTGAACACAAGATAAATCCTGTGTGTGCGTGTCTGTATGTAAAAGGACCTGCAGTGAGGTCATGACCATGTGATCCATACCTCACTTTTGGGTGTGGTCACTTACCATATAGTGTGACTGAGGTCTGGTCACAGGGGGAGAGTGCATGGACCTGATTGGTTCATGTGGAAGGTCCTGGAAGGCCTGTGTGTTGGAAGCTGCTACTTTCCTGAAGAGCACATGGTGGGGCCTTGGACCTGGAGGCCAGTGTGTTGGAAGATCCTGGGAGTAGGATCGGATCCCTGAATAGCACCTGGTGAGGCCTGTGTGATGGGAGATCCTGGGAGTAGGATCGGATCCCTGGGTGGCACCCGGTGAGGCCTGTGTGTTGGATGGTCCCAGGAGGGGACGGACGTCCTGAATAGCACCCGGTGTGACCTGTGTGTTGGACGGTACCAGGAGGGGACGGATATCTTGAATAGCACCCAGAGTGGCCATGTGTGAGCAGGGTCTGTGATGGCCTGCGTTGGGGAAGCTGCCAACCTTTTGTGGGTCTGGACTATCTGGAGTGCCCTGGTCACAAGGACAGTGATCCCAGTAAGGCAGCTTCCCCGGGAGAGAGGACTAACAAGGAGTCGGCATCTGGAGCAGGAGCTTCTGTAAGGTACCTCCACAGACTGTTGGTGCTTGTATTGTTCTATCAAAATTAATGAACTGTTTGGCGTGCGGTTGCCCACTGTCACTGGACAGAGAGGTCCAGCGTGTTTACGGATTGCAAGGAAAAGCCATACCCTGTAAGTTACTCTGGACTATGTATTAAGCATCTGAAGTGTAACATGGCCTACAGTTCGGTTTATGACTGCACAATAAACCGCATAGACTGTTTAAGTGGAAAGTGTTCCTGTGTGCCTCAATATCGCAGTCAAGTCCCCAAGTCCCCCAACACAAACAGTAAGCGCTATCTTACATATGGTAGAGAATGCGGGCGACAGTCCAGAAGGCACATGTGAAGTGTTTGCTGTGGCTCAGCGGGGTCACAAAGTTTTTTTTTCTCAAGTCAGCTTGTGGTTGCTCGGTGGGGTCACGAAGGTGACAAGCGTCTGGCTGTAACTTGTTGGGGTTACGAAGGTTGCTATGGATCGGCGGGTCCACGAAGATGGCACAGTGGAAGCGTGCACGGACTTGGGGCAGCGGGAGCTGCAGTTGCAAAAAAAGTTTCTGCAGCAGCAGGAGCTGAAATGACACCAGCACCTGCTTGTGAGCAGCAGCTGGAGCTGCAGGTGATTTGTGGCTACAGCAGGAGCTGTGGCAGTGCCAGTAGAAGCTGGTGAGGTGCCCTAAGGACATCAGAGATTCAGAGTGTGCAACCTCTTACAGTGCCAGTACCAGCCCCAGAAAGACATAAGGGGATGTGAGAACTCGGACCTGAGACTGCCGTGGGGAAGTCGACGTAGTGTACCCCAGAGAGGGGTGGTGTCCCAAAACGGGGTGGTGTTCCAAAAAGGGGGGTGGTAACCCAAACAGGGATGATTGCCCAAAAGGGGGTGGAGTCCCAAAAAGGGGTGGTAACCTATACAGGGATGATTGTCAAAAAAGGGGTGGTATTCCACAATTGAGTAGTTGCCCAAAAGGGGGCAGAGTCCCAAAAGGGGCGGCAACCCAAATTGGAGTGGTGGCAAAAAAAGATTCGGCAGCGAATGCGCCATTGGACTGTAGCCGAGAGCAGTGAAGTTCCTGCTATGCAGGCCCATGCTATACTGTGGATGGTTCGCTCAGTGAACTGACACTACAGTGCCCCTTCTGGCTGGATGGAGAATGGGTGATGGGATTGTTAGACCCGGGGAGTCAGGTGTCTGTGCTGAGGACCCCTCCTGGATGTTCTGTGTCGCCTGGGATGGGGACGAGAGTGAATGGCTTTGGTGGAGATGATAAGAGACCTTTGACAGCATACCTCTACATTGACATGACTGAGGGTTCCACGTACCATGAAATGATGGTAGTCCCGGACTTACTGTGTACTATGGTAATAGGGCGAGACTTGGAAGCCCTGTGGGACTGGTGGACAAAAGGAAAAGTGTCTGTAGAAATAATGTGTATGGGAGGTAATGGTGTGGAGAGTGTGCCCCCTAGAGTTGACAGTCCTAAGTTAGGCATGACCAAAGAGAAGGGTGCGTCTGCCCAACTTACGGACATGACTTCACCAGACATGTACCACAGGGTGACTGATAGTGGTGTGGTAATTAAAAATAGTGGAGCTGACACCAGAACAGAGAGCAACTTGAGGGTTTACCGTACTGTGGGGTGTGACACAGGCACCGGGGGTGACTGTGACATGTTATTGCCATTAGCAACCACTAGGGCTGAAGACAATGCTTGGCAGACAGAATCTCGGACGCAGTGGAATGACAGTACCCCACAAGATGAAATCAGGATGACGCTGGTAGCCATACCAGAACTTGTGACAGGAGGGAAGTGTGGGTCTGACAAACTCTAGGACCTGTCAGAGGGGGCCAAAGGTGTGACCGTTAAAGATGGGGAAGCTCCAGGAGTGGGGTCCGACACTGTTAGAAATGGGGACTGCTGGTTACAGGATGACCGATCGGGTGGTGGTGACTCCCATTCAGACGGTGACTACAGTGGAAAACAGTGCAGTAAGACTGACTCAGGTCTAAATGGCAAGTCTACCTCCCGTCACCAGAGACGTAAAGGGCGAAAAAGGGCTGAACAAATGGCACCCTCTGAGAAGATAGATAAGGAGGAGGCGGAGAAGATGTCCAATTTGACCGCTATCACCCGACAACTAGATGGTCAAACTGACAAACTGACCAAGGAAATGGACACATGGAAAGAGCAAGTTGACAGTTTTCACCAGGTAGAAGCGAACGTACGAAACTTGGAGAGAGAGCGCGAAGAGATCCGCCAACAGCTGGCGAAGGAATGTTTGAAGGTGGCGAGTGTGGAAGTCACCAACTTTGCGCAGTTGGAGCGGGTGCGCCACCTGGAGTCCAAGTTTGTGGCTGTCAAGGCCTAGTTTGGAGAGAAGGAAGCACAGAAGTTCCAGGGCCTCACTAAAAAGTGGTCTTGTGAGAAGCAAAAGTTGTCAGGTTTACAGGCCGAACTAAAGACAATTAAAGAGCATATCGTGCAAGAAAAGGCCCTGAGACAAACAACTGAGCACAGAGTGGATTAGTTGGAGAAGGAAGTCTCTGAGCTCAGAGGTCACCTGTCAATGTGGCAAAGTGTGAATAAGACCCTAAGGGAAGATGTGGAAGTGCTCAAAGAAGCAATAAGAGGTGTTTTGCATGAGGAGAAGTTGGTGGTCGAAGACTTACAGCGGCCGTGCCCGAGTGATAACAAGGCGGAGCTGCCAATGCCCATCTTGGCAAGGGGTCTTGAAGCGTGTAAATCTCAGGAAGATTTTGAGCTAAGAGCTGAACAGGACAGTCACCCGGTCGTGGCAGATGTCTTGAGGGAAGTGTCCGAGGTAAACCGGGAGCCATCTGTCCATGAAAAGAGTGAGGCTTCGCACTTTAAGTGCGTGATGAAGGTACCCGAAGACGTGCGAGAAGCATGTGCCAGTGAGGGAATGCATAAGGCCTTTAAAAAGGCAGTAAAAGTCTATGGTGTGAACTGGACACCAGAGACGAACCAGTTGGTGATACTGGCAGAAACAGAAGTCACAGAGAAGCGGGTGTCTATCCTGAACGAGATGCATCTGCAATGTCTCTGCATGAAACAGATGATCATGTTGCGTAATATGAAAGCCGCTCGATGCCTGGAGCTGGCGAGGGAAGCTCAAAGTCGGCTGGGCTTTGTGGAAGACATAATTCCGGTACCCAGAAATCTGGTGGGGAAAGTCATTGGAAGACTTGGAAAGGTGATGCAGGAGATGGTGAACAGATCCGGTGTGAAGAGAGAGAGGATCCCACCTGATGGTGAAGTCCACGTAGCTGGTGAAGATGGCATGATTCCATTAGTTGTTGGCTCAGTGGAAAGCCTTAGGAAGATCCAAATGCTCCTGGAATATCGAGTGACGTACCTTCGAGAGGTAGAGCAGCTGACCTGGGAAAAAATGCAGATTAAAGTACAGCTACAAGTTTTGGAAAGAAGAGGGCGACCGCTTCCAGCCTGAGAGATGGAGAAACGAGGGGCTTCTCTGGAGACTGGAGAGAGGACTAACAAGGAGTTGGCATCTGGAGCAGGAGTTCCTGTAAGGTACCTCCACAGACTGTTGGTGCTTGTATTGTTCTATGAACATTAATGAACTGTTTGGCGTGTGGCCGCCCACGGTCACTGGACAGAGAGGTCCAGCGTGTTTAGGGACTGCAAGGAAAAGCCATACTCTGTAAGTGACTCTGGACTATGTATTAAGCATGCGAAGTGTAACATGGCCTACGGCAGGGCCGGCGTCAGCACCCGGCATTCCTGGGCAACTGCCAGGGCCTTGAGCATCCTAGGGGGCCCACTCACCATCAGGGACACAGGCACGCTATGGGGGCCCAGTGCCTGTGCCAGCGGAGTGAGTGAGCACCCCCGCTTGCTCGGGGCCCCTGTACTTGCAATGCTTACCTGACTCCATTCTACCTCTGCGGCGTCTTCTGCATCTTCTGACTGTGACGTTTCAGGTCAGAGGGCATGATGACATGATTAGTGCGGGCTCTCTGCAGAGAGCTAGAAGACGACGACGCTGAGGAGTCCGAAGCAGAGCAGCGGCCAGCAAGGAGAGGTGAGTATTTCATTTTTTGTTTGGAGCAATATATGAGGACCATTATATATGGAGCATCATATAGGGCCCATCTTATACAGGAGCATCATATGGGACCCATCATATATGCAGCATTATATGGGTCCATCATTTACTGGAGTATCATATGGGGTCCATTATATATGGAGCATCTTATGGAGCCTATTCTGTATGGAGCATTATATGGTGCCAATTCTGTATGGTGCATTATATGGGGCCCATCATATACTGTATGGAGCATTATATGGGGCCTATTCTGTATGGAACATTATATGGGGCTCATTATACTGTGTGGAGCTTAATATGGGGTTCATTATACTGTATTGAGCAATATATGAGGCTCATTTTACTGTATGGGGCCCATAGTACACTGCATGGCGCATTATATGGGACACATTATATATGGAGCAATATATGGGGCCCAACATATACTGGAGCATTATATGAAGCCCATCATATAGTGTATGGAGCATTATATGGGGCCTATTCTGTATGGCGCAATATATAGGGTTCATTATTCTTTATGGAACTCTATGTGGTGCCAATAATACTGTATGGAGAAATATATGGGGCACATTATTCTGTATGGAGCAATATGTGTGCCCATAATACTGTATATAGGACTATACTGTCCAGTTTCTGGGCTATCGATATCACTCATGTAATGTAAGAAAATCTTTGTCATTGTACAATACCTATATTTCTCTGCCGTATCATGAATTGTGATAAGTGTTATCAGGGGCCCACTGAGACTCTTTCGCCCGGGGCTCACGAAATTCTCATTTGCACAAGGAAAGACTAGAAGCAATGGGATGAAACTGAATGGGAGGAGACACAGATTAGATATTAGAAAAAACTTTTTGACAGTTAGAGTGATCAATGAGTGGAACAAGCTGCCACGAGAAGTGGTGAGTTCTCCTTCTATGGAAGTCTTCAAACAGAGGCTGGACAGACATCTGACTGGGATGATTTAGCGAATCCTGCTTTGAGCAGGGGGTTGGACCAGATGGCCCAGGAGGTCCCTTCCAACTCTACGATTCTATGATTCTTCCACACTGGGAGGAACTAAGACTCTGTCATTTGCATACCATGGATTAAGTCTCCTGAGAGACCAACAAAAATTGCCAAAGCTGACTGTATTTAAAGTCATCATGGCGTGGTATTGTGATAAGTTTTCAATTAGCAATAATTACGCCTCGGTTAAACCTCATGGGCTACGGTTTTGCCACTGCGCAAAGTTGAAGGAACTGAGGTGACCAAGGCCTTCACGCTTCCAAGGCAAAGCTTGTTTAAGCCATGTTAAGTTCCAAATCACCACTAGCCCTCCCATGCTGCTTCAAAGCATCCTGGGCTTTCACATTCTAAGGGCTCAGGAAAGATGTAATTT
Organism: Dendrobates tinctorius; assembly: GCF_039654945.1. NCBI lineage: Eukaryota > Metazoa > Chordata > Amphibia > Anura > Dendrobatidae > Dendrobates > Dendrobates tinctorius. Next base: position 17,653,316 of record NW_027361731.1, on the reverse strand, counting down.
TTGACAATTACAGGCTGATCGCCACACTCTCTCCTTCTGCTCCAGGAAACAAACATCAATCCATTGCTGTGGGAAGCAAAGGCTTCTCTTCCACACTGGAAGGAGCTAAGACTCTGTCATTTGCATACCATGGATTAAGTCTCCTGAGAGACCAACAAAAATTGTCAAAGCTGACTGTATTTCAAGTCATCATGGCGGGGTATTGGGAAAAGTTTTCAACTAGCAATAATCACACCTCGGTTAAACCTCATGGGCTACGATATTGCCACTGCGCAAAGTTGAAGGAACTGAGGTGACCAAGGCCTTCCAGCTTCCAAGGCAGAGCTTGTTTAAGCCATGTTAAGTTCCAAATCACCACTAGCCCTCCCACGCTGCTTCAAGGAATCCTGGGCTTCCACATTCTAAGGGCTCAGGAAAGACATAATTTTTGGCAATTACAGGCAGGTCTCCTCACTCTCTCCTTCTGCTCTAGGCAACAAACATCAATCCATTGTTGTGGGAAGCAAGGCTTCTCTTCCACAATGGAAAGAGCTAAGACTCTGTCATTTGCATACCACGGATTAAGTCTCCTGAAAGAATGGGAGGAATAGGGCTAAGCAACAGCACATGTGAAAAAGACTTGAGTATACTAATAGATCACAGACTGAATATGAGTCAACAGTGTGATGCAGCAGCAAAAAAGGCAAATGCAATTCTAGGATGTATTAACAGAAGCATACAGTCTAGATCACGTGAAGTCATTATTTCCCTCTACTCCTCTTTGGTCAGACCTCATCTGGAATATTGTGTCCAGTTTTGGGCACCACATTTTAAAAAAGACATCAACAAACTGGAGCAAGTTCAGAAAAGAGCGACCAGAATGGTGACCGGTCTGCAAACCCTGTCTTATTAGGAATGGTTGCAGGATTTGGGAATGTTTAGCTTGCAGAAGAGAAGACTGAGAGGAGACTTAATAGCTGTCTACAAATATCTAAAGGGCTGTCACATTGTTGAAGGATCAACTTTATTCTCATTTGCACAAGGAAAGACTAGAAGCAATGGGATGAAACTGAATGGGAGAGACACAGATTAGATATTAGAAAAAACTTTTTGACAGTTAGAGTGATCAATGAGTGGAACAGGCTGCCACGAGAAGTGGTGAGTTCTCCTTCAATGGAAGTCTTCAAACAGAGGCTGGACAGACATCTGACTGGGATGATTTAGCGAATCCTGCTTTGAGCAGGGGTTGGACCAGATGACCTCCCTTCCAACTCGACGATTCTATGATTCTATGAAAACCTGGAGCCGACCTTGGCCTATGGTACGGTTTATGACTTCCCAGTAAGCCGCATAGATTGTTTAAGTGGAAAGTGTTCCTGTGTGCCTCAATATCGCAGTCAAGTGTCCCCCAACACAGACAGTAAGCGCTATTTTACAACAGATATATCTATTGATAGAAAAAATATGTCTTAGGCCGGGGTCACACTTTAAGAGAAACTTGCACGAGTCTCGCACCTCAATACTCGGCCCTGTATTTTTGTCCATCCAGTGTTTTGCTGTTTTCCAGTTTCTGTATGGTCTACCTTATCTCCATATATTTATTTTTACTTTTTAATGAATAAAGTTCACTTCTTTGTACTGAGTCTTTGGAGGACCTTTCTTTTGTGACTTTTTGCATAGTAATACATGCAGCAGCAACACACTCCGTTCCCGAGTGCCAGCGGCAGTGCCGGGTAATGAGGTGCGAGACTTGTGTGACCCTGGCCTTAAATGCAATATGTTTAATTTTTAAAATAAAGGAAAAAAAAATTTTGTGGGCTCCTGCGCAATTTTCAAGTCTAGAGTAGGAAAGCCGGGGACTGGGGGGGGCGGTGTTTATAGCCTGGGAAGCGGGTAATACCCATGGATCTTCCCAGGCTATGAATATCAGCCCGCAGCTGTCTGTCTAGCCTTTACTGGCTATTAAAATTGGGGGGCCCTCCAAAAAAAATGACATGGGGTTCCCCTATAACTATTAGCCAGAAAGGCTACTCAGACAGTTGTGGGCTAATATTCATAGTTTAGGAAGGGGCCATGGATACTGACCCCCCCCAACCAGCCCGCAACCGCCCCAGAATTCTGGAACTTTGCCTCTCTTCCCACTGCCATGTAGGGGTGGCATATGGGGTAATAAGGGGTTAATGTCACCTTTGTATTGTAAGGTGACATTAAGCCCGGTTAATAATGGAGAGGCGTCAATAAGACGCCTATCCATTATTAATCTTATAGTATCAAAGGGTTAAAAAACCACACACATAAGAATAAAGTATTTTAATTAAACAAAACACAACACGGTTTGCCATCTTTATTGTACGCCTAAAATCCAAGCGACGCCCTCGTTCTCTTGTAATAAAAAGAAAAATATTAAACCAACCGTCTACTCCCTGGTGCAACATAGTCCAATTAATGAGTGTCCCATGACGATTTCCCTTATAGAACAGTAACATCAGGTGATGTCACTGCTCTAAAGGACTTCCCAGTGATGCACTGGGTTACCTGAGTTCTGACTCTCACTTTCCGGCAATGTTGCGTGGGAATTTTTTCACCCAGCATTGCCGGTGAGAGAATGAACTCAGGTGACCTCTGTCCTGGCGGCGGAGGATTACCTCCACTGTCAGTGCATCGCGGGGCCCCTGTAGAGCACTGACATGATCCGATGTCAGTGTTCTACACCGGAGATCGCCGTGGGACAATCGTTAATAACTGGACTGCATTGGAAAGGTAAGTATAGGTTGTTTTATTATTTTATTTTTATTAAAGGAGACGAGGGCGTTGAGAACGTGATTGGTAAATATGTACTCTATGTTATGTGTATATTCTGTATGTGTTTTTTTTTTACTACTGGTCACAGCCATTGTCTGATGGGACCATTGTCCCATCAGTGGCAATGCTGTCATTGTGAGCATTCATTGCCGGATGGGAACACTAGTCCTATCAGACAATGGATGCCCTACACAGCAGCACACACAGGAACACACACTCACTTGCACACACACACCCCCGCACACACACACCCCCGCACACAAAGTTACCGCCCACACTCCACTCACACTCTTCTTTCCTCCCGATCTGCAGCGTTTCTCACACCCACATCTGCAGAAAAACCGCAGATCTCTTTTACATCTGCGGTTTTGCTGCGGATGTGCCTGACTCAATGGAAGTCAATGGGTGCAGAAACGCTGCAGATCCGCAAAACAAATTGACATGCTGCAGAAAACAAATTTTTGTTTCCATAGTTTAACATTGTTTTGATACACACTTGCGGATTTATTGCGGATCCACAGTAGCAAATCCGCTGCGGACCCGCAAGAAATCCGCAACGTGTGCACACAGCCTTAATAGCTATGGACCAAGCCTATAAATTTCTACCTGACTAATGTACATGTCGCGGGAGCCAGTGCAGCCGAGAGAGCTTGGATGAGAGCCACAATGAAGGGAGAGGGATGGCAGACAGAAAATGTTGCTACAGGGACCCCCCAGATAGGAGAAATCATGGATTCAGGTATATTCAATACAAATGGCTCTAGAAGGAATAGAGAGAATGGTATTAATAATCAAATATACTTGGCTCAAATCCAGAATGGAATGGATGGTATTAATCATCATAACACAACAATGGTAAAAGTCATAAAGGTAACCAGATTAAGTGAGGCAAACACATGGAAGAGAGGTTATAATAAAGCTGATTAATAACATAATTGGAATAATAACAATCATGTAAAACCTGAGGCAAAAATATGTATTGCAGACAGGAGTATACTCAAAACATATGTCACACAATGTCGCCGACGTTTCGGCCAGTATGGCCTTTATCAAGGCAATTATCTGTGTGACTTTTGAAACGCTGCGTTTCACACAGCGGCTTTGTCCCCGACACTTCCATATGCGTATCAGCATCTAGTTCTCCTCATCAAAAGTCACACAGATAATTGCCTTGATATAAGCCATACTGGCCGAAACGATGTATCGCACGTAAAAAAAAAGTCATGGATTTTGTAGCTTTTCCCTGAATGTGGGTGGAAAACTTTGTTGCCCTTTAAAACTTTACTACATTGTGTACAGTGTAGACACGGAAATGTCCCCATTTTGGGTTTCTGTAAGAACCGTTGGCATGTCTTGGACTGCTGGCCCCAATATCTGCCTTAACTAAGGTAGATCCAGGGCCCATCTGAAGCAAGGTAGAAATGGCTGACCAAATTTTGGGATGTCTGGATGTGCAGTGGCTAGTAGATGCCAGTGTTTACGGATCGCTGTATATATGATGTATGAAAAAGGGTGAAAGGAATGCATGAAAGCAAATCGGTTGGCCGATCTCACACATGCAACGGTCTGTGATGCTCTAGATTCATTAAGTATGGTGGTTGGATATCCTCTTTCATTGAACTTCAAGGACATTTCATCAAGACGTGCACGGAGGTTATCATCAGAAACGATACGGGTGACTCTATGGAACTGAGATTTTGGAATGGAACGTTTCATGAAAGTAGGATGGAGACTCTGATAGTGTAAGAGGCTATTGCGATCTGTGGACTTTATGTGTAGGTCCGTAGATAAGGTACCATCGTGATCCTTAATTGCTACTGTATCCAGAAAGCTAATTCTGGAGGGGTCATAAGTCATGGTGAAGCTGAGCCCGGGCCAAGATATGTTAAGAAAGGTAAAGAAATTCTCCAAGGACTCAAGTGTGCCATCCCATATACAGAATATATCATGGATATATCTTCTCCAAAGGAGAATGTTGTTCAAATATAAGTGACTGTTGTAAATAACACTTTTTTGGCAGCCATGTAGCAGTTGATGTTGTGAGCTAATTTTCGGGTTTGCCTCTGGCTTCTGGTGAGGGTTATGGAGCTGGCTGTGCTGACAGAGGAGTAGTGAGTTCTCTATCTGGACTCCCTCTGTTGAAGAGAGGTAATGAAGCTGATCTAAATGGCAGAGACCGGCCACCTGAGGAAGAGGACTGCGATTGGACATCAGGAGTTTCTGATTGGATTTAAGGCAGTCAACTCCCTAGTTTATTACTGGTGATTTTTCCTGACTGTGGCTTCTGGTTTCCAGTTTGGTTCCTGCCTTCTTAAAGCTAAGTTTTCTCTGCTATTGTTCATATGAGTTTTTGTCTGGTTTACTTAGTTTTTGTGTTCAGCCAGCCCTGGCTGGGACTGGGCTGAATCCCCATTTTGTCTCTGATCAGTTGATCTCTTTTGCTCTGTCTTCAGAATATACCTGAGTGCTGATATAGTGATTTGAAGTCTAGCGACTTCAGGGCCTTTTTCTGTCAGACGTGTTGGACATTCTTTTTGGCAGGGTTTTTTGCGTGATTGCAGACTGCAGCTTTTCTTTCCTGTCCTTTCTAGTTAGCGAGGGCCCCATCGTTTGCTCAGCCTATCTTTCTACCTGTGTCTGTTTTCATCTTGTTTCACCGACAATACATGTTGGGGGCTGTCTATTGCTTTGGGGTCTGCTCTGGGGCAGTTTAGATTTTCCCTTTCTTTCTTTAGGCTTATTTAGTTCTCCAGCCGTGATGAGGCGTCTAGGACCACCGTAGGCACGCTCCACGGCTACTGCTAGTTGTGTGGATAGGATCAGGGGTCTGCAATCCGCTAGTTACCAACCTCTCCGGTTTTCTGGGCTTAGCTTGCTTTTTGTTTTTTCCTCCTCGGTGACTCATTCATAACAAGTTGGCATATGGAGGTGCTACATTTGAGCACATTGCTGTGCCACAAGTTGTAAATAGAAATTGTCCTGGAACATGAAATAATTAGAAGCAAGCACTAGTGTGAGTTCTGTGCAAAGACCAACTTGATCCGTGTCCATACCTGATGTAATAAGGAGTCGATGTACCAATATTATGCCCTCTGTGTGCGGAATCGAGGTTTATAGATCCTTGACGTCGAAGGATACTAGTAGTGCATCCTTAGGGATTGTGTTCAAGTCACTAATGATTTCCAGGAAAGACCCCATTGTAAAAAAGGAAAGACCTTGTGGAATTGATAATGGGATTGAGAAACTTTTCCAAATATATAGAGATAGGGGACAGTATAGACTCCATGGAGGCGACTTTGGGTCTGCCTGGTGGATACTCAATGTTTTTGTGAATTTTTGGTAATGTGTAGAATACAGGGATTACCGAATTATTCTTAGTAAGAAATTCACATATCTTTACATCCAGCACTCCCAGCTCAGTAAATCTATGAAGTATATCCGCAATTTCTCTATGTATGTTATCTGTGGGATCCCTCTTTAATTTAGAATAGATGGTAGCATCATTTAGTTGCCTGTAAATTTCAGACAAATAATCGGATTTATCCATGACCACTATAGCCCCTCCCTTATTTGCTCTTTTATAATTATGTTGGAATATCCTTGTAGCGTTTTTAGGGCCTGACGGTTTGGTGGATAAAGAAATTTACCTCTATCAATATCCCTACGTAAGTCTTGGAATGAATTTTGTATGAATCCAATGAAGGTCTCTAGGGCGTGATAGCCATGTGGCAGTCTAAAATTGCTTTTAGTCCGCAAACCGAGACTAGATGGTGACAACAATTTAATGCTGTCACCATCATTCGTCTCAGTTCTCTCAGTCACAGGTGATTGAGAGAAATGTGCTTTAAGTCTCAACAGGCGATAGAATCATTGTAGGTCCATCTCCATGTCAAAAGTTCTGCACCTACAGGTGGGGCAGAAATAGAGTCCCTTCTGCAGAACATTATATTCTGCTATGCCTAGAGTCCTGGAAGAGATATTGATTACCATGGGGCAGGTACCTAAGATCGAGTGATAGACCCTCTTTCTTGTTCCGAGCCCGATGTTGATAAATCTGTAGACAATCTGTAGCCAGATGTGTACACCTGATCCACATGACAGCAGTGCCCATATGCCTTTACAAGCATACTCACAGTAGTCTGGTATGTGAGACCTTAATACTATTATACCATACTCTCTGCCTAAAACCACTAGAGCGGTTAGAACAAAACGAACATTAAAATCTATATATTATACACCTGCATCCATACCTATACTGTACATTCTATTATTCTCCTGATTTCTTGTCCCACCTACCTACATGTCTATATGCGACTCTACAATGTATGTCGAGGTTTTTTGCTTATGATTGATACATAATCTATATTTGACCAATCTGTCAATCTATTTATTTGTATGTACTTTGTTTATCCTGGTTTTATTTGTTTCACTTTAATTTTTTTGAGTGACGGGTTTAAATTTATATTGCCTTATGGTGTGGGAACCTACCTTGGCACCGTCTACAGTAGTGCACACGGTGTTTGTTCTATGGACAGTACATGTGTCACGAGGCTTTGTTCTCGGACGAACCTAGCGTCAACCAAATTGAACCCCGCCCCCACTGTCCAAAAAGGCAGAAACGTCCACCTTTTTTCCATCCACTTGTATTATAGCTGGTAAGAAAAACTCTGTCCTACCCACCAAGGTGATAAGTACACCCGGGTTGCCAACCTCCCCGCAACCTGAGCCCTCTAGTTTTCCGGTGGTTGTTTATATAGAGATCAGGAAGGACATGTGTCCACAAAAATGGCCCTTTTTACCACAAAGGAAACACACATCCCCCTTACACAGGACTACAGACAATTTGCCCGAATGTGTCGCCGCACCCACCTGCATGGGTTTCTCAGCAGCTTCAGCATACCTCCCAACTTTTTAAAGGGAAAGAGGGACAAAGGCTGAGGTGCGCGCAGTGCGCCACGGCAAATTGTAGGCCATGCCCCGACCTCACCCATTTCACAACTAGCCACACCCATGTCCACACCCCAACCACACCCATTTAGCACTGCTGATCACACTGACTGGTACAGAGGGCACAGTGGCTGTCATTATGTGCACACTGACTGGTACTGAGGAAAAGAAAGAACAGAGAGAGAGAAAAGAAAACAGAAAAAGAAAGGAAGAACAGAGAGAAAGAGGGGAAATAAAGAAAGAAGAGAAAGAGGGGAAGAAAGAACAGAGAGAAAGAAGAAAGAAATGTAGAGAAAGAAAGAACAGAGAGAGATAGGACAGAAAAAAAGAACAGAGAGAGAGAGAGACAAAAAAAAAGAGAGTGGAAAGGGGAAAAAACAGAGAGGGAGAGAGAAAGAAAGATAGAAACAGAGAGAAAGAAAGATGGGAAAGAATGAACAGAGCAAAAGAAAAGAGAGAAAGAGAGAAGCAGAAAGATAGAAACAGAGAGAAAGAAAGAGGGGAAAGATAGAAAGAAGGGAAAGAAAGAACAGAGATAGAAAAAAAGAAAGATAGAACAGAAAGAACAAAGAAAGAAAGAGGGGAAAGAAAGAACAGAGAGATAGAGAGAAAGAAACATGGGAAAGAAAGAACAGAGAGAGAGAGAGAACAGAGAGAGAAAAAAAAGAATAGAGAGAAAGAAGGGAAAAAAGAAAACAGAGAGAAAGAACAGAGAAAGAACAGAGAGAGAAAGATTTGAGAAAGAAAGAGAGGAAAGAAAAAAAGAACAGAGTGAAAGAAAGCACAGAGAGAAAGAGGGGAAAGAAAGAACAGAGAGAAAGAAGGAGGGGAAAGAAAGAACAGAGAGGGAGTGGGAGGTGCGGATTAGTGCAGAAGTCAGTTGAAAGTCGTTTGCAGAACGCAGCCGTTGGTTAGGCCGATAGACAGAAATGAGGGAGGAGATGTGGGGGGTGCTGCACTGTGGAGGGCTTTGTGGGTGAGAACAAGTACTTTGAACTGGTTCCTCTAATTAATGAGCAGCAAGTGTAACGACTGGCGAAGAGCCGACGCATCTGAGTACTGATTAACCAGATGGACGACCCTGGCTGCTGCATTAAGGATGGACTGGAGAGGGGAAAGCCGAGTGAGGGGGAGGCTAATTAATAGAGCATTACAGTAGTCCAGGCGGGAATGGATCAGGGCGACAGTGAGGGTTTTTGATGCCTCCATAGTGAGAAAAGGGTGGATTCTAGAGATGTTCTTTATGTGTAAGCGGCAAGAGTGGGCAAGAGATTGTATATGGGAGGTGAAGGAGAGATTGGTGTCAAACACAACACCCAGACAGCTTGCCTTCTCCGAAAATCTCCATGTAGCCAGGTGAAAGGTGTGTGCCAATCCTGGCTTTCCCAAATGTAACCATGGGGCTCTGGTGACTGGTTGGTCCAAAATCCTGACTACCCCAAACATATCCATGGTTCAGTGATGGTCAATGGAGCAGATCTGTATTCTTTCAACTGGGGCTGTGGTCCCCTAAGGTTGCATCCTGTAAAATGTCAAATGTGTTTCCCTCATGATGGAGCCACAATCTGGCAGCTATGCTGTAGAGTGTTCCTGGTTGTGGTTTTGTAAAGAGTCTCTGGTTCTTTGGCTCTCTGGATGTCTTGGGTGTCTGGATGTATATTGTTAGAGGCATTGTTAAATAGTTCTTTGTTTGATGGCTTGCGAGTATCCATCTTCCTCTTGATTACATTCCAGAAGTTTTCAATGGGGTTCAGGTCTGGAGATCGGGCTGCCCTTGACAGGGGTTTGATGTGGTGGTCTCTTAATTTTTGCCAGAGCTGTATATGGTTAGAGGCATATTCCACTTACATAGCTCACAACTGTTGTCATTCAAGCCAGCATCCAGAGATCAAGAGGAAGATGTGATGAGGTTAACTCCCATTGTTGGACTACTTAATTAATTTGCATAGTTTTCAATCAAAGGACTCACACAATGGTCATTCAACACATTAAGTAAAAATCCATTGTTCAATTACCCTACATCACTGTCTTCTACAGATAGCAGACAATAATTTGTAGGAGATGATGTAAGAGGCAAACATTAGCTATTCAAAATAATCAAAAATCAACGTTTAAGACTAATATGACAACAGTGTATGGTTCTTGACCAACTGAAGAACAAACGCATAAATGCAAAACTCAACATATAGATAACAGTCTATTCCTCCTGGCTTACAGGAAATAGACGTGTGCATAATAAATGAAAAATGCTGTGTCGTCACACCAGATTTATATTTTTTTCATGTTTTACTGCTGTCACACACAGACGCTTTTTATTGCAAAACTGCATCGCCATATTTTGAGAGCTATAATTTTTCCATAGTTTTGCTGACAGACATGTGAGGGCTTGTTTTTTGCAGGATGAATTGATGTTTATTGGTATAATTTTCAGACACATGACATTATTTGATCGCTTTTTATTCCAATATTTGGAAGGCAGAACGAAGAAAAAAGCAGTAATTCATAAATTATTTTTTATGCCTTTCCGCATGTAGTAAAATTGATAAGGCAGTTTGATTCTTCGGGTCAGTACTATTACAGCAATACCTCATTTATATTTTATGTGTCAGTGCTTTTACACAATAAAAACTATTTTGTAGAAAAAAAGAATCGCTTTATTATGAGAGCTATAACTTTATTTTTCTGCTGACGGACCCGTATGGCGACTTGTTTTTTTGCAGGACAAGATGACATTTTCAGCTGTACAATTTTTATGTAGATTGTGTTTTTATCGTGTTGTTTTCCACTTTTTGCTCAGCAATATGATGATAAGACATAGTTTTGTGCCTTGTTTTTTTGTTTTTAAGGTGTTGACTGAAGGAGTTAACTAGTGGGACAGTTTTATAAGTCACGTCATTCCAGAAGGAGCAATATCAAATATTTGCACTTTTTTATTTTATTTTTTACATAAATATATTTATTGGATTAACTTTTTTTGTGTTCTTTATTTTGTGATTTTATTTTAAATTTTTTTTTTACATTTTATTGACTTTAATTTTACTCTTTTACATTGTCCCATTAACTGTATGACAGATCGCTGATCTACCTGATCACAGCGCCATATTTATAAGGCAGTTTACAGGAACACAGCTAACATCCCTCTAAAGCTGGAGTCACACATAGCAATCTCGCTAGCGATATTGCTGCTGAGTCACAACTTTTGTGACGTAACAGCGATCTCACCAGCGAGATCGCTGTGTGTGACAGCGATCAGAGAGTGGCCCCCCTGCCGGTATCGCTGATCGCTGGAAGAAACCTCTGGACATTTTTTTGGTCTCCCGCTGGCCAGCACGCATCGCTGCGTGTGACAGGCGGGAGACCAGTGATCAGCTGTAAAAAATAGAATTAAAATAAAAAATATTGTTATTCTCACCTTCCGACGTCCCGCGCAGCCTTCCTCTCTCCACGCTCCCGGTCCCAGTAATCCTTTGCGAGAATGACCGCAAGACTTCGCGCTCCCACGAGACTGTGACATCTCGCGGTCATTCTCGCAAAGGATTACTGGGATCGGAGCGTGGAGAGAGGCGGGATGGCTGAACGGGGCGTCGGAAGGTGAGAATAACAATATTTTTTATTTTAATTCTATTTTTTACAGGGATGGCCAGCGATGCGGGGAGCTCGGCATCGCTTTGCTGATCGCTGGTGAAGCTGTCTGCGTGACAGCTCACCAGCGATCACATAGCGACTTAACAGCGATCCTGACACCTTGATATCGGTGTCGGTATCGCTGGTAAGTCGCTATGTTTGACTCCAGCTTAAGCTGAGAATCCAGGAACTATAAGGTGCCAGGATTGACACCTACCTCCAGCAAATGCCCCTTTGTGCTTACAATACTGGTATATCCAGTTTCACCCTTTTGTCAACTAAATGGAACTCTACTGCCTGATTGGTTTCAATTATTGATTATTGATTTCCTTCACGCTTTACATGAGTTTTTAGATGATGAAGAAGATATGATTCCGAGGAATAACATTTCCCACATAAAAAATAGTTTCTACCCTGTATGAGTTCTCTGATGTGCAACAAGTATTGAACTTGTCCTATAACATTTCCCACATTCTGGACATGAATATGGCCTCTCTCCTGTGTGGATTCTTTGATGGTTAAGAACATCTGATCTCTGGATAAAACGCTTCTCACATTCTGGACATGAATACGGCTTCTCTCCTGTGTGAATTCTTTGATGGATACGAAGATACGATCTGTGGTTAAAATGTTTCCCACATTCTGGACATGAATACGGCTTCTCCCCTGTGTGAATTCTTTGATGGTCAAGAAGATAAGATCTCTGGCTAAAACGTTTCCTACATACTGGACATGAATATGGCTTCTCCCCTGTGTGAATTCTTTGATGGTTAAGAAGTTTATCTTTCTTGATAAAACATTTCCCACATTCTGGACATGAAAATGGCTTTTCTCCTGTGTGAATTCTCTCATGTGCAAGCAATCTAGATTTATACTGAAAATATTTCCCACATTCTGAACAGGAAAATGGTTTCTTCTCTGTGGGAATTATTTGACGTTCAACATCACTTTTGCGGCTTTCATTTTGCTTAACAGTCTGTGATGAATCCAAATAGGTGACTGATTGAAAAGGCTCCGATGACTGATTTTTGCTCTGAAAGGCTGGAGGTATAGCTGGAATAATGGCGTGCTTTTCATAGGTATCTGGTTTGACACCACAGTCACCTGCCAAGAATGAAACGGATTTTATTATTTTTCATTATCAATGCCTTATATTTTATATCATTTCTATATACATAATTCTATACAACTCAAAGTATAATGAAACTATGACTAAGACAGTGGTGAGCCACCTGTTCACAAATCCCATGGTACTGAACCTCTAAAGTACAATCGACAAACAAAATACACAAAAGCAGAAAGTTTGAAGCAATAAAGGGAGGAATAAAAATAAGCTTTATTACATTACAATCTATAGTAACAGATAAAAATATACACTATAAAAATATGTAAGATTCTTAAAGGGTATTCCCATCTCTGATCATCTATCCCAGTATGTAGTAGGTGTAATAATATTAGGAAATATGTAGTATAGTTCTTCTGACTCGCTATGTTGCTCACCCCACGTGCACAGCATTGCATTAGCTTAGGTATCCATTGTGACTGTTAGTTACCAATGGTCATAACAATGGATACCTAAGCTACTGCAAAGCCCTGGCCATGGGGTAAGCGACAGAGAATCAGGAAAACTATACCACTTTTCTAATTGGAGGTATTTACTATTATTATTATTACAACAACTATTTTTTGGGATTGGATACAGGAAATGGGAGCACCTCTTAAGGCCTCCTTCACACGTCAGTGTCTCCGGTATGTGATGTCAGTTGCCATCACATAAATGTCGGAGACACTTAAACACTTAGACCCATTCAAGTGAATGGATCTGCACACATGTCAGTGGGTTTCCAGGGATCGTGTGACTGTGGGCAAGACACGTTGACATGATGTTTTTAGCAGCAGCACGGGCCACAAAACGTCTCGAACACGTGCACACTGATGACACACGGATGACATCCGTGTGTCATCAGTGTGTCATGTACCGGCGCCTGGGAATCAGCGGTACTGTTCGCGATGATCCATGATGTCAGGTGTTGAAGACAGCTCACATCATTGTACCCTGATCTGCCTGTGATCAGCACAAACAGGGGACAATGCTGAGAGTTGTTTTCATCCCCTGTTGTCTGCATAGAGTAAAATTAAATTATAAAATTAAAAAAAAAAATCAGATTATATTCACTTTAACACCTAATTCCCTGAAGCCATTGTCCTCTGTAAAGAAACAAAAATGAAAAAACAACAAAATCACCTCACCTGTCCAATGTTGAAAGAATCCAAAGTGTCTCATGCCGTAGTCCATCTGTGTGACATTTGCTTATCAGCATAAGTGGAGACCTGAGGTAACCACTCATGTTGAAAAGCTGGGTAGAATGACTCATTGCAACATGATTTCTCACGGTGAACTGCGATGCTGTCACCGAGGTCAGCACAGTTCATGGGCCCGCTCTCGCTGCAGGTAGTCATTTTCCTCAGCTCTTCAGCGGGAGCGGTTACCTCATAACCCTCCACCAAAGTCCATTGCAACTAAAAACTCTACAAATATTGGCTGCTGACTAACTCATCCAACCTTTAACTACCTCCAATTCCTCAAGATGACTGGACCATCATTGTTAACAAGCCCCTGTTGTTTGTGTCACCCTCACCACATTGTAGATTGTAAGCTCTTACGGGCAGGGTCATCAATATCTTTGCATTATCCATTTATTTTGTTATGACTGTTGTACATGAACTGTTGAATTGTAAAGTGCTGCGGAATATGTTGTCGCTATATAAATAAAGATTATTATATTATTGTTATGAGCAAATGTCACACAAATATATAACAGCGGTGGAAACTCTGGTATAATGAACACTGTTGCAGACTTTAAACAGAAGTCTGCACACATGTTCCAGGGAAACCAGAAGGTCCTAAAGTGTGTGGGGAGAGAGGCAGTGAGCGTACCTGTCGGTGTGAAGGACCTGAAGCACGTGACCACTGGGGGAGTGGCCGGGGCCAGACGCCGAGTAGCGACGGTGACCAGCGAAGCCAGAGAGTAGTCAGGGTGTGCCGAAGTCAAACCAGGAGGTCGTAGTAGTGAAAAAGGATGAGACACAAAGAGTTGTCAGGAGGTAGCCAGAAGTCCAGAAAAGTAGGACTTGTGTCATGCAACTGTTATGCGATTTTCATGCGAGTACAATATGATTTTTCACACTTAGCAACGGATTGACATCTGAATGCCATGTGATTGCTATCCGATTGCAATGCGATTTTAATATGAGCCTTGACACAGAGTAATTCTGTCATTTACATATATTTTCCAAGGAAATATTCTTCAATACGCATCTATCTATCTATCTATAAATACTTACATACATATATAGATAGATTGATGAAAAGCCGGCAATTCATATACAGTAAAATCACAGCAGGACTCTACAGAATAGAACAGATAGATTACATAAAGTATATAAATATAGGATATAGATAAAGATATCAGTCTCATATATAATTAGTACAATGTGTGTGCAGTTTACTGTACATGTATTTAATTAAATGATTATTTTTCTGAAAAAACTGCGTGTACCTAATTTTCATAACCAGCAGAGGGAAAGCTGACAGCTGTGGGCTGATGTTTATAGCCTGGGAAGGGGGTAACACCAATAGAGCTTCCCAGGCTATTAATATCAGCTCTCAGTTGTATACTTAGCATTTACTGATTATTATAATGGGGACTCCTTTAAAAAAAATGACATAGTGTCACCCTATAATTAATAACCAGCAAAGGCTAGGCAGACAGCTGCTGGCTGATATTAATAGCCTGTGAAGGGGCCATGTATATTAAAGCAACTAAGAGCTGATATTAATAGCCTCGGAAGCTCTATGGCTATTACCCTCTTCCCAGGCTATAAACATCAGTCCACAGCTGTCAGTTTTCCCCCTGCTGGTTATGAAAATTAAGCCCATGCAATTTTTTTTAGAAAAATAATCATATAATTAAATACATGTACATTACACTGCACACGCATTGTACTAATTATATGTGACTGACATCTTTATATCTATCTATTCTATGTATGCATCTGTGAGCATATATTTGTAGGGTTCGAGCAGGCTCACAGGATGCAGTGATGAGACACGAGACTGAATGTGGGGTGAAATAAACTTTTATAAGTTTACAGCCGCAAGGGCTAAACTGCTTCGATCAAACAAAAGGGGAAACACCTATTTGTCCTCGCAGGGACTCGTAAAACAAACATTCAAACAAAAAGGGTCCTTATTCTCTATAATGCACTTAGCCTTCCGGGCATCGCTCGAGTTCACGACCACTCAGGGATTGCAGATGTGGCTGCCTTGTAATCCACGATTTCCCGGAAGGACTTGGGCTCGTCCGGCCCTGAAGAAACCAAAACGGTGGGGCGCAGCGGGCCCTGAAGGAACCGGAACGATGGGGCGCAACAGGCCCTGAAGAAACCGGGACGGTGGGGCGCAGCGGGCCCTGAAGAAACCAGAACGATGGGGCGCAACAGGCCCTGAAGAAACCGGAACGATGGGGCGCAACCGGCCCTGAAGAAACTGTACGGTGGGGCGCAACGGGCCCTGAAGAAACCAGAACGATGGGGCGCAACAGGCCCTGAAGAAACCGGAACGATGGGGCGCAACCGGCCCTGAAGAAACTGAACGGTGGGGCGCAACGGGCCCTGAAGAAACCAGAACGATGGGGCGCAACAGGCCCTGAAGAAACCGGAACGATGGGGCACAACCGGCCCTGAAGAAACTGAACGGTGGGGCGCAACGGGCCCTGAAGAAGCTGGAATGGTGGGGCGCAATAGGCCCTGAAGAAATGGGGACGGTGGGGCACAACAGGCCATGAAGAAACTGTTCGGGGGGATAAATCTCCCTGGCGTCCGTTTAAAGGCGCTCATCCCCCAGCCAGGTCATGACGCAGTCCAAAAACTTAAAATCTTAACAAACTCTGCTCAGTGTCCCCTCAGTAAGCGGGACAGGGGCTCTGCGGCCGCCTATAGCGAGGTGGCGTCCCCTGAGGTCGGTAATGACGGGATCGCAGCTGTGGGAGAAGACAGGGGGGCAGTGTCCTGGCCACTATACCGGATTGCTGTCTCGTCGCAGCGGTCGCCTGAGATCCCGGTCCTGTCACAGCACGGAGGGAATCAGCGGGCGTCAAATTATCTGTATGTATCCGGGGAGGGACTCCCGGGGAGAGTCTCTTATGCGTCGCTGTTCGGACAGTCTCAAATTTTCCTTTGACAGTCTCCTGCCTGTCTCTCTTCCCCACACCGTCAGTTGCCACAGTCCTCCCCCTGCCACACGGCTCTCTCTCTCCTGTCAGGCTCTCTTCCAACTGCCACCTCAGCGCGTCCCCTGCTCCTTTTACCCTCGCCCCGCCCCCTGTTGCCCTGACAACTTCAATCGCATGTCTCCCTTTGTAATCCCCCTGATGTGGTTTCTTCAATAACCGTGATGGCGGTCCCCCTGGTTCCAGCCCAATCACTGTATGGGGGTCCTCCTCCCCACATATTAATATCCTGGGAAGCTCTATAGGTATTACCCCCTTCCCATGTTATAAACATCTGCCTCCACCTGTCTGCTTTCCCTCTGCTGGTAATAAATTGTTGGGGGCCCCCACACCATTTTTTTTTTCAGAAAATAATTTAGTAAGCAATAAAATACATGTAGAGTAATCTGCACACACACTGTACAAAATCTATATGTGACTGACATCTTTATATCCATCTATTCTATTCTGCTGGGTCAGGCTGTGATTTTTACTGTACGCGGCAGATAAATTGCCGGTTTTTCAAAAGACATGGGTGTGTAAAAATAGGAAGACAGTCACATGGTCCGAGAGACATGTGATTTTTTTCCTCACACCCACTGACTTGCATTTACGAGTGTCGTCCGAGTTACAATGACAGTCGCAGCATGCTCATAGAATAACACTGATCAGAGTGCGGTCTGATTTTTTATCGGATTGCACTTGTCCATTTTCCTCACAGATGAGTATGAGCCCTTAATGTGACTATAATGTGATTTATTATTTTATTCTTAATTTTACACTTTATGTAGATAGTGGGGGTTGAATACAATGTCAATATTGTCCCCTGCTCCTGCTAATCACAGGCAGACCAGAGGACAATGATGTGAGCTGTCCTCAACAACCGGCGTTGGGGATCAGCCCAAACAGTATCTGTCAGGATTCGAACCTAGCAGCTCTTGTGAACCAGTTGGCAGCTCTTCCTTCTGAGGTATTCAGCTCTCCGGACAGTTCCGTGCTTATCCAAATACTAGAATCTATTTGTTGCTGATGTCTCCTCCCTGAGTTTCCTGTTTAGTACCACCCTGAGTTCCTGATGTGTGCAATCAGAATGAACCACTTATTTAAACCTGGCCTTGCTTGCAGTTCCTTGCGTGATTATTGAGCTACCTGACTTTAGTCAAGCTTCATTCCACCTGCTATTCCTTCACAGGTCACTTCTGCTCCTGGTAAACAACCTCTGGCTTATTTGACTACGATTCCTGCTTATTCCTTCAAACAACACTGCTGCTCCTGGTAAAGGACCCCTGGCTTCCTTGTCTACGACTCCTGCTTATTCCTTCAAACAACACTGCTGCTCCTGGTAAAGGACCCCTGGCTTCCTTGTCTACTATTCCTGCTTATTCCTTCATCTACATTGCTGTTTCTGTGTATCGACTCCTTGGCTATTCCAGACTATGCTATCTGCCCCTAGTGGTTGCAATATCACTACTCCAACCAGGTCAGTAACTTACAGTATCGCTGATTCCCAGGAGCCGATACGTGTGATACTGATGCGGCACATAGTTGCCACATAAAAGAAAAACATAGACACGGATATCTCCGAGCCAGACAAATTTTTTGCCACTTTGCCAAAATTTGCTTTCAGCCATGACTGTATCTATAATGCAGCGTTGAAAGCGTCCTTCTGTTCGAAGCCGGTATAGACTGCGCCTGCACAATGTGGCCGGAGTCAGAAGGACACATCCAGCATTAATAGAGGTGACAAGGAGGACGACGAGGATGGAGGAGGAGTGTGGCGCTGGAGATTGCGGTATGTGTAGGTGCTGACTGAATATGTGAGGACATACCGCGAGCTCCGGTGTGGCAGGAAAAGGATTGTCGAGCCGGAGTCAGCACCTCCACATGGCGGGATCTCTGGGGCTATTTTATTGAAGACAAATTCACACACAGTGTCGTCAACAAAAGTGAAATATTTAACGCAGACAGCGTGTACCAGGGAGCAGGGAAAGGTTTATTGTTTGTTTTTTTTGTTTGTTTGTGTGTATGTATGTATACAACAACAGCAATGTATGCAGGAACATATACCAGGTTGGGCGAGCATTTACAATGATGGGGGAGCATATACCAGGCTGGAGGGACATATACAAGGATAGGGGAGCATATACCAAACTGGAGGAGCATATACCAGGCTGGAGGAGCGTATACCAGGCTGGGGGGAGCATATACCAGGATGGGGGAGCATATACCAGGCTGGAGGAGCATACACCAGGATGGGGGGAGTATATACCAGGATGGGGGAGCATATACCAGGATGGGGGAGCATATACCAGGATGGGGGAGCATATACCAGGCTGGAGGAACATATACCAGGCTGGGGGGAGCATATACCAGGATGGGGGAGCATATACCAGGATGGGGGAGCATATACCAGGCTGGGGGAGCATAAACCAGGATGGGAAAGCATATACCAGGCTGGAGGAGCGTATACCAGGCTGGGGGGAGCATATACCAGGATGGGGGAGCATATACCAGGCTGGAGGAGCGTATACCAGGCTGGGGGGAGCATATACCAGGATGGGGGAGCATATACCAGGCTGGAGGAGCATACACCAGGATGGGGGGAGTATATACCAGGATGGGGGAGCATATACCAGGATGGGGGAGCATATACCAGGATGGGGGAGCATATACCAGGCTGGGGGAGCATATACCAGGCTGGGGGAGCATATACAAGGCTGGAGGAACATATACCAGGCTGGGGGGAGCATATACCAGGATGGGGGAGCATATACCAGGATGGGGGAGCATATACCAGGCTGGGGGAGCATATACCAGGCTGGGGGAGCATATACCAGGATGGGAAAGCATATACCAGGATGGGGGGAGCATATACCAGGATGGGGAGAGCATATACCAGGATGGGGGGAGCATATACCAGGATGGGGAGAGCATATACCAGGATGGGGAGAGCATATATCAGGATGGGGAGAGCATATACCAGGATGGGGAGAGCATATACCAGGATGGGGAAAGCATATAACAGGATGGAGGAGCATATACCAGGATGGGGAGAGCATATACCAGGCTGGGGGAGCATATACCAAACTGGAGGAGCATATACCAGGCTGGAGGAGCATACACCAGGCTGGGGGGAACATATACCAGGCTGGGGGGAACATATACCAGGCTGGGGGAGCATATACCAGGCTGGGGGAGCATATACCAGGCTGGGGGAGCATATACCAGGCTGGGGGAGCATATACCAGGATGCGGGAGCATATACCAGGATGGGGAGAGCATATACCAGGATGAGGGAGCATATACCAGGATGGGGGAGCATATACCAGGCTGGGGGAGCATATACCAGGCTGGGGCAGCATATACCAGGCTGGAAGAGCATATACCAGGCTGAAGGAGCATATACCAGGCTGGGGGAGCATATACCAGGATGGGGGAGCATATACCAGGCTGGGAGAGCATATACCAGGCTGAGAGAGCATATACCAGGCTGGGAGAGCATATACCAAGCTGGGGGAGCATATACCAAGCTGGAAAAGCATATACCAGGCTGCAGAAGCATATACCAGGCTGGGGGAAACATTTACCAGGCTGGGGGAGCATATAATAGGCTGGAGGACAAGGATGGGGGACAATTTACCAGGCTAGGGGAGCATATACCAGGCTGGGGGAGAATATAGCAGACTGGGGGAGCATATAATAGGATGGGGGATATATACAAGGCTGGAGGAGTGTATACAAGGATGTGGGACCATATATCAGGACTAGCTATTGAACCCATTCTACACCCGGGTGGTGAGCATTTTTATTGGTACATTTTTGTGCTATGTTAAAGGGAACCGGTCACCAAAAATAACGTTGTTAACCTGCAGATATGCAGTCAATCTGCATGTTAACGGTGTTATTATGCTGCCTGGTGCCCGCACGCAGCCAAATGCAGAGGGGGGAAATGATCTTTGTTCTTAGCAGTATGGTCATTTCAAAAAAGTTTGCTCATTTCTGCATCAAGATGTTTATTCTTCCCAAGTGAGCTCATCCAACAAACACATCACATAAAGTAGGGTATCAATAATCAATTGTGCACAGAAGGTATAGAGAAACACCTTTGTACATAGAAGAACTTCATATGCTGCCATGTCACGTCTCACCATGACTACTCTGTAATGTTCTTGTACTGGCATGCTCCTGCACTGTCACTTTTCTAACCAGCCTTCCCAATATAGTCCATGGCTGCGCTGGTGGAGATGCTGCACTAAATTCACAGGGTCACTTAGTTCATTGTGTAAGAGTCAAATTAGCCAATCTGTTATTACCAGAGCTAAGTTGTTACCGGGTTTTGAGCAGATTATTACCGGACCCTAATTCTATATCCTTTCCTGATCTGTCTACATATTTCTTGTTGACGTCAAAACGGTTTGGCTTCTCACTTGACTGTCCTTCCAGGACCGGTACGGCTGCTAGAGATTCAACATATAATTACAGTAGAATCTGTGACTTCTCTGCATTTAGTGGTCACTACTCACCTGGGTAGTCATATGTAGGAATCTCCTCTTTACACCGCTCATCACCTCTCACATATGTCTCTGTAGTATTAATATGGGTCAGATCTTCACCCTGAAACAAATATTGTAAAAGTCACAGACAGATGGAGAAGTCCCATCTATGATCAGCTCTAATCCTGCCATCTCCACCGCTCTCATTACACAAGTATAAAACATATAATACTGGTGGATAAAACAAGACTGAGCACAAGACCTTCACAGCCGTCTACACATCATAGGGGAGATCTCATGACACCTTCTCTCCATCTACCTGATGATCCTGAGGATCATGGGGATCTTCTTGTTTACAGTCCTGTGCAAGAAGAGGCCGGTGACATCTCTCTGGTGTTGTCTTCTTACTGAATAAATCTGGAGGAAACACATACAGGGACTGAATTCATTCTTTACATACAGATAATTATAGGCCGTGTGTATTTAGTCCTGACTATTACCTGGTGATGTGAGGGGCTGGGGAACCTCCATCATGACGTCCTTATAAAGATCTTTGTGTCCTTCTAAATACTCCCACTCCTCCATGGAGAAATAGACAGCGACATCCTGACACCTTATAGGAACCTGACACATACAAAGATACTGTCATACCCCAATCCCTTCATAGCGTTACTGTATAATGTCCCAGCATTCCCAGCAGTGTCACCTCTCCAGTCAGCAGCTCAGTCATCTTGTAGAGAAGTTCTAGGATCTTCTGCTCATTGAAGTCCTCATGTTTCAGGTAGTGAGATGTAGGCCCTGTGATTGGACTTAGGGGTCTTCCCCATCTTTCAGACACAGGGTCCTGACAGCGATCACTAGAGGTCTTCTTCACAACTGTGTAATCCTGGTTATGGAGAAACACATTAATAAATCTCTCTACAGACATTTCGAGAGTCCTCACCTCTCCAGCCATGAAATATCTGGAGAATTCTTGCATGAGGTGCCGTTGATGAGGAGAAACTGCCATCTGCGGCCCAGCCAAAATGAAGTGGAACCAAAGTATGCTGGAAGGTTTGCAAGGGGAGTGACCTTGTGTGCTTGAGTGGATCAGGTGACCCCAGAGGAAAGACTTCCCTGGTATAAAAGCTCTGCTTGCCCATCCACGAGGATATTTGGCACCAGGGAAGGGAGTGGGGCAGACAAGCTCCAGAGACACCGCTGAGACCAGCGTGGCAGGCCTCAGCGGGGAGTCTATGCCACCCAGATGTTGTTCACCATCTGGCAAGGTCTGAATTCCCCAGAAGATATCCCCAAAAACATCTTACACTTGTCAGAGAAAGAAGCTGCGTACTGTACTGGTCAAGTCTCCGAGGCCCGACTATGCGTGTCAAGAGCTGACACCCAGTCCTCTCCGCCTTGAACCTGAGAGACTTCCGCCCATGGTCAAGCCGAGAAGACCCATGCGGAGACTGCAAGAGGAGAGGCACGCCTGTGATTGAGGAGGAACGGTGCGAGTGAGCAGGTCCGTCACTTCTAGCTATCATCATTGGTACCGGGATGAGTTGGGATTAGGAGTACAGGTTGGGAGGGGGCCAGTTGGTGCATTAGAGGCTCAACAGGCTTTAATAACACTATTTTCAGGACTATTTCAGGAAGAGACTTGAGGGCCAAGCGGGAAAACCCGGTGAGCCCTGCTAGAACCAGAGGTTTGGGTGAAAACGCACTTGGTGACTCCCAAGACTTTTCACCTTTGTGAAAAGGACACTAACATTAAATAGTGAAAGGCTTTCTTGTTTATTCTAATACTGTTGTTATTCCCTCTACTGTTAAATTGCATAGCTACTAACACTAATTGTTTAAAAATTACTGTTGTATATAAATAGCATTATATCAACCCTTGGCTGTTTCCACCTCGTGATCTCTGCTCGTTGCATCCAGACACCAGCTTTACTTTTGGCGTATTCGGCAGGATGCAACATCAGACATAGAGATGGCGGACCAGTCTGTGAACTAAGCCAGGAAAGGGAAATATACACCTGGAGGCTATGCTCAGCAACCTTCCCAAGTTCACATGGAGCAGTGTGTCGCTGTGGGACTGGGCAGAGATGCTGAAAAGCATACTACGCATGTATCCCCTGACCCCTTCCATTCAGGCTGAGTTACCCTCCTGACCCTTAATGGGGAGGCCAGATGTACGGTTATGTACCACCCACCTAGGGATCATGACACTGTGGAAAAGGTGATAAAAATCTTGGTGGATATGCATGGTGACACCATGGACCTAAGGCACCTCAGCATGCGGTTTTCTAGCAGGTCCAAGGGAAAAGTGAGACCATAGCTCAATATGTTAATGCATAGCATGAAGTGATGGCCCATAGCGCCAAGAAAACCCAAGACAGGCATCGAGGACTGGGTCCCTTGGACGAAATGATACAAGACCAAATCGATGCTGGACTGAAGGATCCCTCTCTGAAGCATGCCTGAATCCCGGTCTGGGATTTCTTGAGGTCTGGGCCAAAGCTAGAGGCCCCTGTTTTCTCCGCCGCGGTCTGGAGTCATGAAGTGGTCACCTCTGAGTCAACACTTACTGAGTCCGACTGGGTGCAGGAGATACGTCAAGAGATTTGGGACAATTGAGGTGAGCTGTGCAGCATCAAGGGGATCCTTGCTGCCAATCCTCTAGCTGATCACCTGACCTCACGTGAGGGAGGGTCAGAGCGGGAAAGTCGCTCCTTCAAGACCACATCATGCCATGTACATAACCCATCAGCAGAACGCGAGCAAGAGTGCTGAACCCGTGGTGGAAGGGGACACATTTCAAGACACTGTCAGAATCGAGAAAGGAGAAGATGGGGAGCGCATTAAACTAATGCACCCCATGGTCGTGGAGTATACCGTGGGGTTTCCAGAGGGAGAAGAGAGAATTCTGAGAATATTGTTTCTGAGAGACCCATTACCTGGGCTGAATTCAATTGGCAACGCATTCACTGCTTGATGGACACGGGGTCTCAGGTGACAATAATGCCTGCTGCATGTTTCCAGAGTCATTTTCCCGAAGTTGCTTGCTCCAGAAAAGAACACACCATCCGACTGGTGGCGGCTAATCAACTGCCTAACCCAGGAGCAGGAGTAGTGTGAATGTTTGTCTCGATGTGCGGGAAGGATCTAGGCTGAAAAGGAAAAGTGCTGACAAAGGGGTCCTGAGGCGGATGACCCATTGTAACCCTGGGCATGAATGTGCTAAAAGAAGTGGGACTATTCTTAGCTGAGGGCCCCGATAAAAATAATTGGACCAGTGCAAGTAACAAGGTGTTCCAGCAACTAGTGCGGGTCAGCTAAATTCAGAAGTCACCCGCTGCCTCCCAGTATTTCAGCAAAGTATTGATGTCACCAGAAGCCACAGTGACACTGCCAGTGGGACAGACTGTACTCACTATGCCTACACTAGCCCATGTATCTTTAGAGGATGTGGACGTCCATATTGAGCCTATAGAGGGAGAAGAAGCTATCTCCGGATTATTGGTTGCCCTCACCCTGGCCAACGTGCGACAAGGACGAGTACCTGTGCGCTGTAAAAATGCAAGTGGAACAATTCTACAGTTGATGCCATGACAATAAGTGGCTCGGGTTTGTATAATGCTGGAAGATCTCCACAGTGCTGATGCTATAGGACTGACACCTGTGGGAAGAGACCCATGAACCTTAGTGGTTTCACTTGATAGTCAGGAAAACCGAAGCGAACCACTGGCTGGACTTCACCTGTTGCAACAGATGGAGGCCAACCTCATAGAGTTTTCCTCGAGGTAAGTTGTGCAGGTTGAACAGTTATTACAGCGATACTAAGAGGTGTTTGCACAGCATCAAGATGACTTTGGATGCATCCATACTATTCCTCATGAGATCCCTACAGTAACCACTGCTCCCATTAGAGAGAGGTATCGGCAGGTCCCACCTCAGATGTACCAGGAATTGAAAGAACTGTTGGGTCACATGCTGCGCAATGGTGTGGTCCGCGACCCCCATTGTGTTAGTTTAGAAAAAGGATGGTAGACTGTGTGAGTTTCTGTGTGGACTACTGGAGGCTGAAAGCGTGTCCTGTACGGGACTACTATCCCTTGCCCAGAATTGAGGAGTCCTGTCTGTGTTAGGAAAAGCCAAATATTTTTCCTCACTTGATTTAGCCAGTGGCTACTGGCAAGTCCCGGTGGCTGAGAAGGACAGCCAGAAACCAGCCTTTGTCCTCTGTATGGGCCTGTTTGAGTTCAACCTGATGACTTTCAGACTGACAAATGCACCATGAACCGGGACTGCGACCGGAGAGGCACGCCTGCGAATGCGGAGGAACGGTGCAACTAAGCAGGTCAGTCACTTCCAGTTATCATCAATGGTATTGGGATTAGGGTACAGGTTGGGAGAGGGCCGGTTGGTGCGTGGGAGGCTCAATGGGCTTTTATAGGCCATTTCAGGAAGAGACTGCGGCCTAGTGGGAAAACTGTTGTGAGTTCATTTTTCCCTTCACCAGTGAGGTCTGATGAACTCCCTCTTCTGGCGAAGGAAGGTAGTGAGGCTGATTACCAAACAGCTGAGCAGGTAGATGATGACTGGGTCACAGGAACTGATGACTGGATATAAGGCAGCCGACGCCCTGCTGCCTTGCCGGGGATTTTCCTGCTGGATTCTTGGAGACCAGTCTGATTTCTGCTTCTCAAAGCTAAGTTTTGCTCTGCCTTTTGTACACTTGAGTTCTGGTTTTGTTTGCCTTGTTTTTTGGAGTTCAGCCATCCCCGGCCGGGGGTGAGCTGAATTCCATTTTTGTCTCTGATCTGTTGATCTCTGGCTCTGTCTTCAGAATATACCTGAGTGCTGATATAGTCTTTTTGAAGCCTAGCGACTTCAGGGCCTGTTTTTCCTATCAGTCTGTTGGTTCATTTTTGGATAGGGTTTTTGCGGATTGCAGACAGCAGCTTTTCTATCCTATCCTATTTAGTTAGCTTGGGCCCCATCATTTGCTCAACCTATCTTTCTATCTGTGTTAGTGTTTTTTCATCTTGCTTCACAGTCATTATATGTTGGGGGCTGCCTATTGCTTTGGAGTCTGTTCTGGGGCAGTTTAGATTTCCCCTTTCTGTCTTTAGGCTAATTTAGTTCTCCGGCTGTGATCGAGGGGTCTAGGGCACCGTAGGAACCCCCCATGGCTACTGCTAGTTGTTGTGGATAGGTTCAGGGGTCTGCAATCCGATAGCTTCCAACTTCTCTGGTTTTCTGGACTTAGCTATTATTTTTGTTTTTTCCTCCTTCGGTGACTCATCCATAACAGAAAACCCGGTAACCACCACTAGGGCCAGAGCCTTGAGTGAGAACTCACGTGGTGACTCCCAAGACTGGGTTCACCACCTTTGTGAAAAGGACACCTACGTTAAATAGTGAATAACTTTCTTGTTTATTCTAATCCTGTTGCTATTCCCTCTACTGTAAGACTGCATAGCTACTAACACTAATTGATTAAAAGTTACTGTTGTATATAAATAGCATTATATCACCCCCTGACTGTTTCCACCTAGTGATCTCTGCTCGTTGCATCCAGACTCCTGCATTACAATGTAATGTGATGTCATCAGAATCTCTTACCTCTCCAGTAAGCCGGAAGAGGATCTCTAGGGTGAGCTGTAACATCCTCTCCGCCATCTTGTCTCTGTCCATATCCATCCTTGAGGGGTCAAGGCAGATTGTGTTGTAGATGTCAATGTGAAAGATAAAATTTATCAGGAACCTGAATGGAAAGAAGGTGAGATTATGTACAATCATACAAAATACTATGGAAAAATTACTGCGTTGGTGCTGCTAGCTGAGAGCAATAACCTGATATGTAAAGTTCAGACAGTAACACCATTACAGGCGCCTCTTCATGCTCTTCCCTCTCCCTCCATGCAGGGATGCCACCCAGGGCCAGCGTTAGCAGCAGGCAGACCAGGCAGCTGCCTAGGGCCCCCGCTCCCCCAAGGACCCACAGCCAGTGGCATGCCCCTAATCATTGCACATCACGCAGCCGCTATGGAGCCTGCGGGTCAGAGGGACCCGCCTGCAGCCAGCGCCGAGGACCTCCCCCCACCCCATAGAACTATACCGGCGTCATTGACTCCGGTACAGTTCAAAGCAATGATGGAGGAGAAAGTGTCACATGACGCTCCCTCTCCCATCATTCCCCTCTGCCTCTGAAACTGCGGGTGCGCATTGATGTCACTTCATTGCACACCCGCTGTGTGTGGAGCCCGGGCAGTGCAGCATCTGAGACCGGAGCCAAACCAGGAGCAGCGCGGGGCACGAGGAGAGGTGAGGATTGTGGGTTTTTTTTAATAATATATCAGTAAGTACTGGACTGTGGGGCAATTCTCGGGAATGGATGCCGTGTTCACACAGGTCCTGCTGCCACCCACCAACAAGACATTTGAAACTACAGCCAGCTGCTGTTCTTACAGCGTGAAATTGGGGTTTTCTATGAGTCACAGGATTTAACAATCCCACAAGTAATCCCCTTTGGGACAATTCCCTTCAGGCATAGCCATAGGATGTTTATGCCAACTTTTGGTGGGTGCAACCTTTGGAGCTTTTCAAAGTCACAGATCTAATAATCCTGTATATGATCTCGTTTGGAATATTTCTCTACTACCCCTTCTCATTGAAATCTACAGGTTTATATACCAGTTCTTACATGGTGGATGGTATCACCTCCAATAGCACCTAATTTACTATTGGTCATACAATATAATGTCCAGAAAATTATAGAGATAGGAGCAGTCTTGGTAGGTTTGATGTCTTTTCTTTTACTTTTAAGTGTATTTCTGTATCTTTTCCTTCCATGAGCCACATTTCCTATATACCTTGTTCCGTCCTCCCTACCACTTGTGCACATACCAATACTTGTTTCTTCTGTTATTGATATCTTCATGGATTGATTATCTGTAGTATCTGATTGTATATTGTATATACTTTTGTCGACTTTGCAGTTTACTGATGAAGGCTAGTCGATACAGCCGAAACGTCTATATTTGTGACTGCAAATAAAAATTCTTCATCTTTGCAACGAGTTGAGTGCCAAAAATTTTTTGATTATTCTCGGGAAAGGGGGGGCTCCATTATATTCTATGGGGGGTACATTATGCTCTAAGGGGAGATGGGCTGTATTATATTATATGGGGGGGCTACATTATATTCTATGGGGGGTTGTATTATATTCTATGAGGGAGGATTGCATCATACTCTTTGATGGGGCTACATTATATTCTCTGATGAGGTGGGCTGTATTATATTCTATGGGGAGGTGGGCTGTATTATATTCTATGGGGGATATATTATATTCTATGGGGAGGTGGGCTGTATTATATTCTATGGGGGCTACATTATTTTCTATGGGGGGCTGTATTATATTTACTATATTCTATAATGGGTGATTGCATCATACTCTATGAGGGGGCTACATTGTAATCTATGGGGGGCTGCATTATATTCTATGAGGGGGGCTAGATTATATTGTATGGGGGGCTTCATTATATTCTATGAGGGGGCAACATTATATTCTATGGAGGGGCTACATTATACTATATAAGGAGGCTGCATTATATTCTATGGAGGGGCTGCACTATATTCTATGGGGAGCTACCATATATTCTATGGAGGGGCTGCATTATACTATGAGGGGGCTGCATTATATTCTATGGGGGTAACGTTATACTTTATGGCAGGGCTGCATTATACTGTGAAGGGGCTACATTATATTCTGTGGGGTGGCTGCATTATACTGTATCGAGGACTATGGGGAATACATTATACTATATGAAAAACTGTGGGGTGCATTATACTATGGGAAGTGAATTTTACTACATGGATTACTATGGTGGTGCATTCTACTATATGGAGTACTATGAGGAGTGTATTATAAAATGTAAAGTGCTGCGGAATATGTCGGCGCTATATAAATAAAATTATTATTATTATACTATATGGAGGACTGAGCAGTGTATTTTATTATATGGAGGACTATGAGGAGTGTATTACACTATATGGTGGACTATGAGGAGTGTATTATACTATATGGAGGACTATGGGGTGTGCATTTTACAATATCGAGGACTGTGGGGCACATTATAATATATGGAGGACTATGGGGTGTATTATACTAAACAGGCAAAATGCTGCATATTCATCGAGTGATTAGATTGTTTATGCCGGAACAAAAATCATATTTCTCAGCAGCACATCACCGGTGTAACCTGCAGATATGCTGCTGATAACATGATACTGTATGGGGACAGATTGACCTAATAGGGATTGTTCTTTTCCCATCATTCTTTCTCAGTTGGTGTAAAGAGGCCGGGAAACAAGCATCGAAAGACTTCAATATTGTCGATTACACTCATTTAGCGGCCTGAGCTCAGCGCATGTAACTACAACCGTAATGGTTCTGTGTAATGTGCAATATGTTAGCATTTGGGGCCTCATTTTAAACTTTGCCTAGGGCCCCACTTTGCCTAAAAGTGGCCCTGACGCCGGCATATTCACCGCCCCAGCCATGCAGAGTGGTCCCCGGAATGTTCCCTGCTTCATGGCCTGTGTGTGCGCACCGCACCTCCCAGTGCGCGCTCCCGTGTGCTTAAGGGGGCAGCTTTTCCACATAGTAAAATGCCTCCAGACAAGAGCTGGGAGGCATTTATTTAGGAGTACACCTGCAAGATGGATCCCAGCCAATAGCTGTGAGTCATCTTGTTTAAAAGGCACCTTCCCCAATAGGGTGATGTCAAGCACTACAGTGAATTATTAGTAAGTGAGGCAGTCTCTGAATGAAATTGTGAGGTCACCTGGTACTGATATGGCCAATGTCCCGAACCCATAGTCTCTGGTCATTGTGCAGACAGTCCTGAATACGAAGTCCTTGGGCCTAGTGAGGCCAGTGTCTGAACCTTGTCCCCCAATCTGTAAGCGGCCAGTCCCTGAATCAGTGTCCGAGATCTGTGTGTCTGAATATCCGAGTACCCCGTATATCTGGACTGCTATAACCAGGCTCCGAATTAGTCTGTGTCAGTAACCGTTCTATAGCGGATCCAGAATTTAGTAATCTGAATGGAGACCAGTCCTATCTGTGTCTGCATACATGACGCCATCATCAGAAGCTCCAGTGAACACCTGGTATACCGCTACGCCCCTTCTAGTTAAGCCCGGCACAGTGGGTCCAGGAACCATGTGCACCACCTGCGTGTGTAACACAGACATCAAGTATCTTTCTTCAGTTGGGATCACAAAAAAAGTTAAAAATGAATATAGAGTAAGGAGATATTGAATAATATAATTCAATACACGGCCTATTGGTTTCCGCTATGAATCCAAAGAGAAAGAGGGACAAACTATGTATAGCCACCACGGCAAAATACCTGACATGCCCATAACTGCACCCATAGCTAGACCCATTTACCATTTATTCCTACCCTGCCAGGAGGAGATGTCAGAAGGGGGCATGACGACAGTCAGAGACATTCAGCAGACTGCCCGGGATGACAGGACATAGACCCAAATCTGGGACTGTTCTGCTGTACTCGGGATGGTTGGGACCTATGGATTTATTGCTCATTCCTTCACAGTTGGAGCAGCCAGAACTTTTTCATTTTTACATAAGGTTCACTATATGAGGTCTAGCTTTTGAGTGAGACGAGCTGTAGTTTATTTATGTAAAGGCCATTGTGCCAAACCCGTCTGTTAGGCTGTGTTCACACATAACCTGCAATGTTCAGGCTTTCACGCACTTCTTCTATACGGACGTGGGAAGGATGCCTAAGGGAAATGTTATTTTTTTTTACTATTTTGTGCTGCATGACTACCTGGATTAAAGGAATAATTATTCAAAGTTTGAAAATTGTCAGTTTTTTAAAAGTTGTCAAAACGTCTGATTTTTTTTAGAAATAAAAGCAAAACATATAAACCTAAATTTACCACTAACAAAATACAATGATTCATGAAAAAACAATCTTAAAATCACTGAAATTTGTGGAAACGTTTCAGCATCTTTGTCACATTCTGTAAATTCACATGGTAGATTTGAAAATTTTGGCTTGGACACTAAAGTGATTAAAAAACTGCAATAAATCATTATTCTAATTGTTTTTTATTATTTTATAGGAAGAAAAATCTCTGACTTGAATTTCAGCTCTAGAATGCAGGGACATAGGAATACACTGGTATATAGAAATGTATCTCTATGTACCAGTACAAGACGTGTTTGAATCACCAGGGCCCAGACTTTAAGAAAAGTGAAGAATGAGTTAATTACAGCACAGAGATGGAGGTATCCCCCAGAGTAAGAGAAGGAACAACTGAGCACTAACCACAGAGAGCTGGGAGGAGAGGAGGCGACTTACAGACACAAAGTGAGGCGGGATGTTACCATAAACGCCCGGGAAAGCTCCCCCAAATTGGGGCTGTCCTGCTAGATGGTTGGAAGCAACGAATAAAGGGGAATCTCCAGCACTGACCTCCACATAGAGAATAATGGAGCCTCCAGCACCGACCTCCACCCGCAGAGCCGCACTCCACATAGAGAATAATGGAGCCTCCAGCACCGACCTCCACCCGCAGAGCCGCACTCCACATAGAGAATAATGGAGCCTCCGGCACCGACCTCCGCCCGCAGAGCCGCACTCCACATAGAGAATAATGGAGTCTCCGGCACCGACCTCCACCCGCAGAGCCGCACTCCACATAGAGAATAATGGAGCCTCCGGCACCGACCTCCACCCGCAGAGCCGCACTCCACATAGAGAATAATGGAGTCTCCGGCACCGACCTCCACCCGGAGAACCGCACTCCACATAGAGAATAATGGGGCCTCCAGCACCGACCTCCACCCGCAGAGCCACACTCCACATAGAGAATAATGGAGCCTCCAGCACCGACCTCCACCCGCAGAGCCGCACTCCACATAGAGAATAATGGAGCCTCCAGCACCTACCTCCACCCGCAGAGCCGCACTCCACATAGAGAATAATGGAGCCTCCAGCACCGACCTCCACCCACAGAGCCGCACTCCACATAGAGAATAATGGAGCCTCCAGCACCGACCTCCACCCACAGAGCCGCACTCCACATAGAGAATAATGGAGCCTCCAGCACCTACCTCAACCCGCAGAGCCACACTCCACATAGAGAATAATGGGGCCTACGGCACCGACCTCCACCCGAAGAGCCGCACTCCACATAGAGAATAATGGAGCCTCCTGCACCTACCTCAACCCGCAGAGCCACACTCCACATAGAGAATAATGGGGCCTCCAGCACCGACCTCCACCCGCAGAGCCGCACTCCACATAGAGAATAATGGAGCCTCCAGCACCGACCTCCACCCGCAGAGCCGCACTCCACATAGAGAATAATGGAGCCTCCAGCACCGACCTCCACCCGCAGAGCCGCACTCCACATAGAGAATAATGGAGCCTCCGGCACCGACCTCCACCCGCAGAGCCGCACTCCACATAGAGAATAATGGAGCCTCCAGCACCGACCTCCACCCGCAGAGCCGCACTCCACATAGAGAATAATGGAGCCTCCGGCACCGACCTCCACCCGCAGAGCCGCACTCCACATAGAGAATAATGGAGCCTCCGGCAACGACCTCCACCCGCAGAGCCGCACTCCACATAGAGAATAATGGAGCCTCCAGCACCGACCTCCACCCGCAGAGCCGCACTCCACTTAGAGAATAATGGAGCCTCCGGCACCGACCTCCACCCGCAGAGCCGCACTCCACATAGAGAATAGTGGAGCCTCCAGCACCGACCTCCACCCGCAGAGCCGCACTCCACATAGAGAATAATGGAGCCTCCAGCACCGACCTCCACCCGCAGAGCCACACTCCACATAGAGAATAATGGAGCCTCCAGCACTGACCTCCACCCGCAGAGCCGCACTCCACATAGAGAATAATGGAGTCTCCGGCACCGACCTCCACCCACAGAGCCGCACTCCACATAGAGAATAATGGAGCCTCCAGCACCGACCTCCACCCACAGAGCCGCACTCCACATAGAGAATAATGGAGCCTCCAGCACCTACCTCAACCCGCAGAGCCACACTCCACATAGAGAATAATGGGGCCTACGGCACCGACCTCCACCCGAAGAGCCGCACTCCACATAGAGAATAATGGAGCCTCCAGCACCTACCTCAACCCGCAGAGCCACACTCCACAGAGAATAATGGGGCCTCCAGCACCGACCTCCACCCGCAGAGCCGCACTCCACATAGAGAATAATGGAGCCTCCAGCACCGACCTCCACCCGCAGAGCCGCACTCCACATAGAGAATAATGGAGCCTCCAGCACCGACCTCCACCCGCAGAGCCGCACTCCACATAGAGAATAATGGAGCCTCCGGCACCGACCTCCACCCGCAGAGCCGCACTCCACATAGAGAATAATGGAGCCTCTAGCACCGACCTCCACCCGCAGAGCTGCACTCCACATAGAGAATAATGGAGCCTCCAGCACCGACCTCCACCCGCAGAGCCGCACTCCACATAGAGAATAATGGAGCCTCCGGCACCGACCTCCACCCGCAGAGCCGCACTCCACATAGAGAATAATGGAGCCTCCGGCAACGACCTCCACCCGCAGAGTCGCACTCCACATAGAGAATAATGGAGCCTCCAGCACCGACCTCCACCCGCAGAGCCGCACTCCACATAGAGAATAATGGAGCCTCCGGCACCGACCTCCACCCGCAGAGCCGCACTCCACATAGAGAATAGTGGAGCCTCCAGCACCGACCTCCACCCGCAGAGCCGCACTCCACATAGAGAATAATGGAGCCTCCAGCACCGACCTCCACCCGCAGAGCCACACTCCACATAGAGAATAATGGAGCCTCCAGCAAAGACCTCCACCCGCAGAGCCGCACTCCACATAGAGAATAATGGAGTCTCCGGCACCGACCTCCACTCGCAGAGCCGCACTCCACATAGAGAATAATGGAGCCTCCAGCACCGACCTCCACCCGCAGAGCCGCTCTCCACATAGAGAATAATGGAGTCTCCGGCACCGACCTCCACTCGCAGAGCCACACTCCACATAGAGAATAATGGAGCCTCCAGCACCGACCTCCACCCGCAGAGCCGCACTCCACATAGAGAATAATGGAGCCTCCAGCACCGACCTCCACATAGAGAATAATGGAGCCTCCGGCACCGACCTCCACCCGCAGAGCCGCACTCCACATAGAGAATAGTGGAGCCTCCAGCACCGACCTCCACCCGCAGAGCCGCACTCCACATAGAGAATAATGGAGCCTCCAGCACCGACCTCCACCCGCAGAGCCACACTCCACATAGAGAATAATGGAGCCTCCAGCAAAGACCTCCACCCGCAGAGCCGCACTCCACATAGAGAATAATGGAGTCTCCGGCACCGACCTCCACTCGCAGAGCCGCACTCCACATAGAGAATAATGGAGCCTCCAGCACCGACCTCCACCCGCAGAGCCGCTCTCCACATAGAGAATAATGGAGTCTCCGGCACCGACCTCCACTCGCAGAGCCACACTCCACATAGAGAATAATGGAGCCTCCAGCACCGACCTCCACCCGCAGAGCCGCACTCCACATAGAGAATAATGGAGCCTCCAGCACCGACCTCCACATAGAGAATAATGGGGCCTCCGGCACCGACCTCCACATAGAGAATAATGGAGCCTCCAGCACCGACCTCCACATAGAGAATAATGGAGCCTCCGGCACCGACCTCCACCTGCAGAGCCGCACTCCACATAGAGAATAATGGAGCCTCCAGCACCGACCTCCACCCGCAGAGCCGCACTCCACATAGAGAATAATGGAGCCTCCAGCACTGACCTCCACCCGCAGAGCCGCACTCCACATAGAGAATAATGGAGGCTCCAGCACCGACCTCCACCCGCAGAGCCGCACTCCACATAGAGAATAGTGGAGCCTCCAGCACCGACCTCCACCCGCAGAGCTACACTCCACATAGAGAATAATGGGGCCTCCAGCACTGACCTCCACCCGCAGAGCCGCACTCCACATAGAGAATAATGGAGTCTCCGGCACCGACCTCCACTCGCAGAGCCGCACTCCACATAGAGAATAATGGAGCCTCCAGCACCGACCTCCACCAGCAGAGCCGCTCTCCACATAGAGAATAATGGAGCCTCCAGCACCGACCTCCACCCGCTGAGCCACACTCCACATAGAGAATAATGGAGTCTCCGGCACCGACCTCCACCCGCAGAGCCGCACTCCACATAGAGAATAATGGAGCCTCCAGCACCGACCTCCACCCGCAGAGCCTCACTCCACATAGAGAATAGTGGAGCCTCCAGCACCGACCTCCACCCGCAGAGCCGCACTCCACATAGAGAATAATGGAGCCTCCGGCACCGACCTCCACCCGCAGAGCCGCACTCCACATAGAGAATAGTGGAGCCTCCAGCACCGACCTCCACCCGCAGAGCCGCACTCCACATAGAGAATAATGGAGCCTCCAGCACCGACCTCCACCCGCAGAGCCGCACTCCACATAGAGAATAATGGAGCCTCCAGCACTTACCTCCACCCACAGAGCCACACTCCACATAGAGAATAATGGAGCCTCCGGCACCGACCTCCACCCGCAGAGCCGCACTCCACATAGAGAATAATGGAGCCTCCAGCACCGACCTCCACCCGCACAGCCGCACTCCACATAGAGAATAATGGAACCTCCGGCACCGACCTCCACCCGCAGAGCCACACTCCACATAGAGAATAATGGAGTCTCCGGCACCGACCTCCACCCGCAGAGCCACACTCCACATAGAGAATAATGGAGTCTCCGGCACCGACCTCCACCCGCAGAGCCGCACTCCACATAGAGAATAATGGGGCCTCCAGCACTTACCTCCACCCACAGAGCCGCACTCCACATAGAGAATAATGGAGCCTCCAGCACCGACCTCCACCCGCATAGCTGCACTCCACATAGAGAATAATGGAGCCTCCAACACTGACCTCCACCCGCAGAGCCGCACTCCACATAACTGTCCTCCCATCTCTCTTCTTGCTCCCTCTTCGACCTCTTACAATCTGGCTTCCGGTCACACCACTCCACTGAAACAGCCCTTACTAAGGTCACCAATGACCTCTTAACTGCCAAGAGCAAGCGACACTACTCTGTCCTCCTCCTCCTGGACCTGTCGGCTGCCTTTGACACAGTGGACCATTCCCTATTATTACAGACCCTCTCATCCCTCGGCATCACAGACTTGGCCCTCTCCTGGATCTCATCATACCTAACAGACCGGACATTCAGCGTCTCCCACTCACACACCACCTCCTCACCTCGCCCCCTATCTGTCGGAGTCCCACAAGGTTCAGTCCTTGGGCCCCTGCTGTTCTCTATTTACACCTTTGGCCTGGGACAGCTCATAGAATCTCATGGCTTTCAGTATCATCTTTATGCTGATGACACACAGATCTACATCTCTGGACCAGATATCACCTCCCTACTAACCAGAATCCCTCAATGTCTGTCCACTATTTCATCCTTCTTCTCCACTAGATATCTGAAACTCAACATGGACAAAACAGAATTCATCATCTTTCCCCCATCTCACGCGACCCCCCCTACGAACCTATCAATTACAGTAAATGACTGCCCACTCTCCCCAGTCCCACAAGCTCGCTGCCTCGGAGTAATCCTTGACGCTGATCTCTCCTTCAAACCACATATCCAAACCCTTTCCACTTCATGCCGACTTCAACTCAAAAATATTTCACGCATCCGTTCATTCCTCACCCAAGAATCTGCAAAAACCCTAGTCCATGCCCTCATCATCTCTCGCCTTGACTACTGCAACCTCATGCTCTGTGGCCTCCCCTCAAACACTCTCGCACCCCTCCAATCTATTCTAAACTCTGCTGCCCGACTAATCCACCTGTCCCCCCGCTATTCCCCAGCTTCTCCCCTCTGTCAATCCCTTCACTGGCTCCCAATTGCCCAGAGACTCCATTACAAAACCCTAACCATGACGTACAAAGCCATCCACAACTTGTCTCCTCCATACATCTGTGACCTCGTCTCCTGGTACTTTCCTGCACGCAACCTCCGATCCTCACAAGATCTCCTTCTCTACTCCCCTCTTATCTCCTCTTCCCACAATCGCATACAAGATTTCTCTCGCGCATCACCCCTACTCTGGAACTCTCTACCACATCATATCAGACTCTCACCTACCATCGAAACCTTCAAAAAGAGCCTGAAGACCCACCTCTTCCGACAAGCCTATAACCTGCAGTAACCACCGATCGACCAAACAGCTGCACGACCAGCTCTACCCTCGCCTACTGTATTACCACCCATCCCTTGAAGATTGTGAGCCCTCGCGGGCAGGGTCCTCTCTCCTCCTGTACCAGTTATGACTTGTATTGTTTAAGATTATTGTACTTGTTTTTATGTATACCCCTCCTCACATGTAAAGCGCCATGGAATAAATGGCGCTATAACAATAAATAATAATAATAATAATAATAATAGAGAATAATGGAGCCTCCGGCACCGACCTCCACCCGCAGAGCCGCACTCCACATAGAGAATAATGGAGCCTCCGGCACCGACCTCCACCCGCAGAGCCGCACTCCACATAGAGAATAATGGACCCTCCAGCACCTACCTCCACCCGCAGAGCCGCACTCCACATATATTGTTGTTCTGTGCGCACAGGACCTGTGATGAGGTCACAGGAGGGGAGGAGTCAGGGGTCACATGATTGGAGGAAAAGGGGTTGGAATAAGCGAAGATATATATAGATGTTCGCAGTGGATGGGGTGAATGCTGCCCCCATTGTGGTGCCCTGTTTTTGTAGATAATAGGAGCCATTAAAAGAAAAATAATTATTTTGGAGCAGGATATTAATGGCTATAACTAAAAATGTCTGCATTTCTGCTGAATAAGTGCGGTTGACCTGCAAGTGATACCTCAATAATGATGGTGGGGTAAAGACTAACTACATCGCAACAAAGTGTGTGGAGGAATAAGCGAATCTTTGCCGTTTGCTGTCTCACGTAGGGCAACTCCTTTACATGTGTCCCATTTTTCCACAAGTCCAGCACCCACTTCTGAGCCTGTTTGGTGGCCACTTAACATAGTAGCATAGTAACTAAGGCCAAAAAAAGCCATTAGTCCATCCAGTTCAGCATATATTCCATCAGAATAAATCCCCAGATCTCCGTCCTTCTAATAAACCTAACAATAACTGTAAGATACAATATTGTTACTCTCCAGGAAGACATCCAGGCCTCTCTTAAACCCTTCAACTGAGTTCGCCATCACCACCTCTTCAGGCAGGGAATTCCAGATTCTCAATGCCCTAACAGTAAAGAATCCTCTTCTATGTTGGTGGAAAAACCTTCACTCCTCCAGCCACAGAGAATGCCCCTTTGTGACCGTCACCTTCCTTGGTATAAACAGATCCTCAGAGAGATATTTGTATTGTCTCCTTATATACTTACACATGGTTATTAGATCGACCCTCAGTCATCTTTTTTCTAGACTAAATAATCCTAATTTTGCTAATCTCTGGGTATTGCAGTTCACCCATCCCCTTTATTGATTTTGTTGCTCTCCTTTGTACTTGCTCTAGTTCCATTATATCCTCCCTGAGCACTGGTGCACAAAACTGTACACAGTACTCCATGTGCAGACTAACCAGTGATTTGTACAGAGGCAGGATAATGCTCTCATTGTGTGTTTCCAGACTTCTTTTATTGCACATGGTCTGGATCACCACCCTCCGGGCAGGGCCGGTTTTAGGGGCCCTAGGCAAAGTTTAAAATGGGGCCCCAAATGCTAACATATTGCACATCACAAAGAAGCATTTCGGTTGTAGTTACATGCGCTGAGTTCAGGCCGCTAAATGAGTGTGATCTACAATATTGAAATCGTTCAACACTTGTTTCCCGGCCTCTTTCCACCATCTGAGAAAGAATGATGGAGACAGAGCAATCATTAATAGATCACTAACAGATCACCATACAGTATCATGTTATCAGCAGCACATCTACAGTTTACACCCAATAGTCCTCCATATAATATAATGTGCCCCATAGTCCTCCATATAGTATAATACACTACTCATAGTGCTCCATATAGTATAGTGCACCACCATAGTCATCCATGTAGTACAATTCACTTCCCATAGTATAATGCACCCCATAGTTCTTCATATAGTATAATGTATTCCCCATAGTCCTCGATACAGTATAATGCAGCCCACATATAGTATAATGCAGCCACCCCATACAGCATAATGCAGCCACCCCACAGAGTATAACGCAGCCTTGCCATACAATATAATGTAACCCCCATAGAATATAATGCAGCCCCCCTCTTATAGTATAATGCAGCCACCCCATAGAGCATAATGCAGCTATCCCACAGAGTATAATGCAGCCACTCCACAGAATATAATGTAACCCCCCATAGAATATAATGCAGCCCCTCTAATATAGTATAATGCAGCCCCTCCATAGAATATATGGCAGCCCCCTCAGAGTATATTGCAGCCCCCATAGAATATAATGCAGCCCCTTATATAGTATAATGTAGCCCCTCCATAGAATACAATGTAGCCCTCCTCATAT
The DNA here is from genome assembly GCF_039654945.1 of Dendrobates tinctorius. Classification (NCBI taxonomy): domain Eukaryota; kingdom Metazoa; phylum Chordata; class Amphibia; order Anura; family Dendrobatidae; genus Dendrobates; species Dendrobates tinctorius. The sequence goes on along the minus strand of NW_027361731.1, from coordinate 17,613,549 downwards.
AGTATAATGCAGCCCCATAAAATATAATGTAGCCCCTCATAAAGTATAATGAAGCCCCCATACAATATAATGCAGCCCCCCATAGAATACAATGTATCCCCTTCCTATAGTATAATGTAGCCCCCTCAGAGTATGATGCAATCACCCCCCCACAGAATATAATAAATATAATACAGCCCCCCATAGAATACAATGTAGCCCCAAATGGAATATAAGACAGCTCACCTCCCCACAGAATATAATGCAGCCCCCCATATTATATAACAGCAACAGCCTCCCCCATAGAATATAATGTAAAATGTACCCCCCATAGTATATAACACAGTCGCATAGTATATAGCCCAGCACCACATGGTATGTAGCCCAGCCCCACCATGGTATATAGCCCAGCCCCACATGGTGTACAGTCCAGCACCATGGTATATAGCCCAGCACCACATGGTATACAGCCCAGCCACACATGGTGTACAGCCCAGCACCATAGTATATAGCACCCAGCCACACATGGTATATATAGCCCAGCCCCACATGGTATATACAGCCCGTGCGGTATATGCAGCCCAGTCCCACATGGTATATATAGCTCAGCACCACATGGTATATACAGCCCAGCCCCACATGGTATATACAGCCCAGTCACACATGGTATATAAAGCCCAGCACCACATGGTATATACAGCCCAGCCGCACATGGTATATACAGCCCAGCCGCACATGGTATATACAGCCCAGCCACACATGGTATATACAGCCCAGCTCCACATGGTATATACAGACCAGCCCCACATGGTATATACAGCCCAGCCGCACATAGCATCCCCCCCCCCGAGAGTGGCCCCACAGTCCAGCACACACAGCGATGTATTAAGAAAAAAAAAAACACTCTCCTCACCTGTCCTTGGGCCCGCGCTGCTCCCGCCTGTCTCGTGCTCTGCCTTGCACAGTGCACACAGTGAGAGCACCCGCTGTGTCAGAGACAGAGCGGGGAATGATGGGAGAGGGAGCGTCAGCTGATGCTCTCTCCTCCATCATTGCTGCGGAGGTGGGGAAGTCGGCGCTGGGGGGGCAAACGGCGGCGGGGGAGTCGGCACCAGGGGCAGGCGGGCCCCCCTGCCTCACAGGGGTCCCATAGCGGTGGCACGATGTGCCGCTAGCTGGGGGCCCCTGGGGGAGCAGGGTCCCTAGGCAGATGCCTGGTCTGCCTGCCCCTAACGCCAGCCCTGCCTCCGGGAGATGCATGCCCCCTCTGTAATCATTCTTCATCCCAGGATATAGGATTAGATTCTGGGATTGCTACTGGAGTTTCTTTTACGCTCCGTATCTCTCCTCTAATTTCTCTTATCTCTTACTGTAAAAAACAAGCAGCAGTGGATGTTGCTTACTGAAAATTGCAAACTACCATTGTGGTGACAGTGCGTTGTAGTTCTCAGTACGCTGCAGTCACCAGAATGTGGTAGTGCCCAGCTCATGCTTCTGGAGACACACAACTGTAAATTAGGCGGGCTACAGAAATGCCAAACATGTAGACGCTATATGTGGTTTAGACACACTGTGGTGATCAGAAAGGAGGAGGCATTTGGATTTGGGAGTGCAGAATTTGCTGACTTTCTTTTGGGGGGCAAGGAGCCATAGCGCTTTTCCATAACCTTTGTGCTACCAGTAACATGGAAGCCACCATATTTCCATTGACAGCTGATGGACCTTAGTGGAGACTTGCTTTTTTTTGTGGATTGATTTGACACTTTTGTAGGGAACATTTTACATAACATTTGAGAACACATGTATCCTGCACACTATACTGAGCACTTACATTGGGATTTACATCTAAATCTCGGAGTGACAGGATTCAGATGAGACCCCAGTTATTCATTATAATGCAGCAGCAGAGTTACTCTGGACCGTTTATCCTCTGTTCAGCAATGTCCTTCTTTTCAGAGGTGCACAAAACTGTGGTTGACTGTACATTTATGCACGCCTATGGCTGTGTGCCCACGATGCCATTTTTAAGCGTTTTTGCCGCGATTTTCGGCGAGAAAACATTTAAAAAACTCGTACAGAACGCACCCCATGCATTCCAATGGCATTCCGCACATGCTGTGCTAATGCTGCAATTTTTTCCGCAGTGGAATCGCATGATTGGAATACAAGGCTAGAAGGATAAAACTTGATAAACGAGGCTAGACGGAAACAGACTTGATAAACGAGGAGGTGTCACACTATGTTAGAAGCGCGTATATCTGCACAGAGATTGAAGCTTCAGAGACTGGGAGTTCTGTGATAATGGCTTGGGTAAGAATACAAGGACAGAACAATGGAAAGGACACCACTGTAGGCATTTACTACTGGCCGCCTGTGTAAGCTGAAGATATGGATGAACTCTTTATACAAATGGCAAAGTTCTCCCAAAAATATGACAACGTGGTCATGGGAGAATTCAACTATCCAGACATTTGTTGGGAATCTCTCTCAGGCAAAACTACCAGGTCAAGGAAATTCTTATTCTCTCTTGCTGACAACTTTATCTTCCAAAAGGTAGGGGAGAAAACAAGGGGAACTGCTACCTTTGACCTAATCCTTATAAACAGGGAGGAAATGGTTGAGGAGGGAAGAGTGGATGGGACCCTAGGAGGTAGCGACCATGCTATTTTAGAATTTTGGATACCTAGAGGAGGAAGACCTGTGAAGACTCAGACATCAAGGTTAGATTTCAGAAAGGCAGATTTTAAGAGACTCAGAAACAGAATTGGAGGGATCCATTGGCTGGATATCCTAAAGAACAAAAATGTCCAGAAAGGATGGCAAATCTTGAAAAATGAGATTCTCAAAGCACAATCGTTAACAATTCTGAAAAGAGGGAAGAATAGGAAGCATTTAACGAAACCAGGATGGTTGAAAACAGAACATAAACACATGCTAAAAAGGAAGCAATGTTTATCAAATGAAAAGAGGGAGGCAAAGCTAAAGAAGAATATAATGCTACCTGCAGGGAACGAATCAGATTACTAAAGCTGACAATGAATTAAGGCTTGCAAGAGACATCATAAGCAATAAAAAAAAAAAGGATTTTGGGGATATGTCAAAAGTAAAAGACAAGTCAAAGATTCTATAGGATTTTTACAGGATGACAATGATCAAATGGTAAGACAGGATGTTGAGAAGGCCGAACTTTTAAATTTCTATTTTGCATCTGTTTTCTCTCAGAAAGGAAATGTAACATCAACTAATCTTCACTGTCCTATTAATGGAATAGAAGAATCCAGGATATCTATAAACAAAAAGGTAGTGAGGAAACACTTAGCTAACCTAAATGAATTCAATTCTCCAGGTCCAGATTAATTACTCCACAGATTACTGAAGGAGGTAGCAGGAGAAATTTTTGAACCACTCTCCATAATCTTTGAAAATTCTTGGAGAACAGAAGTCCCAGATGACTGGAGAAGAGCAAATGTTTTTCATATCTTCATAAAGCGAAAGAAGGTGGACCCAGGGAACTATAGGCCGGTGAGTCTGACTTCTATACAGGAAAGATCTTTGAACAAATTATTAAACAACATGTAAGTACCTAGATAAGAATGAAGTGATTAAACAGAGTCAGCATGGGTTTGTAACTACCGGTAATAAATCATGTCAGACTAACTTAATTTCCTTCTATGACGGAATCACTGATTGGGTGGATCAGGAAAATGCTGTAGATATAGTATATCTTGACTTCAGCAAAGCATTTGACATAGTCATTTTTTCAATAAGGATTGTGTGAGATACTAAGTATGGAATGGACAAGGCAACTGTTAGGTGGATATATAACTGGCTTAGTGATCGGACCCAAAGATTGGTCGTAAATGGCTGCACATCCAGTTGGAAGAATATCTCAAGTGGGGTACCACAGGGGTATGTCCTGGGCCCTGTATTGTTCAACATCTTTATCAATGATTTAGATGAAGGAATTGAGGGTAAACTGATTAAATTTCCTGATGATACAAAAGATAGGAGGGATAGCTAATACTAGAGAAGAGAGAGAGAGAGGATTCAAAAAGATATAAATACACTGGAGCAGTGGGCAGCAACTAACAGAATGGTTTTTAACAGGGAAAAATGCCAAGTACTACATTGGGCAATAAAAAAGAAAAAATCATATACAGAATGGGAGGAATAAGCCTAAGCAACAGCACATGTGAAAAAGACTTGGGTATACTAATAGATCACAGACTGAATATGAGTCAACAGTGTGATGCTGCAGAAAAAAAGGCAAATGCAATTCTAGGATGTATTAACAGAAGCATACAGTCTAGATCATGTGAAATCATTATTTCCCTCTACTCCTCTATGGTCAGACCTCATCTGGAATATTGTGTCCAGTTTTGGGCACATTTTAAAAAAGACATCAACAAACTGGAGCAAGTTCAGAGAAGAGCGACCAGAATGGTGGCCGGTCTGCAAACCATGTCCTATGAGGAACGGTTGCAGGATTTGGGAATGTTTAGCTTGCAAAAGAGAAGACTGAGAGGAGACTTAATAGCTGTCTACAAATATCTCAAGGGCTGTCACATTGTAGAAGGATCAACTTTATTCTCATTTGCACAAGGAAAGACTAGAAGCAATGGGATGAAACTGAATGGGAGGAGACACAGATTAGATATTAGAAATCTTTTTGATAGTTAGGGTGATCAATGAGTGGAACAGGCTGCCTTGAGAGGTGGCGAGTTCTCCTTCAATAGAAGTCTTCAAACAGAGGCTGGACAGACATCTGTCTTGGATGATTTAGTGAATCCTGCTTTGAGCAGGTGGTTGGACCAGATGACCCAGGAGGTCCTTTCCAACTCAACCATTCTATGATTCTATGAATGAACAAATCAACAGCAGATGAATTAGTTTTATTTATTTTTACATTGTTCCTCATGTGGTATAAGTGATTTGGCGACTTTATTCTTCGGGTAAGTGTGATTACAGCGATACCAGATGTGGAGATACAGGGGTTAGTAGGTGCTCTAGTTCGCTAGCCAAAATTGCATGGATCAGGGATCATCCCACCAAATGCCCGCTCTCCTTTTACCATTGGCATAATACTACTCAGACAACAAAGAGTAATGGTAAAACAGTGTAGTAATACTTTATTGAACCACAAAACAGGCAAATAACATATTGAACAGTCCCAACAAAATACTCAAGATGGTGTAAAACTACAGAGTCTCACTTATGCTGACTTGCCGGGATAAGGGCAGCTGTGACTTCTGAGCTTCCAGGCCCAACTACCCCATCTGTGGAACGCACAGGAGGAAGTAGCAAGTCTAGGAAGCCGACAGTCTATTGAGGTCAGGTGACCAGAGGGTCACATCCTGGCTTCTCTGAATATCTCCATGGAGCCAGGTGACCGGTGGATTCCAATCCTGGCTTTCCCAAACATATCCATGGGGCTCTGGTGACCGGTGGGTCCAATATCCATGGTTCAGTGATTGTCAATGGAGCAGATCTGTATTCTTTCAGCCAGGGCCGTGGCTCCCTAACCTGGCATCCTATAAAATGTCAAATCTATTTCCCTTGTGATGAAGCCATGATCTGGCAGCTATTCTGTAGAGTGTTCCTGGCTGTGGTTTTGTAAACAGTCTCGGGTTCTTTGGACCTCTTGGCTCTCTGGATGTCTTGGCTGTTTGGATGTACAGCTCTGGCAAAAAAATAAAGAGACCACTGCAAAATTGTCTGATTTTTCTCTTTATAGACTAAGAGTACAGTTTACATTTTACTCAAAAATTTAACTATAAAGTACTAACAACATGTCTCTGAATTTTCAAGCAATACATTTTATATTTTTTTTTCTGAAAATGAGTAGTCAAAATAAAAAAAAAAAAAAAAAAAAAAGAAATGCAGTGCTTTCAGACCTCAAATAATGCAAAGAAAGCAAGTTCATAATCATTTAGAAACAACAATACTAATGTTTTAACTCAGGAAAAGTTCAGAAATCAATATTTTGTGGAATAACCATGATTTTTAATCACAGTTTTCATGCGTCTTGGCATGCTTTCCACCAGTCTTTCACACTGCTTTTGGGTGACCTTATGTCACTCCTGGCGCAAAAAATTAAATAGTTCTTTGTTTCATGGCTTGCGAGTATCCATCTTCCTCTTGATTACATTCCAGAAGTTTTCAATGGGGTTCAGGTCTGGAGATCGGGCTGCCCATGACAGGGGTTTGATGTGGTGGTCTCTTAATTTTTGCCAGAGCTGTATATGGTTAGAGGCATATTCCACTTACATAGCTCACAACTGTTGTCATTCAAGCCAGAATCCAGAGATCAAGAGGAAGATGTGATGAGGTTAACTCCCATTGTTGGAGTACTTAATGTGCATCATTTTAATCTTCTGTTTTGCAAGTCAACAAAAAGTCACAGGACAAACACAATGGTCATTCAACACATTAAAAAAAATCCATTGTTCAATTACCCTACATCACTGTCTTCTAAAGATAGCAGACAATAAGTTGTAGGAGCCGATATAAGTGGCAAACATCAGCTATTCAAAATGATCAAAAATCAACATTTAAGACTAATATGACAACAGTGTATGGTTCTTGACCAACTGAAGAACAAACGCATAAATGTAAAACTCAACATATAGGTAACAGTCTATTCCTCCTGGCTTACAGAAAATAGACGTGTGGATAATAAATGTAAAATGTTGTGTCGTCACATCAGATTTATATTTTTTTTATGTTTGGCTGCTGTCACACACACTAAGAGATGCTTTTTATTTCAAAAACTGCATCACTATATTTTGAGAGCTATAATATTTCCATAGTTTTGCTGACATGTGAGGGCTTGTTTTTTTGCAGGACGAGTTGACGTTTATTGGTGTAATTTTCGGACACATGACACTACTTGATCGCTTTTTATTCCGATTTTTGGGAGGCAGAATGAACAAAAAGCAGTAATTCATATATTTTTTGTTATGCCTTTCCGCATGTAGTAAAATTGATAAGGCAGTTCTATTCTTCGGGTCAGTACTATGACAGCAATACCTCATTTATATTTTTTATGTTTCTGTGCTTTTACACAAAAACTTTTGTAGAAAAAAATAATCGCTTTATTATGAGAGCTATAACTTTATTTTTCTGATGATGAACCCGTATGATGGCTTATTTTTCACAGGACAAGCTGTTTTCAGCTGTACAATTTTTATGTAGTTTTTTTTATTGTGTTGTTTTCCTCTTTTTGATCAGCAATATGATAATGCATAATTTTTACCCTTGTTTTTTTTATTTTTAAAGGTGGTCACTGAAGGGGTTAACTATTGGGACAATTTTATAGGTAGGGTCGTTCCAGAAGGGGCAATACCAAAAATGTGTACTTTTTTTATTTTATACATAAATATATTTATTGGATTAATTTTTTTGTGTTCTTTATTTTGTGATTTTTAATTCTTTTTTTTTTTTAACTTTTTTTACGTCGTCCCCAGATGGGGCATCAACTGTATAAATGACAAATCGCTGATCTAGCTGATCACAGAGCCATATCTATATGGCAGTTTACAGGAGCACAGCTCCTGCAGTGCCGTGTATATACAGCGCAAGTCGGAAAGGGGTTTAAAGATGCTGTTTATGAATGGATGGATGAGCCAAGTTGTGCCCTTTCAAATACCTGTGCCTTCCTATACAGACAATAGGAGATATTCCTTCTACTACAGACCATTTGCTGACATCCTTCTAACCTGAGAATCCAGGAGCTAAGGTGCCATGATCGACACCTACCTCCAGCAAAAGCCCCTTTGTGCTTACAATCTATAATATAATGGGCTAAGCGTCACTCCAGACAGTGACGCATCCCCCCACAGAGTGACGCAGACCCCCAAGAGATCGCGGTATGCGTAAGCACTAAACGCATACCGCGATCTCTGCAACACCTTACCGTGCCGGTGTTGCTGAAGGGGCTTGCGCCTTCACATGACGTCAGGAGAGGGCGGGTTATGGCGCCTCTGCGCCTGCGCAGTCCGCGCATACCGCCGCCATTTTGTAGAAGACACTGCAGTGTATCTTCAAGAAAATGGCGGCGGAAAGCGAGGACTGCACAGGCGCCGAGTCCGGCACCACAAGCAGCCCACTGCAGACATGAATCGGCGTCTGCGCAGTCCGCGCCTACCGCCGCCATTTTCTTGAAGACACACTGCAGTGTGTCTTCAAGAACATGGCAGCAGAAAGCGAGGACTGCGCAGGCGCCCAGTCCGACACCACAACACGCCCAGAACAGGACAGCGCTGGACACGGGGAAGAAAGGCGAGTATAAAATGTTTTTTTTTTTTAATGTGTGTGTAGTTTAATAGGGTTGAGTGGGACCATTCATATCAGGATTGGGGGGTGAGGGGACCATGCATACCAGGATTGGGGGGAGGGGCCATGCATACCAGGATGGGGGGGTGAGGGGACCATGCATACCAGGATTGGGGGGGTTAAGGGATCATGCATACCAGGATGGGGGGTGAGGGGACCATGCATACCAGGATTGGGGGGTGAGGGGCCATGCATACCAGGATGGGTGGTGAGGGGACCATGCATACCAGGATTGGGGGGGGTTAAGGGACCATGCATACCAGGATGGGGGGGGTGAGGGGGACCATGCATACCAGGATTGGGGGGGTGAGGGGGACCATGCATACCAGGATTGGGGGGGTGAGAGGACCATGCATGCCAGGATTGGATGGTGAGAGGACCATGCATACCAGGATTTGGGGGTGAGGGCACCATGCATACCAGGATTTGGGGGTGAGGGCACCATGCATACCAGGATTGGGGGGTGAGGGCACCATGCATACCAGGATTGGGGGGTGAGGGCACCATGCATACCAGGATTGGGGGAGGTGAGAGGACCGTGCATACCAGGATTGGGGGGTGAGGGGACCATGCATACCAGGATTGGGGGGTGAGGGCACCATGCAAACCAGGATTGGGGGGTGAGGGCACCATGCAAACCAGGATTGGGGGAGGTGAGAGGACCATGCATACCAGGATAGGGGGGTGAGGGGACCATGCATACCAGGATAGGGGGGTGAGGGGACCATGCATACCAGGATTGGGGGGTGATAGGACCATGCATACCAGGATTGGGGGGTGATAGGACCATGCATACCAGGATTGTGGGGTGAGGGCACCATGTATACCACGATAGGGATGAGGGGGGTGCCATGTATACCACGATAGGGATGAGGGGGGTGCCATGCATACCAGGATTGGGGGTGAGGGAACCATGAATATCAGTATATGGATAAGGGGGTACCATGCATACCAGGATTGGGGGGTGAGGGTACCATACATAACAGGACAGGGATGAGGGGTGCAGCACATACCAGGATGGGAGACCATATACCAATAAAAATGCCCGCCACCCGGGCGTAGAACGGGTTCATAGCTAGTACTGGTATATCCAGTTTCACCCTTTTGTCAACTAAATGTACCTCTACTGCCTGATAGATTTCCCTAATTATTTTTTTTCCTTCACACTCTACATGAGTTTTTAGATGATGAAGAAGATATGATTCCCAGGAATAACATTACCAAATAAAAAATAGTTTCTACCCTGTATGAGTTCTCTGATGTGCTACAAGTTTTGAACTCGTAATATAACATTTCCCACATTCTGGACATGAATATGGCTTCTCTCCTGTGTGAATTCTTTTATGGATAAGAAGATACGATTTCTGGATAAAATGTTTCCCACATTCTGGACATGAATATGGCTTCTCCCCTGTGTGAATTCTTTGATGGTTAAGAAGATCTGATCTCTGGATAAAACTTTTCCCACATTCTGGACATGAATATGGCTTCTCCCCTGTGTGAATTCTTTGATGGATAAGAAGAGTATCTTTCTTGGTAAAACATTTCCCACATTCTGAACATGAAAATGGCTTCTCTCCTGTGTGAATTCTCTCATGTGTAATCAATTTAGATTTATATTTAAAATATTTCCCACATTCTGAACAGGAAAATGGTTTCTTCTCTGTGGGAATTATTTGATGTTCAACATCACTTTTGCGGCTTTCATTTTGCTTAACAGTCTGTGATGAATCCAAATAGGTGACTGATTGAAAAGGCTCCGATGACTGATTTTTGCTCTGAAGGGCTGGAGGTATAGCTGGAATAATGGCATGCTTTTCATAGGTATCTGGTTTGACACCACAGTCATCTGCCAAAAATAAAACTGATTTTATTATTTTTCAAAATCAATGCCTTATATTTTATATAATTTCTATATACAAAATTCTATACAACTCAAAGTATAGTGAAACTATGACCTCAGACAGTGGTGAGCCACCTGTTCACAAATCCCATGGTACTGAACCTCTAAAGTACAATCGACAAACATACTACTGAAACGCAGAAAAGTTTGAAGCAATAAAGGGAGGAATAAAAATAAGCTTTATTACATTACAATCTATAGCAACAGATACAAATATACACCATGACAACATGTAAGATTCTTAAAGGGGTTTAATGATATGTCATATCTTACAGTCATGGCCAAAAGTTTAGAGAATGACAAATATTAATTTTTACAAAGTCTACTGCTTCATTTTTTCTAATGGCAATTTGCATATACTCCAGAAAGTTATAAAGAGTGATCAGCTTAACAGCAATTACTTGCAAAGTCAATATTTGCCTAGAAAATTAACTTTATCCCCCAAAACACATTTCAACATCATTGCAGCCCTGCCTTAAAAGGACCAGCTAACATCGTTTCAGTGATTGCTTCATTAACACAGGTGTGGGTGTTGATGAGGACAGGGCTGGAGATCAATCTGTCATGATTAAGTAAGAATGACACCACTGGACACTTTAAAAGGAGGCTGGTGCTTGGCATCATTGTTTCTCTTCTGTTAACCATGGTTATCTCGAAAGAAACACGTGCAGTCATCATTGCACTGCACAAAAAAGGCCTAACAGGGAAGAGTATCGCGGCTAGAAAGATTGCACCTCAGTCAACAATCTATCGCATCATCAAGAACTTCAAGGAGAGAGATTCCCTTGTTGCCAAAAAGGCTCCAGGGCGCACAAGAAAGACCAGCAAGTGCCAGGACCGTCTCTTAAAAGTGCTTCAGCTGTGGGATCAGGCTACCAGCAGTGCAGAGCTTGCTCAGGAATGGCAGCAGGCAGGTGTGAGTGCATCTGCACACACTGTGAGGCGGAGACTCTTGGAGCAAGGCCTGGTCTCAAGGAGGGAAGCAAAGAAGCCACTTCTCTCCAGAAAAAACATCATGGACAGACTGATATTCTGCAAGAGGTACAGGGAGTGGACTGCTGAGGCCTGGGGTAAAGTCATTTTCTCTGATGAATCCCCTTTTCGATTGTTTGGGACATCTGGAAACCGGCTTATTTGGAGAAGACCAGGTGAGCTCTACCACCAGTCTTGTCTCATGCCAACTGTCAAGCATCCTGAAACCATTCATGTGTGGGGTTGCTTCTCAGCCAAGGGAATGGGCTCTCTCTCAGTCTTGCCTAAAAGCACAGCCATGAATAAAGAATGGTACCAGAATGTCCTCCAAGAGCAACTTCTCCCAACCGTCCAAGAGCAGTTTGGCGATCAACAATGCCTTTTTCAACATGATGGAGCACCTTGCCATAAAGCAAAGGTGATAACTAAATGGCTCAGGGAACAAAACAGAGATTTTGGGACCATGGCCTGGAAACTCCCCAGATCTTAATCCCATTGAGAACTTGTGGTCAATCATAAAGAGACGGGTGGACAAACAAAAACCTTCAAATTCAGACAAAATAAAAGCATTGATTTTGCAAGAATGGACTGCTATCAGTCAGGATTTGATCCAGAAGTTGATTGAGAGCATGCCAGGGAGAATTGCTGAGGTCCTGAAGAAGAAGGGTCAACACTGCAAATATTGACTTGCTGCATTAACTCATTCTAACTGTCAATATAACCTTTTGTTACTCATAATATGATTGCAATTATATTTCTGTATGTGATAAAAATATCTGACAAACACACAAAAACCAGAGGGCAGCAGATCTTGTTAAAATATATTTGTGTCATTCTCTAAACTTTTGGCCATGACTGTACATTAAGATTCCCCTAATTATCACATTGCAGAATCTTCCATTCACCACACTGACTAGAACGATTCATGGCTGTCACACGCTGCAGATGTGACCCCCCCTTCCTCTTTAGCTTGTCACACAGCTGCAGCTGTATGTAATCGGAGATCTCAGTGACGAATTTTCCCTCCTCACCACAGGGGGTTTCTCTGTTCCAAATCGTGCAACTACTCTCATAGACAATAATGGGAATCTGGTCATTTAGCCATAGAGCGCCTCGAGATTAAGATATAAAGACGAAAGTTACATTTCTGCAATGTGCTCTGATCAGGCTTTACTACCGTGGTTCTTGCTAAGTTGCAGCCTCAACAGAATCTGAGAAATGGATTTCTCTTAAATGGAGTAAAATAACTACTCCATGTTTGGTTTTGGATGAATGCCAGCGACACGCTGGATAAGAGGATACCTTGTGCGTCTTTATACGAGGTACCCTCTGTGAAATATGAGTAATATAAGTTTTCAGAACCAAGTCTGTGCTCGAAGGGGAGAGCGGCCATAACTCAGCCCCTTTAGTGATATCACAAGCCCAGATGTATAAGTCTGCAACTGAGCCCCCCTAGTAATTCTAGCCTGGGATGCCATGCCAGTATGATCTCAAATGAACTATGACATGTGGCTCCGCCCACCAGCCTGGTTGCCTGGAATGATCTAAGTGCCATGTGTTTTCTTCTTTAACCCTGTTTTATTTTAAATTGCTTGTACATATTTGAATTATCTCAGGTTACATTTTTTACCTCGTAAACACTGCCCGTCTTTTGAGAATTAACTATAAAATTTATTAGCTCTGTCTCTATGCTCTAAGAACGAATGTAATTACTTCAGGCACATGTACGCTACTAATTTGGGTTTGCTACGGACCCTCTTAATAATTTAATTAAGAGAATCATTAGCTGGTGGCAACGAAGTGTGTTCTGCGTACCGCTGACAGTGACGGAAGGGGTTTTATAAGCCAATTGTGTGGCTGCGGCCAGAGCATTTATAATTCCCTCACTGCAGAGGCCTAAGAGGCAGTCCACAGTGAGCAGCCGTCCGGCGACCAATTATCCTAGGTGTAGTTCACCTTACCCTTAGGTCAGTCAGGGGGCGCTGGAGAGCTGCGAGTTCCAAAGTGCAAGTGGGATGTACATAAAACCCGGCAGTTCGTGAAGTGTTGTTGGCAGCGGTGGGATAACCAAAATAAACACCCCTGCGATAAATTGTTAGGGCAAGGCTAGCGTGCTGTTTTTCATCACATTGTGGCAGCGGTGGGATAACTAAGATAAGCCCTCCTGTACATTTGATAGCCGTGTGCGGCCGTAGGTCACGCACCCCCGTCGGTGACTTATCAGTGTCAGCGGTAGGATCGTGACAAGGGGTATTCCCATCTCTGATCAACTATCCCAATATGTAGTAGGGGTGTAATAATTATATTAGGAAATATGTAGTATAGTTCTTCTGACGCGCTATGTTGCTCACCCCATGTGCAGGGCATTGCATTAGCTTAGGTATCTATGGTCACTACCACTCAGAGTGACTGTTAGTTGCTAGTGGAAAAAGCTACTGCAAAGCCCTGGACATGGGGTAAGAGACTGAGAATCAGGAAAAATATACCATTGTTCTAATTGGAGGTATTTGCTATTATTACTACTACATCTACTATTTATTGGGCTAGGATACTGGAAATGGGAGCACCTCCTTAAGGCCTCCTTCACTCGTCAGTGTCTCCGGTATGTGATGTCAGTTTTCATACGTGCCAGAGACACTTAAACACGTAGACCCATTCAAGTGAATGGATCTGCACACGTCAGTGTGTTTCCACGGATCGTGTGACTGTGGGCAAGACATGCTGACTTTTTTTTTTTTTTTTTTTTTTTTTTTAACTGCAGCACGGGCCACAAAACGTCTCGAACACGTGCACACTGATGACACACGGATGACATCCGTGTGTCATCCGTGTGACACGTACTGGTGCCTGGGAATCTGCGGTACTGTTCGCAATGATCCGTGGTGTCGGGTGTTTAAAACAGCTCGCATCGTCCTCTGCTCTGCCTGTGATCAGCACAAGCAGGGGACAATGCTGAGAGTTGTATTCAGCCCCTGTTGTCAACATAGAGTAAAATTAATAAGATTAAAAAAAAAAAAAAAAAAAATCCGATTATACTATCCTTAACACCTAATCCCCTGAAGCCATTGTCCTCTACATAGAAACAAAAAATGAAAAAACAACAATATAACTCACCTGTCCAATGTTGAAAGAACCCAAAGTGTCTCACACCGTAATTCATCTGTGTGACATTTGCTTATCAGCATAAGCGGTGACCTGAGGTGACCACTCACGTTGAAAAGTTGGATAGAATGACTCGTTGCACCCTGATTTCTCATGGTGAACTGCAATGCTCTCACCGAGGTCAGCACAGTTCATGGTCTCGCTCTTGCTGTAGGTAGTCATTTTCCCCAGCTCTCCAGCGGGAGCGGTTTCCTCATAACCCTCCATCAAAGTCTATTGCAACTAAAAGCTCTACATATATTGGCTGCTGACTAGCTCATCCAACTTTTATCTACCTCCAACTCCTCAAGATGGCTGGACCATCATTGTAAACAAGCCCCTGTTCTTTGTGTCACTCCCACCATATTGCACATTGTAAGCTCTTATGGGAAGGGTCGTCAATATCTTTGCATTATCCATTTACTTTGTTATGACTGTTGTACATGAACTGTTGAACTGTAAAGTGCTGCGGAATGTTGGCACTATATAAAGATTATTGTATTATTATGATGAGCAAATGTCACACAAATATATTACAGTGGTGGAAACTCTAGATTCTTTCAACTTTATACAGGTGAGAGATATTGTTGTGTCTTTTATTTTTGTTTACAGGGGACAATGGCTTCAGGGGATTAGGTGTTAAGGGCTTGTACACATTACAGTGAAAAAAAAAAAAGTTCAGATTTCAGTCCAGAAAAGTAGGACTAGTGTCATGCAACTGTTATGCAATTTTCATGCGAGTACAATAAGATTTTTCACACTTAGAATCTGATTGACATCTGAATGCCATGTGATTGCTATCCGAATGCAATACGATTTTAATATGAGCCTTGACAGTAATTCTGTCATTTAAAAAGGAAATATTCTTCAATATACACACACATATATATATATATATATATATATATATATATATACACACACACACACATACACACACATATACATACACACACATACACATATAGATAGCTAGATGAAAAGTCGGCAATTCATCTGCCGCGTACAGTAAAATCACAGCAGGACCCTACAGAATAGAACAGATAGATTACATAAAGAATATAAATATAGGATTAATTGGCCTCCCACTACTCGACTATCCCCTCTCCAGTTCATACTTAATGCAGCAGCCAGGGTCATCTATCTGGCTCATCGGTACTCGGACGCGTCCGCTCTTCGCCAGTCCTTACACTGGCTGCCCATTCATTATAGGATCCAATTCAAAGTACTTGTTCTCACCCACAAAGCTCTCCACAGTGCAGCACCCCCCTATATCTCCTCCCTCATTTCTGTGTATCGGCCTAACCGACCGCTGCGTTCTGCAAACGACTTTCGACTAACCTCTGCACTAATCCGTACCTCCCACTCCCGACTCCAAGACTTCTCCCGCGCTGCGCCAATCTTCTGGAATGCTCTACCTCAAGAAATTAGGACTATCCCCATTTCACATAGTTTTAGGCGCTCCCTCAAAACACATTTGTTCAGAGCGGCCTATCACGTTCACTAATTAAAATCATTCTAAGTGTAAGTGTGCATGGTAGCCCATTCACTATCTCTATCCATTCCTCACTCCCTCAAGATGGCTGGACCATCATTGTAAATACACACCTGTACTCTATCTCCCCCACCTCATTGTAGATTGTAAGCCTTCACAAGCAGGGGCGGCTTATTTTGCTTTAATTATTGTATTGTTAAAGTTGCTACTTATGACTTGTGTTTTGAAACTGTTAAACTGTAAAGCGCTGCAGAATATGTTGGCAATATATAAAGATTATTATTATAGGATAGATATAAAAATATCTGTCACATATATAATTAGTACAATGTGTGTGCAGTTTACTGTACATGTATTTAATTAAATGATTACTTTTCTGAAAAAAAAATTGCATGAACTTATTTTTCATAACCAGCAGAGGGAAAGCTGACAGCAATGGGCTGATGTTTATAGCCTGGGAAGGGGGTAATACCAATAGAGCTTCCAAGGCTATTAAAATAAGCTCTAAGTTGTATACTTAGCCTTTAATGGATATTATAATGGAGACCCCTCCAAAAAATGACGTAGGGTCGCCCTATTCTTAATAACTAGAAAAGGCTAGGACGACAGCTGCAGGCTGATATTAATAACCTGGGAAGGGGCCATGTATAATGCAGCAACTAAGAGTTGATATTAATAGCCTCAGAAGCTCTATGGGTATTACCCTCTTCCCAGGCTATAAACATCAGCCCACAGCTGTTAGCTTTCCCCCTGCTGGTTATGAAAATTAAGCCCATGCAATTTTTTTCAGAAACATTTTCATATAATTAAATACATGTACAGTAAACTGCACACGCATTGTACTAATTATATATGTGATTGACATCTTTATATCTATTCTATTCTGCTTGGTCACATTGTGATTTTTACTGTATGCGGCAGATGAATTGCCGGTTTTTCAAAGGACATGGGTGTGTAAAAATCAGAAGACAGTTGTCAGGAACACCGCACTGAACTTGCTCACTGAGCCAGTGTGCATGTCCTGAGTAAAGCGAACTGTGCTCAAAGATACCTGTGGAGCGGGCAGCAGGCGAGTAGATGCGTACTTCAGAACAGCAAGACCTGAAGCACGTGACTGCTAGGGGCGTGGCCTAACCTCCAGAGAGCTAGGAGCTGCAAGAGAACTCCTAGCAGGGTAACTGCGAGACAAAGTTACCAAGGGGCATAGACAGGGAGGATGGTCAGGACGTAGCCAATGAGTCATACACAGAGATAGCTGCAAGGTACAAGAGGGGTGAGCAGAGAGTAGTCAGATCACAGGCAATGAGTCATACACAGAGAGGGCAGCGCAGTACAGAATCAACAGGCAAACTCACAACGGAAACAGAACCGGGTCAGAACCATATAAACAAGCTATAACAACAAACAGGCACACAGAGGTCAGCACACTCGGCCAAAGGCAAAAATATAACTGGCAGGGATTGGAGCTTCCCAAGGGTTTAAGAAGCTCTCCCAGAACCAAAAAGAGGCCACAATCATTAACCCCAGGTGTGCAGGTCAAAACCTGCACTGAGCTCCAGACATTAACCCCTGACGTGCAGCTCAAAAACCTGCACTGGGATCATGACAACAGTCACATGGTCCGAGTGACATGTGATTTCTTTCTTCACACCCATTGACTTGCATTGACGAGTGTCATCTGAGTTTCTAGGACAGTCGCAGTATGCTCATAGAATAACACTGATCAGAGTGCGGTCTGATTTTTTAGCCAATTGCACTCGTCCATTTTCCTCGCAGATGAGTATGAGCCCTTAATGTGACTATAATGTGATTTTTTTTATTTTATTCTTAATTTTACACTCTATGTAGGTAGTGGGGGTTGAATACAATCTCAATATTGTCCCCAGCTCCCACTGATTGCAGGCACAGCAGAGGACAATGATATTGTCTTAAACCCCCGGCGTCTGGGATCAGCGCAAACAGTACCTTTTAGGATTCTAACCTAGCCGCTCTTGTGAACCAGTTGGCTTTTCTTTCTTCTGAGCTATTCAGCTCACTGGACAGTTCCGTGCTTATCCAAATATTTGAACCTATGTTGTTGCTGATGTCTCCTCCCTGAGTTTCCTGTTGGTTCATTCTGATTGCATACCCTATTTAAACCGGCCTAACTCTCAGTTTCTAGCGTGATTATTGAGCTACCTGACTTTAGTCAAGCTTCCTTCCACCTGCTATTCCTTCACAGGTCACTTCTGTTCCTGGTCAACGACCTCTGGCTTAATTGACAATTCCTGCTTATTCCTTCAAACGTCACTGCTGCTCCTGGTAAATGACCCCTGGCTTCCTTGACTAGGATTCCTGCTTATTCCTTCAAACTACATTGCTGTTTCTGTGTATCGACTCCTTGGCTATTCCAGACTCTATCTGCCCGATGCTGCCCCTAGTGGTTGCAATATCACTACTCCAATCAGGTCAGTCCATTACAGTATTGCTGATTCCCAAGTGCCACGGTACATGTGATGCTGATGTGGCACATGGTTGCCACACGGATGAAAAACATGGACACGGATATCTCCGAGCCAGAAACAATTGTTGGCACTTTGCCAAAATTAGCTTTGGCCATGACTGTATCTATAATGTAGCGTTGAAAGCGTCCTTCTGTCCGAAGTTGGTATAGACTTCACCTGCACAGTGTGGCCGGAGTCAGAAGGATGCATCCAGCGTTAATAGAGGTGACAGGGAGGATGACGAAGATGGAGGAGGAGTGTGGTGCTGGAGATTGCGGTATATGTAGGTGCTGACTGAATATGTGAGGACATACCACGAGCTCCGGTGTGGCAGGAAGAGGAGTGTTGGGCCGGAGTCAGCACCTACACATGGCGTGATCGCTGGCGGTATTTTATTGAAGACAAATTCACACACAGTGTTGGCAACAAAATTTAAATATTTAACGCAGACAGCGCGTACTAGGGGAGCGGGGGGAAAGGTTTTTTTTTTTTATTGTTTGTATGCATGTATGGAACAACAGCAATGTATGTAGGAGCATATACCAGGCTGGGGGAGCATATACAAGGACGGGGGAGTATGTACCAGGCTGGAGGGACATATACAAGGATAGGGAATCATACCAAACTGGAGGAGCATATAGTAGGATAGGATAAATGAGCATATACCATGAAGCAGGAGCATATACCACACTGGGGGAGTATATAATAGGCTGGGGGACCAGGATGGGTGAGCATATGAAAGACTGGGGGACAATTTACCAGGCTAGGGGAATATATACCATGATAGGATAGAGGAGCATATACCAGGCTGGGGGAGCACATACAAGGATGTGGGACCATATATCAGGACTAGCTATTGAACCCAGGTTGTGAGCATTTTTATTGGTACATTTTGTGCTATGCTAAAGGGAACCCGTCACCAGAAATAATGTTGTTAACCTGCAGATATGCAGTCAATATGCAGGTTAACAGCGTTATTATGCTGCCTGGTGCCCGTACGCAGCCAAATGCAGAGGGGGGAAATGATCTTTATTCTTAGCAGTATGGTCATTTCAAAAAAGTTTGCTCATTTCTGCATCAAGATGTTTATTCTTCCCAAGTGATCTCATCCAACAAACACATCACGTAAAGTAGGGTATCAATAATCAATTGTGTACAGAAGGTATAGAGAAACACCTTTGTACATAGAAGAACTTCATATGCTGCCATGTCACGTCTCACCATGACTACTCTGTAATGTTCTTGTACTGGCATGCTCCTGCACTGTCACTTTTCTAACCAGCCTTCACAATATAGTCCATGGCTGCGCTGGTGGAGATGCTGCAGTAAATTCACAGGGTCACTTAGTTCATTGTGTAAGAGTCAAATTAGCCAATCTATTACCAGAGCTAAGTTGTTACCCGGTTTTGAGTAGATTATTACCGGACCCTTCTTCTATATCCTTTCCTGATCTGTCTACATATTTCTTGTTGACCTCAAAACGGTTTGGCTTCTCACTTGACTGTCCTTCCAGGACCGGTACGGCTGCTAGAAATTCAACATATAGGGTGTGTGGCTTGAGCTCTGCCCATGTGAGCAGCAAGAGCTTAGGGCTCCTGCATGGACCCAAACAAAAGCGACTAAAAGCTTACTAGAGGAATTTTATTTTTGGCCATAACTCGCTGGATTACCTCCCTGAAACTGGACTGAGCATTTTGACATCTGGATCGCTCATTTTGGGGTGAGGGAAGCCCATTTTATGAATATTTTACACTTTGTGACAGGGAAGGAACAAAGAGGAGGCGGCAGGATCTCTTACTCGCTTTGTTATACCTTAGTCCTGGCCTGGGAGCCTGCTATAGGATCCTATATCTGAAGGACACTATAGAAAAGCCCTGTGATTGATTTGGTGCCAGTACTGCTGTTGGGAGGTGAGGCACGCTGAAGATTTGCTGGAAGAAGCTGATGGTGCAGAGTGGGACATTGTGGAGCTTCTTTGAGGGAGGAGGTCCCGGCTGCTTTCTCTGCCCTGTACTGCTGCACTATTTTATTGGTGCTCCTGGTCTAACCAGGTGCTGTGAAGATGCCTGCACTGTTGATGCTGTCCCTGCTTGCCCTCTGAGAGCTGTGGTGCCTGAGTCAGGACACAGAGGTGAGACACCTTGAAGCTGCTGCCTACTCCAGCAATCTGAAGCATGTCTGGAGGAGCTTCCTTCAACTGCTGGAGGAAAGTGGTTCCGGCCTGCCCTGTGCCTGGCTCACAGCCAGGTTGCAAGTGCTGCCTGGGCAGAAGAGGGGAAACCCCAGTGACATAATGCCATCTCCTGCGCTGCTAGTTGGCTGTGGGAGAGCAACATAAGCTGCCTGAGTGGTTGACACCGCTTCTATTTGCTGTGTTGTGCAGTGCATGAGAATTCTTCTTGTGCTATCCTGCCTGGGAGGAAGGACTGAAAGACTTTCCCTGCATACTGTATCCTGGGAGAAGTGTCTGGAAATAACTTTCCCCTGCTTCACAACTTACCATTGAATTTACATTCCAAGACGTGTGTCAATCTGTCAAATAGATGTTCCTGTTGAGCCTGTTTTTTGAGGCTTGCTTTATAATTCTAGCATACTTTCTTTTACAAAACCTGCTGAATTGATAGGTGGAGATCTGTCTTTCTCCTGTTGCCTTCACAATTAATGCTGCAAGTCCAAAACCTTATTTGCTGGGCTACAACAGACTGATTTATTACTTGCTAAGGCTAGTTTCACACTAGTGTTTATTCGACGCAGCGCACGGCGCCACTAAGCCCCGCCCCCTGCCCGCCCCATCCGGTCATCGCCGCCTACGATCGCACATGGACGCTTGCGATCTGCGCACCCTATCTTTAGCATAGGGTGCGCAGATCGTGCGCTGGCCGTACGCTAGTAGGATTTAGGCTTGCGCTGCGCACTTTTGAAGGTGTGCCGTGTGCGCCGAAATGCAACATGCTGCGTTCGGTGCGCACGGGCGCACCTTCAAAAATGCGCAGCGCACGCCAAAATCCTACTAGCGCACCCTATGCTAAAGATAGGGTGTGCAGATTGCAAGCGTCCATGACCGGATGGGGCGGGCAGGGAGCCGGCAGGGGGCCAGGCTTAGCGGTGCCGTGCGCTGCGTCGAATAAACGCTAGTGTGAAACTAGCCTTAGTGAACAATTCTTTTCACAGGTGTAAGATTGCTGTAACCATAGACAGGTTGTGCAGTTTGCCATTTATATTAATCTATAGATCTTCTCCTTTTCATAGGCGTTGTTACATTTTGCTTACACGTAGATTTTATTCACCTGTATCTATTACATTTTACTAAACATAAGCCATGTCTTCAGAGAGAAAACCAAACTACATATCACAAAGAGATAGGCCCTCATCCCGATATAATTCAAAATCATGGGGGGGGTGTAACTAACTTAGTTAGCCCATTTAAGTCGAGGTCCCCTTTAAAGAAGGACCACCAACTCAAAGGTGACACTGCTAAAAAATCCCTTTCTACAACCTATGGCAACGTTGTGAAAGGGGGAGCCGTCTCCAAAGTTGCTCTGCCCTCCTCTCAGTCAGCTAGCAGTACCAGGAGAGTAACCTCAAGCAGAGTCTCTGGGGAAACCCCCAATGTGACTGAAGAAATGGACACCTCAAAGTCAGCTAAGAAGGGGGGCCCAAATAGTTAAGCTGATAAGACCCATTTGACTGCAGAGGACTCGGACTGTTCATCTGACTATTATTCTCCCAATGATAGTCCGGGAAGGCAAAAGGCTAAGAGAATACACACAGAGTATCCTCTTCCAACTGTAATTCCGCCCCCTAAGATAAATTTTGAGGAGTTTATGGGCTCCTCCAAGCAAACTATGGAGGGTTTTATGGCGAATCTCTTCAAAGCCTTTAATGACTCTCTGAGACTAGGCTTTGAAGCACAGAACAAAACTTTGCAAGAAACATGCAATGCCATGAATAAGAGATTTGAAAAAATAGAGGAAAGGTTGGAGGTAATGGAGAAGGATTCAAATTTTCTCTCCAAGCAAAATTCGTTGCTTCAGGCAGAAATTATTACTTTAAAATCAAAGCTGGCAGATTTGGAGGACCGCAGTAGGCGGAACAACTTGAAGATTAGGGGAATTCCAGAAAGTATATCTCAGAGTGACCTTTCAGGATATGCAAAAAATATGTTCAAGAAGGCCATTCCATCACTTTCAGATCTAGATCTTACCATTGATCGGATACATCGTCTTCCTCGCCCTAAGGGTTTACCTCAGGATAAACCAAGAGACGCTATCATGCGCATCCACTTTTTTGAAACCAAAGAGAAAATAGTGCAAACCATTAGAGAGGAGGGTTCCTTCCCAGAACCTTACAAAGAAATCAAGATCTTCTCTGACTTTTCAAGGGAGACGATGGAAGCTAGGAGATCCTTTATGGATATCACTGCTAAATTAAGAGATCTTGGAGTGCCTTATCGGTGGGGTTTCCCAACAAAATTGTTAATATGGTACAATAACAAAAACCATGTAATTAATACAGTTCAGGATGGTTCCAGGTTTTTAAAATTCCTTTTAAATGAACCAGAGTTCAGAGACAGAGACTAAATATCTATTCTCTATCAAGGTATGTTTGCTTACATACACAACTAGTGGGATCCATGGAGGACCTCTGCCACAGCTTATACCTTTTACCCCCACAAGTAGGTGAGACCCCAACTGTTGGGAGTCCGCCAGGAGGGCTCTTATAGTCCATTTTGATAGGTTTTGGGCCTTGTGAGGCCAACTATTCTTTTTTTTGGGGGTTTACATTTTCTACCGGTTATTTTTTCATTACTGTATTTAATGAAGATTTTATCATACAACGTTAGGGGCCTTAATAGCCCCAATAAAAGATATACCTTATTGAGAGAAATTACCCGTACACATGCTGATTTAGTTTGTTTGCAGGAGGTCAGGCTGGCGAAGGACAACCACCCGATTTTTAAACATAAAACCTTTCCTCACATGTTTAAAGCGCTCTCTCCATCAAAGAAAGCAGGAGTGATTACAATGATCAGTAGCGCTGTCCCATTTCATTTTGTTGACGAGGTAGTGGACCCGTTGGGAAGATTCCAAGTTCTCATCTGCACTTTAAATAACACGTCTTGCACAGTGGTGAACATCTACGCTCCAAACAAAAATCAGGTCTCCTTTTTGAATAAGCTACTCAAAATAGTTGACAGGGTTAAGTCGGGAGACGTGATTTTTTGGGGGGACTTTAACATTGTTCCCGACAGTGAATTAGATTCATCTTCCAAGGTTCGCCACAGAGCTCCTGTGCTGAATAATTGGTTAAAACAGAACGAACTGTTTGACATTTTCAGATGTTTAAACACTTCCTCCAGAGAATACTCTCACTACTCAGACGTTCACGGCACAGCCTTTCGTATTGACCCAATTCTTACGAATGTTTTCTCATTGAGTAAATTCAAAAGTTTTACATTTCTAAGAAAGACACTGTCAGACCACTCACGGGTTCTGGCAGAGTTTTTATTAGGCCCTGTCTCTGAAAATAAATATCTTTGGAAAAGAAACCCAACTTTGTTTAAAATACCGGAATATAGACAGGAGATTGAGAATTTGATAAATATGGTAATTATTTTAGGGAAAACACTTCTCCTGAGATAGACGCATTTACACTGTGGAATGCGCATAAAGCAGTTGTTAGGGGTGGCCTTATCCAGATTGCTTCCAGGCACAAGAAAAAGAATAGAGAAAATATCTTGAATCTACAGGCTCAAATTTATAATAAGGAGGAACAACAGTGCAGACTACCAACTCCATCTTCTGCGATTCAGGTGGAAATTATGAGACTCAGACAAAAGACTGAGATCAGAAATTTTTCTTGAATACGATTCTATCACTAGGGCTTCCAAATTTAAGTCTTATACGTCTATTAATAAACCAACAAGATATATGATGACGAGACTTAAAAAGGATTGAATCAACAGGAGAATCAATAAAATTATTACACCTGCAGGCAAATCTCTTGTTCACCCTAAGGACATAGTTGGTTCCTCTGCAGATTTTTTCCGGAATCTATATAACTTTAAAGAAGACCCTAACATTGATTCAGGCTCCATCAATGCAGTTTTATCTAGCATTAATCTCCCTAAAATTACCCCCGCAGATTTAGATTTTATTAATGGCTCTTTTGGCGAGAAGGAGATAGTCGACACCACACAAACTCAAAAATCCCAAGGTCCTGATGGTTTTTCCAATGAATACTTCAGGTCATTTGCGGAAATTCTCTCTACCCACTTGGTTTCGGTCTTTGGTGCTGTTTCCTCTCGGGGCTCGTTCCCGAAAGAAATGTTGAAGGCGACAATAATTATGATCCAAAAAGGGGGGGGGGGGGACCCCCGAGAGGATTCAGAGCTATAGGCCAATATCGTTGATTAACAGTGACATAAAAATTTATTCCAAAATTTTAGCAGATCGACTAAAAGGTATTTTGCCATCATTGCTTTTGGACGATCAGATCGGTTTTATGGAGGGGCGTCAGGCATCGGACGGAACAAGGAGAGTAATAAATCTAATGAACAAGATTGAGCTTTCTGGTTCACAAGCGGTTTTTCTGACACTGGACGCCGAAAAAGCTTTTTTGATAGGTTGAACTGGGCCTATCTCAAGGCTGCTCTTGAGAAATTTGGTTTCGATCAGAGATTCCTGTCTAAAATATTTGCATTATATTCGGCACCCAGTGCAAGAATATACGCTAACAACTCCCCATCAGAGAAATTCTCCATCTCTAATGGAACAAGCCAGGGATGCCCCCTGTCACCTCTCTTGTTTGTCCCTGCTATTGAGCCTTTGGCCGAGAGAATAAGATCTAACTCTGATATAAAAGGGATTTGCCACCTCACTTCGAGAATATAAACTTGGACTGTTTGCAGATGACCTGTTTCAGACGCTACTCGATCCTAATAAATCTATGGCTGCATTGTCCTTGGAACTGGAGCTCTTTACTAAGGCCTCCTACTTCAAAATTAACAATCACAAATCTAAATATCTGACTTTTAATATTAGCAGCATGGAGATTGAGGAACTAAAGAAACAGTAAGAGTTTACCTGGGAAGAAAGGGGGATAACCATCTCAAACAATACATCGCATACTGTCAAAACCAACTTGAAAGATATTTTTGAGTCTCTCTCTCTCTCTCTCGCCGTTTCCTTCTACACTAAAATAGACCTCTCCTTGGAAGAATATTAACGGTGAAAACTACTATTTCGCCGAAGGTTCTTTACGTTTATAGGGCTCTTCCTTTGATTATCCCTTATAAATTCATTGGCAAGATTCAGAACCTGATTAATTCATTTATCTGGGGTGGAAAAAAAGCTAGAATCTCACTAGATTTGCTGTACAAAAATAAGAGCGATGGAGGTGCCGGCCTTCCAAATCTATTTGCATATTACCAAGCATTGGTGAAGCAAAGCTGGTTTTGGTTCAGCGGAAATATTTGGCCTGCCTGGCTTAACTTGGAAAACGAAGTGGGTAAACAGGTTACAGCAAGAGAACATTTTTTCAAGTTTATGTTCCACAATCCAAGAATGATTCCCTCCCATCCAATCTTCCACTCTATTGTACATGCCTGGAGAGCACTTTCAAAACCCACAAAATCCTTTAATTAGAAAACGCAGTTCGGGAAATTCCCCTTCCATCTCCTAGCGTTAGTTAACAATATTCCTTTGTCTGAGTCCTGGTTAAATTCAAACATCAAAAGAATTGGAAATCTCTTTGAGGGAGATGAATGTTTCAGTAGGATTAGGTCTCACTACAACTTGCCATAGTTTGAGTTCATACCCTTTATTATCTTAAAGGAGAGTGTGCAGAAATTCATGCGCAATAAAACTATGAACCTGGAGATGTTGATCTCATTGCTAGGCAACACAAACAACAAAACTGCCTGGAGTCTGAGAAATATATACAACTATTTTAATGGAGATGTGGTCAGCCCGAAAAACGTGTACATGAGGAGATGGGAGTCTGACTTGAATATAGTTATGGCGGATGAACAGTGGGACAACGCTATTAGGTCAACTTACCGATCTGGTATCTCAATGGCGCTTCACGAGTCATATTTTAAGATCTTAACCAGGTGGTATCTCACTCCTATTAGATTGGCCCATATAAATAAGGAACATTCCCCTCTTTGTTGGAGAAAATGTGGACAACAAGGAAACTTGTTTCACTTATTTTGGGGTTGTACAAAGACCAAAGACCTCTGGAAGAAAGTGTCACTCCATATAAATTCTTTTTCCCAAAACTTTAGAATCATAGAATCGTAGAGTTGGAAGGGACCTCCTGGGCCAACCCCCTGCTCAAAGCAGGATTCGCTAAATCATCCCAGTCAGATGTCTGTCCAGCCTCTGTTTGAAGACTTCCATTGAAGGAGAACTCACCACTTCTCGTGGCAGCTTGTTCCACTCATTGATCACTCTGTCAAAAAGTTTTTTCTAATATCTAATCTGTGTCTCCTCCCATTCAGTTTCATCCCATTGCTTCTAGTCTTTCCTTGTGCGAATGAGAATAAAGTTGATCCTTCTACAATGTGACAGCCCTTTAGATATTTGTAGACTGCTATTGAGTCTCCTCTCAGTCTTCTCTTTTGCAAACTAAACATTCCCAAATCCTGCAACCTTTCCTCATAAGACAGGGTTTGCAGACCGGTCACCATTCTGGTCGCTCTTTTCTGAACTTGCTCCAGTTTGTTGATGTCTTTTTTAAAATGTGGTGCCCAAAACTGGACACAATATTCCAGATGAGGTCTGACCAAAGAGTAGAGGGAAATAATGACTTCACGTGATCTAGACTGTATGCTTCTGTTAATACATCCTAGAATTGCATTTGCCTTTTTTGCTGCTGCATCACACTGTTGACTCATATTGAGTCTGTGATCTATTAGTATGCCCAAGTCTTTTTCACATGTGCTGTTGCTTAGCCCTATTCCTCCCATTCTGTATATGCTTTTTTCATTTTTATTGCCCAGATGTAGTACTTTGCATTTTTCCCTGTTAAAAACCATTCTGTTTGTTGCTGCCCACTTCTCCAGTTTATTTATATCTTTTTGAATCCTCTCTCTCTCTCTCTCTTCTCTAGTATTAGCTATCCCTCCTAGCTTTGTGTCATCAGCAAATTTAATCAGTTTACCCTCAATTCCTTCATCTAAATCGTTGATAAAGATGTTGAACAATACAGAGCCCAGGACAGAGCCCTGTGGTACCCCACTTGAGACATTCTTCCAACTGGATGTGCAGCCATTTACGACCACTCTTTGGGTCCGATCACTAAGCCAATTATGAATCCACCTAACAGTTGCCTTGTCCATTCCATACTTAGACATTTTTTCAATAAGGATTGTATGAGATACTTTGTCAAATGCTTTGCTGAAGTCAAGATATACTATATCTACAGCATTTCCTTGATCCACCCAATCAGTGATTCCATCATAGAAGGAAATTAAGTTAGTCTGACATGACTTATTAGTTACAAACCCATGCTGACTCTGTTTAATCACTTCATTCTTATCCAGGTACTGACATACATGTTGTTTAATAATTTGTTCAAAGATCTTTCCTGGTATAGAAGTCAGACTCACCGGCCTATAGTTGCCTGGGTCCACCTTCTTCCCCTTTTTGAAGATTGGAGAAGAGCAAATGTTGTTCCTGTCTTCTGGGACTTCTCCTGTTCTACAAGAATTTTTAAAGATTATGGAGAGGGGTTCAGAAATTTCTTCTGCTATCTCCTTCAGTACTCTGGGGTGTAATTCATCTGGACCTGGTGACTTGAATTCATTTAGGTTAGTTAAGTGTTTCCTCACTATCTTTCTGTTTATAGATATCCTGGATTCTTCTATTCCCTTAATAGGACAGTGAATAACAGTTGATGTTACATTTCCTTTCTGAGAGAAAACAGATGCAAAATAGGAATTTAAAAGTTCGGCCTTCTCAACATCCTGTCTTACCATTTCATCATTTTCATCCTGTAAAAATCCTATAGCATCTTTGACTTTTCTTTTACTTTTGACATATCCCCAAAATCCTTTATTATTGCTTTTGACATCTCTTGCAAGCCTCAATTCATTGTCAGCTTTAGGTAATCTGATTTGTTCCCTGCAGGTTCTGCAGACAGCATTATATTCTTCTTTAGATATGCCTCCCTCTTTCCATTTTATAAACATTTTTTTCTTCCTTTTTAGCATGTGCTTAAGGTCTGTGTTCATCCATCCTGGCCTCCTTAAATGCTTCCTATTCTTCCCTCTTTTTGGAATTGTTAACAATTGTGCTTTGAGAATTTCATTTTTCAAGATTTCCCATCCTTCCTGGACATTTTTGTCTTTAAGGATATCCAGCCATTGGATCCCTCCAATTCTCTTTCTGAATCCCTTAAAATCTGCCTTTCTGAAATCTAACCTTGACGTCTGAGTCTTCACATGTCTTCCTCCTCTAGTTATCCAAAATTCTAAAATAGCATGGTCGCTACCTCCTAGGGTCCCAGCCACTTTTACCTCCTCAACCATTTCCTCCCTGTTTATAAGGATTAGATCCAAGGTAGCAGTTCCCCTTGTTTTCTCCCCTACCTTTTGGAAGATAAAGTTGTCAGCAAGAGAGGATAAGAATTTCCTTGACCTGTTAGTTTTGCCTGAGAGAGATTCCCAACAAATGTCTGGATAGTTGAAATCTCCCATGACAACTATGTCATATTTTTTGGAGAACTTGGCCATTTGATGCATAAAGAGTTCATCCATATCTTCAGCTTGCACAGGCGGCCTGTAGTAAATGCCTACAATGGTGTCCTTTCCATTGTTCTGTCCTTGTATTCTTACCCAAACAGTTTCCACAGTACTCCCAGTCTCTGAAGCTTCAATCTCTGTGCAGATATACGCGTTTCTAACATACAATGCGACACCTCCTCCTCGTTTATCAAGTCTGTTTCTTGCAAATAAGTTGTATCCTTCTAGTCTTGTATTCCAATCATGTGTATTGTCCCACCAAGTTTCAGTGATTCCAATGACATCATATTTCTTTTCCTGTGTTAGTAGTTCCAATTCTCCTTGTTTGTTGCCCATGCTTTGTGCATTAGTATAGAAACATTTTAGTTTGTGATTGGTTTCTCTTTCTCCAATATTTTTATTAATTAGATTCTTTTGTCTTTGTTCTTCCTTTCCACTTCTAATAGCAGAGTTCTCAATAGCATTTTTCAGATGTATGGCTTTTTCTGGTCTTTTGCTTCCCTTCCCATGTTGTTCTAGTTTAAAGCTCTCCTTACAAGTGTAGCAAGGCGACTTCCAAATACATGTTTTCCAGTCTTCGTAAGGTGCACCCCATCTCTAGCAAGTAGTCCATCGTAAAAGTAATTCACTCAGTGATCCATAAATCCAAATCGTTGCTGACGGCACCATCGACGTAGCCAGTTGTTCACCTGCAGAATCTTATTCCACCTCCTTGTTCCATGGCCATCCACTGGGTGGATGGAAGAGAAGACCACCTGCGCTCCCAGTTCTTTCACTTTCTTGCCTAAGTCTTCAAAGTCTCTGCAGATGGTTTCCAGGTCGTTTCTTGCAGTGTCATTTGTCCCCACATGTAGTAGCAGGAATGGGTAGTCATGTGTAGGTCTGAGGAGTCCTGATATCCTGTCAGTCACATCTTTAATTTTTGCACCTGGAAGACAGCACACCCCAAAGAGCCTTACTATCTCTGGATTTGAAACTTGTTGACCCTTCAGTTAAATTTATCATTATTCATATCTTTTTAATGGTCAAAAACGCAAGAGCATACTGGTGGAAGAAAACAGATCCCCCCCTCTTTTCTCAGAAATTCTAGATAAGGTTCACCAGCATAGTTCCCTACAAAAGAGGTTTGCTCTGATTAATGATGGTATGACTAGATACACTGTGAAATGGAAAGTGTGGAATGCTAAATTTTGTAATACTTAGCTATTTTTTTTTATATTGGTTTGAGTTTACTAGCTTGGCTTCGTCTGCACGAACATTGCATGATGTCTTGTTATTCTATTTAATTGATTAGCTGTGTATTTGTAAGGTATTTCAACATGGACTTGAGTTCTCCAGTTTTTATTCCCTTCTCTTTCCTTTCCCATCCCTTTCCCTTAATGTTAATTCCCTTCCTCTCCCCTATATTATTACTATAATTCAATAAAAATGTTTGAAAGAAATTCAACATATAATTACAATAGAATCTGTGACTTCTCTGCATTTAGTGGTCACTACTCACCTGGGTAGTCATATGTGGGAATCTCCTCTTTGCACAGCTCATCACCCCTCACATATGTCTCTGTAGTATTAATATGGGTCAGCTCTTCACCCTGAAACAAATATTATAAAAGTCACAGACAGATGGAGAAGTCCCATCTATGATCAGCTCTAATCCTGCCATCTCCACATGTCTAAAACATACACTCACTGGCCACTTTATTAGGTACACCTGTCCAACTGTGTGTTAAGACTTAATTTCTAATCAGCCAATCACATGGCGGCAACTCAGTGCATTTAGGCATGTAGACATGGTCAAGACAATCTCCTGCAGTTCAAACCGAGCATCAGTATGGGGAAGAAAGGTGATTTGAGTGCCTTTGAACGTGGCATGATTGTTGGTGCCAGAAGGGCTGGTCTGAGTATTTCAGAAACTGCTGATCTACTGGGATTTTCACGCACAACCATCTCTAGGGTTTACAGAGAATGGTCCGAAAAAGAAAAAAAATCCAGTGAGCGGCAGTTCTGTGGCCGGAAATGCCTTGTTGATGCCAGAGGTCAGAGGAGAATGGGCATACTGGTTCGAGCTGATAGAAAGGCAACAGTGACTCAAATTGCCACCCGTTACAACCAAGGTAGGCAGAAGAGCATCTCTGAACGCACAGTGCGTCGAACTTTGAGGCAGATGGGCTACAGCAGCAGAAGACCACACTGGGTACCACTCCTCTCAGCTAAGAACAGGCATCTGATGGCTACTTTCAGCAGGATAATGCGCCATGTCATAAAGCTCGATTCATCTCAGATTGGTTTCTTGAACATGACAATGAGTTCACTGTACTCAAATGGCCTCCTCAGTCACCAGATCTCAATCCAATAGAGCATCTTTGGGATGTGGTGGAACGGGAGATTCGCATCAGGGATGTGCAGCCGACAAATCTGCGCCAACTTTGTGATGCCATCATGTCAATATGGTCCAAAATCTCTGAGGAATGCTTCCAGCACCTTGTTGAATCTCTGCCACGAAGAATTGAGGCAGTTCTGAAGGCAAAAGGGGGTCCAACCCGTTACTAGCATGGTGTACCTAATAAAGTGGCCAGTGAGTGTATAATACTGGTGGATAAAACAAGACTGAGCACAAGACCTTCACAGCCATCTACACATCATAGGGGAGATCTCATGACACCTTCTCTCCATCTACCTGATGATCCTGAGGAACATTGGGATCTCGTTTACAGTCCTGTGGAAGAAGAGGATGGGGACATCTCTCTGGTGTTGTCCTCTTACTGGATAGATCTGGAGGAAACACATACAGGGACTGAATTCATTCCTTACATACAGATAATTATAGGCCGTGTGTATTTAGTCATGACTATTACCTGGTGATGTGAGGGACTGGGGAACCTCCATCATGACGTCCTTGTACAGATCTTTGTGTCCTTCTAAATACTCCCACTCCTCCATGGAGAAATAGACGGAGACATCCTGACACCGTATAGGAACCTGACACATACAACGAACCCGTCATCCCCCCATCCCTTCATAGCGTTACTGTATAATGTCCCAGCAGTGTCACCTCTCCAGTCAGCAGCTCAATCATCTTGTAGGTCAGTTCTAGGATCTTCTGGTCATAGATGTCCTCATGTTTCAGGGGGTGAGGTGGTAGCCCCATGATTGGGCTCAGCGGTCTTCCCCATCCCTCAGACAAATCCTCACATCGTTCACTAGAGGTCTTCTTCACTACTGTGTAATCCTGGTTATGGAGAGACATTAATAAATCTCACTACAGACATTTCCAGAGTCCTCACCTCTCTAGCCATGACATATCTGGAGAACTCTTGCAGGAGGTGCTATTGAGGAGAGGTTGCCATCTGCTGCCCAAGCAAAATCAAGTGGAACCAAAGTATGCTGGAAGGTTTGCAGGGGGAGTGACCTTGTGTGCTTGACTGGATCAGGTGAACCACAGGAAAGACTTCCCTGATATAAAAGCCCTGCGCACCCATCCATGAACATATTTGGCACCAGGGAAGGGAGCGGGGCCGACATGCTCCAGAGACACCGCTCAAACCAGCATGGCAGGCATCAGCGGGGAGTCTACACCACCCAGATGCTGGTCACCATCTGGCAAGATGTAGATCCCCCCCAGAAGATATCCCCAAGAATGGCTTACACTCATCAGAGCCAGAAGCTGTGCACTGCGCTGGTCAAGTCTATGAGGCCCGACAATGTGGTCTCAGTCGCCACAGGGGACTGCACTTCATTCAGAGGTGTGGTACTCTGCTCTCAGGTATGGAAGGGGCATTGCCAGGACTCACATACTTACATCCAACACCAGACCTCTCAGGGCCCGGGAGGGATTAGGTAGAGGGTGTGGGAGGAGGAAGTTAGAGGTGGAGGAGTCAGTGTGGTAAGCAGGGAGCTATTTGACTAGAGGGACAGTTCTCTGCCCAGGCACTTTATTGTATAGCTGGCAGGGTACATTGGGGATTTTTTCCTTCAGTCCATCCTTTTTGTATCTTTTATCATCTTTATATGCACTTTATTGTTATTGCTATAGTCTTTTGATATGATACGAATAGAAATTTGCATTTTATATACATGTACTCCTTTTCCTCCTTTGTTCACATTTTGTATGCAGTGTTTTTTCCAGTTTCTGGATTGTTTTGCACTATTTAGTGCTTTAGCCTCTGTAACATGCTACCTGGTACTAGAGGGACAGTGAAGAAGGACAAAAGAGAAAGACTTCAGAGGAGGAGAGGAAGAAGAGGTCCTAGGGGCACGGATAGTGAGGAATCCATCCATGGGGCACGTATCCACCGGCGTAGTCGGTGGAGGGACCAGGTCGCAGTTAGGGGGCCAGCCCCAAAACTAGTAGATAAACTAAGGACTCAGCTAGGAAACCTAGAGGTGGTAGGCATTGCAGGTGCTACATCCACATCCATACATATTCACTGAAAAGGCAGACATAGGATCCAGGGGCCTGACCAACGTCGTCCGACAAGATCAGAGTCTGTTGGCTTGGGACACTGTGTGAAGACGCAGGGCAGGAGAGGCGGTAGCCAGCGTAGTGAAAAGTTCAGGAAAAGAACATCTAAGGGAGCCCTGGCAACGTGCACCCCAAGCTACCTGAGATTGGTCTGGACCACTGACCCTGAGGACACAGCACCCCCAGATGGGGATTGTACATCAGAACTGCGAGTAAAACTTGTGAAGACTGCACTTTGCTGTGTCCTCTATTTATTGCTGAGTCATCTGCCCTGCACTACAACCTGTACCACCTTCACTATCTATCATATTACCATTGCTGGGGATTGCTCTGCCTGTGGAGAACTGAACCAACTCTGCTGCATTAACAACTGCCCCAGCGGACTGAATCTGCAGCATCAGCTAACACCTCAGTTGCCAAATACCACAGGTGCCATCACGAACTCTCTCTTATAAACTTTAATTCCCATTTTCATTGGATGCCCAGGGCCACGGACCGGGTCACTGCTGCTGTGACACATCCCTTTAAGAACTGACCGACCCACTACCGAGTAATCCCCCAGCCTTGGCGGGTACTCCAAATGCTTGTCAAGAGCTGATGCCCAGTCCTCTCCACCTTGAGCCTGAGATACTTCTGCCGATGATCAAGCCGAGAAGACCCATGCGGACACTGACAGGAGATGTACGCCTGCGATTGAGAAGGAACGGTGCGAGTGAGCACAGCCGTCACTTCCAGCTATCATCAATGGTACTGGGATTAGCTGGGATTAGAAGTACAGGTTGGGATGGGCCGGTTGGTGTGTTAGAGGCTCAACAGGCTTTAATACACTATTTCAGGAAGAGACTTGTGGCCTAGCGGGAAAACCCGGTGACCCCTGCTAGAACGAGAGCCTTGGGTGAGAACTCAAGTGGTGACTCCCAAGACTGGATGCACCACTTTTGTGAAAAGGACACTAACATTAAATGGTGAAAGACTTGCTTGTTTATTCTAATACTGTTGTTATTCCCTCTACTGTAAAATTGCATAGCTACTAGCACTAATTGTTTAAAAGTTACTGTTGTATATAAATAGCATTATATCAACCCTTGGCTGTTTCCACCTCATGATCTCTGCTCGTTGCATCCAGACACCTGCATTACTTTTGGCATATTCGGCAGGATGCAACATCAGACAGAGATGGTGGACCAGTCTGTGAACCAAGCCCGGCAAGGGAAATACACACTTGGTGGCTATGCTCAGCAACCTTCCCAAGTTTACATGGAGCAGTGTGTCGCTGTGTGACTGGGCAGCGATGTTGAAAAGCATGCTACGCATGTATCCCCTAACCCCTTCCATGCAGGCCAAATTAACCCTCCTGACCCTTGATCGGGATGCCCGGCAGGCGGTTATGTACCACCCACCTAGGGATCATAACCCTGTGGAAAATGTGATACAGATCTTGGAAAATATGCCTGGTGATACCACAGACCTAAAGCACCTCAGCATGTGGTTGTTCTAGTGGGTCCAAGGGGAAGTGAGACCATAGCTCAGTATGTTAGGCACTGCAGGAAGTGATGGCCCATATCACCAAGAAGACCCAAGATGGAAACCGAGGGCTGGGTCCCTTGGACGAAGGGATGCGGGACCAACTCGTTGCTGGACTGAAGGATCTCTTTCTGAAGTATATCTTATTGGAGCGGCCATGCCTGAATCCCAGACTGGGCTTCTTTGAAGTCTGGGCCGAAGTTAGAAAATGAGGATGAGTGACCTCATGGAGATCAACATCCAACACTGCGGAGACACCATCACATGTTTCTCAACGCAGTGATTCTAGAGCAATGCCCCCATCCCTTATGGGAAATATGCAAAAACACGTAATCAATCAGCCGCGGAGACACCATCACATGTTTCTCAACGCAAGCAATGACTAGCCAGGTCTTTCATCCTCATTTTCATAGTCTTTTACTAGGCATTGCTCCTACTAGCCAGTTTCCTACTCCACACTGATGAGGGGCAATACCCCGAAACAGCTGTCTGTGGATGGATACCATGTTTTGGCATAGGTGGTTTCCTTCATTGGAGACTGCCCTTCCCGTGGTTGTTCCTTCCCGGTGAAAGACCTGGCTAGTCATTGCTTGCGTTGAGAAACATGTGATGGTGTCTCCGCGGCTGATTGATTTACATGGGCCGAAGTTAGAGTCTCGGAGAGAGAGCCCCCTGTTCTCACCACCGCGTTCCGGAATCATGAAGTGGTCACCCCTGAGTCAACACTTACTCATTCCAACTGGGTGCAGGAGATACGTCAAGAGATTTGGGACATTTAAGGTGAGCTGTGCAGCATCAAGGGGACCCTTGCCGCCAATCCTCTAGCTGATCACCCGACCTCAGGTGAGAGGAGAAAGTCGGTCCTTTCAAACC
Source organism: Dendrobates tinctorius (assembly GCF_039654945.1). Lineage (NCBI taxonomy): Eukaryota > Metazoa > Chordata > Amphibia > Anura > Dendrobatidae > Dendrobates > Dendrobates tinctorius. The sequence goes on along the minus strand of NW_027361731.1, from coordinate 17,577,636 downwards.
ACATCATGCTGCGTACGTAGCCCATCAGCGGAACACGAGTGAGCGTTGAACCTGCGGTGGAAGGGGGCACATTTCAAGAGACTGAATCGAGAAAGGAGGAGACGGGATGCCCTTTAAACTCATGCGCCCCACGGTCGTGGAGTATACCAAGGGGTTTCGAGCCTCAGAGAGAAAAGAGAGAATTATGAGGATATTGTCTCCAAGAGACCCATTACCTGTCCTGAATTCAATCGGCAACACATTCACTGCTTGATGGACACGGGTTCTCACAGTGCCTGAAGCATATTTCCAGAGTCATTTTCCCAAAGTTGCTTGCTCCAGAAAAGAACACAGCACCCGACTTGTGGTGGCTAATCAACTGCCTATTCCAGTAGCCGGAGTAGAGTGGATGTCTGTCTGGGTGTGCGGAAAGGATCTGAGCCAAAAAGAAATCGTGCTGACAAAGGGGTCCAGAGGCGGAGGACCCACTGTAACCCTGGGCATGAATGTGCTAAAAGAAGTGGGACAATTCTTAGCTGAGGACCCCAATAAAAACAACTGGACCAGTGCCGCCCGTGATCGGGCAAGTAAGAAGGTGTTCTTAACGCGAGTGAGCGAAATTTAGTTACCCGCTGCCTCACAATATCTCAGCAGAGTATTGATACCACCCAAAGCCACAATGACACTGCCTGTGGGACAGACTGTACTGACTAGGCTTGTTCTGGCCCATGTATCCTTAGAGGGTGTGGACGTCCATACTAAGCCTATAGAGGGACAAGAAGTGATCTCCTGATTATTAGTTGCCTGCACCCTGGCCACTTTGCAACAGGAACAAGTACCTGTGCACTGTAAAAACATAAGTGGAACAATTCTACAGTTGATGCCTGGACAAAAAGTGATTCAAATTTGTATAATGTCGGACAGCTGATGCTATAGGACTGACACCTGTGGGAAGAGACCTATGGACCTTAGCAGTGTCGCTTGATAGTCAGGAAAAATGAAGCGAACCAATAGCTGGACTTCACCTCTTGGAACAGATGGAGCTCAGCCTCAGTTTTTCTTGAGGTAAGATGGGCAGGTTTAACAGTTATAACAGAGATATTGAGAGGTGTTTGCATAGAATGAAGATGACTTTGGTTGCAACCATGCTATTCCTCACGAGATCCCTACAGTAACCACTGCTGCCATTCGTGAGAGGTATCGACAGGTCCCACTTCAGATGTCCCAGGAAGTAAAAGAACTGTTGCCCATATGCTGCACAATGGCGTGATCCATGAGAGCCAGAATCCCTGAGCAGCCCCCATCATATTAGTTGGGAAACACCAAGGTTACTTACCGGTAGCCGGTTTTTCCGGAGCCCATTACGGCACACATGAGAGAGGGGATCCGCCCAGTCAGCACAGGAACCCTACTGAAGATAAATGGGGCAGTACCTCTCCCTCGCTTCAGTTGATTTACAGAGCATGATAGGCCCCCCGGGTTAGTACACATGGTAAAACTATCACCACATTATATCTAACTGAAAAAAAAAAAAAAAAGCACCCAAACTATAGTGCACACCAAAGGAGTGAAAGGGGGGGGGGGGGGGGGGGAGATATACAGGTGCCGTCATGGGCACCGGTAAAACCGGCTACCGGTAAGTGACCTTGGTGTTTTCCCGTCTCCCATGACGGCACACATGAGGGACTTTTGTAGAACAAGACACCTTAGGGAGGGACCACCGCTTGAAGCACACTTCTACCAAAGGTTAGGTCAGTAGAGGAAGATAGATCAAGTCGGTAGTGCTTAAAAAAGGTTGAAGGTGAGGACCGAGTAGCGGCTTTACAAATCTGCTCAATCGATACCTCAGCCTTCTCTGCCCAGGAGGTAGCCACGGCTCTGGTGGAGTGAGCCTTGATGCCTTCTGGAACCGGAGCGCCACTTGCGGAGTAGGATAACATAATGGCCTCCCTGATCCATCTGGCAATGGTACTCTTAGCTACCCCGTGCCCTTTTCTACTACCCTGAAAGGCTACAAAAAGGGACTGATCTTTCCTCCACTGAGTAGTTACTGACATATATTGTACTATGGCTCTTCTTACATCTAATGTATGGAACTTTTGCTCCCCAGGGTTTCTAGAATTGTTACAGAAAGATGGCAAGGAGATCTCCTGAGTCCTACGAAACTTTTGGACTACCTTGGGGAGATAGGCCGGGTTTGGTCTTAGAACCACTCGGTCATCCAAGATCTGTGTATATGGAGGACATATAGATAGAGCTTGTAGGTCGCTCACTCTTCGGGCTGATGTTAATGCTACCAGTAAGACAGTTTTAAGTGTAAGTAGCTTTGGTGACAGCTCTAGTAGTGGTTCAAAGGGATCTTTGGTTAAGGCCTCTAAGACTAAGTTGAGGTCCCAGGGTGGTATCTTTGGGATAATGACCGGCCTTGACCTGCCACAGCACTTTATGAATCGGGACACCCACCTATTGGCTGCTAAGTTGCAGTTACAGTGGGGCAAAAAAGTATTTAGTCAGTCAGCAATAGTGCAAGTTCCACCACTTAAAAAGATGAGAGGCGTCTGTAATTTACATCATAGGTAGACCTCAACTATGGGAGACAAACTGAGAAAAAAAAAAATCCAGAAAATCACATTGTCTGTTTTTTTTTCATTTTATTTGCATATTATGGTGGAAAATAAGTATTTGGTCAGAAACAAAATTTCATCTCAATACTTTGTGATATATCCTTTGTTGGCAATGACAGAGGTCAAACGTTTTCTGTAAGTCTTCAAAAGGTTGCCACACACTGTTGTTGGTATGTTGGCCCATTCCTCCATGCAGATCTCCTCTAGAGCAGTGATGTTTTTGGCTTTTCGCTTGGCAACACGGACTTTCAACTCCCTCCAAAGGTTTTCTATAGGGTTGAGATCTGGAGACTGGCTAGGCCACTCCAGGACCTTGAAATGCTTCTTACGAAGCCACTCCTTCGTTGCCCTGGCGGTGTGCTTTGGATCATTGTCATGTTGAAAGACCCAGCCACGTTTCATCATCAATGCCCTTGCTGATGGAAGGAGGTTTGCACTCAAAATCTCACGATACATGGCCCCATTCATTCTTTCATGTACCCGGATCAGTCGTCCTGGCCCCTTTGCAGAGAAACAGCCCCAAAGCATGATGTTTCCACCACCATGCTTTACAGTAGGTATGGTGTTTGATGGATGCAACTCAGTATTCTTTTTCCTCCAAACACGACAAGTTGTGTTTCTACCAAACAGTTCCAGTTTGGTTTCATCAGACCATAGGACATTCTCCCAAAACTCCTCTGGATCATCCAAATGCTCTCTAGCAAACTTCAGACGGGCCCGGACATGTACAGGCTTAAGCAGTGGGACACGTCTGGCACTGCAGGATCTGAGTCCATGGTGGCGTAGTGTGTTACTTATGGTAGGCCTTGTTACATTGGTCCCAGCTCTCTGCAGTTCATTCACTAGGTCCCCCCGCGTGGTTCTGGGATTTTTGCTCACCGTTCTTGTGATCATTCTGACCCCACGGGGTGGGATTTTGCGTGGAGCACCAGATCGAGGGAGATTATCAGTGGTCTTGTATGTCTTCCATTTTCTAATTATTGCTCCCACAGTTGATTTCTTCACTCCAAGCTGGTTGGCTATTGCAGATTCAGTCTTCCCAGCCTGGTGCAGGGCTACAATTTTGTTTCTGGTGTCCTTTGACAGCTCTTTGGTCTTCACCATAGTGGAGTTTGGAGTCAGACTGTTTGAGGGTGTGCACAGGTGTCTTTTTATACTGATAACAAGTTTAAACAGGTGCCATTACTACAGGTAATGAGTGGAGGAAAGAGGAGACTCTTAAAGAAGAAGTTACAGGTCTGTGAGAGCCAGAAATCTTGATTGCTTGTTTCTGACCAAATACTTATTTTCCACCATAATATGCAAATAAAATGAAAAAAAAAAACAGACAATGTGATTTTCTGGATTTTTTTTTCTCAGCTTGTCTCCCATAGTTGAGGTCTACCTATGATGTAAATTACAGACGCTTCTCATCTTTTTAAGTGGTGGAACTTGCACTATTGCTGACTGACTAAATACTTTTTTGCCCCACTGTATATAGGGCCCCCAAAGCTGAGACTTGGACTTTGAGTGTTAGTGGCCAACCCCAGTTGCAGTCTCGACTGTAAGAATTCTAGGATAGGTCCCACTGGCGCTACATCCCCCAAGGGTTCCCCCAGGAAGTCTAGGAACTTTTTCCACGTTCTACCGTAGATTTGGGATGTTATAGGTTTCCTACTTTTCAACAGGGTGGAGACTAACCCTGGAGAGAATCCCTGGCGACTCAGTAGCACCCTCTCAAATTCCAGGCTGCTTGATGGAAGCCTTTCACCTGAGAGTGGACCACTGGTCCCTGGGAAAGCAGGTCTGGAATCTCCGGTAATATCCATGGATCTGTCACCGACATGAGTCTCAGAAGGGAGAACCAAGGCCTCCTCGGCCAAAACGGAGCTATAAGAATTATTCTCGCTCGATCCTCCCTGACTTTCCTGACCACTACTGGGATCATTGTTATCGGGGGAAATGCATAGGCCAGGATGAACTTCCAGGGTATTTGTAGGGCATCTACTGCGAAGGGGTTTTCCCTTGGATTTAGTGAGCAGAACTTCCTGACCTTCCGGTTGTGTGCGGTAGCGAACAGGTCTATTTCTGGTTTTCCCCAGGCCTGAACTATTTGTTGGAAGACTTGGGGGTTTAGGGACCATTCCCTTTGTCTTAGGTGCCTGCGACTCAGGAAGTCTGCCTGTATATTTTCTACTCCCTTTATGTGCAGTGCTGTGATGGATAACAGATGTTGTTCTGTTAGCTGGAAGAGTAGATCCGATATTTGCATGAGGCCCCGAGATCTCGTTCCCCCCTGGTGATTGATGTAGGCTACTACTGCCTGATTGTCCGTCATGACTCGGGTGTGGCGGCCCCAAAGTAAAGGAAGGAAAGGTTTCACGTTTTTTTCCACTGCCCATAGTTCTTTTACATTTGAACCGTGATCCTTTTCTAGCGAGGACCAGGTCCCCTGTATTGAGTGGGATCTCAGGTGTGCTCCCCATCCTGTGGCACTCGCGTCTGTTGTAATGATGTCCTCGACTGGTTTTTGCCATGGGACACCAGCTGTTAGATTCTTTTCTACAGTCCACAAGAGCAGGGAATCTCTTACAGCCACTGAGAGACATAGTTTGCCTTCTAAATGTCCTTTTAATTGTTTCTGTGCTGACAGAACTTCCCACTGTAGTTGCCTTAAGTGGTACTGCGCCCATGCTACTGCGGGTATGCATGATGCCAACGAGCCTAAAAGGGACATTGCGTTCCTCAGTGTCATATTTGGCCTTTGTATTGCTGTGCGAGCTAGGCCTCTTATCTTGGTCACTTTGCTCTCTGGTAGGAGGCAGCATTGTTGCTCGGAGTCCAATATCAACCCTAGGAAGGATTGCTCTTTTACTGGGGTTATCCTTGATTTGGGCATATTTACTATCCATCCTAGTCCTACTAGAATTGCTATCACTTCCTTCACTTGATGTGCGCAGTGGGACTCCGACCGCCCTATTACCAGAAAGTCGTCTAGGTATGGGACGATCACTATGTCCCTGGAACGAAGAAAAGACATCACTTCAGCCATCACTTTGGTGAATACTCTGGGGGCTGTAGACAGGCCTAACGGAAGGGCTGCGTATTGGTAGTGTTTCACCTGCCCCTGGACAGAGCGCTACTCTCAAATATTTTTGATACTCCCGATGAATTGGGATGTGATAGTAGGCATCTTTTAAGTCTATCACTGCCATGAGGCAATGCTGGAACAGGATCTTTGTGGCCGTGTTGATTGACTCCATTTTGAAGGAGCAATTGTCTACCCACTGAGTCTCCTCAGGTTGACAATGGTTCTCCAAGAGCCATCTGGTTTTTGTATTAAGAAGAGGGGGGAGTAGAACCCCCTTCTTTCTTCCTGCAAGTGGGACTGTAACAACCCTGCTGGCATCACTGAATGGCCTCCCATCCCCCGCGCACCAACTTACTTTCTCCTTCAAACCATGCTGTGAAATCTGTCTGTTGCCAGCCCTGAGCTCCATGTGCTATGCCTCTTGTTTTCCTGCTTGCTCTCCATGTTTCCTGACTGTGTGTATAGGGGGGCGGCGCCTGAACTCTCTGGTTCTTATGCAGTCTGGGTGCACCTGGGTAATCTGTCCCTGACCAACCACCTGGAGCCCTTGACTATTTAGTTTCGCCACTCCCACTGAAACATTGCCTGAGCAATGTCTATACTCAGTTAGTATCTCGCTGCTGAGGAAGCCAGGCCCTGTTTTGTGTGTCTCCTTCTCTGGAGGATTACTCTAGTCTTGCTTTGTACCCTGTCTGCCTGCCAGGAGGCTGAATATCCTGGCCCTTGAGTCTTGTTCCCTGTACCTTGTCCGTACTCTGTCTGCCTGCCAGGAGGCAGAACATCCTGGTCCTTGTGTCTTTGTCCCTGTGCCTCTGTCTGAACTCAGTCTTACCTCTGTCTGTCAGTCTCCTTGTTTCTGGTTCCTTCCCTGCCGTGTCTTTCCTTGTGTCCTCTTTATCTGTGCATCTGCACGCTCGCAGCTCTGTCTGCACGGCTCCCTAGCCGCTCTGCCTGCTCCGCACTCCTGCGGCTCTGCCTACCTGCACGTCCTGTGAGAACAGGCCCAAACCTGTTCCTTCATATTCCATTCCTTCCTGCCTATATCCATACCTGTACCTCCTGCGTGAACAGGCCCAGATCCTGTTCCAGCATACACCACTCCCTCCTGCCTACACCTCCTGTGAGAACAGGCCCAAACCTGTTCCTTCATACTCCATTCCTTCCTGCCTATATCCATACCTGTACCTCCTGTGTGAACAGGTCCAGATCCTGTTCCAGCATACACCACTCCCTCCTGCCTACACCTGATGTGTGAACAGGTCCCTACCTGCTCCTTCTCATACCACGCCAAGCCGTGCCCGCCTGTCCGGTGTCTCCAAGCCGTGCCCGCCTGTCCGGTGTCTCCAAGCCGTGCCCGCCTGTCCGGTGTCTCCAAGCCGTGCCCACCTGCCCGGTGTCTCCAAGCCGTGCCTGTCGTGTCCACCTGCCTGCCTGTCTATAGCCTCTGTCAAGGTGTCCTGTTCCCGAGTGGGATCAGCAGCCACAGCCAGACACCACCCTGGAGTGGCACCCGGCAGCTACCTGCCGCACAAGCCTGACCTCACCATCAGAGGCTCCAGTGAAGACCAAGGAAGCTGCCGTAGTTACGCCCCTTCCAGGGTAGTCTGGTTTGTGGCACAGTGGGGCCACAACCCCCCAGCTCGCGCCATTCAGCCAAGGCGCGAGCGTGACAGGGACTTCCTGTAGGACTTGTTTTTCACTAGTCCCAAGACTTCCCTCTCCAGGGTCAGCTGTTGCTCCTGGGCTTTCCTTTTGGGTGTCATTATGAAGGTATGTCTGGGCGGACGGATGAATTTTATTTTTAAACCGTCCTTAATTTTGTTTAGGACCCATGTACTGGGGGAGATATTTGCCCAGGCGGAAAGGAAGAGAGAAAGCCTTCCCCCTACCTCCGGCCAGATATCATTGGGGAGATTTTTTGGAGGAAGTGGAGGGCCCTTTAAACATATAGCCTGAACCTCTTCTTTCTTTAAAGTCCCAGCTTTTTCTATCTCCCGGGGGACGACCCCTGTTAAATCTCCTCCTCCGAAAGGGCTGCTTTTTAGGTTCTCCCGGAAAAATCGGGGAAAGCTTTTCTTCCTATCCCCCGCATGTTCCAAAATTTCTTCTAGTTTTTTTCCGAAGAGGAATTAGCCATCGCATGGAATGGAACATAACCTATGGTTTTGATGGTAAATCTCCGGGACACCCTTTAAGCCACATGGCTCGTCTTGCTGCATTTAACAGGCTTACTGCTTTAGCTGTCAATCTTGCGGAATTTGCAGAGGAATCCGCTTGGGAAGCCGCTGCTCCGTGTACCAGTGTCAGATTAGACAGAATTTCGTCCCTAGGAACTCTATCCCTGATCTGGTCTTCTATTTGCTTTTTTATCAAGCGGGTTTTTCAACATGCCCGAGTCCGCTAATGGTAGAGATACCTTTTTTGAGGATTTGGCTACGGCCCCATCAATTTTTGGGACTTTCCCAGGTCTCTGAATCCTTTTGTTCAAAAGGGTACCTTCTTTTTCATGTAGAAGGCAAGCCCCCTGACCTCTCAGGTTTTTTCCATTCCCTGTCAATTAGGGCCTTTATTTTATCATTTACAGGGAAGGTGCGTTTTTTCCATTCCTCCAAACATCATATCCTCCAATGATTTAGGAGTCTTTTCCTCCTTAAGGCCCATTGTAGCCCTAATAGCATTGACCAGCTTTTCCACATCCTCTGTTGGGAAACATGGACGGCCGCCTATATCACTGTCCGAGGAGTATTCTGAGGACTGAATAGAGGAAGAGGAGGGGGACAAGGATCTTTGCCGCCCCTTCCGCCCTGGCAAGGCCTCTGAATCAGAATCCCTTCTATGACCTCTTTTATTCTTTTTAAGGGCTGCCTTTAGGGAACCTTTCACCTCATGCTGTATTAACGCCTTAAGGGTGGTTACCAAATCAGGGGTTTCCTCCTGTATTGTTTTATTTATACAGTCAGCGCAGAGGTCTTTCTGCCACTGATCTGCCACCGGGTGTTTGCATAGGGCGCATTCTCTATTTTTGGTTTTGCTGCTGGCCTTCCTTGACCCCTAGTGATCAAACAGAGAAAAAAGGAACCCCATTGCCATAAGGGTGACATTCACGGAGATCACTCCCCACCGCTGTCAATCAGGGGTACGATCTCGGAGGCTCCTCAGATGCACTCATGACGTTTCTTCTGGACGTCTCAGAGTCATGCCAGTCGCGTTTACGACTGCCGCTCCCACCACTCGAGCGGCTGCTCCTGGTATGCTGGTGGCCCAGCCTGGCATCTGGCGAGAGCTCTTGCTGCTGCTGCTCATCTTGCCCCACTTCCATCATGAAGCCTTGGGCATGAGTGAGTCTTCTGTGGTCATCCGTAAGTCATCCCGTAAGGGAGATCCACTGCACTCTCCGCCTCCTCCAGTTACCCCCACAGCCCCCCCCTGCCATGCCGCCAGGATCTTATCTTGCCGGCCGGCGTTTTTCCCTATGGGCGCCGCCATCTTGGATCCTGGCGCCGCCTCCCGACGTCACCCGGGCACGCCCCTTCCCAGCGTGCCCTGCGTGTGACGTCAGAGGGGCGCGACCTGGAAGCGGCCGCTCCTGACGCTGCTTTCTCCGTGCTCCAGGATGCGGCAGAGTGGGGAGAGGGCGGCGCGGCAGCCACGGCAGAGCCCCATGCCATTCTGCTTCTGCGCCCGCTCAGACGCTGAGCCCTCGGGGGACCCGCGGGCGGCGCTTCCCTCTCCTGACGCACGGCGCCCAGGACCCTGCCTGTTCTTCCACACCGGCACGAGAGAGGGGCAGGTACGTGATCTTCAGTACACGGGTCCCTGTCAGGACAGGAAACCCAACTGAAGCGAGGGAGAGGTACCGCCCCTTTTATCTTCAGTAGGGTTCCTGTCCTGACTGGGCGGATCCCCTCTCTCATGTGTGCTGTCATGGGAGACGGGAAAAAAGGATGGTACCCTGCATGAGTTTCTGTGTGGACTACCGAAGGCTGAACGCGTGAATTATACAGGACTTCTATCCCTTGCCGAGAACTGAGGAGTCCCTATCTGCATTGGGAAAAGCCAAATATTTTTCCTCTCTTGATTTAGTCAGTGGCCACTGGCAAGTCCTGGTAGCTGAGGAGGACGGCCAGAACACAGCTTTTGTCCTCCCTGTGGGCCAGTTTGAGTTAAACCAAATGCCTTTTTGGACTGACGAATGCACCAGGAACCTTACAGCGGTTTATGGAAAAATGCTTTGAACTTTGAAGCCTCTTTAATGTATCTGGATGACATAATGATTTATTCTGCCATGTTTGAAGAGCATCTTCATCAGTTGGAGCGGCTTCAAAGACAAGGATTAAAAATAAAAAAAAAGCCCTAGAAGTGTCACCTATTCAAGCGTAAAATTTAATACTTGAGACACACCGTGTCTAGTGAGGGAGTTTACCCCACCGCAGAATAGGTAGCTGCAGTAATAAAGTAGCCCATGTCTACCGACCTGAGAGAACTGTGAGCTTTCCTAGTGCTAGCCGGATACTACCGCACGTTCATAAGGGACTTTGCCAAGATTGCGGTACCACTGAACGAGTTGTTGCGGGGCATGGCTGGGGGAACGAAATGTCAATCCATTTAATGGGGTACATGACAAAATAAAGCATTTCAGGCCTTGACAGATGCCCCAATCTTGGCGTACCCTGACTTCTCACAGCCCTTGGTGCTGTACACCGATGGAAGCCTATAAGGACTTGGGGCAATATTGTCATAGGTATAATAAGGAAGAGAGCGGGTGATTATGCCAGAAGGTCACAGAGAGACAGAAGAATCCGGACAATTACAGTTAGTTCAAACTGAAGTTGCTGGCGCTGGGCTTGGCTATGTAGCTGTGGAGTGAGGATGTGCCTGAGGAGAGCTCCTGGAATCCTGCATTAATCCTGCCATATAAACCCATTTACCAAGGCATACTCACCAGCTTTGGGACCCCCTGGACTCCGAGATGTCTTTGGGCCCCTGCGGGAGGACGCTGAGAGGCTCTCGTGTGCTGGGAGTTGAGGAGGCCTGGGTGGATGGCAGGGAATACATAAGGGGGCGGCCATCTTCTAAGGCTCTCACTCTGTCAGTAAGAGACGCGGCACAAGCCCCCATCACTGCAGCGCTGCTCGGGAGGTGAGCGCATATCCTGGGGATCTGATGGGGACACGCGGCAAGTGCTCTGGAAAAATTGGGTCACGCGCTCCCCCACTGATAGGACACTAAACCTGTCAGTCCCATTACTTTAGGGACCTCTGGACCCCCCCATCTGCTGCTGTCCTTGCTGGTGCTGCGAGTCCCACCCTGGCTACATGAAATCCTGGCAATGACTCAGTACCTGTTACAATTTCTACAATTTTACACAGTCCATCTGCTTTGAGTTGTTTTCGGGACATTTGTACTACATAATAGCCCTGCTGTGTTTATCACTGGGAGTGAGAAATTCCCAGAGCAGAGCATATAATTTCAATCATCTTGCTGTGCCATATTACTATTGATCATGAATCGCCCAAGGGACTCAGGAGCTTCCAAAGAATTAAGAGAATTTGCCAGAACTGATCCCTCTGACAGTGCACGATCCTTCAGAAATAATTCCTCACAGGCTCAGCGTAAAAACCGTACCTTTGAGGGTGAGGAGGGGAGTGAGCAGGAAGAATTGACCCTTAAACAGGCGTCCGAATAGTTAATGCATGCTATATCCTTAACCAAAACAACCCTGACCGGGAAAATAGAGGATGTGTACACTGAGGTGGTGTGTCTTCGGCAAGACATGCAGTCCATGAGGGGGCGCATTACAGAAGTGGAGGCAAGGGTGTCCCAGAAAGAGGATACCATTACACCTATGGAGGCAAAGCTAACAAAGGTGGCAGGCTCTATAAACGCCTGGAAGCAAAAAGCGGACGTCCTAGAGAATAGACTGCATCGGAATAATATCCGGATCATTGGTCTGCCAGAACGCTTGGAAGGTCAACAGCCTGAGCAATTTTTGGAAGACTGGCTTAAAGCTTCTCTGGGAGATGAATTCTCTCCAACGTTCTCCGTAGAAAGGGCTCACAGGGTCCCTACAAAACCCCTTCCTCCGGGAGCCCCACCTAGACCTTTCCTGGCACGTCTCCTCAACTGTAAGGACAGAGATGCTATTCTACATTTGGCATGGCAAAAAAGCCCCATTAAGTTCAACAATGCCACGATCTCGATCTTTCCGGATTTCTCTATGGAACTCCAGAAACAGCGGGCACAGTTCATGGAAATTAAGAAACAACTTAGAGGAAAGAATGTTATGTATTCAATGATTTATCCAGCTTGGCTCTGAGTTGTCCACAAAGGTTCTTCCATGTTTTTTACGGATCCAGCGGACGCTGCTGAATGGCTGCAGTCCCATAAGGGGTCTAATACAAAGGAATCCTGAAGTTGCTGGCGCTGGTATGGACCATGACTGAGAAATTCCCTGAGTATTTGTCAGGGTTAGAAATACACGTGGACGGACAAAAAAAAAAAAACCCTGGCCCGCCTAGAAAATATGAAGCTGGGAGCGCTATTACTGCCGTCAGCCACCTCTGTAAGGTTCTTAGTCTTTTTTTACATGTTTTTGAAATTCAGTTTTTTCCGTCGGCCATTTTGCTTTCTGCCCTGCTGCAGCTATCTTGCCCTCAGTTAGTATGGACTTTCCAGCTTTCATGTTCCCGCCCTGATTCTCTCCCTCTTGCCTCTTAAGCAGTCTCAGCTGAGCAATCAGTGCTTCAGAATCAAGTCTGCAGTTAGCCTGTGACCTGCTCCTGGAAGTCTTGGACTTGGTACTCCAGCCATCTCCTGCTGATGAACTTTTGAACACTTGTGGACACTGGAAACCTGCTGCCTGCTAAATCCACAGTTGCAAGGGAAGTAACAGAGAGAGACCATGAACCTGTTGTGGAAGTTCTGCTGTGTTTAAAGTTTACTCTTGCCTGCTGTGTCTCCTGCCTTTGTATCTGCAAACTGTGAACCCCTTTTGCTTACTTGTATGAAGTAATACAAGTCCTTTCTAATCACACCTGTGTGTCCTGTGTTTTTCCTCACACCCAAGCACAAGACGCCATATGAATCGTACACAGTACATGACAGCCTCACCACCACCAGAGCTGCTGCACCCCCGGACCTTCTGTCTCTTCCCCACTATCCCGTAGAATGCAAGTCCGCAAGGACAGGGTCCTCTCCCCTCTGTAACAGTCAGTCATTGTAAATTTGTTTACTGTAAACGATATCTATAACTTTGTGTTTAATTGCTTCTCATGTACAGCACCATGGAATTAATGGCGCTATATAAATAAATAATAAAAGAACAGCAGAGGGTCACAAGTATGTCTAAATTCCAGTACAAGATTTCCTATCAGCCCCAGGTTACACACACAGATCACTTATCCCGAGTCACCCAAGCAGGACCGAACACAGACATAGATGAAGAGCTTGTGGGTGATAAGATCTCGTATTTTAGGCAGTTCGCTGCGACTGTAGTAACCGCTCAGGAGTCTAGAGCAGAGCCCAGACCCACCCAAATTCTTGGCCATTCAAGGGACGAGTGGATAAACCTGCAACAGTCCAATCCGGCAAGGCTGAGGAAGTGGGTCGCTCTGATGCAAAGGCCTGATCAGGAAGCTAGGACTGCTTCACCCCAAGTACCCTGCAGATCTTGGGCCAGTGGAGAAGGCTCTTCCTGAAAGATGGCCTGCTGTGCCGAAAGATTCAACTACCTTGAGATTTCGATGTTACCTGGCAAGTAGTGGCTCCAGAAGCGCTAATAGAACAGCTGTCTAAAGAAGCTCATGAGAGGGGTGCCCGCTTCAGTGTAGAGAAAACCTTTAGGGCCCTGCAACGACTGGTGCACTGGCCTCAACTACAGCAGAAGGTCAAAGGAGTTTGACAAATATGTCACGGTTGTAAGCTGAACAAACTCTGAAACAGAGGGCTCCTATTCAGGCTATTCGAACCACTATGCCTTTAGAGGTCCTGATGATCGACTATCTGATGATCGGAACATCATACAATGGTATTGCTTGGTGATGACAGATCACTTCACCAAGTTCATGGTGGTGACTCCCACCCTGGATCAGACAGCCAAAGCTGCAGCCATAGCCATCTGTCAGGACTTAATTTGCATATATGGATACCTGAAGCAAGTTTATTCCGACCAAGGAGCCCGCTTCCAGGGACGAGTGATGGCTGAACTGTATTGTATCTAAGGAAACGACAAATCCATAACCTGGTTGAGCAGAAGTTTTGGGAAGTGGAATATTCAAATCCATTCCCACTGTCAGGACAAATTCAGCCAGGGAACCGTGTATTGGTGCAGGCCAATCGACCTGGGAACAAGTTGGATCATCGTTGGGAGGCTGTACCCTACCAAATGGTGAGGAAGATTCAACCGGAATAACTCAGTCTACAAGGTTGTTCCTGAGGGAGATGACATCGTAACATCTCAGTTGTTGCACAGGAATATGCTGCGACCCTGCTCTTTTGAAGCAGAAGACCGTAACGAGGCATGGCTCCCAACAGAAGTGGCTGAGGTGATGTAAAGCAGAGTCTTAGAGGAAGAGAAAGAATGGCTTGCAGGGCCGATTGTTATGAATGAGTCACTGAGGAGGAAAAAACAAAAAGCAAGCTAAGCCCAGAAAACCGGAGAGGTTGGTAACTAACGGATTGCAGACCCCTGATCCTATCCACAACAACTAGCAGTAGCCGTGGAGCGTGCCTTCGGTGGTCCTAGACGCCTCGTCACGGCCGGAGAACTAAATAAGCCTAAAGAAAGAAAGGGAAAAATCTAAACTGCCCCAGAGCAGACCCCAAAGCAACAGACAGCCCCCAACATGTATTGACGGTGAAACAAGATGAAAACACAGACACAGGTAGAAAGATAGGCTGAGCAAACGATGGGGCCCTCGCTAACTAGAAAGGACAGGAAAGAAAAGCTGCTGTCTGCAATCACGCAAAAAAACCCTGCCAAAAAGAATGTCCAACACGTCTGACAGAAAAAGGCCCTGAAGTCGCTAGACTTCAAATCACTATATCAGCACTCAGATATATTCTGAAGACAGAGCAAAAGAGATCAACTGATCAGAGACAAAATGGGGATTCAGCCCAGTCCCAGCCAGGGCTGGCTGAACACAAAAACTAAGTAAACCAGACAAAAACTCATATGAACAATAGCAGAGAAAACTTAGCTTTAGGAAGGCAGGAACCAAACTGGAAACCAGGAGCCAGGGTCAGGAAAAATCACCAGCAAGAAACTAGGGAGTCGGCTGCCTTAAATCCAATCAGAAACTCCTGATGTCCAATCGAAGTCCTCTTCCTCAGGTGGCCGGTCTCTGCCATTTAGATCAGCTTCATTACCTCCCTTCACCAACAGAGGGAGTCCAGATAGAGAACTCACCACTCCTCTGTCAGCACAGCCAGCTCCCTAACCCTCACCAGAAGCAAACCCGAAAATGAGCTCACAACAGCGGATGAGTTCACCAGAGATGCCGTTGCCGATCTCGAGTGGGAAAATAAACTATCTTGAAGTCAATTTACCACCTCCAGTGGCTGAGTCTCCAAGTACTCCAGACGCGCCTCTACAGGAAGAGCTCAGCAGGACTGAGCTGGCCAATGCCGGAATTCCCTCTTTCTGGTCCCACATACATCAGAGGACAAAGGAGTGTGTTCAACTGTTGACCGAACTCGGCCTACCTGTGGGGAAACTTCGAACTCAAAAGAATTACACTCACCCGAGAACTGGCGAACAAAAAGGTGGGAGAAATGTAACAAGAAGCCATGACATATCTGGAGGACTCCTGCAGGAGGTGCCATTGATGAGGAGAGGCTGCTATCTGCTGGTCATCTGAAATCAATTGGAACCAAAGTATGCTGGAAGATTTGCAAGGGGAGTGACCTCGTGTGGTGGACTGGATCAAGTGACCTACAGGAAAAACTTCCCTGCTACAAAAGCTCTGCGCACCCACACATAAGGAGATTTGACACCAGGGAAGGGAGCGGGGCAGACATGCTCCAGTGACACAGCTGAGACCAGCGTTGCTGGCCTCAAAGGGGAGTCTATGCCAGCCAGGTGTTGTTCACCACTTGGCAAGGTCTGGTTCCAGAAGCTGCGCCCTGTCCTGGTCAAGTCTCCGAGGCCCGATTATGCCTGTCAAGAGCTGAAGCCCAATTCTCTCCGCCTTGAGCCTGAGAGACTTCCGCTGATGGTCAAGCCGAGAAGACCCATACAGAGACTGTGACAGGAGAGGCACGCCTGCGATTGCGGAGGAACGGTGCAAGTAAGCAGATCTGTCACTTCCAGTTATCATCAATGGTACTGGCATCAACTGGAATTAGGAGTATAGGTTAGGAGTGGGCCAGCTGGTGCGTGGGAGGCTAAATGGGCTTTAATAGACTATTTCAGGAAGAGACTGCGGCCTAGTGGGAAAACCCGGGTACCACCGCTAGGGCCAGAGCTTTTAGTGAGAACTCACGTAGTGACTCACAAAACTGGGCGCACCACCTTTGTGAAAAGGACACTAACATTAAATAGTAAAAGACTATCTTGTTTATTCTAAAACTGTTGTTATTCCCTCTACTGTAGAATTGCATAGCTACTAACACTAAATGATTAAAAGTTACTGCTGTATATAAATAGCATTATATCAACCCCTGGCTGTTTCCACCTCATGATCTCTGCTCGTTGCATTCAGACACCTGCATTACAGTGTAATTTGATGTCATCAGAATCTCTCACCTCTCCAGTAATCCGGAAGAGGATCTCTAGGGTGAGCTGTAATATCCTCTCCGCCATCTTGTCTCTGTCCATATCCATCCTTGAAGGGTCAAGGCAGATTGTGTTGTAGATGTCAATGTGAAAGATAATATTTATCAGGGACCTGAATGGAAAAAAGGTGAGATTATGTAAAATCATACAAAATACTATGGAAAAAAACCCAACAAATTACTGGGTTGGTGCTGCTAGCTTTGAGCAATAACCTAAAATGTAAAGTTCAGACTGTAACACCATTGCAGGCGCCTTTTCATGGTCTTCCCTCTCCCTCCATGCAGGGATGCCGGCCAGGGCCGGCGTTAGCGGCAGGCAGCTGCCTAGGGCCCCCGCTCCACCAGGGGCCCAAAGCCAGTGGTGTGCCCCTAATAGCTGCACATCACGCAGCCGCTATGGGGGCCGTGGGTCAGGGGGACCCGCCTGCAGCCAGCGCCGACGACCCCCCCCCACCGCATAGAATTATACTGGCGTCATTGATGCCAGTACAGTTCAAAGCAATGATGGAAGAGAGAGCATCAGATGACGCTCCCTCTCCCATCATTCCCCTCTGCCTCTAACACCGCGCGTGCGCATTGATGTCACTTCATCGCACACCCGCTGTGTGCGGAGCCCGGGCAGTGCAGTATCTGAGACCGGAGCCAAGCAAGGAGTAGCGCGGGGCACGAGAAGAGGTGAGGATTGTGGGGTTTTTTAATAATATATCAGTAAGTACTGGACTGTGGGGCTCCATTATATTCTACGGGGAGATGGGCTGTATTATTGTTAAGGGCTGGCGGAACACACCAAATAATAAGATGGTGTTTAGGTGTGTTCGCAGCCCGGGGTCCACCGTGCAGAGGTGTTAACTGCTGCTCGGTAATGGCGGACGCGATATGGCGGTGAAATAACGGCACACACGGGGTTAACCTCACCCAAGGTGTACCGAGGCGAACTCTTATGACTTAGAGCCGCACTACCGCAAATAATAGATGCCGTAGCCTGTTTTCGCTCACAGAGCTCGGCAGAGTAAGCGCTAGCGTAATGTCACAGAACTCAGCCCTTAGACAGCAGGACTGAAGTTCCTCTAGACCGCTAGCGCCCGGCACCGCGACTGCGATACCAACAGGGATCAAATAAATGGCGTGTGCAAGTGTGCAGACGGCCGGTATGCACTGTGGCCTACAGGCTAGCCACTAGCAGGCGCTGACTCAGTCTCTAAACCCTAACAACAGACGTATCAAAGGGTAGGGGTTTCATAATGAGTCAGACACAAGATACATGCATCCATCATCATACACACCAAACTATTTGAGTCTATCTTAGCGCATGGCCGAGCGGCCATGCAAACCTTTTATAGCCGCAGGCGTCCGTGATCCTCCTTGCTTCTCGGATGGGCCAATCCGAACACGAGCAGGACCTGAGCACATGACCTTTGATCTCCAATGGGAGATCACTCCACAGGCATGCTCAGTGGCCCGACATGAGGACTTAGTCCCTGGAGGATCTTGCTGCTGGGCAGCATGCATTGCCAAAGCTGAACCAGGGGTGGCAGCAGCAAGCAAACCCACGGAGCTGGTCTGGACAGAGCGCCGGGACCGATGAGTTTGCTGAGCAAGCTCCTCTGCGGCTGGGGGAGGAATGGGAGACCGCCGGAGGCAAGGCTCGGGATTCCCGCTGTGCAGCGCCGGAAATCCGACGCCTAACATTACCCCCCGCCTCACTCCGCTCAAACTCTGCAATGAGAAGAGGAGCGTGGATATTCTCCACCGGCTCCCAGGTCCGGGCCTCTGGACCATGACCCTTCCAATCCACCAAGTAAAACTTTTTGCCCCGCATCACCTTGCATCCCACGATGGCATTGACCTCAAACTCGTCAGACGACAGATCTGATGTTCTGGCAGCTGGCTCAGAAAACCGGGACATGTGAACTGGCTTGAGGAGAGACACATGAAACGTGTCCGAGATAGCCAAGTGTGGTGGAAGGGCTAGACGGTAGACCACAGGATTAATCTGCTCGAGGACCTTGAAAGGACCGATGTAGCGTGGTGCGAACTTAGCGGATTCCACCCGCAGCCTGATGTTACGGGCAGAGAGTCACACTAAGTCGCCAGGGGCAAAGGTCAGAGCAGGTCGCCGGCGGGTATCAGCGGAGGACCTCATTCTCTCTTTGGAGGCCCGGATAGCATCCTGCGTGCGGTCCCAAATGTCACGTGCTTCCACCGCCCAGTCTGCCACCATAGAGTCGGTGGATGACACGGGCATGGGCACGGGGACGCGCGGATGCTGACCGTAATTTAAGAGAAATGGGGTCTGACCGGTGGAATCAGCTACCGCGTTGTTCAGGGCGAACTCCACCCACGGCAGTAAGGATGCCCAATCATACTGCCTAGCCGAGACAAAATGTCGCAGATATGTCACCAGGGTCTGGTTGGCTCTCTCCACCAACCCATTCGTCTCGGGATGATAGGCCGAAGAGATTTAGCGCAATGCAGAGCAGAGAAAGCTCTCTCCAGAACCGAGAAGCAAACTGGGGACCCCGGTCGCTGACAATCTTATCCGGCATGCCGTGTAGGCGGAAAACATGTTTAATGAACAATGCCGCTAGGCCTCGTGCCGACGGTAGCCGAGAGAGTGGTACTAGGTGCACCATCTTGGAGAAATGATCGGTGATCACCCAGATGACGGTGCTGCCACTGGACTTGGGCAGACCCACCACAAAGTCCATACCAACCATCTCCCAGGGCCTGTCCGCAACCGGCAGAGGATAGAGTAACCCAGCGGGCCGCTGCCGAGAGGGCCGATTCTGGGCGCAAGAGACGCATGCCTGAATATAGTCCTTGACGTCACGGGCCATATGCGGCCACCAGTACGTCCTCGCCAGTAGTTCAGTGGTCCGTTTGATCCCGAAATGACCTCCCACTCTGGACGAATGAGCCCACGAGAGGACCTCCGGTCGCAGATGAACAGCAACAAAAGTCTTGCCCGGAGGTACAGACTCAAGAGCAACCGGAGCCACGGTCCTCAGGCTCTCCGATGGGACTATCAGTCGAGGCTCCTCCTCCTCCTCCTCTGATGACACCACAGAGCGAGAAAGAGCATCGGCTCGGACGTTCTTCTCCCCGGAGAGAAAATGTTGTGTGAAATGGAACCGGGAGAAGAACAAGGACCATCTGGCCTGACGAGAATTCAGCCGCTGAGCCGTCTGCAAATAGACCAAATTTTTGTGATCGGTGAACACCTGGAAAGGATGGCGAGCCCCCTCCAGGAGATGTCTCCATTCTGAGAAGGCCAGCTTCATTGCTAGCAACTCCCTGTCCCCGATGGAATAATTCCTCTCCGCCGGTGTGAAGGTCTTGGAGAAGAATCATGGGTGCTTCCGACCTTGCGAGTCCTTCTGGAAAAGGACCGCCCCAGCACCGACGGAGGAGGCATCCACTTCTAGAATGAATGGCTTATCTACATCAGGGCGATGTAGAATGGGAGCGCTAGCAAAATGGGACTTAATGGAGGCAAAAGCCTTGGAGACAGTCTACGACCACAGTTTGGGGTTCGCACCCTTCTTGGTGAGGGCTACCACGGGTGCAACCAAAGTTGAGAAATGGGGAATGAATTGGCGATAGTAATTTATGAACCCCATAAAGCGCTGCACCGCTTTGAGAGAATGGGGTTCCTGCCAATTCATCACCGCCTGTAGCTTGGCAGGATCCATGGCCAAACCCTAGGCTGAGATGATGTAACCCAGGAAAGGCAAGGACTCCTGCTCAAACACACATTTCTCCAATTTGGCATAGAGGGAGTTGGCCCGCAGGAGATCGAAAACTTTGCGAACATCTCTCCGGTGGGAGTCAATATCTGGAGAAAAAATAAGAATATCATCCAGATAGACTACTACCGAGGTGGCAAGCATATCCCGGAAGATATCGTTCACAAAATCTTGGAAGACGGCTGGGGCGTTACATAGCCCGAAGGGCATCACCAGATATTCATAGTGCCCATCTCTGGTGTTAAATGCCGTCTTCCATTCGTCCCCATCACGGATGAAAATCAGGTTATAGGCTCCCCGCAGATCAAGCTTAGTAAACACTCTCACTCCCTGTAGCCTATCAAATAGTTCCGATATCAGGGGCAGAGGATACTTGTTCTTAACGGTTATGGCGTTAAGTCCCCTGTAATTGATGCACGGACGTAATTCCCCCATTCTTCTTTTGGACAAAGAAGAATCCCTCTCCCGCCGGGGACACCGACTTCCTAATGAATCCCCTTGCCAGATTCTCCCTGATATACTGCGACATGGCCTCTGTCTCTGGGAGAGATAGGGGGTATACTCGACCCCGGGGAGGATCAGCGCCGGGCAAGAATCATAGAATGGTAGAGTTGGAAGGGACCTCCTGGGCCATCTGGTACAACCCCCTGCTCAAAGCAGGATTCGCTAAATCATCCCAGTCAGATGTCTGTCCAGCCTCTGTTTGAAGACTTCCATTGAAGGAGAACTCACCACTTCTCGTGGCAGCCTGTTCCACTCATTGATCACTCTGTCAAAAAGTTTTTTCCAATATCTAATCTGTGTCTCCTCCCATTCAGTTTCATCCCATTGCTTCTAGTCTTTCCTTGTGCAAATGAGAATAAAGTTGATCCTTCTACAATGTGACAGCCCTTTAGATATTTGTAGACAGCTATCAAGTCTCCTCTCCTCTTCTCTTTTGCAAACTAAACATTCCCAAATCCTGCAACCTTTCCTCATAAGACAGGGTTTGCAGACCGGTCACCATTCTGGTCGCTCTTTTCTGAACTTGCTCCAGTTTGTTGATGTCTTTTTTAAAATGTGGTGCCCAAAACTGGACACAATATTCCAGATGAGGTCTGACCAAAGAGGAGTAGAGGGAAATAATGACTTCACGTGATCTAGACTGTATGCTTCTGTTAATACATCCTAGAATTGCATTTGCCTTTTTTGCTGCTGCATCACACTGTTGACTCATATTCAGTCTGTGATCTATTAATATACCCAAGTCTTTTTCACATGTGCTGTCACTTAGCCCTATTCCTCCCATTCTGTATATGCTTTTTTCATTTTTATTGCCCAGATGTAGTACTTTGCATTTCTCCCTGTTAAAAACCATTCTGTTAGTTGCTGCCCACTTCTCCAGTTTATTTAAATCTTTTTGAATCCTCTCTCTTCTCTAGTATTAGCTATCCCTCCTAGCTTTGTGTCATCAGCAAATTTAATCAGTTTACCCTCAATTCCTTCATCTAAATCGTTGATAAAGATGTTGAACAATACAGGGCCCAGGACAGAGCCCTGTGGTACCCCACTTGAGACATTCTTCCAACTGGATGTGCAGCCATTTACGACCACTCTGTGTCCGATCACTAATCCAGTTATGAATCCACCTAACAGTTGCCTTGTCCATTCCATACTTAGTCATTTTTTCAATAAGGATTGTATGAGAGACTTTGTCAAATGCTTTGCTGAAGTCAAGATATACTATATCTACAGCATTTCCTTGATCCACCCAATCAGTGATTCCATCATAGAAGGAAATTAAGTTAGTCTGACATGACTTATTAGTTACAAACCCATGCTGACTCTGTTTAATCACTTCATTCTTATCCAGGTATTGACATACATGTTGTTTAATAATTTGTTCAAAGATCTTTCCTTTTTCTTCCCCTTTTTCAAGATAGGAACAACATTTGCTCTTCTCCAGTCTTCTGGCACTTCTCCTGTTCTCCAAGAATTTTCAAAGATTATGGAGAGGGGTTCAAAAATTTCTTCTGCTATCTCCTTCAGTACTCTGGGGTGTAAATCATCTGGACCTGGAGACTTGAATTCATTTAGGTTAGCTAAGTGTTTCCTCACTATCTTTCTGTTTATAGATATCCTGGATTCTTCTATTCACTTAATAGGACAGTGAATAACAGTTGATGTTACATTTCCTTTCTGAGAGAAAACAAGATGCAAAATAGGAATTTAAAAGTTCAGCCTTCTCAACATCCTGTCTTACCATTTCATCATTTTCATCCTGTAAAAATCCTATAGCATCTTTGACTTTTCTTTTACTTTTGACATATCCCCAAAATCCTTTATTATTCCTTTTGACATCTCTTGCAAGCCTCAATTCATTTTCAGCTTTAGCTAATCTGATATGTGCCCTGCAAGTTCTGCAGACAGCATTATATTCTTCTTTAGATATGCCTCCCTCTTTCCATTTTATAAACATTTTTTTCTTCCTTTTTAGCATGTGCTTAAGTTCTGTGTTCATCCATCCTGGTTTCCTTAAATGCTTCCTATTCTTCCCTCTTTTCTGAATTGTTAACAACTGTGCTTTGAGAATTTCATTTTTCAAAATTTCCCATCCTTCCTGGACATTTTTGTCTTTAAGGATATCCAGCCATTGGATCCCTCCAATTCTCTTTCTGAATCCCTTAAAATCTGCCTTTCTGAAATCTAACCTTGACGTCTGAGTCTTCACAGGTCTTCCGCCTCTAGTTATCCAAAATTCTAAAATAGCATGGTCGCTACCTCCTAGGGTCCCAGCCACTTTTACCTCCTCAACCATTTCCTCCCTGTTTATAAGGATTAGATCCAAGGTAGCAGTTCCCCTTGTTTTCTCCCTTACCTTTTGGAAGATAAAGTTGTCAGCAAGAGAGGATAAGAATTTCCTTGACCTGTTAGTTTTGCCCGAGAGAGATTCCCAACAAATGCCTGGATAGTTGAAATCTCCCATGACAACTATGTCATATTTTTTGGAGAACTTGGCCATTTGATGCATAAAGAGTTCATCCATATCTTCAGCTTGCACAGGCGGCCTGTAGTAAATGCCTACAATGGTGTCCTTTCCATTGTTCTGTCCTTGTATTCTTACCCAAACAGTTTCCACAGAACTCCCAGTCTCTGAAGCTTCAATCTCTGTGCAGATATACGCATTTCTAACATACAATGCGACACCCCCTCCTCGTTTATCAAGTCTGTTTCTTGCAAATAAGTTGTATCCTTCTAGTCTTGTATTCCAATCATGTGTATCGTCCCACCAAGTTTCAGTGATTCCAATGACATCATATTTCTTTTCCTGTGTTAGTAGTTCCAATTCTCCTTGTTTGTTGCCCATGCTTTGTGCATTAGTATAGAAACATTTTAGTTTGTGATTGGTTTCTCTTTCTCCAATATTTTTATTAATTAGATTCTTTCGTCTTTGTTCTTCCTTTCCACTTCTAATAGCAGAGTTCTCAATAGCATTTGTCAGGTGTATGGCTTTTTCTGGTCTTTTGCTTCCCTTCCCATGTTGTTCTAGTTTAAAGCTCTCCTTACAAGTGTAGCAAGGCGACTTCCAAATACATGCTTTCCAGTCTTCGTAAGGTGCACCCCATCTCTAGCAAGTAGTCCATCGTATAAGTAGTTCACTCCGTGATCCAGAAATCCAAATCGTTGCTGACGGCACCATCGACGTAGCCAGTTGTTCACCTGCAGAATCTTATTCCACCTCCTTGTTCCATGGCCGTCCACTGGGAGGATGGAAGAGAAGACCACCTGCACTCCCAGTTCTTTCACTTTCTTGCCTAAGTCTTCAAAGTCTCTGCAGATGGTTTCCAGGTCGTTTCTTGCAGTGTCATTTGTCCCCACATGTAGTAGCAGGAATGGGTAGTCATCTGTAGGTCTGAAGAGTCCTGATATCCTGTCAGACACATCTTTAATTTTTGCACCTGGAAGACAGCACATTTCTCTTGAAGTTATATCCGGTCTGCAGATAGCGGCCTCTGTTCCTCTCAACAGGGAATCCCCCATGACCACCACTCTCCGTTTCTTCTTCACAACATTTTTCTTTCTCCATCCAGGAGGACTCTGAAGGCGTACAAGGTTGCTGTTTGTTGGCAAAGTCTTATCCTGATGTATTTCTTCATCATTTTCCTGCGTGAGAGCCTGATACTGGTTTCTGAGCAGTATGGGTGCTGACTGCCTCCTGATCCTCCTGCTTCTCTGGGTCACATGTCTCCATTCCTCTGTTTCTTCAGGTGCACTTCGAATTTCTTCTCTTTCTGTAACATGAAGAGATAATTCTGCTCTGTCCAAGAACTCTTCACCTTCCTTAATGATCTTCAATGTAGCTAACCTTTCTTCGAGATTTTGCAACTTTTCCTCCAACAGGGACACAAGCTTGCATTTGTGGCATGTGAAGTTTGGCTTTTCCACTGGTAAGTCTGTGAACATGTAGCAAGAATTGCAGCTCACCAAATGGCTCCCGGCCTCTTGCATCTTGAGATTTCTTAAAAACGATGAAAGATGAGCCAAAATTCGTGCGCCGACAGGCGCGCGGTTTTTCCGATTTCCTCTTTTCAGCTGCAACGGCCAAAACCCAGTGATCGTTGAGCTCGCGGAGACTCTTCACTTATCCCAGAAGGCACTGGGAATATGCAAATGATCTCCTCAAGACTCTTCCCCTGGTTTTCTGATTTCCTCTTTTCAGCTGCAACGGCCAAAACCCAGTGATCGTTGAGCTCGCGGAAACTCTTCACTTATCCCAGAAGGCACTGGGAATATGCAAATGATCTCCTCAAGACTCTTCCCCTCCTCTTGATCTCCTCAAGACCCCTCAAGAGGTCAATAGGACAGTCGTAAGGGCGGCGCGGCGGAAGGATCTCTGCCGCCTTCTTGGAGAAAACGTCTGCATACTGCCGATATGGCTTGGGAAGCGAGGAGAGATCTGCAGGAACCTCAGAAGTAGCGACCTGAATCCAGTCCCTCAGACACCTACCCTCGCAGGACTTACTCCAAGCGAGGATTTTCCCCGAGGAACAGTCTATGTGGGGAGAGTGGGCCCGTAACCAGGGAACCCCTAGGAGGACCTGGTCGATACCTTCTGGCATCACAAGGAGAGACAGCATCTCCTAATGAGTCGGAGACAGTGAGAGTCTCAGTGGAGCCGTTTGGTGGCCGATTAGGGATGGGAGTGTCGCCCCATTCACCACCCTAATGGTGACTGGCTGAGGTAGCAAGACCAGAGGGACTGCGTGTTGTTGAGCGAAGGCAGATGACATAAAGTTGCCCTCCACCCCAGAGTCCACGCAAACTTCCACCATCAGAGTGGAAGACTCAAACTCTAACGCCCCTTTAAACAGGAGCTTGGAGGAGAAATTAGCTGTCTAGTAGGCCCCCTCCGATAACCACTAGACGGGGGCGTTTCCCGGCCGCTGTGGGCACTGGTTAGCGTGGTGCCCAGTCTGCCGACAACGGAAGCAGACTGGGGGTACCCGCACGGACCGGGCCCTGGACCCTGTGCGGGACACCTCCATGGCCTCTGGAGGCTCAGGCGGTGGGCCGAGGGGTTCCAGCGGTCTGGCAAAATTTGGAGCCAACTTATAGCGTTGGCGGGACCTGGAGCGCTCCAACCCTCGCTCAGTGAAGCGAACGTCAATCCGGGTGGAGACTGTAATGAGCTCCTCTAGGGTGGTGGGCACCTCCCTGGTGGCCAGGGCGTCCTTGACATGATCAGCCAGGCCTCTCCAGAATATGGGTATGAGCACCTTATCTGGCCACTCCAGCTCAGAGGCCAGAGTTCTGAAGAGGATGGCATACTGGCTGCCCAAAGACGAACCCTGGGTTAGCGCCAGCAACTGGAGTGCCGTATCATGTGTGACCTGAGGTCCCAGGAACACCTGTTTCAGAGCGACCAAGAAATGGGTGGCACTCTGTACCAGGGGATCCCCACGCTCCCACAGTGGAGTAGCCCATTCCAAGGCCCTGCCCGACAGGAGAGAGATGATAAATCCCACCTTGGCCCGCTCAGAGGGAAATCGTGTAGCCAGCAGCTCTAGGTGAATGGAGCACTGACTCACGAAACCCCTACACGAAGCACTATCCCGAGAACTTCTCGGGCAGCGGGAGGCAGGACAAGGTCGGGGCAGGACTGGCCGTGGAGACACGAGCGACAGCCTCTGTAGCTGCCTGAACGGCGACCGAGGTAACATCCGCAGCTGAGGTGGAACGCTCTAGCGCTGCCAACCTACCCTCCAGCTGCTGGATGTACCTATGCAGTCGTTGTTCATCCGCCATTATCGGCCAGACCCTGGCGCTAAGATAATGTTAAGGGCTGGCGGAACACACCAAATAATAAGATGGTGTTTAGGTGCGTTCGCAGCCCGGGGTCCACCGTGCAGAGGTGTTAACTGCTGCTCGGTAATGGCGGACGCGATATGGCGGTGAAATAACGGCACACACGGGGTTAACCTCACCCAAGGTGTACCGAGGCGAACTCTTATGACTTAGAGCCGCACTACCGCAAATAATAGATGCCGTAGCCTGTTTTCGCTCACAGAGCTCGGCAGAGTAAGCGCTAGCGTAATGTCACAGAACTCAGCCCTTAGACAGCAGGACTGAAGTCCCTCTAGACCGCTAGCGCCCGGCACCGCGACTGCGATACCAACAGGGATCAAATAAATGGCGTGTGCAAGTGTGCAGACGGCCGGTATGCACTGTGGCCTACAGACTAGCCACTAGCAGGCGCTAACTCAGTCTCTAAACCCTAACAGACGTATCAAAGGGTAGGGGTTTCATAATGAGTCAGACACAAGATACATGCATCCATCATCATACACACCAAACTATTTGAGTCTATCTTAGCGCATGGCCGAGCGGCCATGCAAACCTTTTATAGCCGCAGGCGTCCATGATCCTCCTTGCTTCTCGGATGGGCCAATCCGAACACGAGCAGGACCTGAGCACATGACCTTTGATCTCCAATGGGAG
Source organism: Dendrobates tinctorius (assembly GCF_039654945.1). NCBI lineage: Eukaryota > Metazoa > Chordata > Amphibia > Anura > Dendrobatidae > Dendrobates > Dendrobates tinctorius. Next base: position 17,550,466 of record NW_027361731.1, on the reverse strand, counting down.
ATCACTCCACAGGCATGCTCAGTGGCCCGACATGAGGACTTAGTCCCTGGAGGATCTTGCTGCTGGGCAGCATGCATTGCCAAAGCTGAACCAGGGGTGGCAGCAGCAAGCAAACCCACGGAGCTGGTCTGGACAGAGCGCCGGGACCGACGAGTTTGCTGAGCAAGCTCCTCTGCGGCTGGGGAGGAATGGGAGACCGTCGGAGGCAAGGCTCGGGATTCCCGCTGTGCAGCGCCGGAAATCCGACGCCTAACAATTATATTCTATGGGGGGCTACATTATATTCTATGAGGGAGGATTGCATCATACTCTGATGGGCTACATTATATTCTCTGAGGAGGTGGGCTGTATTATATTCTATGGGGAGGTGGGCTGTATTATATTCTATGGGGGGATACATTATATTCTATGGGGAGGTGGGCTGTATTACATTCTATGGGGGCTACATTGTATTCTATGGGGGACTGTATTATATTTATTATATTCTATAATGGGTGATTGCATCATACTCTATTAGGGGGCTACATTGTATTCTATGGGGGCTAGATTATATTGTATGGGGGGCTTCATTATATTCTATGAGGAGGGCTACAATATATTCTATGGAGGGGCTACATTATACTAAATAAGGAAGCTGCATTATATTCTATGGAGGGGCTGCATTATATTCTGTGGGGAGCTACCATATATTCTATGGAGGGGCAACATTATAGTTATGGCAGGGCTGCATTATATTATGTGGAGTGGCTGCATTATGCTCTATGGGGTGGCTGCATTATACTGTATCGAGGACTATGGGGGAATACATTATACTATATGAAAAACTGTGGGGTGCATTATACTATGGGAAGTGAATTTTACTACATGGATTGCTATGGTGATGCATTCTACTAAATGGCTTACTATAATGAGTGTATTATACTATATGGAGGACTCAGCAGTGTATTTTATTATATGGAGGACTATGAGGAGTGTAATACACTATATGGAGGACTATGGGGTGTGCATTTTACAATACGGAGGACTGTGGTGCACATTATAATATATGGAGGACTATTGCTGCATATTCACCGAGTTAATGGATTGTTTATGCCGGAACAAAAATCATTGTTCTCAGCAGCACATCTCCGGTGTAAACTGTAGATGTGCTGCTGATAACATGATACTGTATGGGGACAGATTGATCTAATAGTGATTGCTCTTTTCCCATCATTCTTTCTCAGTTGGTGTAAAGAGGCCGGGAAACAAGCGTTGAAAGACTTCAATATTGTCGATTACACTCATTTAGCGGCCTGAGCTCAGCGCATGCAACTTCAACCAAAATGCTTCTGTGATGTGCAATATGTTAGCATTTGGGGCCTCATTTTAAACTTTGCCTAGGGCCCCACTTTGCCTAAAACCGTTCCTGATGCCGGCATATTCACCTCCCCAGCCACGCAGAGTGGTCCCCGGCGTGTTCCCTACTTCGTGGCCTGGGTGTGCGCACCGCACCTCCCAGTGCACGCTCCCGTGTGCTTAAGAGGGCAGCTTTTGCACATAGCAAAATGTCTCCAGACAAGAGCTGGGAGGCATTTATTTAAGAGAACACCTGCAAGATGGATCTCAGCCAATAGCTGGGAAGCATCTTATTTAAAAGGCACCTTCCCCAATAGGGTGATGTCAAGCACTACAGTGAATAATTAGTAAGTGAGGCAGTCTCTGAATGAAATTGTGAGGTCACCTGGTACTGATATAGCCAATGTCCCAAACCCATAGTCTCTGGTCATTGTGCAGACAGTCCTGAATATGAAGTCCTTGGTCCTAGTGCGGCCAGTGTCTGAACCTTGTCCCCCAATCTGTAAGTGGCCAGTCCCTGAATCAGTGTCCGAGACCTGTGTGTCTGAATGTGTGAATATCCGAGTACCCCGTATATCTTGACTGCTATAACCAGGCTCCGAATTAGTCTGTGTCAGTAACCGTTCTATAGCAGATCCAGAATTTAGTAGTCTGAATGGAGACCAGTCCTATCTGTGTCTGCATACCTGACACCATCATCAGACGCTCCAGTGAACACCTGGTATACCGCTACGCCCCTTCTAGTTAAGCCCGGCACAGTGGGCCCAGGAACCATGTGCACCACCTGCGTGCGTAACAAAGATATCAAGTTTCTTTCTTCAGTTGGGATCACAAAAAAAGTTAAAAATGAATATAGAGTAAGGAGATATTGAATAATATAATTCAATACACGGCCTATTGGTTTCCGCTATAAATCCAAAGAGAAAGAGGGACAAACTATGTATAGCCACCACGGCAAAATTCCTGACATGCCCCATAGCCAGACCCATTTACCATTTATTCCTACCCTGGCCGGAGGAGATATCAGAAGGAGGCATGACGGCAGTCAGGGACATTCAGCAGACTGCCCGGGATGACAGGACATAGACCCAAATCTGGGACTGTTCTGCTGTATTCGGGATGGTTGGGACCTATGGATTTATTGCTCATTCCTTCATAGTTGGAGCAGCCAGAACTTTTTCATTTTTACATAAGGTTCACTATATGAGGTCTCGCTTTTTGAGTGAGACGAGCTTTTTTTTTTTTTTAAAAATAAAAAAAAAAAGCCATTGCTCAAAACGTCTGTTAGGCTGTGTTCACACAGCCTGCAACGTTTAGGATTTCACACACTTTTATACGGACGTGGCAAGGATGCCTAAGGTAAAGGTTATTTTTTTTCTATTTTGTGCTGCATGACTGCCTGGATAAAAGGAATAAATATTCAAAGTTTGAAAATTGTTAATTTTTTTAAAATTTGTCAAAATGTCTGATATTTTTGATAAAACCAAAACATATAAACCTAAATTTACCACTAACAAAATGCAAAGATTCAAGAAAAGACAATCTTAAAATCACTAAAATAAGTGGAAAATTTTCAGCATTTTTTCCACATACTGTAAATTGACATGTTAGGTTTGAAAATTTTGACTTGGTCACAAAGTAGATAAAGAAAAACTGCAATAAAAGTCATTCTAATTGTTTTTCATTATTTTATAGGAAGAAAAATCTTTGACTTTCATTTCAGCTCTAGAATGCAGGGACATAGAGATACACCGGTATATAGAAATGTATCTCTATGTGCCAGTGCAAGAAGTTGTGTGTTTGAATCACCAGGACCCAGAACAGTGAAGAAGGAGTGAGAAGGAGTTAATTATAGCACAGAGATGCCGGTGTCCCCCAGAGTCAGAGAAAGAACTACTGAGCACCAACCACAGAGGGCTGGGAGGAGAGGAGGTGACTTACAGACACAGACTGAGAGGTGGGACGTTACCCTGAACGTCCGGGACAGCTCCCCCAAATTGGGACTGTGCTGCTAGATGGTTGGAAGCAACGAATAATGGGGGGTCTCCAGCACCGACCTCCACCCGCAGAGCCGCACTCCACATAGAGAATAATGGAGCCTCCAGCACCGACCTCCACCCGCAGAGCCGCACTCCACATAGAGAATAATGGAGCCTCCAGCACCGACCTCCACCCGCAGAGCCGCACTCCACATAGAGAATAATGGAGTCTCCAGCACCGACCTCCACCCGCAGAGCCGCACTCCACATAGAGAATAATGGAGTCTCCAGCACCGACCTCCACCCGCAGAGCCGCACTCCACATTGAGAATAATGGAGCCTCCAGCACCGACCTCCACCCGCAAAGCCACACTCCACATGGAGAATAATGGAGCCTCAAGCACCGACCTCCACCCGCAGAGCCGCACTCCACATAGAGAATAATGGAGTCTCCAGCACCGACCTCCACCCGCAGAGCCGCACTCCACATAGAGAATAATGGAGCCTCCAGCACCGACCTCCACCCGCAGAGCCACACTCCACATAAGCCCCCGTTACACACTGCGATATCGCTAGCAATATCGCTGTAAAGTCATCGATTTTGTGACGTTGCAGCGATATTACTAGCGATATCGCTGCATGTGATACTTACCTCCGACCGGCTTCCCCGCTGGTTATCGCTGATCGCGCGAGAAGATCCTGGATCATTCCTCGTCGGTCACTTCCTGCGGCGCTTCCTGCTGTGACGACGAGCGACACGTGGAGCCGGGCGAGAGGATGCAGGATCGCCTTGTCTGACAGGTAAGTAGCGATCCCCGTCCCCAGCGATGTTGCTGGTGAGATCTGCCTGTGTGGCACCTCACTAGCGACCACCTAGCGATGCACCAGTGATCCTGACCGTGTCATATCGCTGGTTGGGATCGCTGGTGAGTCGCTAGGTGTAATGGTACACATAGAGAATAATGAAGCCTCCAGCTCCGACCTCAACCCGCAGAGCCGCACTCCACATAGAGAATAATGGAGCCTCCAGCACCGACCTCCACCCGCAGAGCCGCACTCCACACAGAGAATAATGGAGCCTCCAGCACCGACCTCCACCCGCAGAGCCGCACTCCACATAGAGAATAATGGAGCCTCCAGCACCGACCTCCACCCGCAGAGCCGCACTCCACACAGAGAATAATGGAGCCTCCAGCACCGACCTCCACCCGCAGAGCCGCACTCCACATAGAGAATAATGGAGCCTCCGGCACCGACCTCCACCCGCAGAGCTGCACTCCACATAGAGAATAATGGAGCCTCCGGCACCGACCTCCACCCGCAGAGCTGCACTCCACATAGAGAATAATGGAGCCTCCAGCACCGACCTCCAACCCGCAGAGCTTAACTCCACATAGAGAATAATGGAGCCTCCAGCACCGACCTCCAACCCGCAGAGCCGCACTCCACATAGAGAATAATGGAGCCTCCGGCACCGACCTCCACCCGCAGAGCCGCACGCCACATAGAGAATAATGGAGCCTCCGGCACCGACCTCCACCCACAGAGCCGCACTCCACATAGAGAATAATGGAGCCTCCGACACCGACCTCCACCCGCAGAGCCACACTCCACATAGAGAATAATGGAGCCTCCGGCACCGACCTCCACACGCAGAGCCACACTCCACATAGAGAATAATGGAGCCTCCTGCACCGACCTCCAACCCGCAGAGCCGCACTCCACATAGAGAATAATGGAGCCTCCGGCACCGACCTCCACCCGCAGAGCCGCACGCCACATAGAGAATAATGGAGCCTCCGGCACCGACCTCCACCCACAGAGCCGCACTCCACATAGAGAATAATGGAGCCTCCGACACCGACCTCCACCCGCAGAGCCACACTCCACATAGAGAATAATGGAGCCTCCGGCACCGACCTCCACACGCAGAGCCACACTCCACATAGAGAATAATGGAGCCTCCTGCACCGACCTCCACCCGCAGAGCCGCACTCCACAGAGAGAATAATGGAGCCTCCGGCACCGACCTCCACCCACAGAGCCGCACTCCACATAGAGAATAATGGAGCCTCCGACACCGACCTCCACCCGCAGAGCCACACTCCACATAGAGAATAATGGAGCCTCCGGCACCGACCTCCACCCGCAGAGCCGCACTCCACATAGAGAATAATGGAGCCTCCTGCACCGACCTCCACCAGCAGAGCCGCACTCCACAGAGAGAATAATGGAGCCTCCAGCACCGACCTCCACCCACAGAGCCACACTCCACATAGAGAATAATAGAGCCTCCGGCACCGACCTCCACCCACAGAGCCGCACTCCACATAGAGAATAATGGAGCCTCCGACACCGACCTCCACCCGCAGAGCCGCACTCCACATAGAGAATAATGGAGGCTCCAGCACCGACCTCCACCCACAGAGCCACACTCCACATAGAGAATAATGGAGGCTCCAGCACCGACCTCCACCCACAGAGCCACACTCCACATAGAGAATAATGGAGGCTCCAGCACCGACCTCCACCCGCAGAGCCGCTCTCCACATAGAGAATAATGGAGGCTCCAGCACCGACCTCCACCCACAGAGCCGCACTCCACATAGAGAATAATGGAGGCTCCAGCACCGACCTCCACCCGCAGAGCCGCTCTCCACATAGAGAATAATGGAGGCTCCAGCACCGACCTCCACCCACAGAGCCACACTCCACATAGAGAATAATGGAGGCTCCAGCACCGACCTCCACTCGCAGAGCCACACTCCACATAGAGAATAATGGAGCCTCCGGCACCGACCTCCACTCGCAGAGCCGCACTCCACATAGAGAATAATGGAGGCTCCAGCACCGACCTCCACCCACAGAGCCGCACTCCACATAGAGAATAACGGAGCCTCCAGCACCTACCTCCACCCGCAGAGCCGCACTCCACATAGAGAATAACGGAGCCTCCGGCACCGACCTCCACCCGCAGAGCCGCACTCCACATAGAGAATAATGGAGCCTCCAGCACCGACCTCCACCCGCAGAGCCGCACTCCACATAGAGAATAATGGAGCCTCCGGCACCGACCTCCACTCGCAGAGCCGCACTCCAAATAGAGAATAATGGAGCCTCCAGCACCTACCTCCACCCGCAGAGCCGCACTCCACATAGAGAATAACGGAGCCTCCGGCACCGACCTCCACCCGCAGAGCCGCACTCCACATAGAGAATAATGGAGCCTCCAGCACCGACCTCCACCCGCAGAGCCGCACTCCACATAGAGAATAATGGAGCCTCCAGCACCTACCTCCACCCGCAGAGCCGCACTCCACATAGAGAATAACGGAGTCTCCGGCACCGACCTCCACCCGCAGAGCCGCACTCCACATAGAGAATAATGGAGCCTCCAGTACCGACCTCCACCCGCAGAGCCGCACTCCACATAGAGAATAATGGAGCCTCCAGTACCGACCTCCACCCGCAGAGCCGCACTCCACATAGAGAATAATGGAGCCTCCAGTACCGACCTCCACCCGCAGAGCCGCACTCCACATAGAGAATAATGGAGCCTCCGGCACCGACCTCCACCCGCAGAGCCGCACTCCACATAGAGAATAATGGAGCCTCCAGCACCGACCTCCACCCGCAGAGCCGCACTCCACATAGAGAATAATGGAGCCTCCAGCACCTACCTCCACCCGCAGAGCCGCACTCCACATAGAGAATAATGGAGCCTCCAGTACCGACCTCCACCCGCAGAGCCGCACTCCACATAGAGAATAATGGAGCCTCCAGCACCGACCTCCACCCGCAGAGCCGCACTCCACATAGAGAATAATGGAGCCTCCAGCACCTACCTCCACCCGCAGAGCCGCACTCCACATAGAGAATAATGGAGCCTCCAGTACCGACCTCCACCCGCAGAGCCGCACTCCACATAGAGAATAATGGAGCCTCCGGCACCGACCTCCACCCGCAGAGCCGCACTCCACATAGAGAATAATGGAGCCTCCAGCACCGACCTCCACCCGCAGAGCCGCACTCCACATAGAGAATAATGGAGCCTCCAGCACCGACCTCCACCCGCAGAGCCGCACTCCACATAGAGAATAATGGAGCCTCCAGCACCTACCTCCACCCGCAGAGCCGCACTCCACATAGAGAATAACGGAGCCTCCGGCACCGACCTCCACCCGCAGAGCCGCACTCCACATAGAGAATAACGGAGCCTCCGGCACCGACCTCCACCCGCAGAGCCACACTCCACATAGAGAATAATGGAGCCTCCAGCACCGACCTCCACCCGCAGAGCCGCACTCCACATAGAGAATAATGGAGCCTCCAGCACCGACCTCCACCCGCAGAGCCGCACTCCACATAGAGAATAATGGAGCCTCCGGCACCGACCTCCACCCGCAGAGCCGCACTCCACATAGAGAATAATGGAGCCTCCAGCACTGACCTCCACCCGCAGAGCCGCACTCCACATATATGGCTGCTCTGTGCGCACAGGACCTGTGATGACGTCACAGGAGGGGAGGAGTCAGGGGTCACATGATCAGGGGCCTCAGTGTATGCAGCTGGCTGTTTCCGTTCTCCACAGTCCTGGTTCCTGCTCTCTCCTGTACAGTGAGGCCTCATTATACCCCTGTATAAGGATCTAGTGACGCAGTGTAGACTGTTATTCAGCATTGCTGTTTCCTCAGATTGTCAGCTCTTGTGATCAGGCCTCTGCTCCTCGCTCCGGTCTCTCCTGTACAGTGAGGCCTCATTATACCCCTGTATAAGGATCTAGTGACACAGTGTAGACTGTTATTCAGCATTGCTGTTTCCTCAGATTGTCAGCTCTTGTGATCAGGCCCCGGCTCCTCGCTCCGGTCTCTCCTGTACAGTGAGGCCTCATTATACCCCTGTATAAGGATCTAGTGACGCAGTGTAGACTGTTATTCAGCATTGCTGTTTCCTCAGATTGTCAGCTCTTGTGATCAGGCCCCCGCTCCTCGCTCCGGTCTCCCCTGTACAGTGAGGCCTCATTATACCCCTGTATAAGGATCTAGTGACACAGTGTAGACTGTTATTCAGCATTGCTGTTTCCTCAGATTGTCAGCTCTTGTGATCAGGCCCCGGCTCCTCGCTCCGGTCTCTCCTGTACAGTGAGGCCTCATTATACCCCTGTATAAGGATCTAGTGACGCAGTGTAGACTGTTATTCAGCATTGCTGTTTCCTCAGATTGTCAGCTCTTGTGATCAGGCCCCTGCTCCTCGCTCCGGTCTCCCCTGTACAGTGAGGCCTCATTATACCCCTGTATAAGGATCTAGTGACACAGTGTAGACTGTTATTCAGCGTTGCTGTTTCCTCAGATTGTCAGCTCTTGTGATCAGTCCCCGGCTCCTCGCTCCAGTCTCTCCTGTACAGTGAGACCTCATTATACCCCTGTATAAGGATCTAGTGACGCAGTGTAGACTGTTATTCAGCATTGCTGTGTCCTCAGATTGTCAGCTCTTGTGATCAGGCCCCGGCTCCTCGCTCCGGTCTCTCCTGTACAGTGAGGCCTCATTATACCCCTGTATAAGGATCTAGTGACGCAGTGTAGACTGTTATTCAGCATTGCTGTTTCCTCAGATTGTCAGCTCTTGTGATCAGGCCCCGGCTCCTCGCTCCGGTCTCTCCTGTACAGTGAGGCCTCATTATACCCCTGTATAAGGATCTAGTGACGCAGTGTAGACTGTTATTCAGCATTGCTGTTTCCTCAGATTGTCAGCTCTTGTGATCAGGCCTCTGCTCCTCGCTCCGGTCTCTCCTGTACAGTGAGGCCTCATTATACCCCTGTATAAGGATCTAGTGACGCAGAGTAGACTGTTATTCAGCATTGCTGTTTCCTCAGATTGTCAGCTCTTGTGATCAGGCCTCTGCTCCTCGCTCCGGTCTCTCCTGTACAGTGAGGCCTCATTATACCCCTGTATAAGGATCTAGTGACACAGTGTAGACTGTTATTCAGCATTGCTGTTTCCTCAGATTGTCAGCTCTTGTGATCAGGCCCCGGCTCCTCGCTCCGGTCTCTCCTGTACAGTGAGGCCTCATTATACCCCTGTATAAGGATCTAGTGACGCAGTGTAGACTGTTATTCAGCATTGCTGTTTCCTCAGATTGTCAGCTCTTGTGATCAGGCCCCGGCTCCTCGCTCCGGTCTCTCCTGTACAGTGAGGCCTCATTATACCCCTGTATAAGGATCTAGTGACGCAGTGTAGACTGTTATTCAGCATTGCTGTTTCCTCAGATTGTCAGCTCTTGTGATCAGGCCCCTGCTCCTCGCTCCGGTCTCGCCTGTACAGTGAGGCCTCATTATACCCCTGTATAAGGATCTAGTGACGCAGTGTAGACTGTTATTCAGCATTGCTGTTTCCTCAGATTGTCAGCTCTTGTGATCAGGCCCCGGCTCCTCGCTCCGGTCTCTCCTGTACAGTGAGGCCTCATTATACCCCTGTATAAGGATCTAGTGACGCAGTGTAGACTGTTATTCAGCATTGCTGTTTCCTCAGATTGTCAGCTCTTGTGATCAGGCCCCTGCTCCTCGCTCCGGTCTCGCCTGTACAGTGAGGCCTCATTATACCCCTGTATAAGGATCTAGTGACGCAGTGTAGACTGTTATTCAGCATTGCTGTTTCCTCAGATTGTCAGCTCTTGTGATCAGGCCCCGGCTCCTCGCTCCGGTCTCTCCTGTACAGTGAGGCCTCATTATACCCCTGTATAAGGATCTAGTGACGCAGTGTAGACTGTTATTCAGCATTGCTGTTTCCTCAGATTGTCAGCTCTTGTGATCAGGCCTCTGCTCCTCGCTCCGGTCTCTCCTGTACAGTGAGGTCTCATTATACCCCTGTATAAGGATCTAGTGACGCAGTGTAGACTGTTATTCAGCATTGCTGTGTCCTCAGATTGTCAGCTCTTGTGATCAGGCCCCGGCTCCTCGCTCCGGTCTCTCCTGTACAGTGAGGCCTCATTATACCCCTGTATAAGGATCTAGTGGCACAGTCTAGACTGTTATTCAGCATTGCTGTCTCCTCAGATTGTCAGCTCTTGTGATCAGGCCCCTGCTCCTCGCTCCAGTCTCTCCTGTACAGTGAGGCCTCATTATACCCCTGTATAAGGATCTAATGACGCAGTGTAGACTGTTATTCAGCATTGCTGTGTCCTCAGATTGTCAGCTCTTGTGATCAGGCCCCTGCTCCTCGCTCCAGTCTCTCCTGTACAGTGAGGCCTCATTATACCCCTGTATAAGGATCTAGTGACGCAGTGTAGACTGTTATTCAGCATTGCTGTTTCCTCAGATTGTCAGCTCTTGTGATCAGGCCTCTGCTCCTCGCTCCGGTCTCTCCTGTACAGTGAGGTCTCATTATACCCCTGTATAAGGATCTAGTGACGCAGTGTAGACTGTTATTCAGCATTGCTGTGTCGTCAGATTGTCAGCTCTTGTGATCAGGCCCCGGCTCCTCGCTCCGGTCTCTCCTGTACAGTGAGGCCTCATTATACCCCTGTATAAGGATCTAGTGACGCAGTGTAGACTGTTATTCAGCATTGCTGTTTCCTCAGATTGTCAGCTCTTGTGATCAGGCCTCTGCTCCTCGCTCCGGTCTCTCCTGTACAGTGAGGTCTCATTATACCCCTGTATAAGGATCTAGTGACGCAGTGTAGACTGTTATTCAGCATTGCTGTGTCCTCAGATTGTCAGCTCTTGTGATCAGGCCCCGGCTCCTCGCTCCGGTCTCTCCTGTACAGTGAGGCCTCATTATACCCCTGTATAAGGATATAGTGACGCAGTGTAGACTGTTATTCAGCATTGCTGTTTCCTCAGATTGTCAGCTCTTGTGATCAGGCCCCGGCTCCTCGCTCCGGTCTCTCCTGTACAGTGAGGCCTCATTATACCCCTGTATAAGGATCTAGTGACGCAGTGTAGACTGTTATTCAGCATTGCTGTTTCCTCAGATTGTCAGCTCTTGTGATCAGGCCCCTGCTCCTCGCTCCTGTCTCTCCTGTACAGTGAGGTCTCATTATACCCCTGTATAAGGATCTAGTGACGCAGTGCAGACTGTTATTCAGCATTGCTGTTTCCTCAGATTGTCAGCTCTTGTGATCAGGCCCCCGCTCCTCGCTCCGGTCTCTCCTGTACAGTGAGGCCTCATTATACCCCTGTATAAGGATCTAGTGATGCAGTGTAGACTGTTATTCAGCATTGCTGTGTCCTCAGATTGTCAGCTCTTGTGATCAGGCCCCCGCTCCTCGCTCCGGTCTCTCCTGTACAGTGAGGCCTCATTATACCCCTGTATAAGGATCTAGTGACACATTGTAGACTGTTATTCAGCATTGCTGTTTCCTCAGATTGTCAGCTCTTGTGATCAGGCCCCTGCTCCTCACTCCGGTCTCTCCTGTACAGTGAGGCCTCATTATACCCCTGTATAAGGATCTAGTGATGCAGTGTAGACTGTTATTCAGCATTGCTGTGTCCTCAGATTGTCAGCTCTTGTGATCAGGCCCCTGCTCCTCGCTCCGGTCTCTACTGTACAGTGAGGTCTCATTATACCCCTGTATAAGGATCTAGTGACGCAGTGTAGACTGTTATTCAGCATTGCTGTCTCCTCAGATTGTCAGCTCTTGTGATCAGGCCCCGGCTCCTCGCTCCGGTCTCTCCTGTACAGTGAGGCCTCATTATACCCCTGTATAAGGATCTAGTGACGCAGTCTAGACTGTTATTCAGCATTGCTGTCTCCTCAGATTGTCAGCTCTTGTGATCAGGCCCCTGCTCCTCACTCCGGTCTCTCCTGTACAGTGAGGCCTCATTATACCCCTGTATAAGGATCTAGTGACGCAGTGTAGACTGTTGTTCAGCATTACTGTTTCCTCAGATTGTCAGCTCTTGTGATCTGGCCCCGACTCCTCGCTCCGGTCTCTCCTGTACCGTGAGGCCTCATTATACCCCTGTATAAGGATCTAGTGACGCAGTGTAGACTGTTATTCAGCATTGCTGTCTCCTCAGATTGTCAGCTCTTGTGATCTGGCCCCGGCTCCTCGCTCCGGTGTCTCCTGTACAGTGAGGCCTCATTATACCCCTGTATAAGGATCTAGTGACGCAGTGTAGACTGTTATTCAGCATTGCTGTGTCCTCAGATTGTCAGCTCTTGTGATCAGTCCCCCGCTCCTCGCTCCGGTCTCTCCTGTACAGTGAGGCCTCATTATACCCCTGTATAAGGATCTAGTGACGCAGTGTAGACTGTTATTCAGCATTGCTGTTTCCTCAGATTGTCAGCTTTTGTGATCAGGCCCCGGCTCCTCGCTCCGGTCTCTCCTGTACAGTGAGGCCTCATTATACCCCTGTATAAGGATCTAGTGACGCAGTGTAGACTGTTATTCAGCATTGCTGTTTCCTCAGATTGTCAGCTCTTGTGATCTGGCCCCGGCTCCTCGCTCCGGTCTCTCCTGTACAGTGAGGCCTCATTATACTCCTGTATAAGGATCTAGTGACGCAGTGTAGACTGTTATTCAGCATTGCTGTTTCCTCAGATTGTCAGCTCTTGTGATCTGGCCCCGGCTCCTCTCTCCGGTCTCTCCTGTACAGTGAGGCCTCATTATACTCCTGTATAAGGATCTAGTGACACAGTGTAGACTGTTATTCAGCATTGCTGTCTCCTCAGATTGTCAGCTCTTGTGATCAGGCCCCTGCTCCTCGCTCCGGTCTCTCCTGTACAGTGAGGCCTCATTATACCCCTGTATAAGGATCTAGTGACGCAGTGTAGACTGTTATTCAGCATTGCTGTTTCCTCAGATTGTCAGCTCTTGTGATCAGGCCCCGGCTCCTCGCTCCGGTCTCTCCTGTACAGTGAGGCCTCATTATACCCCTGTATAAGGATCTAGTGACGCAGTGTAGACTGTTATTCAGCATTGCTGTTTCCTCAGATTGTCAGCTCTTGTGATCTGGCCCCGGCTCCTCGCTCCGGTCTCTCCTGTACAGTGAGGCCTCATTATACCCCTGTATAAGGATCTAGTGACGCAGTGTAGACTGTTATTCAGCATTGCTGTTTCCTCAGATTGTCAGCTCTTGTGATCAGGCCCCCGCTCCTCGCTCCGGTCTCTCCTGTACAGTCAGGTCTCATTATACCCCTGTATAAGGATCTAGTGACGCAGTGTAGACTGTTATTCAGCATTGCTGTTTCCTCAGATTGTCAGCTCTTGTGATCAGGCCCCGGCTCCTCGCTCCGGTCTCTCCTGTACCATGAGGCCTCATTATACCCCTGTATAAGGGTCTAGTGACGCAGTGTAGACTGTTATTCAGCATTGCTGTCTCCTCAGATTGTCAGCTCTTGTGATCTGGCCCCGGCTCCTCGCTACGGTCTCTCCTGTACAGTGAGGCCTCATTATACCCCTTTATAAGGATCTAGTGACGCAGTGTAGACTGTTATTCAGCATTGCTGTGTCCTCAGATTGTCAGCTCTTGTGATCAGGCCCCTGCTCCTCGCTCCGGTCTCTCCTGTACAGTGAGGCCTCATTATACCCCTGTATAAGGATCTAGTGACGCAGTGTAGACTGTTATTCAGCATTGCTGTGTCCTCAGATTGTCAGCTCTTGTGATCAGGCCCCCGCTCCTCGCTCCGGTGTCTACTGTACAGTGAGGCCTCATTATACCCCTGTATAAGGATCTAGTGACGCAGTGTAGACTGTTATTCAGCATTGCTGTCTCCTCAGATTGTCAGCTCTTGTGATCAGGCTCCTGCTCATCGCTCCGGTCTTTCCTGTACAGTAAGGCCTCACTATACCCCTGTATAATGATCTAGTGACACAGTGTAGACTGTTATTCAGCATTGCTGTGTCCTCAGATTGTCAGCTCTTGTGATCAGGCCCCCGCTCCTCGCTCCGGTCTCTCCTGTACAGTGAGGCCTCATTATACCCCTGTATAAGGATCTAGTGACGCAGTGTAGACTGTTATTCAGCATTGCTGTTTCCTCAGATTGTCAGCTCTTGTGATCAGGCCCCTGCTCCTCGCTCCGGTCTCTCCTGTACAGTGAGGTCTCATTATACCCCTGTATAAGGATCTAGTGACGCAGTGTAGACTGTTATTCAGCATTGCTGTTTCCTCAGATTGTCAGCTCTTGTGATCAGGCCCCGGCTCCTCGCTCCGGTCTCTCCTGTACCATGAGGCCTCATTATACCCCTGTATAAGGATCTAGTGACGCAGTGTAGACTGTTATTCAGCATTGCTGTTTCCTCAGATTGTCAGCTCTTGTGATCAGGCCTCTGCTCCTCGCTCCGGTCTCTCCTGTACAGTGAGGTCTCATTATACCCCTGTATAAGGATCTAGTGACGCAGTGTAGACTGTTATTCAGCATTGCTGTGTCGTCAGATTGTCAGCTCTTGTGATCAGGCCCCGGCTCCTCGCTCCGGTCTCTCCTGTACAGTGAGGCCTCATTATACCCCTGTATAAGGATCTAGTGACGCAGTGTAGACTGTTATTCAGCATTGCTGTTTCCTCAGATTGTCAGCTCTTGTGATCAGGCCTCTGCTCCTCGCTCCGGTCTCTCCTGTACAGTGAGGTCTCATTATACCCCTGTATAAGGATCTAGTGACGCAGTGTAGACTGTTATTCAGCATTGCTGTGTCCTCAGATTGTCAGCTCTTGTGATCAGGCCCCGGCTCCTCGCTCCGGTCTCTCCTGTACAGTGAGGCCTCATTATACCCCTGTATAAGGATCTAGTGACGCAG
The DNA here is from genome assembly GCF_039654945.1 of Dendrobates tinctorius. Taxonomy (NCBI): domain Eukaryota; kingdom Metazoa; phylum Chordata; class Amphibia; order Anura; family Dendrobatidae; genus Dendrobates; species Dendrobates tinctorius. The sequence continues at coordinate 17,535,418 of NW_027361731.1, read as the reverse complement.
TGTAGACTGTTATTCAGCATTGCTGTTTCCTCAGATTGTCAGCTCTTGTGATCAGGCCCCGGCTCCTCGCTCCGGTCTCTCCTGTACAGTGAGGCCTCATTATACCCCTGTATAAGGATCTAGTGACGCAGTGTAGACTGTTATTCAGCATTGCTGTTTCCTCAGATTGTCAGCTCTTGTGATCAGGCCCCTGCTCCTCGCTCCTGTCTCTCCTGTACAGTGAGGTCTCATTATACCCCTGTATAAGGATCTAGTGACGCAGTGCAGACTGTTATTCAGCATTGCTGTTTCCTCAGATTGTCAGCTCTTGTGATCAGGCCCCCGCTCCTCGCTCCGGTCTCTCCTGTACAGTGAGGCCTCATTATACCCCTGTATAAGGATCTAGTGATGCAGTGTAGACTGTTATTCAGCATTGCTGTGTCCTCAGATTGTCAGCTCTTGTGATCAGGCCCCCGCTCCTCGCTCCGGTCTCTCCTGTACAGTCAGGTCTCATTATACCCCTGTTTAAGGATCTAGTGACGCAGTGTAGACTGTTATTCAGCATTGCTGTTTCCTCAGATTGTCAGCTCTTGTGATCAGGCCCCGGCTCCTCGCTCCGGTCTCTCCTGTACCATGAGGCCTCATTATACCCCTGTATAAGGGTCTAGTGACGCAGTGTAGACTGTTATTCAGCATTGCTGTCTCCTCAGATTGTCAGCTCTTGTGATCTGGCCCCGGCTCCTCGCTACGGTCTCTCCTGTACAGTGAGGCCTCATTATACCCCTTTATAAGGATCTAGTGACGCAGTGTAGACTGTTATTCAGCATTGCTGTGTCCTCAGATTGTCAGCTCTTGTGATCAGGCCCCTGCTCCTCGCTCCGGTCTCTCCTGTACAGTGAGGCCTCATTATACCCCTGTATAAGGATCTAGTGACGCAGTGTAGACTGTTATTCAGCATTGCTGTGTCCTCAGATTGTCAGCTCTTGTGATCAGGCCCCCGCTCCTCGCTCCGGTGTCTCCTGTACAGTGAGGCCTCATTATACCCCTGTATAAGGATCTAGTGACGCAGTGTAGACTGTTATTCAGCATTGCTGTCTCCTCAGATTGTCAGCTCTTGTGATCAGGCTCCTGCTCATCGCTCCGGTCTTTCCTGTACAGTAAGGCCTCACTATACCCCTGTATAATGATCTAGTGACACAGTGTAGACTGTTATTCAGCATTGCTGTGTCCTCAGATTGTCAGCTCTTGTGATCAGGCCCCCGCTCCTCGCTCCGGTCTCTCCTGTACAGTGAGGCCTCATTATACCCCTGTATAAGGATCTAGTGACGCAGTGTAGACTGTTATTCAGCATTGCTGTTTCCTCAGATTGTCAGCTCTTGTGATCAGGCCCCTGCTCCTCGCTCCGGTCTCTCCTGTACAGTGAGGTCTCATTATACCCCTGTATAAGGATCTAGTGACGCAGTGTAGACTGTTATTCAGCATTGCTGTTTCCTCAGATTGTCAGCTCTTGTGATCAGGCCCCGGCTCCTCGCTCCGGTCTCTCCTGTACCATGAGGCCTCATTATACCCCTGTATAAGGATCTAGTGACGCAGTGTAGACTGTTATTCAGCATTGCTGTTTCCTCAGATTGTCAGCTCTTGTGATCAGGCCTCTGCTCCTCGCTCCGGTCTCTCCTGTACAGTGAGGTCTCATTATACCCCTGTATAAGGATCTAGTGACGCAGTGTAGACTGTTATTCAGCATTGCTGTGTCGTCAGATTGTCAGCTCTTGTGATCAGGCCCCGGCTCCTCGCTCCGGTCTCTCCTGTACAGTGAGGCCTCATTATACCCCTGTATAAGGATCTAGTGACGCAGTGTAGACTGTTATTCAGCATTGCTGTTTCCTCAGATTGTCAGCTCTTGTGATCAGGCCTCTGCTCCTCGCTCCGGTCTCTCCTGTACAGTGAGGTCTCATTATACCCCTGTATAAGGATCTAGTGACGCAGTGTAGACTGTTATTCAGCATTGCTGTGTCCTCAGATTGTCAGCTCTTGTGATCAGGCCCCGGCTCCTCGCTCCGGTCTCTCCTGTACAGTGAGGCCTCATTATACCCCTGTATAAGGATCTAGTGACGCAGTGTAGACTGTTATTCAGCATTGCTGTTTCCTCAGATTGTCAGCTCTTGTGATCAGGCCCCGGCTCCTCGCTCCGGTCTCTCCTGTACAGTGAGGCCTCATTATACCCCTGTATAAGGATCTAGTGACGCAGTGTAGACTGTTATTCAGCATTGCTGTTTCCTCAGATTGTCAGCTCTTGTGATCAGGCCCCTGCTCCTCGCTCCTGTCTCTCCTGTACAGTGAGGTCTCATTATACCCCTGTATAAGGATCTAGTGACGCAGTGCAGACTGTTATTCAGCATTGCTGTTTCCTCAGATTGTCAGCTCTTGTGATCAGGCCCCCGCTCCTCGCTCCGGTCTCTCCTGTACAGTGAGGCCTCATTATACCCCTGTATAAGGATCTAGTGATGCAGTGTAGACTGTTATTCAGCATTGCTGTGTCCTCAGATTGTCAGCTCTTGTGATCAGGCCCCCGCTCCTCGCTCCGGTCTCTCCTGTACAGTGAGGCCTCATTATACCCCTGTATAAGGATCTAGTGACACATTGTAGACTGTTATTCAGCATTGCTGTTTCCTCAGATTGTCAGCTCTTGTGATCAGGCCCCTGCTCCTCACTCCGGTCTCTCCTGTACAGTGAGGCCTCATTATACCCCTGTATAAGGATCTAGTGATGCAGTGTAGACTGTTATTCAGCATTGCTGTGTCCTCAGATTGTCAGCTCTTGTGATCATGCCCCTGCTCCTCGCTCCGGTCTCTACTGTACAGTGAGGTCTCATTATACCCCTGTATAAGGATCTAGTGACGCAGTGTAGACTGTTATTCAGCATTGCTGTCTCCTCAGATTGTCAGCTCTTGTGATCAGGCCCCGGCTCCTCGCTCCGGTCTCTCCTGTACAGTGAGGCCTCATTATACCCCTGTATAAGGATCTAGTGACGCAGTCTAGACTGTTATTCAGCATTGCTGTCTCCTCAGATTGTCAGCTCTTGTGATCAGGCCCCTGCTCCTCACTCCGGTCTCTCCTGTACAGTGAGGCCTCATTATACCCCTGTATAAGGATCTAGTGACGCAGTGTAGACTGTTGTTCAGCATTACTGTTTCCTCAGATTGTCAGCTCTTGTGATCTGGCCCCGACTCCTCGCTCCGGTCTCTCCTGTACCGTGAGGCCTCATTATACCCCTGTATAAGGATCTAGTGACGCAGTGTAGACTGTTATTCAGCATTGCTGTCTCCTCAGATTGTCAGCTCTTGTGATCTGGCCCCGGCTCCTCGCTCCGGTGTCTCCTGTACAGTGAGGCCTCATTATACCCCTGTATAAGGATCTAGTGACGCAGTGTAGACTGTTATTCAGCATTGCTGTGTCCTCAGATTGTCAGCTCTTGTGATCAGTCCCCCGCTCCTCGCTCCGGTCTCTCCTGTACAGTGAGGCCTCATTATACCCCTGTATAAGGATCTAGTGACGCAGTGTAGACTGTTATTCAGCATTGCTGTTTCCTCAGATTGTCAGCTTTTGTGATCAGGCCCCGGCTCCTCGCTCCGGTCTCTCCTGTACAGTGAGGCCTCATTATACCCCTGTATAAGGATCTAGTGACGCAGTGTAGACTGTTATTCAGCATTGCTGTTTCCTCAGATTGTCAGCTCTTGTGATCTGGCCCCGGCTCCTCGCTCCGGTCTCTCCTGTACAGTGAGGCCTCATTATACTCCTGTATAAGGATCTAGTGACGCAGTGTAGACTGTTATTCAGCATTGCTGTTTCCTCAGATTGTCAGCTCTTGTGATCTGGCCCCGGCTCCTCTCTCCGGTCTCTCCTGTACAGTGAGGCCTCATTATACTCCTGTATAAGGATCTAGTGACACAGTGTAGACTGTTATTCAGCATTGCTGTCTCCTCAGATTGTCAGCTCTTGTGATCAGGCCCCTGCTCCTCGCTCCGGTCTCTCCTGTACAGTGAGGCCTCATTATACCCCTGTATAAGGATCTAGTGACGCAGTGTAGACTGTTATTCAGCATTGCTGTTTCCTCAGATTGTCAGCTCTTGTGATCAGGCCCCGGCTCCTCGCTCCGGTCTCTCCTGTACAGTGAGGCCTCATTATACCCCTGTATAAGGATCTAGTGACGCAGTGTAGACTGTTATTCAGCATTGCTGTTTCCTCAGATTGTCAGCTCTTGTGATCTGGCCCCGGCTCCTCGCTCCGGTCTCTCCTGTACAGTGAGGCCTCATTATACCCCTGTATAAGGATCTAGTGACGCAGTGTAGACTGTTATTCAGCATTGCTGTTTCCTCAGATTGTCAGCTCTTGTGATCAGGCCCCCGCTCCTCGCTCCGGTCTCTCCTGTACAGTCAGGTCTCATTATACCCCTGTATAAGGATCTAGTGACGCAGTGTAGACTGTTATTCAGCATTGCTGTTTCCTCAGATTGTCAGCTCTTGTGATCAGGCCCCGGCTCCTCGCTCCGGTCTCTCCTGTACCATGAGGCCTCATTATACCCCTGTATAAGGGTCTAGTGACGCAGTGTAGACTGTTATTCAGCATTGCTGTCTCCTCAGATTGTCAGCTCTTGTGATCTGGCCCCGGCTCCTCGCTACGGTCTCTCCTGTACAGTGAGGCCTCATTATACCCCTTTATAAGGATCTAGTGACGCAGTGTAGACTGTTATTCAGCATTGCTGTGTCCTCAGATTGTCAGCTCTTGTGATCAGGCCCCTGCTCCTCGCTCCGGTCTCTCCTGTACAGTGAGGCCTCATTATACCCCTGTATAAGGATCTAGTGACGCAGTGTAGACTGTTATTCAGCATTGCTGTGTCCTCAGATTGTCAGCTCTTGTGATCAGGCCCCCGCTCCTCGCTCCGGTGTCTCCTGTACAGTGAGGCCTCATTATACCCCTGTATAAGGATCTAGTGACGCAGTGTAGACTGTTATTCAGCATTGCTGTCTCTTCAGATTGTCAGCTCTTGTGATCAGGCTCCTGCTCATCGCTCCGGTCTTTCCTGTACAGTAAGGCCTCACTATACCCCTGTATAATGATCTAGTGACACAGTGTAGACTGTTATTCAGCATTGCTGTGTCCTCAGATTGTCAGCTCTTGTGATCAGGCCCCCGCTCCTCGCTCCGGTCTCTCCTGTACAGTGAGGCCTCATTATACCCCTGTATAAGGATCTAGTGACGCAGTGTAGACTGTTATTCAGCATTGCTGTTTCCTCAGATTGTCAGCTCTTGTGATCAGGCCCCTGCTCCTCGCTCCGGTCTCTCCTGTACAGTGAGGTCTCATTATACCCCTGTATAAGGATCTAGTGACGCAGTGTAGACTGTTATTCAGCATTGCTGTTTCCTCAGATTGTCAGCTCTTGTGATCAGGCCCCGGCTCCTCGCTCCGGTCTCTCCTGTACCATGAGGCCTCATTATACCCCTGTATAAGGATCTAGTGACGCAGTGTAGACTGTTATTCAGCATTGCTGTCTCCTCAGATTGTCAGCTCTTGTGATCTGGCCCCGGCTCCTCGCTACGGTCTCTCCTGTACAGTGAGGCCTCATTATACCCCTGTATAAGGATCTAGTGACGCAGTGTAGACTGTTATTCAGCATTGCTGTGTCCTCAGATTGTCAGCTCTTGTGATCAGGCCCCTGCTCCTCGCTCCGGTCTCTCCTGTACAGTGAGGCCTCATTATACCCCTGTATAAGGATCTAGTGACGCAGTGTAGACTGTTATTCAGCATTGCTGTGTCCTCAGATTGTCAGCTCTTGTGATCAGGCCCCCGCTCCTCGCTCCGGTGTCTCCTGTACAGTGAGGCCTCATTATACCCCTGTATAAGGATCTAGTGACGCAGTGTAGACTGTTATTCAGCATTGCTGTTTCCTCAGATTGTCAGCTCTTGTGATCAGGCCCCTGCTCCTCGCTCCGGTCTCTCCTGTACAGTGAGGCCTCATTATACCCCTGTATAAGGATCTAGTGACGCAGTGTAGACTGTTATTCAGCATTGCTGTTTCCTCAGATTGTCAGCTCTTGTGATCAGTCCCCGGCTCCTCGCTCCAGTCTCTCCTGTACAGTGAGACCTCATTATACCCCTGTATAAGGATCTAGTGACGCAGTGTAGACTGTTATTCAGCATTGCTGTTTCCTCAGATTGTCAGCTCTTGTGATCAGGCCCCGGCTCCTCGCTCCGGTCTCTCCTGTACAGTGAGGCCTCATTATACCCCTGTATAAGGATCTAGTGACGCAGTGTAGACTGTTATTCAGCATTGCTGTTTCCTCAGATTGTCAGCTCTTGTGATCAGGCCCCGGCTCCTCGCTCCGGTCTCTCCTGTACAGTGAGGCCTCATTATACCCCTGTATAAGGATCTAGTGACGCAGTGTAGACTGTTATTCAGCATTGCTGTTTCCTCAGATTGTCAGCTCTTGTGATCAGGCCTCTGCTTCTCGCTCCGGTCTCTCCTGTACAGTGAGGCCTCATTATACCCCTGTATAAGGATCTAGTGACGCAGAGTAGACTGTTATTCAGCATTGCTGTTTCCTCAGATTGTCAGCTCTTGTGATCAGGCCTCTGCTCCTCGCTCCGGTCTCTCCTGTACAGTGAGGCCTCATTATACCCCTGTATAAGGATCTAGTGACACAGAGTAGACTGTTATTCAGCATTGCTGTTTCCTCAGATTGTCAGCTCTTGTGATCAGGCCCCGGCTCCTCGCTCCGGTCTCCCCTGTACAGTGAGGCCTCATTATACCCCTGTATAAGGATCTAGTGACACAGTGTAGACTGTTATTCAGCATTGCTGTTTCCTCAGATTGTCAGCTCTTGTGATCAGTCCCCGGCTCCTCGCTCCAGTCTCTCCTGTACAGTGAGACCTCATTATACCCCTGTATAAGGATCTAGTGACGCAGTGTAGACTGTTATTCAGCATTGCTGTGTCCTCAGATTGTCAGCTCTTGTGATCAGGCCCCGGCTCCTCGCTCCGGTCTCTCCTGTACAGTGAGGCCTCATTATACCCCTGTATAAGGATCTAGTGACGCAGTGTAGACTGTTATTCAGCATTGCTGTTTCCTCAGATTGTCAGCTCTTGTGATCAGGCCCCGGCTCCTCGCTCCGGTCTCTCCTGTACAGTGAGGCCTCATTATACCCCTGTATAAGGATCTAGTGACGCAGTGTAGACTGTTATTCAGCATTGCTGTTTCCTCAGATTGTCAGCTCTTGTGATCAGGCCTCTGCTCCTCGCTCCGGTCTCTCCTGTACAGTGAGGCCTCATTATACCCCTGTATAAGGATCTAGTGACGCAGAGTAGACTGTTATTCAGCATTGCTGTTTCCTCAGATTGTCAGCTCTTGTGATCAGGCCTCTGCTCCTCGCTCCGGTCTCTCCTGTACAGTGAGGCCTCATTATACCCCTGTATAAGGATCTAGTGACACAGTGTAGACTGTTATTCAGCATTGCTGTTTCCTCAGATTGTCAGCTCTTGTGATCAGGCCCCGGCTCCTCGCTCCGGTCTCTCCTGTACAGTGAGGCCTCATTATACCCCTGTATAAGGATCTAGTGACGCAGTGTAGACTGTTATTCAGCATTGCTGTTTCCTCAGATTGTCAGCTCTTGTGATCAGGCCCCGGCTCCTCGCTCCGGTCTCTCCTGTACAGTGAGGCCTCATTATACCCCTGTATAAGGATCTAGTGACGCAGTGTAGACTGTTATTCAGCATTGCTGTTTCCTCAGATTGTCAGCTCTTGTGATCAGGCCCCTGCTCCTCGCTCCGGTCTCGCCTGTACAGTGAGGCCTCATTATACCCCTGTATAAGGATCTAGTGACGCAGTGTAGACTGTTATTCAGCATTGCTGTTTCCTCAGATTGTCAGCTCTTGTGATCAGGCCCCGGCTCCTCGCTCCGGTCTCTCCTGTACAGTGAGGCCTCATTATACCCCTGTATAAGGATCTAGTGACGCAGTGTAGACTGTTATTCAGCATTGCTGTTTCCTCAGATTGTCAGCTCTTGTGATCAGGCCCCTGCTCCTCGCTCCGGTCTCGCCTGTACAGTGAGGCCTCATTATACCCCTGTATAAGGATCTAGTGACGCAGTGTAGACTGTTATTCAGCATTGCTGTTTCCTCAGATTGTCAGCTCTTGTGATCAGGCCCCGGCTCCTCGCTCCGGTCTCTCCTGTACAGTGAGGCCTCATTATACCCCTGTATAAGGATCTAGTGACGCAGTGTAGACTGTTATTCAGCATTGCTGTTTCCTCAGATTGTCAGCTCTTGTGATCAGGCCTCTGCTCCTCGCTCCGGTCTCTCCTGTACAGTGAGGTCTCATTATACCCCTGTATAAGGATCTAGTGACGCAGTGTAGACTGTTATTCAGCATTGCTGTGTCCTCAGATTGTCAGCTCTTGTGATCAGGCCCCGGCTCCTCGCTCCGGTCTCTCCTGTACAGTGAGGCCTCATTATACCCCTGTATAAGGATCTAGTGGCACAGTCTAGACTGTTATTCAGCATTGCTGTCTCCTCAGATTGTCAGCTCTTGTGATCAGGCCCCTGCTCCTCGCTCCAGTCTCTCCTGTACAGTGAGGCCTCATTATACCCCTGTATAAGGATCTAGTGACGCAGTGTAGACTGTTATTCAGCATTGCTGTGTCCTCAGATTGTCAGCTCTTGTGATCAGGCCCCTGCTCCTCGCTCCAGTCTCTCCTGTACAGTGAGGCCTCATTATACCCCTGTATAAGGATCTAGTGACGCAGTGTAGACTGTTATTCAGCATTGCTGTTTCCTCAGATTGTCAGCTCTTGTGATCAGGCCTCTGCTTCTCGCTCCGGTCTCTCCTGTACAGTGAGGTCTCATTATACCCCTGTATAAGGATCTAGTGACGCAGTGTAGACTGTTATTCAGCATTGCTGTGTCGTCAGATTGTCAGCTCTTGTGATCAGGCCCCGGCTCCTCGCTCCGGTCTCTCCTGTACAGTGAGGCCTCATTATACCCCTGTATAAGGATCTAGTGACGCAGTGTAGACTGTTATTCAGCATTGCTGTTTCCTCAGATTGTCAGCTCTTGTGATCAGGCCTCTGCTCCTCGCTCCGGTCTCTCCTGTACAGTGAGGTCTCATTATACCCCTGTATAAGGATCTAGTGACGCAGTGTAGACTGTTATTCAGCATTGCTGTGTCCTCAGATTGTCAGCTCTTGTGATCAGGCCCCGGCTCCTCGCTCCGGTCTCTCCTGTACAGTGAGGCCTCATTATACCCCTGTATAAGGATATAGTGACGCAGTGTAGACTGTTATTCAGCATTGCTGTTTCCTCAGATTGTCAGCTCTTGTGATCAGGCCCCGGCTCCTCGCTCCGGTCTCTCCTGTACAGTGAGGCCTCATTATACCCCTGTATAAGGATCTAGTGACGCAGTGTAGACTGTTATTCAGCATTGCTGTTTCCTCAGATTGTCAGCTCTTGTGATCAGGCCCCTGCTCCTCGCTCCTGTCTCTCCTGTACAGTGAGGTCTCATTATACCCCTGTATAAGGATCTAGTGACGCAGTGCAGACTGTTATTCAGCATTGCTGTTTCCTCAGATTGTCAGCTCTTGTGATCAGGCCCCCGCTCCTCGCTCCGGTCTCTCCTGTACAGTGAGGCCTCATTATACCCCTGTATAAGGATCTAGTGATGCAGTGTAGACTGTTATTCAGCATTGCTGTGTCCTCAGATTGTCAGCTCTTGTGATCAGGCCCCCGCTCCTCGCTCCGGTCTCTCCTGTACAGTGAGGCCTCATTATACCCCTGTATAAGGATCTAGTGACACATTGTAGACTGTTATTCAGCATTGCTGTTTCCTCAGATTGTCAGCTCTTGTGATCAGGCCCCTGCTCCTCACTCCGGTCTCTCCTGTACAGTGAGGCCTCATTATACCCCTGTATAAGGATCTAGTGATGCAGTGTAGACTGTTATTCAGCATTGCTGTGTCCTCAGATTGTCAGCTCTTGTGATCAGGCCCCTGCTCCTCGCTCCGGTCTCTACTGTACAGTGAGGTCTCATTATACCCCTGTATAAGGATCTAGTGACGCAGTGTAGACTGTTATTCAGCATTGCTGTCTCCTCAGATTGTCAGCTCTTGTGATCAGGCCCCGGCTCCTCGCTCCGGTCTCTCCTGTACAGTGAGGCCTCATTATACCCCTGTATAAGGATCTAGTGACGCAGTCTAGACTGTTATTCAGCATTGCTGTCTCCTCAGATTGTCAGCTCTTGTGATCAGGCCCCTGCTCCTCACTCCGGTCTCTCCTGTACAGTGAGGCCTCATTATACCCCTGTATAAGGATCTAGTGACGCAGTGTAGACTGTTGTTCAGCATTACTGTTTCCTCAGATTGTCAGCTCTTGTGATCTGGCCCCGACTCCTCGCTCCGGTCTCTCCTGTACCGTGAGGCCTCATTATACCCCTGTATAAGGATCTAGTGACGCAGTGTAGACTGTTATTCAGCATTGCTGTCTCCTCAGATTGTCAGCTCTTGTGATCTGGCCCCGGCTCCTCGCTCCGGTGTCTCCTGTACAGTGAGGCCTCATTATACCCCTGTATAAGGATCTAGTGACGCAGTGTAGACTGTTATTCAGCATTGCTGTTTCCTCAGATTGTCAGCTCTTGTGATCAGGCCCCGGCTCCTCGCTCCGGTCTCTCCTGTACAGTGAGGCCTCATTATACCCCTGTATAAGGATCTAGTGACGCAGTGTAGACTGTTATTCAGCATTGCTGTTTCCTCAGATTGTCAGCTCTTGTGATCTGGCCCCGGCTCCTCGCTCCGGTCTCTCCTGTACAGTGAGGCCTCATTATACCCCTGTATAAGGATCTAGTGACGCAGTGTAGACTGTTATTCAGCATTGCTGTTTCCTCAGATTGTCAGCTCTTGTGATCAGGCCCCCGCTCCTTGATCCGGTCTCTCCTGTACAGTCAGGTCTCATTATACCCCTGTATAAGGATCTAGTGACGCAGTGTAGACTGTTATTCAGCATTGCTGTTTCCTCAGATTGTCAGCTCTTGTGATCAGGCCCCGGCTCCTCGCTCCGGTCTCTCCTGTACCATGAGGCCTCATTATACCCCTGTATAAGGGTCTAGTGACGCAGTGTAGACTGTTATTCAGCATTGCTGTCTCCTCAGATTGTCAGCTCTTGTGATCTGGCCCCGGCTCCTCGCTACGGTCTCTCCTGTACAGTGAGGCCTCATTATACCCCTTTATAAGGATCTAGTGACGCAGTGTAGACTGTTATTCAGCATTGCTGTGTCCTCAGATTGTCAGCTCTTGTGATCAGGCCCCTGCTCCTCGCTCCGGTCTCTCCTGTACAGTGAGGCCTCATTATACCCCTGTATAAGGATCTAGTGACGCAGTGTAGACTGTTATTCAGCATTGCTGTGTCCTCAGATTGTCAGCTCTTGTGATCAGGCCCCCGCTCCTCGCTCCGGTGTCTCCTGTACAGTGAGGCCTCATTATACCCCTGTATAAGGATCTAGTGACGCAGTGTAGACTGTTATTCAGCATTGCTGTCTCCTCAGATTGTCAGCTCTTGTGATCAGGCTCCTGCTCATCGCTCCGGTCTTTCCTGTACAGTAAGGCCTCACTATACCCCTGTATAATGATCTAGTGACACAGTGTAGACTGTTATTCAGCATTGCTGTGTCCTCAGATTGTCAGCTCTTGTGATCAGGCCCCCGCTCCTCGCTCCGGTCTCTCCTGTACAGTGAGGCCTCATTATACCCCTGTATAAGGATCTAGTGACGCAGTGTAGACTGTTATTCAGCATTGCTGTTTCCTCAGATTGTCAGCTCTTGTGATCAGGCCCCTGCTCCTCGCTCCGGTCTCTCCTGTACAGTGAGGTCTCATTATACCCCTGTATAAGGATCTAGTGACGCAGTGTAGACTGTTATTCAGCATTGCTGTTTCCTCAGATTGTCAGCTCTTGTGATCAGGCCCCGGCTCCTCGCTCCGGTCTCTCCTGTACCATGAGGCCTCATTATACCCCTGTATAAGGATCTAGTGACGCAGTGTAGACTGTTATTCAGCATTGCTGTTTCCTCAGATTGTCAGCTCTTGTGATCAGGCCTCTGCTCCTCGCTCCGGTCTCTCCTGTACAGTGAGGTCTCATTATACCCCTGTATAAGGATCTAGTGACGCAGTGTAGACTGTTATTCAGCATTGCTGTGTCGTCAGATTGTCAGCTCTTGTGATCAGGCCCCGGCTCCTCGCTCCGGTCTCTCCTGTACAGTGAGGCCTCATTATACCCCTGTATAAGGATCTAGTGATGCAGTGTAGACTGTTATTCAGCATTGCTGTTTCCTCAGATTGTCAGCTCTTGTGATCAGGCCTCTGCTCCTCGCTCCGGTCTCTCCTGTACAGTGAGGTCTCATTATACCCCTGTATAAGGATCTAGTGACGCAGTGTAGACTGTTATTCAGCATTGCTGTGTCCTCAGATTGTCAGCTCTTGTGATCAGGCCCCGGCTCCTCGCTCCGGTCTCTCCTGTACAGTGAGGCCTCATTATACCCCTGTATAAGGATCTAGTGACGCAGTGTAGACTGTTATTCAGCATTGCTGTTTCCTCAGATTGTCAGCTCTTGTGATCAGGCCCCGGCTCCTCGCTCCGGTCTCTCCTGTACAGTGAGGCCTCATTATACCCCTGTATAAGGATCTAGTGACGCAGTGTAGACTGTTATTCAGCATTGCTGTTTCCTCAGATTGTCAGCTCTTGTGATCAGGCCCCTGCTCCTCGCTCCTGTCTCTCCTGTACAGTGAGGTCTCATTATACCCCTGTATAAGGATCTAGTGACGCAGTGCAGACTGTTATTCAGCATTGCTGTTTCCTCAGATTGTCAGCTCTTGTGATCAGGCCCCCGCTCCTCGCTCCGGTCTCTCCTGTACAGTGAGGCCTCATTATACCCCTGTATAAGGATCTAGTGATGCAGTGTAGACTGTTATTCAGCATTGCTGTGTCCTCAGATTGTCAGCTCTTGTGATCAGGCCCCCGCTCCTCGCTCCGGTCTCTCCTGTACAGTGAGGCCTCATTATACCCCTGTATAAGGATCTAGTGACACATTGTAGACTGTTATTCAGCATTGCTGTTTCCTCAGATTGTCAGCTCTTGTGATCAGGCCCCTGCTCCTCACTCCGGTCTCTCCTGTACAGTGAGGCCTCATTATACCCCTGTATAAGGATCTAGTGATGCAGTGTAGACTGTTATTCAGCATTGCTGTGTCCTCAGATTGTCAGCTCTTGTGATCATGCCCCTGCTCCTCGCTCCGGTCTCTACTGTACAGTGAGGTCTCATTATACCCCTGTATAAGGATCTAGTGACGCAGTGTAGACTGTTATTCAGCATTGCTGTCTCCTCAGATTGTCAGCTCTTGTGATCAGGCCCCGGCTCCTCGCTCCGGTCTCTCCTGTACAGTGAGGCCTCATTATACCCCTGTATAAGGATCTAGTGACGCAGTCTAGACTGTTATTCAGCATTGCTGTCTCCTCAGATTGTCAGCTCTTGTGATCAGGCCCCTGCTCCTCACTCCGGTCTCTCCTGTACAGTGAGGCCTCATTATACCCCTGTATAAGGATCTAGTGACGCAGTGTAGACTGTTGTTCAGCATTACTGTTTCCTCAGATTGTCAGCTCTTGTGATCTGGCCCCGACTCCTCGCTCCGGTCTCTCCTGTACCGTGAGGCCTCATTATACCCCTGTATAAGGATCTAGTGACGCAGTGTAGACTGTTATTCAGCATTGCTGTCTCCTCAGATTGTCAGCTCTTGTGATCTGGCCCCGGCTCCTCGCTCCGGTGTCTCCTGTACAGTGAGGCCTCATTATACCCCTGTATAAGGATCTAGTGACGCAGTGTAGACTGTTATTCAGCATTGCTGTGTCCTCAGATTGTCAGCTCTTGTGATCTGGCCCCGGCTCCTCGCTCCGGTCTCTCCTGTACAGTGAGGCCTCATTATACTCCTGTATAAGGATCTAGTGACGCAGTGTAGACTGTTATTCAGCATTGCTGTTTCCTCAGATTGTCAGCTCTTGTGATCTGGCCCCGGCTCCTCTCTCCGGTCTCTCCTGTACAGTGAGGCCTCATTATACTCCTGTATAAGGATCTAGTGACACAGTGTAGACTGTTATTCAGCATTGCTGTCTCCTCAGATTGTCAGCTCTTGTGATCAGGCCCCTGCTCCTCGCTCCGGTCTCTCCTGTACAGTGAGGCCTCATTATACCCCTGTATAAGGATCTAGTGACGCAGTGTAGACTGTTATTCAGCATTGCTGTTTCCTCAGATTGTCAGCTCTTGTGATCAGGCCCCGGCTCCTCGCTCCGGTCTCTCCTGTACAGTGAGGCCTCATTATACCCCTGTATAAGGATCTAGTGACGCAGTGTAGACTGTTATTCAGCATTGCTGTTTCCTCAGATTGTCAGCTCTTGTGATCTGGCCCCGGCTCCTCGCTCCGGTCTCTCCTGTACAGTGAGGCCTCATTATACCCCTGTATAAGGATCTAGTGACGCAGTGTAGACTGTTATTCAGCATTGCTGTTTCCTCAGATTGTCAGCTCTTGTGATCAGGCCCCCGCTCCTCGCTCCGGTCTCTCCTGTACAGTCAGGTCTCATTATACCCCTGTATAAGGATCTAGTGACGCAGTGTAGACTGTTATTCAGCATTGCTGTTTCCTCAGATTGTCAGCTCTTGTGATCAGGCCCCGGCTCCTCGCTCCGGTCTCTCCTGTACCATGAGGCCTCATTATACCCCTGTATAAGGGTCTAGTGACGCAGTGTAGACTGTTATTCAGCATTGCTGTCTCCTCAGATTGTCAGCTCTTGTGATCTGGCCCCGGCTCCTCGCTACGGTCTCTCCTGTACAGTGAGGCCTCATTATACCCCTTTATAAGGATCTAGTGACGCAGTGTAGACTGTTATTCAGCATTGCTGTGTCCTCAGATTGTCAGCTCTTGTGATCAGGCCCCTGCTCCTCGCTCCGGTCTCTCCTGTACAGTGAGGCCTCATTATACCCCTGTATAAGGATCTAGTGGCGCAGTGTAGACTGTTATTCAGCATTGCTGTGTCCTCAGATTGTCAGCTCTTGTGATCAGGCCCCCGCTCCTCGCTCCGGTGTCTCCTGTACAGTGAGGCCTCATTATACCCCTGTATAAGGATCTAGTGACGCAGTGTAGACTGTTATTCAGCATTGCTGTCTCCTCAGATTGTCAGCTCTTGTGATCAGGCTCCTGCTCATCGCTCCGGTCTTTCCTGTACAGTAAGGCCTCACTATACCCCTGTATAATGATCTAGTGACACAGTGTAGACTGTTATTCAGCATTGCTGTGTCCTCAGATTGTCAGCTCTTGTGATCAGGCCCCCGCTCCTCGCTCCGGTCTCTCCTGTACAGTGAGGCCTCATTATACCCCTGTATAAGGATCTAGTGACGCAGTGTAGACTGTTATTCAGCATTGCTGTTTCCTCAGATTGTCAGCTCTTGTGATCAGGCCCCTGCTCCTCGCTCCGGTCTCTCCTGTACAGTGAGGTCTCATTATACCCCTGTATAAGGATCTAGTGACGCAGTGTAGACTGTTATTCAGCATTGCTGTTTCCTCAGATTGTCAGCTCTTGTGATCAGGCCCCGGCTCCTCGCTCCGGTCTCTCCTGTACCATGAGGCCTCATTATACCCCTGTATAAGGATCTAGTGACGCAGTGTAGACTGTTATTCAGCATTGCTGTCTCCTCAGATTGTCAGCTCTTGTGATCTGGCCCCGGCTCCTCGCTACGGTCTCTCCTGTACAGTGAGGCCTCATTATACCCCTGTATAAGGATCTAGTGACGCAGTGTAGACTGTTATTCAGCATTGCTGTGTCCTCAGATTGTCAGCTCTTGTGATCAGGCCCCTGCTCCTCGCTCCGGTCTCTCCTGTACAGTGAGGCCTCATTATACCCCTGTATAAGGATCTAGTGACGCAGTGTAGACTGTTATTCAGCATTGCTGTGTCCTCAGATTGTCAGCTCTTGTGATCAGGCCCCCGCTCCTCGCTCCGGTGTCTCCTGTACAGTGAGGCCTCATTATACCCCTGTATAAGGATCTAGTGACGCAGTGTAGACTGTTATTCAGCATTGCTGTTTCCTCAGATTGTCAGCTCTTGTGATCAGGCCCCTGCTCCTCGCTCCGGTCTCTCCTGTACAGTGAGGCCTCATTATACCCCTGTATAAGGATCTAGTGACGCAGTGTAGACTGTTATTCAGCATTGCTGTTTCCTCAGATTGTCAGCTCTTGTGATCAGTCCCCGGCTCCTCGCTCCAGTCTCTCCTGTACAGTGAGACCTCATTATACCCCTGTATAAGGATCTAGTGACGCAGTGTAGACTGTTATTCAGCATTGCTGTTTCCTCAGATTGTCAGCTCTTGTGATCAGGCCCCGGCTCCTCGCTCCGGTCTCTCCTGTACAGTGAGGCCTCATTATACCCCTGTATAAGGATCTAGTGACGCAGTGTAGACTGTTATTCAGCATTGCTGTTTCCTCAGATTGTCAGCTCTTGTGATCAGGCCCCGGCTCCTCGCTCCGGTCTCTCCTGTACAGTGAGGCCTCATTATACCCCTGTATAAGGATCTAGTGACGCAGTGTAGACTGTTATTCAGCATTGCTGTTTCCTCAGATTGTCAGCTCTTGTGATCAGGCCTCTGCTCCTCGCTCCGGTCTCTCCTGTACAGTGAGGCCTCATTATACCCCTGTATAAGGATCTAGTGACGCAGAGTAGACTGTTATTCAGCATTGCTGTTTCCTCAGATTGTCAGCTCTTGTGATCAGGCCTCTGCTCCTCGCTCCGGTCTCTCCTGTACAGTGAGGCCTCATTATTCCCCTGTATAAGGATCTAGTGACACAGAGTAGACTGTTATTCAGCATTGCTGTTTCCTCAGATTGTCAGCTCTTGTGATCAGGCCCCGGCTCCTCGCTCCGGTCTCTCCTGTACAGTGAGGCCTCATTATACCCCTGTATAAGGATCTAGTGACGCAGTGTAGACTGTTATTCAGCATTGCTGTTTCCTCAGATTGTCAGCTCTTGTGATCAGGCCCCGGCTCCTCGCTCCGGTCTCTCCTGTACAGTGAGGCCTCATTATACCCCTGTATAAGGATCTAGTGACGCAGTGTAGACTGTTATTCAGCATTGCTGTTTCCTCAGATTGTCAGCTCTTGTGATCAGGCCCCTGCTCCTCGCTCCGGTCTCGCCTGTACAGTGAGGCCTCATTATACCCCTGTATAAGGATCTAGTGACGCAGTGTAGACTGTTATTCAGCATTGCTGTTTCCTCAGATTGTCAGCTCTTGTGATCAGGCCCCGGCTCCTCGCTCCGGTCTCTCCTGTACAGTGAGGCCTCATTATACCCCTGTATAAGGATCTAGTGACGCAGTGTAGACTGTTATTCAGCATTGCTGTTTCCTCAGATTGTCAGCTCTTGTGATCAGGCCCCTGCTCCTCGCTCCGGTCTCGCCTGTACAGTGAGGCCTCATTATACCCCTGTATAAGGATCTAGTGACGCAGTGTAGACTGTTATTCAGCATTGCTGTTTCCTCAGATTGTCAGCTCTTGTGATCAGGCCCCGGCTCCTCGCTCCGGTCTCTCCTGTACAGTGAGGCCTCATTATACCCCTGTATAAGGATCTAGTGACGCAGTGTAGACTGTTATTCAGCATTGCTGTTTCCTCAGATTGTCAGCTCTTGTGATCAGGCCTCTGCTCCTCGCTCCGGTCTCTCCTGTACAGTGAGGTCTCATTATACCCCTGTATAAGGATCTAGTGACGCAGTGTAGACTGTTATTCAGCATTGCTGTGTCCTCAGATTGTCAGCTCTTGTGATCAGGCCCCGGCTCCTCGCTCCGGTCTCTCCTGTACAGTGAGGCCTCATTATACCCCTGTATAAGGATCTAGTGGCACAGTCTAGACTGTTATTCAGCATTGCTGTCTCCTCAGATTGTCAGCTCTTGTGATCAGGCCCCTGCTCCTCGCTCCAGTCTCTCCTGTACAGTGAGGCCTCATTATACCCCTGTATAAGGATCTAGTGACGCAGTGTAGACTGTTATTCAGCATTGCTGTGTCCTCAGATTGTCAGCTCTTGTGATCAGGCCCCTGCTCCTCGCTCCAGTCTCTCCTGTACAGTGAGGCCTCATTATACCCCTGTATAAGGATCTAGTGACGCAGTGTAGACTGTTATTCAGCATTGCTGTTTCCTCAGATTGTCAGCTCTTGTGATCAGGCCTCTGCTCCTCGCTCCGGTCTCTCCTGTACAGTGAGGTCTCATTATACCCCTGTATAAGGATCTAGTGACGCAGTGTAGACTGTTATTCAGCATTGCTGTGTCCTCAGATTGTCAGCTCTTTTGATCAGGCCCCGGCTCCTCGCTCCGGTCTCTCCTGTACAGTGAGGCCTCATTATACCCCTGTATAAGGATCTAGTGACGCAGTGTAGACTGTTATTCAGCATTGCTGTTTCCTCAGATTGTCAGCTCTTGTGATCAGGCCCCGGCTCCTCGCTCCGGTCTCTCCTGTACAGTGAGGCCTCATTATACCCCTGTATAAGGATCTAGTGACGCAGTGTAGACTGTTATTCAGCATTGCTGTTTCCTCAGATTGTCAGCTCTTGTGATCAGTCCCCGGCTCCTCGCTCCAGTCTCTCCTGTACAGTGAGGCCTCATTATACCCCTGTATAAGGATCTAGTGACGCAGAGTATACTGTTATTCAGCATTGCTGTTTCCTCAGATTGTCAGCTCTTGTGATCAGGCCCCGGCTCCTCGCTCCGGTCTCTCCTGTACAGTGAGGCCTCATTATACCCCTGTATAAGGATCTAGTGACGCAGTGTAGACTGTTATTCAGCATTGCTGTTTCCTCAGATTGTCAGCTCTTGTGATCAGGCCTCTGCTCCTCGCTCCGGTCTCTCCTGTACAGTGAGGTCTCATTATACCCCTGTATAAGGATCTAGTGACGCAGTGTAGACTGTTATTCAGCATTGCTGTGTCCTCAGATTGTCAGCTCTTGTGATCAGGCCCCGGCTCCTCGCTCCGGTCTCTCCTGTACAGTGAGGCCTCATTATACCCCTGTATAAGGATCTAGTGGCACAGTCTAGACTGTTATTCAGCATTGCTGTCTCCTCAGATTGTCAGCTCTTGTGATCAGGCCCCTGCTCCTCGCTCCAGTCTCTCCTGTACAGTGAGGCCTCATTATACCCCTGTATAAGGATCTAGTGACGCAGTGTAGACTGTTATTCAGCATTGCTGTGTCCTCAGATTGTCAGCTCTTGTGATCAGGCCCCTGCTCCTCGCTCCAGTCTCTCCTGTACAGTGAGGCCTCATTATACCCCTGTATAAGGATCTAGTGACGCAGTGTAGACTGTTATTCAGCATTGCTGTTTCCTAAGATTGTCAGCTCTTGTGATCAGGCCTCTGCTCCTCGCTCCGGTCTCTCCTGTACAGTGAGGTCTCATTATACCCCTGTATAAGGATCTAGTGACGCAGTGTAGACTGTTATTCAGCATTGCTGTGTCCTCAGATTGTCAGCTCTTGTGATCAGGCCCCGGCTCCTCGCTCCAGTCTCTCCTGTACAGTGAGGCCTCATTATACCCCTGTATAAGGATCTAGTGACGCAGTGTAGACTGTTATTCAGCATTGCTGTTTCCTCAGATTGTCAGCTCTTGTGATCAGGCCTCTGCTCCTCGCTCCGGTCTCTCCTGTACAGTGAGGTCTCATTATACCCCTGTATAAGGATCTAGTGACGCAGTGTAGACTGTTATTCAGCATTGCTGTGTCCTCAGATTGTCAGCTCTTTTGATCAGGCCCCGGCTCCTCGCTCCGGTCTCTCCTGTACAGTGAGGCCTCATTATACCCCTGTATAAGGATCTAGTGACGCAGTGTAGACTGTTATTCAGCATTGCTGTTTCCTCAGATTGTCAGCTCTTGTGATCAGGCCCCGGCTCCTCGCTCCGGTCTCTCCTGTACAGTGAGGCCTCATTATACCCCTGTATAAGGATCTAGTGACGCAGTGTAGACTGTTATTCAGCATTGCTGTTTCCTCAGATTGTCAGCTCTTGTGATCAGTCCCCGGCTCCTCGCTCCAGTCTCTCCTGTACAGTGAGGCCTCATTATACCCCTGTATAAGGATCTAGTGACGCAGAGTATACTGTTATTCAGCATTGCTGTTTCCTCAGATTGTCAGCTCTTGTGATCAGGCCCCGGCTCCTCGCTCCGGTCTCTCCTGTACAGTGAGGCCTCATTATACCCCTGTATAAGGATCTAGTGACGCAGTGTAGACTGTTATTCAGCATTGCTGTTTCCTCAGATTGTCAGCTCTTGTGATCAGGCCTCTGCTCCTCGCTCCGGTCTCTCCTGTACAGTGAGGTCTCATTATACCCCTGTATAAGGATCTAGTGACGCAGTGTAGACTGTTATTCAGCATTGCTGTGTCCTCAGATTGTCAGCTCTTGTGATCAGGCCCCGGCTCCTCGCTCCGGTCTCTCCTGTACAGTGAGGCCTCATTATACCCCTGTATAAGGATCTAGTGGCACAGTCTAGACTGTTATTCAGCATTGCTGTCTCCTCAGATTGTCAGCTCTTGTGATCAGGCCCCTGCTCCTCGCTCCAGTCTCTCCTGTACAGTGAGGCCTCATTATACCCCTGTATAAGGATCTAGTGACGCAGTGTAGACTGTTATTCAGCATTGCTGTGTCCTCAGATTGTCAGCTCTTGTGATCAGGCCCCTGCTCCTCGCTCCAGTCTCTCCTGTACAGTGAGGCCTCATTATACCCCTGTATAAGGATCTAGTGACGCAGTGTAGACTGTTATTCAGCATTGCTGTTTCCTAAGATTGTCAGCTCTTGTGATCAGGCCTCTGCTCCTCGCTCCGGTCTCTCCTGTACAGTGAGGTCTCATTATACCCCTGTATAAGGATCTAGTGACGCAGTGTAGACTGTTATTCAGCATTGCTGTGTCCTCAGATTGTCAGCTCTTGTGATCAGGCCCCGGCTCCTCGCTCCGGTCTCTCCTGTACAGTGAGGTCTCATTATACCCCTGTATAAGGATCTAGTGACGCAGTGCAGACTGTTATTCAGCATTGCTGTTTCCTCAGATTGTCAGCTCTTGTGATCAGGCCCCCGCTCCTCGCTCCGGTCTCTCCTGTACAGTGAGGCCTCATTATACCCCTGTATAAGGATCTAGTGATGCAGTGTAGACTGTTATTCAGCATTGCTGTGTCCTCAGATTGTCAGCTCTTGTGATCAGGCCCCCGCTCCTCGCTCCGGTCTCTCCTGTACAGTGAGGCCTCATTATACCCCTGTATAAGGATCTAGTGACACATTGTAGACTGTTATTCAGCATTGCTGTTTCCTCAGATTGTCAGCTCTTGTGATCAGGCCCCTGCTCCTCACTCCGGTCTCTCCTGTACAGTGAGGCCTCATTATACCCCTGTATAAGGATCTAGTGATGCAGTGTAGACTGTTATTCAGCATTGCTGTGTCCTCAGATTGTCAGCTCTTGTGATCAGGCCCCTGCTCCTCGCTCCGGTCTCTCCTGTACAGTGAGGTCTCATTATACCCCTGTATAAGGATCTAGTGACGCAGTGTAGACTGTTATTCAGCATTGCTGTCTCCTCAGATTGTCAGCTCTTGTGATCAGGCCCCGGCTCCTCGCTCCGGTCTCTCCTGTACAGTGAGGCCTCATTATACCCCTGTATAAGGATCTAGTGACGCAGTCTAGACTGTTATTCAGCATTGCTGTCTCCTCAGATTGTCAGCTCTTGTGATCAGGCCCCTGCTCCTCACTCCGGTCTCTCCTGTACAGTGAGGCCTCATTATACCCCTGTATAAGGATCTAGTGACGCAGTGTAGACTGTTGTTCAGCATTACTGTTTCCTCAGATTGTCAGCTCTTGTGATCTGGCCCCGACTCCTCGCTCCGGTCTCTCCTGTACCGTGAGGCCTCATTATACCCCTGTATAAGGATCTAGTGACGCAGTGTAGACTGTTATTCAGCATTGCTGTCTCCTCAGATTGTCAGCTCTTGTGATCTGGCCCCGGCTCCTCGCTCCGGTGTCTCCTGTACAGTGAGGCCTCATTATACCCCTGTATAAGGATCTAGTGACGCAGTGTAGACTGTTATTCAGCATTGCTGTGTCCTCAGATTGTCAGCTCTTGTGATCAGTCCCCCGCTCCTCGCTCCGGTCTCTCCTGTACAGTGAGGCCTCATTATACCCCTGTATAAGGATCTAGTGACGCAGTGTAGACTGTTATTCAGCATTGCTGTTTCCTCAGATTGTCAGCTTTTGTGATCAGGCCCCGGCTCCTCGCTCCGGTCTCTCCTGTACAGTGAGGCCTCATTATACCCCTGTATAAGGATCTAGTGACGCAGTGTAGACTGTTATTCAGCATTGCTGTTTCCTCAGATTGTCAGCTCTTGTGATCTGGCCCCGGCTCCTCGCTCCGGTCTCTCCTGTACAGTGAGGCCTCATTATACTCCTGTATAAGGATCTAGTGACACAGTGTAGACTGTTATTCAGCATTGCTGTTTCCTCAGATTGTCAGCTCTTGTGATCTGGCCCCGGCTCCTCTCTCCGGTCTCTCCTGTACAGTGAGGCCTCATTATACTCCTGTATAAGGATCTAGTGACACAGTGTAGACTGTTATTCAGCATTGCTGTCTCCTCAGATTGTCAGCTCTTGTGATCAGGCCCCTGCTCCTCGCTCCGGTCTCTCCTGTACAGTGAGGCCTCATTATACCCCTGTATAAGGATCTAGTGACGCAGTGTAGACTGTTATTCAGCATTGCTGTTTCCTCAGATTGTCAGCTCTTGTGATCAGGCCCCGGCTCCTCGCTCCGGTCTCTCCTGTACAGTGAGGCCTCATTATACCCCTGTATAAGGATCTAGTGACGCAGTGTAGACTGTTATTCAGCATTGCTGTTTCCTCAGATTGTCAGCTCTTGTGATCTGGCCCCGGCTCCTCGCTCCGGTCTCTCCTGTACAGTGAGGCCTCATTATACCCCTGTATAAGGATCTAGTGACGCAGTGTAGACTGTTATTCAGCATTGCTGTTTCCTCAGATTGTCAGCTCTTGTGATCAGGCCCCCGCTCCTCGCTCCGGTCTCTCCTGTACAGTGAGGCCTCATTATACCCCTGTATAAGGATCTAGTGACGCAGTGTAGACTGTTATTCAGCATTGCTGTTTCCTCAGATTGTCAGCTCTTGTGATCAGGCCCCGGCTCCTCGCTCCGGTCTCTCCTGTACCATGAGGCCTCATTATACCCCTGTATAAGGATCTAGTGACGCAGTGTAGACTGTTATTCAGCATTGCTGTCTCCTCAGATTGTCAGCTCTTGTGATCTGGCCCCGGCTCCTCGCTACGGTCTCTCCTGTACAGTGAGGCCTCATTATACCCCTGTATAAGTATCTAGTGACGCAGTGTAGACTGTTATTCAGCATTGCTGTGTCCTCAGATTGTCAGCTCTTGTGATCAGGCCCCTGCTCCTCGCTCCGGTCTCTCCTGTACAGTGAGGCCTCATTATACCCCTGTATAAGGATCTAGTGACGCAGTGTAGACTGTTATTCAGCATTGCTGTGTCCTCAGATTGTCAGCTCTTGTGATCAGGCCCCCGCTCCTCGCTCCGGTGTCTCCTGTACAGTGAGGCCTCATTATACCCCTGTATAAGGATCTAGTGACGCAGTGTAGACTGTTATTCAGCATTGCTGTCTCCTCAGATTGTCAGCTCTTGTGATCAGGCTCCTGCTCATCGCTCCGGTCTTTCCTGTACAGTAAGGCCTCACTATACCCCTGTATAATGATCTAGTGACACAGTGTAGACTGTTATTCAGCATTGCTGTGTCCTCAGATTGTCAGCTCTTGTGATCAGGCCCCCGCTCCTCGCTCCGGTCTCTCCTGTACAGTGAGGCCTCATTATACCCCTGTATAAGGATCTAGTGACGCAGTGTAGACTGTTATTCAGCATTGCTGTTTCCTCAGATTGTCAGCTCTTGTGATCAGGCCCCTGCTCCTCGCTCCGGTCTCTCCTGTACAGTGAGGTCTCATTATACCCCTGTATAAGGATCTAGTGACGCAGTGTAGACTGTTATTCAGCATTGCTGTTTCCTCAGATTGTCAGCTCTTGTGATCAGGCCCCGGCTCCTCGCTCCGGTCTCTCCTGTACCATGAGGCCTCATTATACCCCTGTATAAGGATCTAGTGACGCAGTGTAGACTGTTATTCAGCATTGCTGTCTCCTCAGATTGTCAGCTCTTGTGATCTGGCCCCGGCTCCTCGCTACGGTCTCTCCTGTACAGTGAGGCCTCATTATACCCCTGTATAAGGATCTAGTGACGCAGTGTAGACTGTTATTCAGCATTGCTGTGTCCTCAGATTGTCAGCTCTTGTGATCAGGCCCCTGCTCCTCGCTCCGGTCTCTCCTGTACAGTGAGGCCTCATTATACCCCTGTATAAGGATCTAGTGACGCAGTGTAGACTGTTATTCAGCATTGCTGTGTCCTCAGATTGTCAGCTCTTGTGATCAGGCCCCCGCTCCTCGCTCCGGTGTCTCCTGTACAGTGAGGCCTCATTATACCCCTGTATAAGGATCTAGTGACGCAGTGTAGACTGTTATTCAGCATTGCTGTCTCCTCAGATTGTCAGCTCTTGTGATCAGGCTCCTGCTCATCGCTCCGGTCTTTCCTGTAGAGTAAGGCCTCACTATACCCCTGTATAATGATCTAGTGACACAGTGTAGACTGTTATTCAGCATTGCTGTGTCCTCAGATTGTCAGCTCTTGTGATCAGGCCCCCGCTCCTCGCTCCGGTCTCTCCTGTACAGTGAGGCCTCATTATACCCCTGTATAAGGATCTAGTGACGCAGTGTAGACTGTTATTCAGCATTGCTGTTTCCTCAGATTGTCAGCTCTTGTGATCAGGCCCCTGCTCCTCGCTCCGGTCTCTCCTGTACAGTGAGGCCTCATTATACCCCTGTATAAGGATCTAGTGACACAGTGTAGACTGTTATTCAGCATTGCTGTTTCCTCAGATTGTCAGCTCTTGTGATCAGGCCCCTGCTCCTCGCTCCGGTCTCTCCTGTACAGTGAGGTCTCATTATACCCCTGTATAAGGATCTAGTGATGCAGTGTAGACTGTTATTCAGCATTGCTGTGTCCTCAGATTGTCAGCTCTTGTGATCAGGCCCCTGCTCTTCGCTCCGGTCTCTCCTGTACAGTGAGGTCTCATTATACCCCTGTATAAGGATCTAGTGACGCAGTCTAAACTGTTATTCAGCATTGCTGTCTCCTCAGATTGTCAGCTCTTGTGATCAGGCCCCTGCTCCTCGCTCCGGTCTCTCCTGTACAGTGAGGCCTCATTATACCCCTGTATAAGGATCTAGTGACGCAGTCTAGACTGTTATTCAGCATTGCTGTCTCCTCAGATTGTCAGCTCTTGTGATCAGGCCCCGGCTCCTCG
The DNA here is from genome assembly GCF_039654945.1 of Dendrobates tinctorius. NCBI lineage: Eukaryota > Metazoa > Chordata > Amphibia > Anura > Dendrobatidae > Dendrobates > Dendrobates tinctorius. Next base: position 17,509,935 of record NW_027361731.1, on the reverse strand, counting down.
CTCCGGTCTCTCCTGTACAGTGAGGCCTCATTATACCCCTGTATAAGGATCTAGTGACGCAGTGTAGACTGTTATTCAGCATTGCTGTTTACTCAGATTGTCAGCTCTTGTGATCAGGCCTCTGCTCCTCGCTCCGGTCTCTCCTGTACAGTGAGGCCTCATTATATCCCTGTATAAGGATCTAGTCACGCAGTGTAGACTGTTATTCAGCATTGCTGTTTCCTCAGATTGTCAGCTCTTGTGATCAGGCCCCTGCTCCTCGCTCCGGTCTCTCCTGTACAGTGAGGCCTCATTATACCCCTGTATAAGTATCTAGTGACGCAGTGTAGACTGTTATTCAGCATTGCTGTCTCCTCAGATTGTCAGCTCTTGTGATCAGGCTCCTGCTCCTCGCTCCGGTCTCTCCTGTACAGTGAGGCCTCATTATACCCCTGTATAAGGATCTAGTGACGCAGTGTAGACTTTTATTCAGCATTGCTGTTTCCTCAGATTGTCAGCTCTTGTGATCAGGCCCCGGCTCCTCGCTCCGGTCTCTCCTGTACAGTGAGGCCTCATTATACCCCTGTATAAGGATCTAGTGACACAGTGTAGACTGTTATTCAGCATTGCTGTTTCCTCAGATTGTCAGCTCTTGTGATCAGGCCCCTGCTCCTCGCTCCGGTCTCTCCTGTACAGTGAGGCCTCATTATACCCCTGTATAAGGATCTAGTGACGCAGTGTAGACTGTTATTCAGCATTGCTGTCTCCTCAGATTGTCAGCTCTTGTGATCAGGCCCCGGCTCCTCGCTCCGGTCTCTCCTGTACAGTGAGGCCTCATTATACTCCTGTATAAGGATCTAGTGACGCAGTGTAGACTGTTATTCAGCATTGCTGTGTCCTCAGATTGTCAGCTCTTGTGATCAGGCCCCCGCTCCTCGCTCCGGTCTCTCCTGTACAGTGAGGCCTCATTATACCCCTGTATAAGGATCTAGTGACGCAGTGTAGACTGTTATTCAGCATTGCTGTTTCCTCAGATTGTCAGCTCTTGTGATCAGGCCCCCGCTCCTCGCTCCGGTCTCTCCTGTACAGTGAGGTCTCATTATACCCCTGTATAAGGATCTAGTGACGCAGTGTAGACTGTTATTCAGCATTGCTGTTTCCTCAGATTGTCAGCTCTTGTGATCAGGCCCCTGCTCCTCGCTCCGGTCTCTCATGTACAGTGAGGCCTCATTATACCCCTGTATAAGGATCTAGTGACGCAGTGTAGACTGTTATTCAGCATTGCTGTCTCCTCAGATTGTCAGCTCTTGTGATCAGGCTCCTGCTCCTCGCTCCGGTCTCTCCTGTACAGTGAGGCCTCATTATACCCCTGTATAAGGATCTAGTGACGCAGTGTAGACTTTTATTCAGCATTGCTGTTTCCTCAGATTGTCAGCTCTTGTGATCAGGCCCCGGCTCCTCGCTCCGGTCTCTCCTGTACAGTGAGGCCTCATTATACCCCTGTATAAGGATCTAGTGACACAGTGTAGACTGTTATTCAGCATTGCTGTTTCCTCAGATTGTCAGCTCTTGTGATCAGGCCCCTGCTCCTCGCTCCGGTCTCTCCTGTACAGTGAGGCCTCATTATACCCCTGTATAAGGATCTAGTGACGCAGTGTAGACTGTTATTCAGCATTGCTGTCTCCTCAGATTGTCAGCTCTTGTGATCAGGCCCCGGCTCCTCGCTCCGGTCTCTCCTGTACAGTGAGGCCTCATTATACTCCTGTATAAGGATCTAGTGACGCAGTGTAGACTGTTATTCAGCATTGCTGTGTCCTCAGATTGTCAGCTCTTGTGATCAGGCCCCCGCTCCTCGCTCCGGTCTCTCCTGTACAGTGAGGCCTCATTATACCCCTGTATAAGGATCTAGTGACGCAGTGTAGACTGTTATTCAGCATTGCTGTTTCCTCAGATTGTCAGCTCTTGTGATCAGGCCCCCGCTCCTCGCTCCGGTCTCTCCTGTACAGTGAGGTCTCATTATACCCCTGTATAAGGATCTAGTGACGCAGTGTAGACTGTTATTCAGCATTGCTGTGTCCTCAGATTGTCAGCTCTTGTGATCAGGCCCCTGCTCCTCGCTCCGGTCTCTCCTGTACAGTGAGGTCTCATTATACCCCTGTATAAGGATCTAGTGACGCAGTGCAGACTTTTATTCAGCATTGCTGTCTCCTCAGATTGTCAGCTCTTGTGATCAGGCCCCGGCTCCTCGCTCCGGTCTCTCCTGTACAGTGAGGCCTCATTATACCCCTGTATAAGGATCTAGTGGCGCAGTCTAGACTGTTATTCAGCATTGCTGTCTCCTCAGATTGTCAGCTCTTGTGATCAGGCCCCTGCTCCTCGCTCCGGTCTCTCCTGTACAGTGAGGCCTCATTATACCCCTGTATAAGGATCTAGTGACGCAGTGTAGACTGTTATTCAGCATTGCTGTGTCCTCAGATTGTCAGCTCTTGTGATCAGGCCCCCACTCCTCGCTCCGGTCTCTCCTGTACAGTGAGGCCTCATTATACCCCTGTATAAGGATCTAGTGACACAGTGTAGACTGTTATTCAGCATTGCTGTTTCCTCAGATTGTCAGCTCTTGTGATCAGGCCCCCGCTCCTCGCTCCGGTGTCTCCTGTACAGTGAGGCCTCATTATACCCCGTATAAGGATCTAGTGACGCAGTGTAGACTGTTATTCAGCATTGCTGTTTCCTCAGATTGTCAGCTCTTGTGATCAGGCCCCTGCTCCTCGCTCCGGTCTCTCCTGTACAGTGAGGCCTCATTATACCCCTGTATAAGGATCTAGTGACACAGTGTAGACTGTTATTCAGCATTGCTGTTTCCTCAGATTGTCAGCTCTTGTGATCAGGCCCCCGCTCCTCGCTCCGGTCTCTCCTGTACAGTGAGGCCTCATTATACCCCTGTATAAGGATCTAGTGACGCAGTGTAGACTGTTATTCAGCATTGCTGTTTCCTCAGATTGTCAGCTCTTGTGATCAGGCCCCGGCTCCTCGCTCCGGTCTCTCCTGTACAGTGAGGTCTCATTATACCCCTGTATAAGGATCTAGTGACGCAGTGTAGACTGTTATTCAGCATTGCTGTGTCCTCAGATTGTCAGCTCTTGTGATCAGGCCCCGGTTCCTCGCTCCGGTCTCTCCTGTAGAGTGAGGCCTCATTATACTCCTGTATAAGGATCTAGTGACGCAGTGTAGACTGTTATTCAGCATTGCTGTCTCCTCAGATTGTCAGCTCTTGTGATCTGGCCCCGGCTCCTCGCTACGGTCTCTCCTGTACAGTGAGGCCTCATTATACCCCTGTATAAGGATCTAGTGACGCAGTGTAGACTGTTATTCAGCATTGCTGTGTCCTCAGATTGTCAGCTCTTGTGATCAGGCCCCTGCTCCTCGCTCCAGTCTCTCCTGTACAGTGAGGCCTCATTATACCCCTGTATAAGGATCTAGTGACGCAGTGTAGACTGTTATTCAGCATTGCTGTTTCCTCAGATTGTCAGCTCTTGTGATCAGGCCCCGGCTCCTCGCTCCGGTCTCTCCTGTACAGTGAGGCCTCATTATACCCCTGTATAAGGATCTAGTGACGCAGTGTAGACTGTTATTCAGCATTGCTGTTTCCTCAGATTGTCAGCTCTTGTGATCAGGCCCCTGCTCCTCGCTCCGGTCTCTCCTGTACAGTGAGGCCTCATTATACCCCTGTATAAGGATCTAGTGACGCAGTGTAGACTGTTATTCAGCATTGCTGTGTCCTCAGATTGTCAGCTCTTGTGATCAGGCCCCCGCTCCTCGCTCCGGTCTCTCCTGTACAGTGAGGCCTCATTATACCCCTGTATAAGGATCTAGTGACACAGTGTAGACTGTTATTCAGCATTGCTGTTTCCTCAGATTGTCAGCTCTTGTGATCAGGCCCCTGCTCCTCGCTCCGGTCTCTCCTGTACAGTGAGGCCTCATTATACCCCTGTATAAGGATCTAGTGACGCAGTGTAGACTGTTATTCAGCATTGCTGTGTCCTCAGATTGTCAGCTCTTGTGATCAGGCCCCTGCTCCTCGCTCCAGTCTCTCCTGTACAGTGAGGCCTCATTATACCCCTGTATAAGGATCTAGTGACGCAGTGTAGACTGTTATTCAGCATTGCTGTGTCCTCGGATTGTCAGCTCTTGTGATCAGGCCCCCGCTCCTCGCTCCGGTCTCTCCTGTACAGTGAGGCCTCATTATACCCCTGTATAAGGATCTAGTGACACAGTGTAGACTGTTATTCAGCATTGCTGTTTCCTCAGATTGTCAGCTCTTGTGATCAGGCCCCTGCTCCTCGCTCCGGTCTCTCCTGTACAGTGAGGTCTCATGATACCCCTGTATAAGGATCTAGTGACGCAGTGCAGACTGTTATTCAGCATTGCTGTTTCCTCAGATTGTCAGCTCTTGTGATCAGGCCCCCGCTCCTCGCTCCGGTCTCTCCTGTACAGTGAGGTCTCATTATACCCCTGTATAAGGATCTAGTGATGCAGTGTAGACTGTTATTCAGCATTGCTGTTTCCTCAGATTGTCAGCTCTTGTGATCAGGCCCCTGCTCCTCGCTCCGGTCTCTCCTGTACAGTGAGACCTCATTATACCCCTGTATAAGGATCTAGTGACGCAGTGTAGACTGTTATTCAGCATTGCTGTGTCCTCAGATTGTCAGCTCTTGAGATCAGGCCCCTGCTCCTCGCTCCGGTCTCTCCTGTACAGTGAGGTCTCATTATACCCCTGTATAAGGATCTAGTGATGCAGTGTAGACTGTTATTCAGCATTGCTGTGTCCTCAGATTGTCAGCTCTTGTGATCAGGCCCCTGCTCCTCGCTCCGGTCTCTCCTGTACAGTGAGGTCTCATTATACCCCTGTATAAGGATCTAGTGACGCAGTGTAGACTGTTATTCAGCATTGCTGTGTCCTCAGATTGTCAGCTCTTGTGATCAGGCCCCCGCTCCTCGCTCCGGTCTCTCCTGTACAGTGAGGCCTCATTATACCCCTGTATAAGGATCTAGTGACACAGTGTAGACTGTTATTCAGCATTGCTGTTTCCTCAGATTGTCAGCTCTTGTGATCAGGCCCCTGATCCTCGCTCCGGTCTCTCCTGTACAGTGAGGCCTCATTATACCCCTGTATAAGGATCTAGTGACGCAGTGCAGACTCTTATTCAGCATTGCTGTGTCCTCAGATTGTCAGCTCTTGTGATCAGGCCCCTGATCCTCGCTCCGGTCTCTCCTGTACAGTGAGGCCTCATTATACCCCTGTATAAGGATCTAGTGACACAGTGTAGACTGTTATTCAGCATTGCTGTGTCCTCAGATTGTCAGCTCTTGTGATCAGGCCCCTGCTCCTCGCTCCGGTCTCTCCTGTACAGTGAGGTCTCATTATACCCCTGTATAAGGATCTAGTGACGCAGTGTAGACTGTTATTCAGCATTGCTGTCTCCTCAGATTGTCAGCTCTTGTGATCAGGCCCCTGCTCCTCGCTCCGGTCTCTCCTGTACAGTGAGGCCTCATTATACCCCTGTATAAGGATCTAGTGACGCAGTCTAGACTGTTATTCAGCATTGCTGTCTCCTCAGATTGTCAGCTGTTGTGATCAGGCCCCGGCTCCTCGCTCCGGTCTCTCCTGTACAGTGAGGCCTCATTATACCCCTGTATAAGGATCTAGTGATGCAGTGTAGACTGTTGTTCAGCATTACTGTTTCCTCAGATTGTCAGCTCTTGTGATCTGGCCCCGGCTCCTCGCTCCGGTCTCTCCTGTACAGTGAGGCCTCATTATACCCCTGTATAAGGATCTAGTGACGCAGTGTAGACTGTTATTCAGCATTGCTGTTTCCTCAGATTGTCAGCTCTTGTGATCAGGCCCCGGCTCCTCGCTCCGGTCTCTCCTGTACCGTGAGGCCTCATTATACCCCTGTATAAGGATCTAGTGACGCAGTGTAGACTGTTATTCAGCATTGCTGTCTCCTCAGATTGTCAGCTCTTGTGATCTGGCCCCGGCTCCTCGCTCCGGTCTCTCCTGTACAGTGAGGCCTCATTATACCCCTGTATAAGGATCTAGTGACGCAGTGTAGACTGTTATTCAGCATTGCTGTGTCCTCAGATTGTCAGCTCTTGTGATCAGTCCCCTGCTCCTCGCTCCGGTCTCTCCTGTACAGTGAGGCCTCATTATACCCCTGTATAAGGATCTAGTGACGCAGTGTAGACTGTTATTCAGCATTGCTGTTTCCTCAGATTGTCAGCTTTTGTGATCAGGCCCCGTCTCCTCGCTCCGGTCTCTCCTGTACAGTGAGGCCTCATTATACTCCTGTATAAGGATCTAGTGACGCAGTGTAGACTGTTATTCAGCATTGCTGTTTCCTCAGATTGTCAGCTCTTGTGATCTGGCCCCGGCTCCTAGCTCCGGTCTCTCCTGTACAGTGAGGCCTCATTATACTCCTGTATAAGGATCTAGTGACACAGTGTAGACTGTTATTCAGCATTGCTGTCTCCTCAGATTGTCAGCTCTTGTGATCAGGCCCCTGCTCCTCGCTCCGGTCTCTCCTGTACAGTGAGGCCTCATTATACCCCTGTATAAGGATCTAGTGACACAGTGTAGACTGTTATTCAGCATTGCTGTCTCCTCAGATTGTCAGCTCTTGTGATCAGGCCCCCGCTCCTCGCTCCGGTCTCTCCTGTACAGTGAGGCCACATTATACCCCTGTATAAGGATCTAGTGACGCACTATAGACTGTTATTCAGCATTGCTGTTTCCTCAGATTGTCAGCTCTTGTGATCAGGCCCCTGCTCCTCGCTCCGGTCTCTCCTGTACAGTGAGGCCTCATTATACCCGTGTATAAGGATCTAGTGACGCAGTGTAGACTGTTATTCAGCATTGCTGTTTCCTCAGATTGTCAGCTCTTGTGATCAGGCCCCTGCTCCTCGCTCCGGTCTCTCCTGTACAGTGAGGCCTCATTATTCCCCTGTATAAGGATCTAGTGACGCAGTGTAGACTGTTATTCAGCATTGCTGTGTCCTCAGATTGTCAGCTCTTGTGATCAGGCCCCCGCTCCTCGCTCCGGTCTCTCCTGTACAGTGAGGCCTCATTATACCCCTGTATAAGGATCTAGTGACACAGTGTAGACTGTTATTCAGCATTGCTGTTTCCTCAGATTGTCAGCTCTTGTGATCAGGCCCCTGCTCCTCGCTCCGGTCTCTCCTGTACAGTGAGGTCTCATTATACCCCTGTATAAGGATTTAGTGACGCAGTGCAGACTGTTATTCAGCATTGCTGTTTCCTCAGATTGTCAGCTCTTGTGATCAGGCCCCCGCTCCTCGCTCCGGTCTCTCCTGTACAGTGAGGCCTCATTATACTCCTGTATAAGGATCTAGTGATGCAGTGTAGACTGTTATTCAGCATTGCTGTGTCCTCAGATTGTCAGCTCTTGTGATCAGGCCCCTGCTCCTCGCTCCGGTCTCTCCTGTACAGTGAGGCCTCAATATACCCCTGTATAAGGATCTAGTGACGCAGTGTAGACTGTTATTCAGCATTGCTGTGTCCTCAGATTGTCAGCTCTTGTGATCAGGCCCCCGCTCCTCGCTCCGGTCTCTCCTGTACAGTGAGGCCTCATTATACCCCTGTATAAGGATCTAGTGACACATTGTAGACTGTTATTCAGCATTGCTGTTTCCTCAGATTGTCAGCTCTTGTGATCAGGCCCCGGCTCCTCGCTCCGGTCTCTCCTGTACAGTGAGGCCTCATTATACCCCTGTATAAGGATCTAGTGATGCAGTGTAGACTGTTATTCAGCATTGCTGTGTCCTCAGATTGTCAGCTCTTGTGATCAGGCCCCCGCTCCTCGCTCCGGTCTCTCCTGTACAGTGAGGCCTCATTATACCCCTGTATAAGGATCTAGTGACACAGTGTAGACTGTTATTCAGCATTGCTGTGTCCTCAGATTGTCAGCTCTTGTGATCAGGCCCCCGCTCCTCGCTCCGGTCTCTCCTGTACAGTGAGGCCTCATTATACCCCTGTATAAGGATCTAGTGACACAGTGTAGACTGTTATTCAGCATTGCTGTTTCCTCAGATTGTCAGCTCTTGTGATCAGGCCCCCGCTCCTCGCTCCGGTCTCTCCTGTACAGTGAGGTCTCATTATACCCCTGTATAAGGATCTAGTGACGCAGTGTAGACTGTTATTCAGCATTGCTGTCTCCTCAGATTGTCAGCTCTTGTGATCAGGCCCCGGCTCCTCGCTCCGGTCTCTCCTGTACAGTGAGGCCTCATTATACCCCTGTATAAGGATCTAGTGACGCAGTCTAGACTGTTATTCAGCATTGCTGTCTCCTCAGATTGTCAGCTCTTGTGATCAGGCCCCTGCTCCTCACTCCGGTCTCTCCTGTACAGTGAGGCCTCATTATACCCCTGTATAAGGATCTAGTGACGCAGTCTAGACTGTTATTCAGCATTGCTGTCTCCTCAGATTGTCAGCTCTTGTGATCAGGCCCCGGCTCCTCGCTCCGGTCTCTCCTGTACAGTGAGGCCTCATTATACCCCTGTATAAGGATCTAGTGACGCAGTGTAGACTGTTGTTCAGCATTACTGTTTCCTCAGATTGTCAGCTCTTGTGATCTGGCCCCGACACCTCGCTCCGGTCTCTCCTGTACCGTGAGGCCTCATTATACCCCTGTATAAGGATCTAGTGACGCAGTGTAGACTGTTATTCAGCATTGCTGTCTCCTCAGATTGTCAGCTCTTGTGATCTGGCCCCGGCTCCTCGCTCCGGTCTCTCCTGTACAGTGAGGCCTCATTATACCCCTGTATAAGGATCTAGTGACGCAGTGTAGACTGTTATTCAGCATTGCTGTGTCCTCAGATTGTCAGCTCTTGTGATCAGTCCCCTGCTCCTCGCTCCGGTCTCTCCTGTACAGTGAGGCCTCATTATACCCCTGTATAAGGATCTAGTGACGCAGTGTAGACTGTTATTCAGCATTGCTGTTTCCTCAGATTGTCAGCTTTTGTGATCAGGCCCCGGCTCCTCGCTCCGGTCTCTCCTGTACAGTGAGGCCTCATTATACCCCTGTATAAGGATCTAGTGACGCAGTGTAGACTGTTATTCAGCATTGCTGTTTCCTCAGATTGTCAGCTCTTGTGATCTGGCCCCGGCTCCTCGCTCCGGTCTCTCCTGTACAGTGAGGCCTCATTATACTCCTGTATAAGGATCTAGTGACGCAGTGTAGACTGTTATTCAGCATTGCTGTTTCCTCAGATTGTCTGCTCTTGTGATCTGGCCCCGGCTCCTCGCTCCGGTCTCTCCTGTACAGTGAGGCCTCATTATACTCCTGTATAAGGATCTAGTGACACAGTGTAGACTGTTATTCAGCATTGCTGTCTCCTCAGATTGTCAGCTCTTGTGATCAGGCCCCTGCTCCTCGCTCCGGTCTCTCCTGTACAGTGAGGCCTCATTATACCCCTGTATAAGGATCTAGTGACGCAGTGTAGACTGTTATTCAGCATTGCTGTTTCCTCAGATTGTCAGCTCTTGTGATCAGGCCCCGGCTCCTCGCTCCGGTCTCTCCTGTACAGTGAGGCCTCATTATACCCCTGTATAAGGATCTAGTGACGCAGTGTAGACTGTTATTCAGCATTGCTGTTTCCTCAGATTGTCAGCTCTTGTGATCTGGCCCCGGCTCCTCGCTCCGGTCTCTCCTGTACAGTGAGGCCTCATTATACCCCTGTATAAGGATCTAGTGACGCAGTGTAGACTGTTATTCAGCATTGCTGTTTCCTCAGATTGTCAGCTCTTGTGATCAGGCCCCCGCTCCTCGCTCCGGTCTCTCCTGTACAGTGAGGCCTCATTATACCCCTGTATAAGGATCTAGTGACGCAGTGTAGACTGTTATTCAGCATTGCTGTTTCCTCAGATTGTCAGCTCTTGTGATCAGGCCCCGGCTCCTCGCTCCGGTCTCTCCTGTACTATGAGGCCTCATTATACCACTGTATAAGGATCTAGTGACGCAGTGTAGACTGTTATTCAGCATTGCTGTCTCCTCAGATTGTCAGCTCTTGTGATCTGGCCCCGGCTCCTCGCTACGGTCTCTCCTGTACAGTGAGGCCTCATTATACCCCTGTATAAGGATCTAGTGACGCAGTGTAGACTGTTATTCAGCATTTCTGTGTCCTCAGATTGTCAGCTCTTGTGATCAGGCCCCTGCTCCTCGCTCCGGTCTCTCCTGTACAGTGAGGCCTCATTATACCCCTGTATAAGGATCTAGTGACGCAGTGTAGACTGTTATTCAGCATTGCTGTGTCCTCAGATTGTCAGCTCTTGTGATCAGGCCCCCGCTCCTCGCTCCGGTGTCTCCTGTACAGTGAGGCCTCATTATACCCCTGTATAAGGATCTAGTGACACAGTGTAGACTGTTATTCAGCATTGCTATTTCCTCAGATTGTCAGCTCTTGTGATCAGGCCCCTGCTCCTCGCTCCGGTCTCTCCTGTACAGTGAGGTCTCATTATACCCCTGTATAAGGATCTAGTGATGCAGTGTAGACTGTTATTCAGCATTGCTGTGTCCTCAGATTGTCAGCTCTTGTGATCAGGCCCCTGCTCTTCGCTCCGGTCTCTCCTCTACAGTGAGGTCTCATTATACCCCTGTATAAGGATCTAGTGACGCAGTCTAAACTGTTATTCAGCATTGCTGTCTCCTCAGATTGTCAGCTTTGATCAGGCCCCGGCTCCTCGCTCCGGTCTCTCCTGTACAGTGAGGCCTCATTATACCCCTGTATAAGGATCTAGTGACGCAGTGTAGACTGTTATTCAGCATTGCTGTTTACTCAGATTGTCAGCTCTTGTGATCAGGACTCTGCTCCTCGCTCCGGTCTCTTCTGTACAGTGAGGCCTCATTATATCCCTGTATAAGGATCTAGTCACGCAGTGTAGACTGTTATTCAGCATTGCTGTTTCCTCAGATTGTCTGCTCTTGTGATCAGGCCCCTGCTCCTCGCTCCGGTCTCTCCTGTACAGTGAGGCCTCATTATACCCCTGTATAAGGATCTAGTGACGCAGTGTAGACTGTTATTCAGCATTGCTGTCTCCTCAGATTGTCAGCTCTTGTGATCAGGCTCCTGCTCCTCGCTCCGGTCTCTCCTGTACAGTGAGGCCTCATTATACCCCTGTATAAGGATCTAGTGACGCAGTGTAGACTTTTATTCAGCATTGCTGTTTCCTCAGATTGTCAGCTCTTGTGATCAGGCCCCGGCTCCTCGCTCCGGTCTCTCCTGTACAGTGAGGCCTCATTATACCCCTGTATAAGGATCTAGTGACACAGTGTAGACTGTTATTCAGCATTGCTGTTTCCTCAGATTGTCAGCTCTTGTGATCAGGCCCCTGCTCCTCGCTCCGGTCTCTCCTGTACAGTGAGGCCTCATTATACCCCTGTATAAGGATCTAGTGACGCAGTGTAGACTGTTATTCAGCATTGCTGTCTCCTCAGATTGTCAGCTCTTGTGATCAGGCCCCGGCTCCTCGCTCCGGTCTCTCCTGTACAGTGAGGCCTCATTATACCCCTGTATAAGGATCTAGTGACGCAGTGTAGACTGTTATTCAGCATTGCTGTTTCCTCAGATTGTCAGCTCTTGTGATCAGGCCCCCGCTCCTCGCTCCGGTCTCTCCTGTACAGTGAGGCCTCATTATACCCCTGTATAAGGATCTAGTGACGCAGTGTAGACTGTTATTCAGCATTGCTGTTTCCTCAGATTGTCAGCTCTTGTGATCAGGCCCCGGCTCCTCGCTCCGGTCTCTCCTGTACCATGAGGCCTCATTATACCCCTGTATAAGGAGCTAGTGACGCAGTGTAGACTGTTATTCAGCATTGCTGTCTCCTCAGATTGTCAGCTCTTGTGATCTGGCCCCGGCTCCTCGCTACGGTCTCTCCTGTACAGTGAGGCCTCATTATACCCCTGTATAAGGATCTAGTGACGCAGTGTAGACTGTTATTCAGCATTGCTGTTTCCTCAGATTGTCAGCTTTTGTGATCAGGCCCCGGCTCCTCGCTCCGGTCTCTCCTGTACAGTGAGGCCTCATTATACCCCTGTATAAGGATCTAGTGACGCAGTGTAGACTGTTATTCAGCATTGCTGTTTCCTCAGATTGTCAGCTCTTGTGATCTGGCCCCGGCTCCTCGCTCCGGTCTCTCCTGTACAGTGAGGCCTCATTATACCCCTGTATAAGGATCTAGTGACGCAGTGTAGACTGTTATTCAGCATTGCTGTTTCCTCAGATTGTCAGCTTTTGTGATCAGGCCCCGGCTCCTCGCTCCGGTCTCTCCTGTACAGTGAGGCCTCATTATACTCCTGTATAAGGATCTAGTGACGCAGTGTAGACTGTTATTCAGCATTGCTGTCTCCTCAGATTGTCAGCTCTTGTGATCAGGCCCCCGCTCCTGTCTCTCCTGTACAGTGAGGCCTCATTATACCCCTGTATAAGGATCTAGTAACGCAGTGTAGACTGTTATTCAACATTGCTGTGTCCTCAGATTGTCAGCTCTTGTGATCAGGCCCCGGCTCCTCGCTCCGGTCTCTCCTGTACAGTGAGGCCTCATTATACCCCTGTATAAGGATCTAGTGACGCAGTGTAGACTGTTATTCAGCATTGCTGTCTCCTCAGATTGTCAGCTCTTGTGATCAGGCCTCTGCTCCTCGCTTCGGTCTCCTGTACAGTGAGGCCTCATTATACTCCTGTATAAGGATCTAGTGACGCAGTGTAGACTGTTATTCAGCATTGCTGTCTCCTCAGATTGTCAGCTCTTGTGATCAGTCCTCTGCTCCTCGCTCCGGTCTCTCCTGTACAGTGAGGCCTTATTATACCCCTGTATAAGGATCTAGTGACGCAGTGTAGAGTGTTATTCAGCATTGCTGTTTCCTCAGATTGTCAGCTCTTGTGATCAGGCCCCGGCTCCTCGCTCCGGTCTCTCCTGTACATTGAGGCCTCATTATACCCCTGTATAAGGATCTAGTGACGCAGTGTAGACTGTTATTCAGCATTGCTGTTTCTTCAGATTGTCAGCTCTTGTGATCAGGCCCCGGCTCCTCGCTACTGTCTCTCCTGTACAGTGAGGCCTCATTATACCCCTGTATAAGGATCTAGTGACGCAGTGTAGACTGTTATTCAGCATTGCTGTTTCCTCTAATTGTCAGCTCTTGTGATCTGGCCCCGGCTCCTCGCTCCGGTCTCTCCTGTACAGTGAGGCCTCATTATACCCCTGTATAAGGATCTAGTGACGCAGTGTAGACTGTTATTCAGCATTGCTGTTTCCTCAGATTGTCAGCTCTTGTGATCAGGCCCCCGCTCCTCGCTCCGGTCTCTCCTGTACAGTGAGGCCTCATTATACCCCTGTATAAGGATCTAGTGACGCAGTGTAGACTGTTATTCAGCATTGCTGTTTCCTCAGATTGTCAGCTCTTGTGATCAGGCCCCGGCTCCTCGCTCCGGTCTCTCTTGTAACGTGAGGCCTCATTATACCCCTGTTTAAGGATCTAGTGACGCAGTGTAGACTGTTATTCAGCATTGCTGTCTCCTCAGATTGTCAGCTCTTGTGATCTGGCCCCGGCTCCTCGCTACGGTCTCTCCTGTACAGTGAGGCCTCATTATACCCCTGTATAAGAATCTAGTGACGCAGTGTAGACTGTTATTCAGCATTGCTGTGTCCTCAGATTGTCAGCTCTTGTGATCAGGCCCCTGCTCCTCGCTCCGGTCTCTCCTGTATAGTGAGGCCTTATTATACCCCTGTATAAGGATCTAGTGACGCAGTGTAGACTGTTATTCAGCATTGCTGTTTCCTCAGATTGTCAGCTTTTGTGATCAGGCCCCGGCTCCTCGCTCCGGTCTCTCCTGTACAGTGAGGCCTCATTATACCCCTGTATAAGGATCTAGTGACGCAGTGTAGACTGTTATTCAGCATTGCTGTTTCCTCAGATTGTCAGCTCTTGTGATCTGGCCCCGGCTCCTCGCTCCGGTCTCTCCTGTACAGTGAGGCCTCATTATACTCCTGTATAAGGATCTAGTGACACAGTGTAGACTGTTATTCAGCATTGCTGTCTCCTCAGATTGTCAGCTCTTGTGATCAGGCCCCTGCTCCTCGCTCCGGTCTCTCCTGTACAGTGAGGCATCATTATACCCCTGTATAAGGATCTAGTGACGCAGTGTAGACTGTTATTCAGCATTGCTGTTTACTCAGATTGTCAGCTCTTGTGATCAGGCCCCTGCTCCTCGCTCCGGTCTCTCCTGTATAGTGAGGCCTCATTATACCCCTGTATAAGGATCTAGTGATGCAGTGTAGACTGTTATTCAGCATTGCTGTTTCCTCAGATTGTCAGCTCTTGTGATCAGGCCCCGGCTCCTCGCTCCGGTCTCTCCTGTACAGTGAGGCCTCATTATACCCCTGTATAAGGATCTAGTGACGCAGTGTAGACTGTTATTCAACATTGCTGTTTCCTCAGATTGTCAGCTCTTGTGATCAGGCCCCCGCTCCTCTCTCCGGTCTCTCCTGTACATTGAGGCCTCATTATACCCCTGTATAAGGATCTAGTGACGCACTGTAGACTGTTATTCAGCATTGCTGTTTCCTCAGATTGTCAGCTCTTGTGATCAGGCCCCGGCTCCTCGCTCCGGTCTCTCCTGTACCGTGAGGCCTCATTATACCCCTGTATAAGGATCTAGTGACGCAGTGTAGACTGTTATTCAGCATTGCTGTTTCCTCAGATTGTCAGCTTTTGTGATCAGGCCCCGGCTCCTCGCTCCGGTCTCTCCTGTACAGTGAGGCCTCATTATACCCCTGTATAAGGATCTAGTGACACAGTGTAGACTGTTATTCAGCATTGCTGTTTCCTCAGATTGTCAGCTCTTGTGATCTGGCCCCGGCTCCTCGCTCCGGTCTCTCCTGTACAGTGAGGCCTCATTATACTCCTGTATAAGGATCTAGTGACGCAGTGTAGACTGTTATTCAGCATTGCTGTCTCCTCAGATTGTCAGCTCTTGTGATCAGGCCCCTGCTCCTCGCTCCGGTCTCTCCTGTACAGTGAGGCCTCATTATACCCCTGTATAAGGATCTAGTGACGCAGTGTAGACTGTTATTCAGCATTGCTGTTTCCTCAGATTGTCAGCTCTTGTGATCAGGCCCCTGCTCCTCGCTCCGGTCTCTCCTGTACAGTGAGGCCTCATTATACCCCTGTATAAGGATCTAGTGATGCAGTGTAGACTGTTATTCAGCATTGCTGTTTCCTCAGATTGTCAGCTCTTGTGATCAGGCCCCGGCTCCTCGCTCCGGTCTCTCCTGTACAGTGAGGCCTCATTATACCCCTGTATAAGGATCTAGTGACGCAGTGTAGACTGTTATTCAGCATTGCTGTTTCCTCAGATTGTCAGCTCTTGTGATCAGGCCCCCGCTCCTCGCTCCGGTCTTTCCTGTACAGTGAGGCCTCATTATACCCCTGTATAAGGATCTAGTGACGCAGTGTAGACTGTTATTCAGCATTGCTGTTTCCTCAGATTGTCAGCTCTTGTGATCAGGCCCCGGCTCCTCGCTCCGGTCTCTCCTGTACAGTGAGGCCTCATTATACCCCTGTATAAGAATCTAGTGACGAAGTGTAGACTGTTATTCAGCATTGCTGTTTCCTCAGATTGTCAGCTCTTGTGATCAGGCCCCTGCTCCTCGCTCCGGTCTCTCCTGTACAGTGATTCCTCATTATACCCCTGTATAAGGATCTAGTGACGCAGTGTAGACTGTTATTCAGCATTTCTGTTTCCTCAGATTGTCAGCTCTTGTGATCAGGCCCCTGCTCCTCGCTCCGGTCTCTCCTGTACAGTGAGGTCTCATTATACCCCTGTATAAGGATCTAGTGACGCAGTTTAGACTGTTATTCAGCATTGCTCTTTCCTCAGATTGTCAGCTCTTGTGATCAGGCCCCGGCTCCTCGCTTCGGTCTCTCCTGTACAGTGAGGCCTCATTATACCCCTGTATAAGGATCTAGTGACGCAGTGTAGACTGTTATTCAGCATTGCTGTTTCCTCAGATTGTCAGCTCTTGTGATCTGGCCCCGGCTCCTCGCTCCGGTCTCTCCTGTACAGTGAGGCCTCATTATACCCCTGTATAAGGATCTAGTGACGCAGTGTAGACTGTTATTCAGCATTGCTGTTTCCTCAGATTGTCAGCTCTTGTGATCAGGCCCCTGCTCCTCGCTCCGGTCTCTCCTGTACAGTGAGGTCTCATTATACCCCTGTATAAGGATCTAGTGACGCAGTTTAGACTGTTATTCAGCATTGCTGTTTCCTCAGATTGTCAGCTCTTGTGATCAGGCCCCGGCTCCTCGCTCCGGTCTCTCCTGTACAGTGAGGCCTCATTATACCCCTGTATAAGGATCTAGTGACGCAGTGTAGACTGTTTTCAGCATTGCTGTCTCCTCAGATTGTCAGCTCTTGTGATCAGGCCTCTGCTCCTCGCACAGGTCTCTCCTGTACAGTGAGGCCTCATTATACCCCTGTATAAGGATCTAGTGACGCAGTGTAGACTGTTATTCAGCATTGCTGTTTCCTCAGATTGTCAGCTCTTGTGATCAGGCCCCGGCTCCTCGCTCCGGTCTCTCCTGTACAGTGAGGCCTCATTATACCCCTGTATAAGGATCTAGTGACGCAGTGTAGACTGTTATTCAGCATTGCTGTTTCCTCAGATTGTCAGCTCTTGTGATCAGGCCCCGGCTCCTCGCTCCGGTCTCTCCTGTACAGTGAGGCCTCATTATACCCCTGTATAAGGATCTAGTGACGCAGTGTAGACTGTTATTCAGCATTGCTGTTTCCTCAGATTGTCAGCTCTTGTGATCTGTCCCCGGCTCCTCGCTCCGGTCTCTCCTGTACAGTGAGGCCTCATTATACCCCTGTATAAGGATCTAGTGACGCAGTGTAGACTGTTACTCAGCATTGCTGTTTCCTCAGATTGTCAGGTCTTGTGATCAGGCCCCCGCTCCTCGTTCCGGTCTCTCCTGTACAGTGAGGCCTCATTATACCCCTGTATAAGGATCCAGTGACGCAGTGTAGACTGTTATTCAGCATTGCTGTTTCCTCAGATTGTCAGCTCTTGTGATCAGGCCCCGGCTCCTCGCTCCGGTCTCTCCTGTACAGTGAGGCCTCATTATACCCCTGTATAAGGATCTAGTGACGCAGTGTAGACTGTTATTCAGCATTGCTGTTTCCTCAGATTGTCAGCTCTTGTGATCAGGCCCCAGCTCCTCGCTCCGGTCTCTCCTGTACAGTGAAGCCTCATTATACCCCTGTATAAGGATCTAGTGACGCAGTGCAGACTGTTACTCAGCATTGCTGTTTCCTCAGATTGTCAGGTCTTGTGATCAGGCCCCCGCTCCTCGCTCCGGTCTCTCCTGTACAGTGAGGCCTCATTATACCCCTGTATAAGGATCTAGTGACGCAGTGTAGACTGTTATTCAGCATTGCTGTTTCCTCAGATTGTCAGCTCTTGTGATCAGGCCCCTGCTCCTCGCTCCGATCTCTCCTGTACAGTGAGGCCTCATTATACCCCTGTATAAGGATCTAGTGACGCAGTGTAGACTGTTATTCAGCATTGCTGTCTCCTCAGATTGTCAGCTCTTGTGATCAGGCCCCGGCTCCTCGCTCCGGTCTCTTCTGTACAGTGAGGCCTCATTATACACCTGTATAAGGATCTAGTGACGCAGTGTAGACTGTTATTCAGCATTGCTGTCTCCTCAGATTGTCAGCTCTTGTGATCAGTCCCCTGCTCCTCGCTCCGGTCTCTCCTGTACAGTGAGGCCTCATTCTCCACCTGTATAAGGATCTAGTGACGCAGTGTAGACTGTTATTCAGCATTGCTGTTTCCTCAGATTGTCAGCTCTTGTGATCAGGCCCCCGCTCCTCGCTCCGGTCTCTCCTGTACAGTGAGGCCTCATTCTCCACCTGTATAAGGATCTAGTGACGCAGTGTAGACTGTTATTCAGCATTGCTGCTTCCTCAGATTGTCAGCTCTTGTGATCAGGCCCCTGCTCCTCGCTCCGGTCTCTCCTGTACAGTGAGGCCTCATTCTCCACCTGTATAAGGATCTAGTGACGCAGTGTAGACTGTTATTCAGCATTGCTGTTTCCTCAGATTGTCAGCTCTTGTGATCAGGCCTCTGCTCCTCCCTCCGTTCTCTCCTGTACAGTGAGGGCCTCATTATACCACTGTATAAGGATCTAGTGACGCAGTGTAGACTGTTATTCAGCATTGCTGTTTCCTCAGATTGTCAGCTCTTGTGATCAGGCCCCTGCTCCTCGCTCCGGTCTCTCCTGTACAGTGAGGCCTCATTCTCCACCTGTATAAGGATCTAGTGATGCAGTGTAGACTGTTATTCAGCATTGCTGCTTCCTCAGATTGTCAGCTCTTGTGATCAGGCCCCGGCTCCTCGCTCCGGTCTCTCCTGTACAGTGAGGCCTCATTATACCCCTGTATAAGGATCTAGTGACGCAGTGTAGACTGTTATTCAGCATTGCTGTCTCTTCAGATTGTCAGCTCTTGTGATCAGGCCCCTGCTCCTCGCTCCGGTCTCTCCTATACAGTGAGGCCTCATTATACACCTGTATAAGGATCTAGTGACGCAGTGTAGACTGTTATTCAGCATTGCTGTCTCCTCAGATTGTCAGCTCTTGTAATCAGGCCTCTGCTCCTCGCTCCGGTCTCTCCTGTACAGTGAGGCCTCATTATACCCCTGTATAAGGATCTAGTGACGCAGTGTAGACTGTTATTCAGCATTGCTGCTTCCTCAGATTGTCAGCTCTTGTGATCAGGCCCCGACTCCTCGCTCCGCTCTCTCCTGTACAGTGAGGCCTCATTATAGCGCTGTATAAGGATCTAGTGATGCAGTGTAGACTGTTATTCAGCATTGCTGATTCCTCAGATTGTCAGCTCTTGTGATCAGGCCCCGGCTCCTCGCTCCGGTCTCTCCTGTACAGTGAGGCCTCATTATACTCCTGTATAAGGATCTATTGATGCAGTGTAGCTGTTATTCAGCATTGCTGTTACCTCAGATTGTCAGCTCTTGTGATCAGGCCTCTGCTCCTCGCTCCGGTCTCTCCTGTACAGTGAGGCCTCATTATACCCCTGTATAAGGATCTAGTGACGCAGTGTAGACTGTTATTCAGCATTGCTGTGTCCTCAGATTGTCAGCTCTTGTGATCAGGCCCCCGCTCCTCGCTCCGTTCTCTCCTGTACAGTGAGGCCTCATTATATCCCTGTATAAGGATCTAGTGACGCAGTGTAGACTGTTATTCAGCATTGCTGTGTCCTCAGATTGTCAGCTCTTGTGATCAGGCCCCCGCTCCTCGCTCCGTTCTCTCCTGTACAGTGAGGCCTCATTATATCCCTGTATAAGGATCTAGTGACGCAGTGTAGACTGTTATTCAGCATTGCTGTCTCCTCAGATTGTCAGCTCTTGTGATCAGGTCTCTGCTTCTCGCTCCGGTCTCTCCTGTACAGTGAGGCCTCATTATACCCCTGTATAAGGATCTAGTGACGCAGTGTAGACTGTTATTCAGTGTTGCTGTGTCCTCAGATTGTCAGCTCTTGTGATCAGGCCCCTGCTCCTCGCTCCGTTCTCTCCTGTACAGTGAGGCCTCATTATACCCTGTATAATGATCTAGTGACGCAGTGTAGACTGTTATTCAGCATTGCTGTGTCCTCAGATTGTCAGCTCTTGTGATCAGGCCCCGGCTCCTCGCTCCGGTCTCTCCTGTACAGTGCGGCCTCATTATACACCTGTATAAGGATCTAGTGACGCAGTGTAGACTGTTATTCAGCATTGCTGTCTCCTCAGATTGTCAGCTCTTGTGATTAGGCTCCTGCTCCTCGCTCCGGTCTCTCCTGTACAGTGAGGCCTCATTATAGCGCTGTATAAGGATCTAGTGATGCAGTGTAGACTGTTATTCAGCATTGCTGATTCCTCAGTTTGTCAGCTCTTGTGATCAGGCCCCGGCTCCTCGCTCCGGTCTCTCCTGTACAGTGAGGCCTCATTATACTCCTGTATAAGGATTTATTGATGCAGTGTAGCTGTTATTCAGCATTGCTGTTTCCTCAGATTGTCAGCTCTTGTGATCAGGCCTCTGCTCCTCGCTCCGGTCTCTCCTGTACAGTGAGGCCTCATTATACCCCTGTATAAGGATCTAGTGACGCAGTGTAGACTGTTATTCAGCATTGCTGTGTCCTCAGATTGTCAGCTCTTGTGATCAGGCCCCCGCTCCTCGCTCCGTTCTCTCCTGTACAGTGAGGCCTCATTATATCCCTGTATAAGGATCTAGTGACGCAGTGTAGACTGTTATTCAGCATTGCTGTCTCCTCAGATTGTCAGCTCTTGTGATCAGGTCTCTGCTTCTCGCTCCGGTCTCTCCTGTACAGTGAGGCCTCATTATACCCCTGTATAAGGATCTAGTGACGCAGTGTAGACTGTTATTCAGTGTTGCTGTGTCCTCAGATTGTCAGCTCTTGTGATCAGGCCCCTGCTCCTCGCTCCGTTCTCTCCTGTACAGTGAGGCCTCATTATACCCTGTATAAGGATCTAGTGACGCAGTGTAGACTGTTATTCAGCATTGCTGTGTCCTCAGATTGTCAGCTCTTGTGATCAGGCCCCGGCTCCTCGCTCCGGTCTCTCCTGTACAGTGCGGCCTCATTATACACCTGTATAAGGATCTAGTGACGCAGTGTAGACTGTTATTCAGCATTGCTGTCTCCTCAGATTGTCAGCTCTTGTGATCAGGTCTCTGCTTCTCGCTCCGGTCTCTCCTGTACAGTGAGGCCTCATTATACCCCTGTATAAGGATCTAGTGACGCAGTGTAGACTGTTATTCAGTGTTGCTGTGTCCTCAGATTGTCAGCTCTTGTGATCAGGCCCCTGCTCCTCGCTCCGTTCTCTCCTGTACAGTGAGGCCTCATTATACCCTGTATAAGGATCTAGTGACGCAGTGTAGACTGTTATTCAGCATTGCTGTGTCCTCAGATTGTCAGCTCTTGTGATCAGGCCCCGGCTCCTCGCTCCGGTCTCTCCTGTACAGTGCGGCCTCATTATACACCTGTATAAGGATCTAGTGACGCAGTGTAGACTGTTATTCAGCATTGCTGTCTCCTCAGATTGTCAGCTCTTGTGATTAGGCTCCTGCTCCTCGCTCCGGTCTCTCCTGTACAGTGAGGCCTCATTATACACCTGTATAAGGATCTAGTGACGCAGTGTTGACTGTTTTTTTTTTTAGCATTGCTGTTTCCTCAGATTGTCAGCTCTTGTGGACAGGGCCCCTGCTCCTCGGGTGTAGTATAACATGTATTACTTTCTAATTTGTGGCGTTTTTTGTCCTTTCTGAAGCAGTAAGTGCTGTGATATGTATAAGATTATAATTCGTAAAAATAAAGGCATGTTACACACACTGTACACACTGTACACACACACTGTACACACACACTGTACACACACACACAGTACACACACACACACACTGCACACACACACACTGCACACACACACACTGCACACACACACACTGTACACACACACACAGTGTACACATGTAGGGAAGGTGGCCTGATGTACGTCTCTGTCTGTAGAAGGAGGGCAGAGGTGTAGTGTATGGAAGGTAAACTGTTGTAGTAAAAGAGGGGAAACAGCTGGAGATAGGAAGGAGGGCTGTAGTATTGGATTTTGACTAATAGAGGGCAATGGAGAGCTGTGAGGTTAGGACTGAACAACAGCCATTGGCTAAGAAAACTGTTGAGTCATGGTGGGTGGGGTTACCAGAACAATTGCATAAAAGAGGGAGAGAAGGTTCTAGAAAAGTCAGTCAGTGAAGGGAGCACAGGAAACTAGAAGCACGGCTGAGGGAAAGGAAGTTCCTGAGAGGACTGACAGTTGTGCCAGTTACGGGGGAGGGGGTGGCCCTGACAGGATTAGCCGCAGACATAGACAGCAGAGGCCACAGATGGAGAGCAAAGAGAGGCCGCAGATAGAGACAGCCTGGGGTATCACGAAACCGAACAGACTCGGACCGGTGAAACGCTGTGGTGATAGGCCTAGGGCAGCCACAGTGACAGAGCCGCAAGGGACGTCCATTTGCCAACGAAAGTAAGTGAAGGTACCCGGGCCTGTGTACGAAGTCAAGCAGCTACTGTGTGTAGCTGAGGGAATTGTCGAGCAGCTGCTGTGTGTGGCTGTGTAGAGTGACGAGCAGCGGCTGTGTGCGGCTGTGGAGAGTGACGAGCAGCTGCTGTGTGCGGCTGAGGGGATTGTCGAGCAGCTGCTGTGTGCGGCTGAGGGGATTGTCGAGCAGCTGCTGTGTGTGGCTGAGGGATTGTCGAGCAGCTGCTGTGTGCGGCTGAGGGGATTGTCGAGCAGCTGCTGTGTGTGGCTGAGGGATTGTCGAGCAGCTGCTGTGTGCGGCTGAGGGGATTGTCGAGCAGCTGCTGTGTGTGTGGCTGTGTAGAGTGACGAGCAGCTGCTGTGTGCGGCTGTGTAGAGTGACGAGCAGCGGCTGTGTGCGGCTGTGTAGAGTGACGAGCAGCTGCTGTGTGCGGCTGAGGGGATTGTCGAGCAGCTGCTGTGTGTGGCTGTGTAGAGTGACGAGCAGCTGCTGTGTGCGGCTGTGGGGACTGTTGAGCAGCTGCTGTGTGTGGCTGTGTAGAGTGACGAGCAGTTGCTGTGTGCGGCTGTGGAGATTGCCAAGTAGCTGCTGTGTGCGGCTGAGGGGATTGTCGAGCAGCTGCTGTGTGTGGCTGTGTAGAGTGACGAGCAGCTGCTGTGTGCGGCTGTGTAGAGTGACGAGCAGCGGCTGTGTGCGGCTGTGTAGAGTGACGAGCAGCTGCTGTGTGTGGCTGTGTAGAGTGACGAGCAGCGGCTGTGTGCGGCTGTGGAGAGTGACGAGCAGCTGCTGTGTGCGGCTGAGGGGATTGTCGAGCAGCTGCTGTGTGCGGCTGAGGGGATTGTCGAGCAGCTGCTGTGTGTGGCTGTGTAGAGTGACGAGCAGCTGCTGTGTGCGGCTGTGGGGACTGTTGAGCAGCTGCTGTGTGTGGCTGTGTAGAGTGACGAGCAGTTGCTGTGTGCGGCTGTGGAGATTGCCAAGTATCTGCTGTGTGCGGCTGGGGATTGTCGAGCAGCTGCTGTGTGTGGCTGTGTAGAGTGACGAGCAGCTGCTGTGTGCGGCTGTGTAGAGTGACGAGCAGCGGCTGTGTGCGGCTGTGTAGCGTGACGAGCAGCTGCTGTGTGTGGCTGTGTAGAGTGACGAGCAGCGGCTGTGTGCGGCTGTGGAGAGTGACGAGCAGCTGCTGTGTGCGGCTGAGGGGATTGTCGAGCAGCTGCTGTGTGCGGCTGAGGGGATTGTCGAGCAGCTGCTGTGTGTGGCTGAGGGATTGTCGAGCAGCTGCTGTGTGCGGCTGAGGGGATTGTCGAGCAGCTGCTGTGTGTGGCTGTGTAGAGTGACGAGCAGCTGCTGTGTGCGGCTGTGTAGAGTGACGAGCAGCGGCTGTGTGCGGCTGTGTAGAGTGACGAGCAGCTGCTGTGTGTGGCTGTGTAGAGTGACGAGCAGCGGCTGTGTGTGGCTGTGTAGAGTGATGAGCAGCGGCTGTGTGCGGCTGTGGAGAGTGACGAGCAGCTGCTGTGTGCGGCTGTGTAGAGTGACGAGCAGCTGCTGTGTGCGGCTGTGGAGAGTGACGAGCAGCTGCTGTGTGCGGCTGAGGGGATTGTCGAGCAGCTGCTGTGTGCGGCTGAGGGGATTGTCGAGCAGCTGCTGTGTGTGGCTGAGGGATTGTCGAGCAGCTGCTGTGTGCGGCTGAGGGGATTGTCGAGCAGCTGCTGTGTGTGGCTGTGTAGAGTGACGAGCAGCTGCTGTGTGCGGCTGTGGGGACTGTTGAGCAGCTGCTGTGTGTGGCTGTGTAGAGTGACGAGCAGTTGCTGTGTGCGGCTGTGGAGATTGCCAAGTAGCTGCTGTGTGCGGCTGAGGGGATTGTCGAGCAGCTGCTGTGTGTGGCTGTGTAGAGTGACGAGCAGCTGCTGTGTGCGGCTGTGTAGAGTGACGAGCAGCGGCTGTGTGCGGCTGTGTAGAGTGACGAGCAGCGGCTGTGTGGCTGTGTAGAGTGACGAGCAGCGGCTGTGTGTGGCTGTGTAGAGTGACGAGCAGCGGCTGTGTGCGGCTGTGGAGAGTGACGAGCAGCTGCTGTGTGCGGCTGTGTAGAGTGACGAGCAGCGGCTGTGTGTGGCTGTGTAGAGTGACGAGCAGCGGCTGTGTGCGGCTGTGGAGAGTGACGAGCAGCTGCTGTGTGTGGCTGTGTAGAGTGACGAGCAGCGGCTGTGTGTGGCTGTGTAGAGTGACGAGCAGCGGCTGTGTGCGGCTGTGGAGAGTGACGAGCAGCGGCTGTGTGTGGCTGTGTAGAGTGACGAGCAGCGGCTGTGTGTGGCTGTGTAGAGTGACGAGCAGCGGCTGTGTGCGGCTGTGGAGAGTGACGAGCAGCGGCTGTGTGTGGCTGTGTAGAGTGACGAGCAGCTGCTGTGTGCGGCTGTGGAGATCGCCAAGTAGCTTCTGTGTGCGGCTGTGGAGATTGGCAAGTAGCTGCTGGGTGCGGCTGTGTAGAGTGACGAGCAGCAGCTGTGGAGATTGTAAAGTAGCTACTGTGTGTGGCTGAGAGGATTGTCGAGCAGCTGCTGTGTGCGGATGTGAAGATTGACAAGTAGCTGTTGTGTGCGGCTGTAGGGATTGTCGAGTAGCTGCTGTTTAAGGCTGCAGAGATTAACGTGCCGTTGCTGTGAGGTGCTGTGGGTCGTGGAAGGACGATCAATAAAGATGACCTGTTGAACACTATCCTGTCTCTGTCTCAAGTCTGTCTGCGGCAAGTAACGGACCACCCCCCGGTCGGTTGCCCTCACTCCTACCTTACCTACACGCACACACACACACACTACACACACACTGTACACATACACACTGTACACACATATACACGCACTGTACACATACACACTTTACACACACACGCACTGTACACACACTACACACACACACTACACACGCACTGTACACACACACTGTACACACACACAGTACATATGCACACTGTACACACACACACTGTACATACACACTGTACACACACACACTGTAAACATACACACTGTACACACTCGGATTTGAATATGGGGGGGCATTTATGTACATTTAATCGAAGTACATTTTTCAAAGTACGGGCTGTTATAACATGGCTGAATGTAACACGCATCTCTATTCTCTTCATACAGGTATTTCATTATTTCAAGCTACTTCCCTGAATCCTGCATGTGTCCTATGTTATTCATGTTAGCTGTATATATAATGGTATATAGTTAATTCAACTTACTCTGCTTGTCCCCTTATGCTATGAGGTCAAGTAACTTTTCAAAGTGGTTTATGATCCATGTAGGCCTGAACACTTGTTTATCTGCTCACTACACTTATTGTGTGCTGCTGTCTCAACTTAGTTTGATTGATTGCTAAAGAGTGAAAAAAAGTAAGAGATCTTAGAAATGGCCTCTTATATATTCAGACATAGCCTGGGGAAGCATTTATGCAGGGGGGGGCTGTACATTTATCAAATTACGGGCAGTTATATCATGGCAGTTAGACAGGTAAGACAATAAATAAATCTGTTCCATGTACATTTGGATTACCACAAATACATACCATATGCATTTGTATAATTTATATCCTGGCTGTTGCATTCACTCACATCCACCACCCTTGCATTATCTCTTTAAACTCCATCCATATTGGCCCCTCTCTTTTCCTCTCCTTTGTATAGCAGTCACTCTCTTTTCACATTGCTAAACAGCACAAATCCATTCATTCGCACCATCCAACACATGAGACACTCTCGCAAATCACTTAACCATCTGCTCACTCTTTCTATCCTCCTAGTCGCAGGAGACATCTCTCCCAACCCTGGCCCCTCATGTTATAGTAAGTAGAACCCCTCAACTGCTACACTCAGAAACCCCTCTAATCTTATTAATATTCCCTGCATGCCATCTGTCTCTTTTAATTGTGCCCTTTGAAATACTCTACTTCATCCATGACTTCTTCCTTTCCGATTCTCTTAACTTTCTGGCTCTTATTGAAACCTGGATCCAGCAGTCAGACACCACCGCTGCTGCTGCTCTTTCATATGGTGGACGCCACGTCTTTCATACCCCAAGATCAGACAACAGAGCAGGTGGAGGCATTGGTCTGCTCCTATTACCCAAATGTACCTTTCAGGTTATCCCTCAAGTAGCCTCACTTGTCTTCCCTTCTTTCGAGGTCCATGCTGTCAGACTCTACGCTCCCTTCTCCATGCGAGTGGTGGTGGTGTATCGTCATCTGGGCCCCTCCCATCAGTTTCTCGATCACTTTGTCACCTGGCTTCCACACCATCTCTCCTGTGACATTCCCACCCTCATCATGGGAGACTTCAACATCCCCATTGTTCTTCCCCTCTCACCATCTGCTTCTCACCTTTTATCTCTAACCTCCTCTTTCGACCTCTCACAGCATGCTAACTCTCCCACGCATGAAGACGGAAACATCCTTGACTTGATCTTCTCCTGGCTTTGCTCAGTGGATGATTTCACAAACTCCCCTCTCCTGCTCTCTGACCACAACCTTCTATCATCAAGAACTGCCATCCCGCCCAGGTCACCCCCACTTTCCCCACTTTAAGAAACTTACAGGCCATTAACACCCATAAACTTATAAAGAATTTGCAGTCATCGTTGGCCCCTATCTCCTCCCTCTCATGTCCTGATTCTGCACTGAAGCATTACAATGAAACACTTCAAAGTGCCCTAGATGAAACTGCACCTTCTATACATAGAACAACTAGGCACAGATGGCGTCAACCCTGGCACACGCTGCAAACACGCTTCCTACAGCGGTGCTCCAGGTGCGCTGAACATCTGTGGAGAAAATCCAGTCTACCCAAAGATTTCATCCATTATAAGTTTTTTCTTAAAACATACAACACTGCTCTTCACCTTTCCAAACCTATTTCAACACCCTCATCACCTCACTATCCAATAAGCCGAAATGTCTCTTTGACACTTTTCATTCCCTACTCTACCCAAGAGTGCAGTTGGGTCGCCCTCCCAGGGCTGTGGGGGTACTCTGTGCCGGGCCCGATGAGCTTCAATGGGAGATGTCAAGGCAGCTGGGACCCGGCCCATGGCCTTGGGCGCTCATTGTAAAAGGGGAATGTTCAGTGTGATTAAAGTTTATGAATGAATGAGTCGTTACTAGTGTTGAGCATTCCGATACCGCAAGTATCGGGTATCGGCCGATATTTGCTGTATCGGAATTCCGATACTTAGTTCTGATACTTTTTTCATATTGAATACCAGAATCGGAAGTTCCCATAATGCTATGAGCCCGCTCGATTTGATTCAGCCAATGGAAATCCTCAGAAGTGTGGGCACATCCTGTTAGGCATGTAGGCATGTTAACTATTGGCATGGCTGTGATTGGCTGCTGAAATGATGTCATGATGCACTATAAAAGCCGCCGCCACCATTTCTGTTCACTCTGCTGTGAATTCAATTAGGGACAGGCTGCTGTTGAAGACTGTGAGGGACAGTTAGAAATTGCGATTCTCAAAAAAATATTGTGCTTTACCCAGGCTACATAAACCACCACTGTAGCTTTCTTTTGCCTAGCAGCAGTGTTCACAGCTGTCTGCAAGGGCTGTGTGAGTGCAGCTCACGCTGTGTAGTGGGCCCTTCAGCCACGTCTGGTTGTAGGCCGCCCAGCGTGCGTCACTGCTGCCTCATACATATTTTTCTTTTATTGCTGCTTATTTTTCATAAATTCTATCTAGTGTGCTTCCATCCGTATCCATATACGTTGGTTGCAAATACTAGTAGTAGACAGCAGAGCCTTTCTGCAGCCTTTCAGTGCTAGTGCCCACTTCTCTGCACTGTTCACGGCTGTCTGAGAGGTCTCTGACTGTGTGTGAGTGCAGCTCATGCTGAGTAGTGTGTCCTGCAGCTATGTCTGGTTGTAGGCCGCTCAGCGTGTGTCACTGCCTCACACATATTTTTCTTTTATAGCAGCTCATTTTTTATTCTATTAGTGTGTATCCACCCATATCCATATACGGTGGTTGCAAACACTATAGGAGTAGACAGCGGAGCCTTTCTGCAGCCTTTCAGTGCTAGTGCCCACTTCTCTGCACTGTTCACGGCTGTCTGAGAGGTCTCTGACTGTGTGTGAGTGCAGCTTACGCTGAGTAGTGTGTCCTGCAGCTACGTCTGGTTGTAGGCCGCTCAGCGTGCGTCACTGCCTCACACATTTTTCTTTTATTGCAGCTCCTTTTTTTTTCTCCTATTAGTGTGTATCCATCCGTATCCATCTACATTGGTTGGTTGCAAACACTATATAGGAGTAGATAGAGGAGCCTTTTTTCTGGCTTGTGCCCTTCAGCTGCAGCCAGATTAGTATTAACCAATTTTTTTGGAGCCTTATCTTTTGCATTGTAGGTTACCTGCCTGCATTGTAATAGCTCCAAAAAGTTTGTGATACTATCACTTTCAAATCTTTGGTCACATCCTTTTAGTTTTCTTCCAACAAAAAAACAAAAAGTTCACCAAACACTACATTTGACAGTTGTGTAGGCCACATTAGCTCCTATTAAAGTGTAGTCCACACACACACTTCATAAAATTAGTGTTTCTTATACCTGTTACCAGCTGTTCAGGAATAAGCACACTAAGCCCCCCCTTTGTACTTTTCTGCCTATCTTTATCAGTCTAGCAAGATGAAGAAGGCAGGGAGTAAGGCACGTAGGCGTGGGCCTAGAGTTTCAGCAGGGAGAGGATGTGGGGATTCTGCAGGGAGAGGATGTGGGGATTCTGCAGGGAGAGGACGTGGGGATTCTGCAGGGAGAGGACGTGGGGATTCTGCAGGGAGAGGACGTGGGGATTCTGTGCCTGCTGCGGGCACCAATGAGTCAGCATCCCCCAGTTTTAGCAGGCAACAGTCCTTTATGCGCAGCTTTGTAGGACCTCGCCGTACCCCACTGCTGCAGGAGGAACAAATTGAAGCCGTTGTCGGATGGATGGCAGCTAATGCATCGACTTCAATGACTTCCACATCCTCTCAGGGCCAGAGCACCGAAGAGCAACCATCTGTCTCTTCACCACCTGCCAAAGTGCCTAGGCAGTCAGAGAGCCCTGGACAGGAGCCATCACAGTCTCTACTTCTGTTCTCTGAATCTGTTGGCTTGGAAAGAGGGGACCAGCCAAGCAGCATTCAAGAATGTGAAGAAGAGGGAGTATGCAGTGATGCGCAACTTCTTTGTCCCTCGGAATCTGAAGAGGCGGGTGGGCCAGTGCCTATGGTCAGCACACCTCAGTACGCATCAGATGATGACGAGACTCAGTTACCACTTTCTGGTGCGTACGGTGCTGGCGAGACAATCCAGGAGAAGCAGGTGTTTGAAGAGGGGAGTGTAGATGATGAGGTCCTTGACCCATCATGGTGTGAGGAACAGGAAGGTGGTGGGAGCAGCTCTGAGGAAGAGATTCCCCGAACGGCCAAAACAGGAGGGAGGGGGCAGACTTGGTTGCCTGTAGCCTCCACTTCGGCACCCAGTAGGATCATTCCTCTTTCAAAAGGCAAAACGGGCGCTCCCAAGACTTGCAGTGCGTGGTCCTTTTTTGACACAGTTGCAGATGACATTTGCTTTGTCAAATGCAAGCTGTGTCATCAGAAAGTCAAAAGAGGGAAAATGTCAGCAACCTCAATACCACAAATATGTGGAAACATGTGCGGACCAAGTACGTGGTGGCGTTACACAGACACACTGAAGATGTAGGCCAACGTACAGCACCACATACCACCTCTTCAGCTCGTGTTGGGGCCTCTTCCTCCAGCTCACACAGCTGGTTCGGCTTCCTCACAGGATCGCCAAGGAAGAATCTCTGGCACTGTTGTCCGGAGACCTAGTGAACTTCCACCCACAGCACCACGTTCCCAGTCCTTCTCACACTCCCAGGACACTCTACAGCCATCGGTAGCACAGGCATGGGATAAAAGGTGGCCATACTTGGCAAACCATCCCCAAGCACAGGCTCTGAATGCTGGCATTGCCAAACTACTGGCACTTAAAATGCTCTCATTCAGGCTGGTGGAGACTGACACCTTCCGGGACTTGATGGCATTGGCAGTCCCACAATACACCGTGCCGAGCCGCTTTTATTTCAGCAGGTGAGCCGTCCCTGCCCTGCAAAAACATGTGGAGGGAAAAATACAACATGCGCTACTAAATGCCGTCAGTAGCAAGGTCCACCTGACCACCGATGCGTGGACCAGTAACCATGGACAGGGACGATACCTTTCCCTCACTGCCCATTGGGTCAATGTTGTGGAGCCGGGTACAGATCTGGAGAGTGGCGCTGTTCGTGTTCAGCCAACTCCACGGATTGCAGGAATCCAGTCTGTACACATTGACTCCTCCTCCTACTCAAGTTCCTCAGAAACAGCGCAGCAGGAGCCTGTTACGACCGATATGAGCACAGCCATGGCCAAATGTCAACAGACCATACTCAAATTAATTTCTTTGGGGAATCGAAGCCACACAGCGCAGGAGCTCTGGAATGCCATCAAGCAGGAGAGCGATGTGTGGTTTCTGCCAGCGAATCTCCAGCCAGGCTTGGTAGTGTGTGACAATGGCAGAAATCTGGTGGCAGCTCTTGGCCTAGGCAACCTCACTCACATCCCATGTCTGGCACATGGGCTGAACTTGGTCGTGCAGAGCTTTCTGAGGGACTATCTGGATCTTGATGCACTGCTGCACAAGGTCCGCATAGAGTGCGCTCACTTGCGGCGTTCCAGCACGGCAAGATCGTGCCTTGCTGCCCTGCAGCGCCGATTACGCCTTCAGGAGCATCGCATCATATGTGACCTACCCACCAGGTGGAATTCAACGTTACATATGTTGGAGCGGTTGTGTGAGCAGCAGGCAGCAGTCATGGAGTACCAGCTGCATCAGGCGCAAACAAGTCACACTTCAGCACCACTGAGTGGGCCTCTATGAAGGACATCTGCCTCGTTTTGCGTGCCTTCGATGATTCCACGTGGATGGCGAGTGCAGATGATGCACTTGTCAGCATGACTGTCCCCCTTATCTGCCTGCTTCAAAAAATGCTGCAAGCACTAAGGGAGGAGGTTTTGGAAGAGGTGGAGGATGAGGAGTCCCAAATGCCATCTGCTTCTGGACAGTCTGCGCTACGTGGTTCCTCACAAAGGCCTAGGCAGGGGACACTTTGTGAGGAGGATGAGGAGGAGTCGATGGAGGAGGAAGACATCTCTCCAGAAGAGGGAGGTACACAATCCTCTAGTCAGTATGTACAGTGAGGGTGGGGTGATGCAGAGCAGGCAGAGATGACGCATCAAGCAAGGGACAGCGTTTCTTTGGCAGTTGGGAGTCTGCAGCACATGGTTGATTTCATGCTGCAGTGCCTGAGAAACGACCGCTGCATCGCCCACATTCTCAACACGACTGATTATTGGGTGTACACCTTCCTAGATCCTCGCTACTGGTACAACTTACAAAGCCTCATACCACCATTGAACCGGGAGCGTAATCTGCGGGAGTACCAAGACACACTGGTGCAGTCCATCATGTTTTCCATTCCACCCGACAGCAGTGGTGCTAGTGCTTTACAAAGCAGCTCTGTGCGTCGAGGCAGTGGAGGAAACTCGGCACAAAGAGGGAGCAGAGGCAGCGCCTCAGCACAAGGCAAGACCACTATGGCCCAAATGTGGCAAAGTTTTGTGTGTCCGCCACAATTGTCTACACCATCACAGACAGCTCCAGTCAGCAGGAGGCAACGTTTCCGTCAGATGGTGACAGACTACATGTCTTGCCCTGTCAGTGTACTCCCAGATGGCTCTTCCCCCTTCAAGTTTTGGGTCTCTAAGCTGGATACATGGCCAGAGCTTAGCCAGTATGCATTGAAGGTGCTGGCTTGCCCTGCTGCCAGTGTATTATCGGAACGCGTCTTTAGTGCCGCAGGTGGTGTACTAACAGACCGTCGCACGCGACTATCTTTTGATAATGTTGACCGGCTTACTTTTCTGAAAATGAACAAGGCCTGGATCTCGCCCGAATTTGCCAGTCCTCTTCCCGAATAAATAATTGGTTGGCAACAGTATCCAGGTCTCCTGTTGTGTTCATGTTTCTACCACCTGAACTATAATCCTTGGGCTTGAACACAGCCAGTTGTCGCTCAGAAGTGTTGTCTGCACAGAGAAAAACACTAGCTCCTGTGTTAGTGGGGTTCAGTAATGCCAGCTGCTCCCCTGCTGTGTGGACGGCAAAGTCTCCAGCTCCATCCACATTCAAACTACTACTGATTTTTAACCATGCTCCACTTAGGCCTGTGGCTCCACTGTCTCTAGTTTTTCCCCTGGCCTCTAACCCCGCCAGTTGCTGCTCAGAAGTGGCGTCTGCACAATCCACACTTGTTCCGGTGTTACTGGGGCTCAGTCACGTCAGTTGATCCCCTGATGTGCGTCCGGCAATGTCTCATTACTAGTATTGTGAATGAGAACAGAGCAGGAGACCTTGCCGGACACACATCAGGGGATCAACTGACGTGACTGAGCCCCAGTTACACAGGAACAAGTGTGGATTGTGCAGACGCCACTTCAGAGCTGTAACTGGCGGGGTTGGAGGCCTGGGGAAATACTAATGACAGTGGAGCCAGAGGCCATAGTGGAGCACGGTTACAATCAGTAGTAGTCTAAAACCTATATAAAACCTGCTGCAAGTTCGCCTCCGCCTGTTGCATGATTGATCCTGTGCTCCAACAACGCCTGTTGGTGTTCAGAAGTGCCGTCTTCACAGAGAAAAACACACTAGCTCCTGTGTTAGTGGGGTTCAGTAACGTCAGCTGTTCCCCTGCTGTGTGGACAGCAATGTCTCCTGCTGCCTCCACATTCAAAAAATATCAGGCCTCAGCCTACACCCTGATTGTTCCTGGGCTCCAACATCGCCAGTTGGTGTTCAGAAGTGCCGTCTTCACAGAGAAAAACACACTAGCTCCTGTGTTAGTGGGGTTCAGTAACGTCAGCTGTTCCCCTGCTGTGTAGACGGCAATGTCTCCTGCTGCCTCCACATGCCAAAAACATCAGGCCTCAGCCTGCTCCATGCTTCATCCTGGGCTCCAACAACGCCAGTTGGTGTTCAGAAGTGCCGTCTTCATAGAGAAAAACACACTAGCTCCTGTGTTAGTGGGGTTGAGTAACGTCAACTGTTCCCCTGCTGTGTGGATGGCAAAGTCTCCTGCTGCCTACACAGTCACACTACTACTGATTTTTAACCATGCTCCACTTATGCCTCTGGCTCCACTGTCTCTAGTATTTCCCCTGGCCTCCAACCCCGCCAGTTGCTGCTCTGAAGTGGCGTCTGCACAATCCACAATTGTTCCTGGGTTACAGGGGCTCTGTCACATCAGTGGATCCCCTGATGTGTGTCCGGCAATGTCTCCTGCTCTGTCCACATTCCCATTACTTGTAGTGCACGGTTGTTCCATTGGCTCTTGTTCCTTCCGCTGCCCCTCCGGGTTCCAGCACCATCAGCTGGTCCTCGCTAGTTTCATTTGCTCTTGCAGCTTCTGCTACCCATCCGGGTTCCAGCACCGTCAGCTAGTTCTCGGCAGAGCCTTTGGCCTAGGTGCCTCCTTCTTGGTATCCGAGTTCCAGCAACGTTTGCTGGTCCTTGGTAGTGCTTTGTAGCACAGGTACCTCCTGCTTAGTAACCGTGTTCCAGCACCGTCAGCTGGTCCACAGTTGTGCCATTGGCTCTTGTTCCTTCTGCTGCCACTCTGGGTTCCAGCACCGTCAGCTGATTCTCGGTAGTTCCATTGACTCTTGTAGCTTCTGCTACCCATCCGGGTTCCAGCACCGTCAGCTGGTTCTCGGAAGTGTCTTTGGCATGGGCACTCCCTCCTGCCCAGCCTGGTTACAGCACGCCTGCTGTTTCCGGGTAGTGTCAACGTCACTTTGCCACCAATACGTTGTCCTGTCGTGTTGCCGTCGGGTTAGCCAAGCCTATGGTGCCTGCAGTTTAGGTGCTTCCTATGGGGGCTGCGGGTTCTGGTAATAAAGGCTGGTTCCATAGTGCCAATAGTACAAGCACCCCCTGTAGGACTGTGGGTTTCGGTAACTGCGGCCAGCTCACGGCCTTGCAACTTTGTCTTTTTCATGGGTACCTTGTGCTACCCATCCGGGTTCCAGCACCGTCAGCTGGTTCTCGGAATTGTCTTTGGCACGGGCACTCCCTCCTGCCCAGCCTGGTTACAGCACGCCTGCTGTTTCTGGGTAGTGTCAACGTCACTTTGCCACCAATACGTTGTCCTGTCGTGTTGCTGTTGGGTTAGCCGAGCCTATGGTGCCTGCAGTTTAGGTGCTTCCTATGTGGGCTGCGGGTTCTGGTAATAAAGGCTGGTTCCGTAGTGCCAATAGGACAAGCACCCCCTGTAGGACTGTGGGTTTCGGTAACTGCGGCCAGCTCACGGCCTTGCAACTTTGTCTTTTTCATGGGTACCTTGTGCTTCCCATCCGGGTTCCAGCACCGTCAGCTGGTTCTCGGCAGAGCCTTTGGCCTAGGTGCCTCCTTCTTGGTAACCGTGTTCCAGCACTATCAACTGGTCCACGGTTGTGCCATTGGCTCTTGTTCCTTCTGCTGCCCCTCCGGGTTCCAGCACCGTCAGCTGGTTCTCGGCAGAGCCTTTGGCCTAGGTGCCTCCTTCTTGGTATCCGAGTTCCAGCAACGTCTGCTGGTCCTTGGTAGTGCTTTGTAGCACAGGTACCTCCTGCTTAGTAACCGCGTTCCAGAACCGTCAGCTGGTCCACAGTTGTGCCATTGGCTCTTGTTCCTTCTGCTGCCACTCTGGGTTCCAGCACCGTCAGCTGGTTCTCGGTAGTTCCATTGACTCTTGTAGCTTCTGCTACCCATCCGGGTTCCAGCACCGTCAGCTGGTTCTCGGAAGTGTCTTTGGCATGGGCAATCCATCCTGCCCAGTCTGGTTACAGCACGCCTGCTGTTTCCGGGTAGTGTCAACGTCACTTTGCCACCAATACGTTGTCCTGTCGTGTTGCCGTCGGGTTAGCCAAGCCTATGGTGCCTGCAGTTTAGGTGCTTCCTATGTGGGCTGCGGGATCTGGTAATAAAGGCTGGTTCTGTAGTGCCAATAGGACAAGCACCCCCTGTAGGACTGTGGGTTTCAGTAACTGCGGCCTTGCAACTTTGTCTTTTTCATGGGTACCTTGTGCTACCCATCCAGGTTCCAGCACCGTCAGCTGGTTCTTGGCAGAGCCTTTGGCCTAGGTGCCTCC
The DNA here is from genome assembly GCF_039654945.1 of Dendrobates tinctorius. Lineage (NCBI taxonomy): Eukaryota > Metazoa > Chordata > Amphibia > Anura > Dendrobatidae > Dendrobates > Dendrobates tinctorius. Next base: position 17,474,514 of record NW_027361731.1, on the reverse strand, counting down.
TTCTTGGTAACTGTGTTCCAGCACCGTCAACTGGTCCACGGTTGTGCCATTGGCTCTTGTTCCTTCTGCTGCCCCTCCGGGTTCCAGCACCATCAGCTGGTCCTCGCTAGTTTCATTTGCTCTTGCAGCTTCTGCTACCCATCCGGGTTCCAGCACCGTCAGCTGGTTCTCGGCAGAGCCTTTGGCCTAGGTGCCTCCTTCTCGGTATCCAAGTTCCAGCAACGTCTGCTGGTCCTTGGTAGTGCTTTGTAGCACAGGTACCTCCTGCTTAGTAACCGTGTTCCAGCACCGTCAGCTGGTCCACGGTTGTGCCATTGGCTCTTGTTCCTTCTGCTGCCCCTCTGGGTTCCAGCACCGTCAGCTGGTCCTCACTAGTTTCATTTGCTCTTGCAGCTTCTGCTACCCATCCGGGTTCCAGCACCGTCAGCTGGTTCTCGGCAGTGCCTTTGGCCTAGGTGCCTCCTTCTTGGTATCCGAGTTCCAGCAACATCTGCTTTGTCCTTGGTAGTGCTTTGGAGCACAGGTACCTCCTGCTTAGTAACCGTGTTCCAGCACCGTCAGCTGCTCCACGGTTGTGCCATTGGCTCTTGTTCCTTCTGCTGCCCCTCCGGGTTCCAGCGCCGTCAGCTGGTCCTCGCTAGTTCCATTTGCTATTGTTCCTTCTGCTACCCATCCGGGTTCCAGTACCGTCAGCTGGTTCTCGGCAGTTCCTCAGCCTTCTTGTACCTTCTGCTACTTTTCCAAGTTCAAGCTTGTGGAATTGTTTTTTGATTCTCACTCTGGATCTCCCTGACGATGACCCTGAAGACGACGACCCTGAAGACAACACCGAAGAAGACCAAAAAGATGACCCTCAAGAAGATGACCAAGAGGACAAAGAACATGAAGACAACCACCAAGATGCAGAGCAACAAGAGACAGAAGACCAAGAAGCAGAAAAACCAAAAGCAGAAGAGCATTAAGCATAAGACTAAAAATAAGAGCAAATTATATTATCTAAATTATAAGCAGAAGACTAAGCAGTGTATGGGGGTGAGTCCGTTCCTCCTCGTGGTGCCCCTGGAAAATGCCTGCTGCTGCAGGCCAAATTGAATGCGGACAAATCCTGTTGTAAATCTTTTGTGACAGGCAGACCGGAAGGTGTACTCTTCAAACTTTTATAGATAACAACTACAGGAATGCCTGTCACAAATAAGAATATGATGAAGAAGAAGAATAGGAAGAAGATGAAGAAGTAGAATATGAAGAAGAATAATAGTTGAATAATAAGAATATGAAGAATGTAAAAAAAGAATAATAGGAAGAAGGTGAAGAAGAAGATGAATAAGGTGAAGAAGAAGTTGATGAAAAAGATGCTGCTGAGGATGATGAAGGAGAAAGTGTGGGAGAAGTAAAAAAGAAGGTGAAGAGCATGGAAGTAGTGAAACATACATATCTGACAAAATATAAAAGAGGTTAACATAGTCAATATCTTTGTAAATCCAAACGTCTTTAAAATAAAAAAATTATTCCTGCTATTCCATTTGATTGGGCTAAACCTCTATGGCTTTAATGTCTCCTCCACCTCCCCAAATACATTCTACATTATTATTAGTTGTTTTTCTTCATGTAGAATTAACCTACAAGGAAAGAAAGGGTTTTTTCCAATTCCGATATTTCTGTTCCATTGACTTGAATGGGACTTCCGGGATCGGAATCGGCGATACCCGATATTTTTTTTAGAACGACCGATCCAATCCGATCTGATATTTTTCAATATCGGGTGGTATCGCTCAACACTAGTCGTGACTAGAGTTGAGCGATACCAGCCGATACTTGAAAATATCGGATCGGAATGGATCGGCCGATCTTAAAAAAAAGTATCGGTATCGCCGATTCCGATACCGGGAACCAATGCAAGTCAATGGGGCCAAAATATCGGAATTAAAAAAAACCCTTTCTTTCCTTGTAGGTTAATTCTACATGAAGAAAAACAACTAAGAATAATGTAGAATGTATTGTGGGAGGTGGAGGAGACATTAAAGCCATAGAGGTTTAGCCCAATCAAATGGAATAGCAGGAATTAAACTTTTTTTTTAAAGATGTTAGGAGTTACAAAGATATTGACTATGTTAGCCTCATTTATATTTTGCCAGACATGTATGTCTTCTTCTTCTTTCTTCTTTCTTCTTCTTTCTTATTCTTCTTCCTTTTTTTACCTTCTTCTTCTTCTTCTTATTCCTTTTTTACATTCTTCTTCTTCTTCTTCCTTTTTTTACATTCTTCTACTTCCTTTTTTTACATTCTTCTTCTTCTTCCTTTTTTTACATTCTTCTTCTTATTCCTTTTTTTACATTCTTCTTCTTCTTCCTTTTTTAAATTCTTCTACTTCCTTTTTTTACATTCTTCTTCTTCTTCTTCCTTTTCTTACATTCTTCATATTCTTCTTATTCAACAATTATTATTCTACATATTCAACTTCTTCATCTTCTTCCTATTCTTCTTCATCATATTCTTGTTTGTGTCAGGCATTCCTGTAGTTGTTATCTAGAAAAGTTAGAAGTTTACACCTTCCGTTCTGCCTGTCACAAAAGATTTACAACAGGATTTGTCCGCGTTCAGTTTGGCCTGCAGCAGCAGGCCTTTTCCAGGGGCACCACGAGGAGGAACGGACTCACCCCCATACACTGCTTAGTCTTCTTCTGCTTATAAATAAGATAATATCATTTGCTCAGAGTATTAGTCTTATGCTTAATGTTCTTCTGCTTTGTTTTTTTTATGCTTCTTTGTCTTCTCTCTCTTGTTGTTCTGCATCTTGGTGGTTGTCTTCCTGTTCTTTGTCCTCTTGAACCAGCTGACGGTACTGGCACCCGGAGGGGCAGCAGAAGGAACAAGAGCCAATGGCACTACCGAGGACCAGCTGACGGTGCTGGAACCCGGTTACTAAGCAGGAGGTACCTGTGCTACAAAGCACTACCAAGGACCAGCAGACGTTGCCGGAACTCGGATACCGAGATGGAGGCACCTAGGCCAAAGGCTCTGACGAGAACCAGCTGACGGTGCTGGAACCCGGAGGGGTAGCATAAGCTGCAAGAGCAAATGGAAATAGCGAGGACCAGCTGACAGTGCTGGCACCCGGAGGGGCAGCAGAAGGAATAAGAGCCAATGGCACAACCGAGGACCAGCTGACGGTGCTGGAACCCGGTTACTAAGCAGGAGGTATCTGTGCTACAAAGCACTACCAAGGACCAGCAGACGTTGCCGGAACTCGGATACCGAGATGGAGGCACCTAGGCCAAAGGCTCTGACGAGAACCAGCTGACGGTGCTGGAACCCGGAGGGGTAGCATAAGCTGCAAGAGCAAATGGAAATAGCGAGGACCAGCTGACAGTGCTGGCACCCGGAGGGGCAGCAGAAGGAATAAGAGCCAATGGCACAACCGAGGACCAGCTGACGGTGCTGGAACCCGGTTACTAAGCAGGAGGTACCTGTGCTACAAAGCACTACCAAGGACCAGCAGACGTTGCCGGAACTCGGATACCGAGATGGAGGCACCTAGGCCAAAGGCTCTGACGAGAACCAGCTGACGGTGCTGGAACCCGGAGGGGTAGCATAAGCTGCAAGAGCAAATGGAAATAGCGAGGACCAGCTGACAGTGCTGGCACCTGGAGGGGCAGCAGAAGGAATAAGAGCCAATGGCACAACCGAGGACCAGCTGACGGTGCTGGAACCCGGTTACTAAGCAGGAGGTACCTGTGCTACAAAGCACTACCAAGGACCAGCAGACGTTGCCGGAACTCGGATACCGAGATGGAGGCACCTAGGCCAAAGGCTCTGACGAGAACCAGCTGACGGTGCTGGAACCCGGAGGGGTATCAGAAGTTACCCCTGAAAAGCAAAGTTGGCATGCTGCAAGCTGGCCGCAGTTACCGAATCACACAGTCCTACGGTGGGTGCTTGTCCTACTGGCACTATGGAACAAGCCTTTCTTACCAGAACCCGCAGTCCACATAGGAAGCACCTAAACTGCTGGCACCCTAGCCTCGGCTAACCCAACCGCAACACGACATGGCAACTTGGGGTGGCAAACTGACATTGACACTTCCCGGAAACAGCAGGCAGGGCTGGAACCAAGCTGGGCAGGAGGGAGTACCCGTGCCAAAGTCAGTTATGAGCAGCAACTGGCGATGTTGGAGCCCAGGACAAGCACTTAGCAGGCTGAGGCCTGATGTGCTGTCAATTGGGAGGCAGCAGGACAGATTGCCATCAAAACAGCAGGGGAACAGCTGACGTTACTGAACCCCACAAACACAGGAGCTAGTGTTTTACTCTGTGAAGACGGCACTTCCGAGCAACAACTGGCTGTGTTGAAGCCCAGGGACAAGCACGGAGCAGGCTGAGGCTGCATTGAAGAAATTTTAAGATCGGTTGTAGACTACTAATTTGAACCAAGCTCCACTTAAGCCTGTGGCTTCACTGATTTTCGTATTTCCCCTGTCCTCCAACCCCGCCAGTTACAGCTCCGAAGTGGCGTCGGCACAATCCACACTTGTTCCTGTGTTACAGGTGTTCAGTCCGGTCCATTCTCTGTCCACATTCCATTATGGGAATGTGGACAGAGCAGGCGACATTGCCGGACACACATCAGGGGATTAACTGACCGGACTGAACACCTGTAACACAGGAACAAGTGTGGATTGTGCCGACGCCACTTCGGAGCTGTAACTGGCGGGGTTGGAGGACAGGGGAAATACGAGACACAGTGGAGCCACAGGCCTAATTGGAGCACGGTTAAAAATCAGTAGTGGTACGACTGTGTAGGCAGCAGGAGACTTTGCCATCCACACAGCAGGGGATCAGCTGACATTACTGAACCCCACTGAGACACGGGAGCAAGTATCTCTTTCCGTGTGGACGGCACTTCCGAACTACAACTGGCTGTGTTGAAGCCCAGGAAATAGGAGGGTGTAGGCAGAGGCCTACTGTATTTTGAATGAGGTGACAGCAGGAGAGACTGCCATCCACACAGCAGGGGATCAGCTGACATTACTGAACCCCACTGAGACACGGGAGCAAGTATCTCTTTCCGTGTGGACGGCACTTCCGAACTACAACTGGCTGTGTTGAAGCCCAGGAAATAGGAGGGTGTAGGCAGAGGCCTACTGTATTTTGAATGAGGTGACAGCAAGAGAGACTGCCATCCACACAGCAGGGGATCAGCTGACATTACTGAACCCCACTGAGACACGGGAGCAAGTATCTCTTTCCGTGTGGACGGCACTTCCGAAATACAACTGGCTGTGTTGAAGCCCAGGAAATAGGAGGGTGTAGGCAGAGGCCTACTGTATTTTGAATGAGGTGACAGCAGGAGAGACTGCCATCCACACAGCAGGGGATCAGCTGACGTTACTGAACCCCACTGAGACACGGGAGCAAGTATCTCTTTCCGTGTGGATGGCACTAACGAACTACGACTGGCTGTGTTGAAGCCCAGGAAATAGGAGGGTGTAGGCAGAGGCCTACTGTATTTTGAATGAGGTGACAGCAGGAGAGACTGCCATCCACACAGCAGGGGATCAGCTGACATTACTGAACCCCACTGAGACACGGGAGCAAGTATCTCTTTCCGTGTGGACGGCACTTCCGAACTACAACTGGCTGTGTTGAAGCCCAGGAAATAGGAGGGTGTAGGCAGAGGCCTACTGTATTTTGAATGAGGTGACAGCAGGAGAGACTGCCATCCACACAGCAGGGGATCAGCTGACATTACTGAACCCCACTGAGACACGGGAGCAAGTATCTCTTTCCGTGTGGACGGCACTTCCGAACTACAACTGGCTGTGTTGAAGCCCAGGAAATAGGAGGGTGTAGGCAGAGGCCTACTGTATTTTGAATGAGGTGGCAGCAGGAGAGACTGCCATCCACACAGCAGGGGATCAGCTGACGTTACTGAACCCCACTGAGACACGGGAGCAAGTATCTCTTTCCGTGTGGACGGCACTTCCGAACTACAACTGGCTGTGTTGAAGCCCAGGAAATAGGAGGGTGTAGGCAGAGGCCTACTGTCTTTGTAATGCGGAGACAGCAGGAGAGACTGCCATCTCCACAGCAGGGGATCAGCTGGCAATGATGAACCCCACTAACACTCTAACGAATGTGTTTGGCTCTGTGGAGACGACACTTCTGAACACCAACTGACGCTGTTGGAGCCCAGGATTAGGCGAGGAGCAGGCTGGGGCCTACTGGATTTTGGCAGGTGAAGGCAGCAGGAGACTTGCCATCTCCACAGCAGGGGAACAGCTGGCAGTGCTGAACCCCACTAACACTCTAACGAATGTGTTTGGCTCTGTGGAGACGACACTTCTGAACACCAACTGACGCTGTTGGAGCCCAGGATTAGGCGAGGAGCAGGCTGTGGCCTACTGGATTTTGGCAGGTGAAGGCAGCAGGAGACTTGCCATCTCCACAGCAGGGGAACAGCTGGCAGTGCTGAACCCCACTAACACTCTAACGAATGTGTTTGGCTCTGTGGAGACGACACTTCTGAACACCAACTGACGCTGTTGGAGCCCAGGATTAGGCGAGGAGCAGGCTGTGGCCTACTGGATTTTGGCAGGTGAAGGCAGCAGGAGACTTGCCATCTCCACAGCAGGGGAACAGCTGGCAGTGCTGAACCCCACTAACACTCTAACGAATGTGTTTGGCTCTGTGGAGACGACACTTCTGAACACCAACTGACGCTGTTGGAGCCCAGGATTAGGCGAGGAGCAGGCTGGGGCCTACTGGATTTTGGCAGGTGAAGGCAGCAGGAGACTTGCCATCTCCACAGCAGGGGAACAGCTGGCAGTGCTGAACCCCACTAACACTCTAACGAATGTGTTTGGCTCTGTGGAGACGACACTTCTGAACACCAACTGACGCTGTTGGAGCCCAGGATTAGGCAAGGAGCAGGCTGGGGCCTGCTGGATTTTGGCAGGTGAAGGCAGCAGGAGACTTGCCATCTCCACAGCAGGGGAACAGCTGGCAGTGCTGAACCCCACTAACACTCTAACGAATGTGTTTGGCTCTGTGGAGACGACACTTCTGAACACCAACTGACGCTGTTGGAGCCCAGGATTAGGCGAGGAGCAGGCTGGGGCCTACTGGATTTTGGCAGGTGAAGGCAGCAGGAGACTTGCCATCTCCACAGCAGGGGAACAGCTGGCAGTGCTGAACCCCACTAACACTCTAACGAATGTGTTTGGCTCTGTGGAGACGACACTTCTGAACACCAACTGACGCTGTTGGAGCCCAGGATTAGGCGAGGAGCAGGCTGGGGCCTACTGGATTTTGGCAGGTGAAGGCAGCAGGAGACTTGCCATCTCCACAGCAGGGGAACAGCTGGCAGTGCTGAACCCCACTAACACTCTAACGAATGTGTTTGGCTCTGTGGAGACAACACTTCTGAACACCAACTGACACTGTTGGAGCCCAGGATTACGCATGCCGCATGCAGAGGCCAATGGGCAGCGGTTTTTATGGAGGTTGTGGACTACTACTGATTCTAACCATGCTCCACTTAGGCCTCTGGCTCCACTGTCTCTACTATTTACCCTGGCCTCCAACCCCGCCAGCTACATCTCTGAAGTGGCGTCAGCACAATCTACACTTGTTCCTGTGTTACTGGTGCTCAGTCCCGTCAGTTGATCCCCTGATGTTTGTCCGGCAAGTTCGCCAGCTCTGTCCTCATTCCCACTACTGGTTATGGGAATGTGGACAGAGCAGGAGACCTTGCCGGACACACATCAGGGGATAAACTGATGGGACTGAGCCACAGGAACACAGGAACAAGTGTAGATTGTGCTGACGCCACTTCAGAGATGTAGATGGCGGGGTTGGAGGTCAGGGGAAATAGTAGAGACAGTGGAGCCAGAGACCTAAGTTGGGCACGGTTAAAAATCAGTAGTGGTTTGAATGTTGATGGAGCTGGTGACTTTGCCGTCCACACAGCAGGGGATCAGCTGGCATTACTGAACCCCACTAACACAGGAGCTAGTGTGTTTCTCTGTGCAGACGACACATCTGAGCGACAACTGGCTGTGTTGAAGCAAAGGGATTATAGTTCAGGTGGTAGAAAAATGAACACACCAGCAGACCTGGATACAGTTGCCAACCACTAATTTAGTCTGTAAGAGGAATGGCAAAGTCTTTGGAGATCCAGGCCTTGTTCATTTTCAGAAAAGTAAGCCGGTCAACATTATCGGAAGATAGTCGCGTGCGACGGTCTGTTAGTACACCACCTGCGGCACTAAAGACACGTTCCGATAATACACTGGCAGCAAGGCAAGCCAGCACCTCCAATGCATACTGGCTAAGCTCTGGCCATGTATCCAGCTTAGAGACCCAAAACTTGAAGGGGGAAGAGCCATCTGGGAGTACAGCGACAGGGCAAGACATGTAGTCTGACACCATCTGACGGAAGCGTTGCCTCCTGCTGACTCGAGGCGTCGCTGATGGTGTAGACAATTGTGGTGGACACACAAAACTTTGCCACATTTGGGCCATAGTGGTCTTGCCTTGTGCTGCGGCGCTGCCTCTGCTCCCTCTTTGTGCAGAGTTTCCTCCACTGCCTCGACGCACAGAGCTGCTTTGTAAAGCACTAGCAACAATGCTGTCGGGTGGAATGGAAAACATTATGGACTGCACCAGTGACTCTTCGTACTCCCGCATTTTACGCTCCCGGTTCAACGTTGGTATGAGCCTTTGTACGCTGTCCCGGTAGCGAGGATCTAGGAGGGTGTACACCCAATAATCAGCCGAGACGAGAATGTGGGCGATGCGGCGGTCGTTTCTCAGGCACTGCAGCATGAAATCAACCATGTGCTGCAGACTCCCAACTGCCAAAGAACCGCTGTCCCCTGTTTGAGGCGTGACCTCGGCCTGCTCTGCATCACCCCACCCTCGCTGTACATACTGAGTAGAGGTTTGTGTACCTCCCTCCTCTGGAGAGATGTCTTCCTCCTCCATCGACTCCTCCTCATCCTCCTCACAAAGTGTCCCCTGCCTAGGCCTTTGTGAGGAAACACGTAGCGCAGACTGTCCAGAAGCAGATGGCATTTGGGACTCCTCATCCTCCACCTCTTCTGAAACCTCATCCCTTAGTGCTTGCAGTGTTTGTTGAAGCAGGCAGATAAGGGGGACAGTCATGCTGACTAGTGCATCATCTGCACTCGCCATCCGCGTGGATTCATCGAAGGCACGCAAAACGAGGCAGATGTCCTTCATAGAGGCCCACTCAATGGTGCTGAAGTGTGAACGGCGCACAGTGCGACTTGTTTGCGCCTGATGCATCTGGTACTCCATGACTGCTGCCTGCTGCTCACACAACCGCTCCAACATATGTAACGTTGAATTCCACCGGGTGGGTAGGTCACATATGATGCGATGTTCCGGAAGGCCAAATCGTCGCTGCAGAGCAGCGAGGCGCGATCTTGCCGTGCTGGAACGTCGCAAGTGAGCGCACTCTATGCGGACCTTGTGCAACAGTGCAGCAAGATCCGGATAGTCCCTCAGAAAGCTCTGCACGACCAAGTTAAGAACATGTGCCAGACATGGGATGTGTGTGAGGTTGCCTAGGCCAAGAGCTGCCACCAGATTTCGGCCATTGTCACACACTACCAAGCCCGGCTGGAGATTCGCTGGCCCAAACCACACATCGCTCTCCAGCTTGATAGCATTCCAGAGCTCCTGCGCTGTGTGGCTTCGATTCCCCAAAGAAATTAATTTGAGTACAGCCTGTTGACGTTTGGCCACGGCTGTGCTCATATTGGTCGTAACAGGCTCCTGCTCTGCTGTTTCTGAGGAACTTGAGTAGGAGGAGGAGTCTATGTGTACAGACTGGAGTCCTGCAATCCGTGGCGTTGGAAGAACACGTACAGCGCCACTCTCCAGATCCGTACCCGGCTCCACAACATTGACCCAGTGGGCAGTGAGGGAAAGGTATCGTCCCTGTCCATGGTTACTGGTCCACGCATCGGTGGTCAGGTGGACCTTGCTACTAACGGCGTTTAGTAGCGCATGTTTTATTTTGCCCTCAACATGTTTCTGCAGGGCAGGGACGGCTCGCCTGCTGAAATAAAAGCGGCTGGGCACGTTGTATTGGGGGACTGCCAATGCCATTAAGTCCCGGAAGGTGTCAGTGTCCACCAGCCTGAATGACAGCATTTCAACTGCCAGAAGTTTGGCAATGCCAGCATTCAGAGACTGTGCTCGGGGATGGTTTGCCGAGTAAGGGCGCCTTTTATCCCATGCCTGTGCTACCGATGGCTGTGATGGATGGGAACGTGCTGCTATGGGTGTAATCTGACAGGGTCTCCGGACAACAGTGGCAGAGGTTCTTCCTTGGCGATCCTGTGAGGAAGCTGAACCAGCAGTGTGTGAGCTGGAGGAAGAGGGCCCAACACGAACTGAAGAGGTGGTAGGTGGTGCTGTACGTTGGCCTACGTCTTCAGGGTGTCTCTGCAACTCCAACTCGTGCTTGGTGCGCACATGTTTCCACATATTTGTGGTATTGAGGTTGCTGACATTTCTCCCTCTTTTGACTCTCTGATGACACAGCTTGCATTTGACAAAGCAAATGTCATCTGCAACTGTGTCAAAAAAGGACCACGCACTGCAACTCTTGTGAGCGCCCGGTTTGCCTTTGGAAGGAGGAATGCTCCTAACGGGTGCCGAAGTGGAGGGTACAGGCAACCAAGTCTTCCCCCTCCCTCTGCCTCCTGTTTTGGCCGGTAGGGGAATCTCTTCCTCCGAGCTGCTCCCACCACCTTCCTGTGTCTCACGCCATGATGGGTCAAGGACCTCATCATCTTCCCTCCCCTCTTCAAACAGCTGCTTCTCTGGGGTTGTCTCGCCAGCACCATACGCACCAGAAAGTGGCAACTGAGTCTCGTCATCATCTGATGCGTACTGAGGTGTGCTGACCATAGGCACTGGCCCACTCGCCTCTTCAGATTCAGAGGGACAAAGAAGTTGCGCATCACTGCATACTCCCTCTTCACATTCAGGAATGCTGCTTGGCTGGCCCCCTCTTTCCAAGCCAACAGATTCCGAGAACAGAAGTAGAGAATGTGATGGCTCCTGTCCATGTCTCTCTGACTGCCTGGGCACTTTGGCAGGTGGTGAAGAGACAGATGGTTGCTCTTCGGTGCTCTGACCCTGAGAGGATGCGGAAGTAATTGAAGTCGATGCGTTAGCTGCCATCCATCCGACAACGGCTTCAATTTGTTCCTCCCGCAGCAGTGGGGTACGTTGAGGTCCTACAAAGCTGCGCATAAAGGACTGTTGCCTGCTAAAACTGGTGGATGCTGATCCACTGGTGCCCGCAGCAGGCCCAGAATCCCCACGTCCTCTACCTGTAGAATCCCCACGTCCTCTCCCTGCAGAATCCCCACGTCCTCTCCCTGCTGAAACTCCACGCCCACGCCCACGCCCACGCGCCTTACTCCCTGCCTTCTTCATCTTGCAAGACTGCTTAAGATAGGCAAAAAAGTACAAAGGGGGGCCTTAGTGTGCTTATTCCTGAACAGCTGGTTACAGGTACAAGAAACACTAATTTTATGAAGTGTGTGTGTGTGTGGACTAGACTTTAATAGGAGCTGATGTGGCCTACACAAGTTCCAAATGTAGTGTTTGGTGAACTTTTTTTGTGGTTTCTTTGTTGGAAACAAACTCAAAGTATGTGAACAAAGAATTGAAACTGATAGTATCACCAACTTTTTGGAGCTATTACAATGCAGGCAGGTAACCTACAATGCAAAAGATGAGGCTCCAAAAAAATTGGGTAATACTAATCTGGCTGCGCCGGCAGGGCACAAGCCAGAAAAAAAGGCTCCTCTATCTACTCCTATATAGTGTTTGCAACCAACCAATGTTGATGGATACGGATGGATGCACACTAATAGGAGAAGAAAAAATGAGCTGCACTCAAAGACAGATATGTTCATTCCTCACCCAAGAATCTGCAAAAACCCTAGTCCATGCCCTCATCATCTCTCGCCTTGACTACTGCAACCTCATGCTCTGCGGCCTCCCCTCAAACACTCTCGCACCCCTCCAATCTATTCTAAACTCTGCTGCCTGACTAATCCACCTGTCCCCCCGCTATTCCCCAGCTTCTCCCCTCTGTCAATCCCTTCACTGGCTCCCAATTGCCCAGAGACTCCATTACAAAACCCTAACCATGACATACAAAGCCATCCACAACTTGTCTCCTCCATACATCTGTGACCTCGTCTCCCGGTACTTTCCTGCACGCAACCTCCGATCCTCACAAGATCTCCTTCTCTACTCCCCTCTTATCTCCTCTTCCCACAATCGCATACAAGATTTCTCTCGCGCATCACCCCTACTCTGGAACTCTCTACCACAACATATCAGACTCTCACCTACCATCGAAACCTTCAAAAAGAGCCTGAAGACCCACCTCTTCCGACAAGCCTATAACCTGCAGTAACCACCGATCGACCAAACCGCTGCACGACCAGCTCTACCCTCGCCTACTGTATTATCACCCATCCCTTGAAGATTGTGAGCCCTCGCGGGCAGGGTCCTCTCTCCTCCTGTACCAGTTATGACTTGTATTGTTTAAGATTATTGTACTTGTTTTTATGTATACCCCCCTCACATGTAAAGCGCCATGGAATAAATGGCGCTATAACAATAAATAATAATAATAATGTGTGAGGCAGTGACGCACGTTGAGCGTCCTACAACCAGACGTAGCTGCAGGACACTCTACTCAGCGTGAGCTGCACTCACACACAGTCAGAGGCCTCTCAGACAGCCGTCAACAGTGCAGCTAAGTGGGCACTGGCACTGACAGGCTGCAGAAAGGCTCCGCTGTGTACTCCTATATAGTGTTTGCAACCACCGTAGATGGAGACGGATGGATGCACACTAATAGAAGAAAAAATGAGCTGCACTCAAATAAAAATATGTGTGAGGCACTGACGCACGCTGAGCGTCCTACAGCCAGACGTAGCTGCAGGACACACTACTCAGCGTGAGCTGCACTCACACACAGTCAGAGACCTCTCAGACAGCCGTGAACAGTGCAGCAAAGTGGACACTAGCACTGAAAGGCTGCAGAAAGGCTCCGCTGTCTACTACTAGTGTTTGCAACCAACGTATATGGATACGGATGGAAGCACACTAGATTGAAATTATGTAAAAAATGCAGCTCAAAAAATAAAAGATGTATGAGGCAGCAGTGATCACACTGGGTGGCCTACAGCCTGACGTGGCTGCAGGACCCACTCCACAGCGTGAGCTGCACTCACACAGCCCTTGCAGACAGCTGTGAACACTGCTGCTAGGGCAAAGAAGGCTACAGTGGTGGTTTATGTAGCCTGGGTAAAGCACTAGATGTTTGGTGGAATCGCTATTTCTAACTGTCCCTCACAGTCTTCTACAGCAGCCTGTCCCTAACTGAATTCACAGCAGAGTGACCAGAAATGGCGGCTGCGGTGGCTTTTATAGTGCATCATGACATCATTTCGGCAGCCAATCACAGCCATGCCAATAGTTAAGATGCCTACATGCCTAACAGGATGTGCCCACAATTCGGAGGATTCCCATTGGCTTAATCAAAGCAAGCAGGCTCATAGCATGATGGGAACTTCCTATTCCGATTCCGATTCCGGAATCCGATATGACAAAAGTATCGGAACTAAGTATCGGAATTCCGATACCGCTAATATCGGCCGATACCTGATACTTGCGGTATCGGAATGCTCAACACTAGTCGTGACGCCACCTGTGGTGCTCGGCAATGAAGATGTTAAGCCAACGCTGCAGACAGATCCTCTGGGACAGATGGTGGGGTGCAGCAATGATATTATAGCCCTCCACAGGCAGGGCTGTAGTCCCGGGGCAGAGTAGGTGAAGTGACACTTAGATGGTGTAGTGTCGGGCGCAGCGGATGTAGCAGTGCTGGGCAGGTTGATGCAGTAATAAGTGGAGGACACTAGGGCATGTAGTTCCAAAGCTTTACTCACAGTCTGTTGTGGCACAAGAGCCCGCATCCGTGCCGTATCCTCCGGGTCAGGAGCTCAGCCAACTTCCAGGCAACATGAAGTACTCCTTTCCAACACTCCGCCAACATATGTGCCTTTTCTGAACGTCTCTCTCTTAGCGCCTTTAGTGAAGTACTCACAGTACTGAGTTACACTGGAGTTCCTCTTGTCAGATGTTCCTATGAACTCTACTTGTACGGCAGACAGCTGTAGCCTGCTTCGGTGACTTGTTATGAATGAGTCACCAGAGGAGGAAAAAACAAAAATACAAGCTAAGTCCAGAAAACCGGAGAGGTTGGTAGCTATTGGACTGCAGACCCCTGATCCTATCCACAACAACTAACAGTAGCCGTGGGGGGTTCCTACGATGCCCTAGACCCCTCGAACACAGCCGGAGAACTAAATAGGCCTAAAGAAAGAAAGGGGAAATCTAAACTACCCCAGAGCAGACCCCAAAGCAATAGGCAGCCCCCAACATATAATGACGGTGAAGCAAGATGAAAACACTAACACAGATAGAAAGATAGGTTGAGCAAACGATGGGGTCCAAGCTAACTAAAAAGGACAGGATAGAAAAGCTGCTGTCTGCAATCCGTAAAAAACCCTACCAAAAAATGTCCCAACCGTCTGATAGGAAAAACAGGCCCTGAAGTCGCTAGGACTTCAAAAAGACTATATCAGCACTCAGGTAAATTCTGAAGACAGAGCAAAGAGACAAAAATGGAACTCAGCACACCCCCGACCGGGGATGGCTGAACTCCAAAAAACAAGGTAAACAAAACAAAACTAATAAGTTCAATAGCAGAGCAAAAACTTATCTTTGGGAAGCAGGAATCAGACTGGTCTCCAAGAATCCAGCAGAGAAATCACCAGCGACTCAGAAGGGCGTCGGCTGCCTTATATCCAGTCAGAATTTCCTGTTACCCAGTCATCATCTACCAGATCAGGTGTTTGGTAATCAGCCTTACTACCTTCCTTCACCAGAAGAGGGAGTTCATCAGACATCAACGGTGAAGGGGAAAATGAACTCACAACAGGGACTCCTTACTACCTAGTCCCGGCTCACTCATGTTGCTGTTGTGCCCCCAAGTCTTGTGTGGGAATAAAGTGGTGACAACTTCTATTCCTCTGGTGTCTGCTGCAGGACCATTAGTATCCATACAACCTCGGGGACCGGACCTCGGCCTTGCGCTGTGAACTTGGGAAGGGTTCTCCTCTAACCCTAATCCTTAGTTCTCTTCTCACATTCCGTACTAATCCTTTTCCTTCTTATGGAGAGTCAGGCTTTCTATCAATGTTCCTTTCATGTGCCAGCGGACCCAGGTAACTGAGGTCGACTGCAGCACTTCCTTCATCCATCCCACTCAGGGGATCTCCTTTCACAGACTGACCTCGTCAGACTCCTGTGACAAACTAACCCAATCCTACACTCTTCCCGCTCTTTTAGTGCAGACTAAACTCCACCCACCTCCCAGCACGCTTCGTGTTCCAAGCAGGGAGCCACCAAAGGGTGCTTTGCAACACTACTATGTTGTGTGGGATGCAGGTGTTGGAGCGTGGTCAGGTGTCTCCACCTTACCTGGATGGTGAGGTACCACACCTCAGGAGGAGGTGCAGTACCTCAGTGGTGACTGAACCCTCAGGGGCGCCACATACCCCCCGTTAAACACAGCACATCCGCGGGCTGAAAAAGAAGCAAAGATGGACAAATACAGGAACATACAAAAATGTTGTAATGCTAAATAAACAGTTCTTATCTAAACTTCCCAATGTGGGAGGCACTCATTCTTGAACATTGCAAACAATTTTAACTAACTATCTATATTCTAATACAGTACCTAATTCAAAAGTGCTATTGGCAGTAACTCACTACCACTTCAAGTATTATCATTAACACATTTCTTCATCATCTCTTTTTTCACATTTTCTAATTCCTATTGTTAATCTTAATTGACAACAGCTGATGCCTGGATCGTCACCTGTCAATTTTGAAATCTTTATTCAAATATTAAAGCATTAGTCTAAACTCTATAAAGAATTCACTATTTACTTTTTTATATCAAAAACGCTAGACATTATTAATAAGTGCAACATAGACATTGATCCAGCCAAGATGTCTTGAAATGTCCCTATTATCAATGAGGTAGTCCTTATTATCAAAAAAAATATGTAAAACCAAGAAAGGGCACCTAAAGAGGTGCAACTATTTACATTACAGTTCTGGATCATTCAGTGTCCATGATCTCCACAGTTCAGTAAGAAAAACGCTGCCAATAAAACTGGGCAAGAAACTGGAATCAACAAGGAAACATCATGATAACAAAAATAGAAAAATAGAAGAAACAGGCACAATGGTGCAAATACCCTCCTGGGTAACAGAGTTAGTTATCTTTAGTGTTGGTGATCTCCTCCTGGGGTGCTGGAAGCCGATGACTTGGGCTGCTTCCAGGGAAGAACTTCTGGAAGTCCTCTTCCTGCTGACTGGCCACAAATTGCAGGTACTCCTTTTCTCCTGGAGTGGGGTTGGCATCTGCCTGTGTAGCTGGGATGGCAGCGGAAGTAACTGCTGTCTGTGAGGGTAACACGTCAACTGCTGCTGATGGTATCTCTGCTGCCTGTAAGTCTGCAGGAGTTGCAGCTGCTACCAATGGATATTGTTCCTCAATTTCAGGTGGCACTGTAGTTAATGGCACCACTGCCTTGATTTTTGGCTTGACATCTGGTGTCACTGGCGTCTGTGGGCGCTTGAAGGGGGAGATGCGGGGGTCCTGAATCTGTGGCAAAGGGAACCCGTGATGCATATTAATGCTCCCCAGCCGTTCAGACTCTTCTGTCAAACCCACAAGATGCCTGCTCCAATCTTACTCTTTTCAGCAGGGACTTCTTCCACTTCCCCATCTCAGTAAGCTTAGTGCTTCTGAATTGAGAGCACAGCTCATCTATTTGTCCCATGTGGAGTTCAAGCATGCCGGCCTCAGTACATGAAAACTCCAGTGGCAACCCGTTGGGAGGGGTGGCGGTCATACCTGGAGCCTCTCGGTGGTGTATGACGTTCACTGGCGCTGTCGGACCCAAGGTCGGGGACGATGGTGGAGAAGATGGCGGCTCCGGGTCCGCAGGGGTCTCCGGTGGGACCTTCTCAGCCGCGATAGGTCCAGGCGGGAGCACAAATTCTTCCTCCTCAGCTCCCGGGCCCTCCGGTAACTCCTGGCAGGCCGCGACCAACGGTAATTGCAGCGTGGAGGTGGAGACAGGCGCTGCCGGTAACATTGCAGCAGCCGTCGGTTCCACCTGTGTGGTGGCGGCAGGCACCGCAGGTGAAGCTACTGGTATGGCAGCAGCGGCAGCGGGTACCAATGGGACGGGTACCGGGATTGGAGGTGCCGATGGCGTAGGCCCCTCCCGGGCGTGCTGCCAGTTCAACATCCAGAGCGCCTCCTGCCTCAGTCGTAGACGGTTTGTCAGCTGGGTGATCTCAGCCTCCAGCTGCTGGCGGTCCATCTTGGAAGTTGGATCAGAGCCTTCAGCCAATGCGCCGGGGAGGTTCAGCTCAACCTCCTTGCACTCTTCGGGCCTCCCTCCTTCTTCCATCATGGCGTTCTCTCTCCCTTCTTCCTGTCTGGACTCTTTTCCCGCCACCGGCTCTCACTCCTCCTTCTGAAGGCGGCGTCTTCTTAAGTTCAGGCAGGGGAGGACCAGGACAGTTCGCGGTCTTTTCTTACGACCACCCATATTGTCACGCCCTTCTTCCCCACGCCGGCGGCCATTTTTAGAGTCCATTTTACAGTCTATCAATTTGGTTATTCTGCACATTCTCAGCAATGTTTAAGTCCAATAAATCCTAGGCACACAGAACTCGGTGGCACCGGGCTTCGTCATCCTGTTCGTGACGCCAAGTTGGGATGCCCTCCCAGGGCTGTGGGGTACTCAGTGCCGGGCCCGATGAGCTTCAATGGGAGATGTCACGGCAGCTGGGACCCGGCCTGTGGTCCTGGGCGCCCATTGTAGAAGGGGAATGTTCAGTGTGATTAAAGTTTATGAATGAATGAGTCGTGACGCCACCTGTGGTGCTCGACAATGAAGATGTTAAGCCGACGCTGCAGCCAGATCCTCTGGGACAGATGGTGGGGTGCAGCAATGATGTTATAGCCCTCCACAGGCAGGGCTGTAGTCCCGGGGCAGAGTAGGTGAAGTGACAATTAGATGGTGTAGTGTCAGGCGCAGTCGATGTAGCAGTGCTGTGTAGGTTGACGCAGGAATAAGTGGAGGACGCCAGGGCATGTAGTTCCAAAGCTTTACTCACAGTCTGTTGTGGCACAAGAGCCCGCATCCATGCCGTGTCCTCCGGGTCAGGAGCTCAGCCAACTTCCAGGCAACATGAAGTACTCCTTTCCAACACTCCGCCAACATATGTGCCTTTTCTGAACGTCTCCCTCTTAGTGCCTTTAGTGAAGTACTCACAGTACTGAGTTACACTGGAGTTCCTCCTGTCAGATGTTCCTATGAACTCTACTTGTACGGCAGACAGCTGTAGCCTGCTTCGGGGACTCCTTACTACCTAGTCCCGGCTCACTCACGTTGCTGTTGTGCCCCCAAGTCTTGTGTGGGAATAAAGTGGTGACAACTTCTATTCCTCCGGTGTCTGCTGCAGGACCATTAGTATCCATACAACCTCGGGGACCGGAACCTGGCCTTGCGCTGTGAACTTGTGAAGGGTTCTCCTCTAACCCTAATCCTTAGTTCTCTTCTCCTCACGTTCCGTACTAATCCTTTTCCTTCTTATGGAGAGTCAGGCTTTCTATCAATGTTCCTTTCCTGTGCCAGCGGACCCAGGTCACTGAGGTTGGCTGCAGCACTTCCTTCATCCATCCCACTCAGGGGATCTCCTTTCACAGACTGACCTCGTCAGACTCCTGTGACAAACTAACCCAATCCTACACTCTTCCCGCTCTTTTAGTGCAGACTAAACGCCACCCGCCTCCCAGCACGCTTCGTGTTCCAAGCAGGGAGCCACCAAAGGGTGCTTTGCTACACTACTATGTTGTGTGGGATGCAGGTGTTGGAGCGTGGTCAGGTGTCTCCACCTTACCTGGATGGTGGGGTACCACACCTCAGGAGTAGGTGCAGTACCTCTGTGGCGACTGAATCCTCAGGGGCACCACACAGGCCCAAACCACGGATCTCCACGCTGACGATCTGGCTAATTATTTCAAAGAAAAAATTGTCCATATCTGACAGGAAATTATCTCCCAGTCCCCTCATACCATGCACTGTCCTCCCTCCCCCACTGTATCTAGCTCATTCTCTGATTTTGAACCAGTAACAGAAGAAGTAGTAATCAGGCTCCTTGCATCTTCTTGCCCTACCACTTGCACCAGTGACCCCATTCCATCACATCTCCTCCAGTCCCTTTCCCCTGCTGTCACCACTCATCTAACAAAAATATTTAACCTCTCTCTCTCCTCTGGTATCTTTCCTTCCTCATTTAAGCATGCCATCATATAGCCATTACTTAAAAAGCCATCCCTCGACCAAAACTGTGCTGCTAACTATAGACCTATCTCTAATCTTCCCTTCATCTCTAAACTCCTGGAACGCCTGGTTCACGCCCAACTTATCCGCTATCTCTCAGATAACTATCTCCTCGACCCTCTACAATCCGGTTTCCACTCCCTTCACTCTACTGAAACTGTCCTCACTAAAGTCTCTAATGATCTTCTAACAGCTAAATCTAATGGTCTCTATTCCATGCTAATACTCTTGAATCTCTCCGCAGCATTCAACACTGTGGATCTTCAGCTCCTCCTCACTATGCTCAGTTCCATTGGCCTCATGGACACCACTCTCTCCTGGTTCTCCTCCTATCTCTCTGACCGCTCCTTTACTGTATCTTTTCCTGGCACCTCCTCCTCTCATCTTCCCCTTACGGTTGGGGTTCCTCAAGGATCGGTTGTAGGTTCTAGGCCCCCTCCTCTTCTCTTTGTATACTGCCCCTATTGGTCAAACAATCAGTCGATTTGGCTTCCAGTACCATGTCTATGCTGATGACACCCAATTATACACTTCTTCCCCTGATATCACGCCTGCCTTTTTGGAAAACACCAGTGATTGTCTTACCGCTATCTCTAACATCTTGTCCACCCTCTATCTGAAACTGAACCTGTCAAAAACAGAACTCCTTGTGTTTCCTCCCTCTACTAACCTACCTATGCCTGACATTGCCATTTCCGTGTGTGATTCCACCCTTACTCCCCAGCAACATGCTCACTGTCTTTGGGTCATACTTGATTCCGAGCTTTCATTCACTCCCCACATCCGATCACTGGCTCGCTCTTGTTATCTGCACCTCAAAAACATTTCTAGAATTCAACCCTTTATTACTTTCGACTCTGCAAAAACTTACTGTTTCTCTTATTCATTCTCATCTGGACTATTGTAACTCTCTACTAATCGGTCTAACCTCTTACCAAACTCTCCCCTCTCCAATCTGTTCTGAATGCTGTAGCTAGGATCTTATTCCTCACCAATCGTTACACTGATGCCTCTACCTTGTGCCAGTCATTACACTGGTTACCCATCCACTCCAGAATTCTGTATAAACGTATTATCCTCACCCACAAAGCACTTCAAGGCTCAGCACCACCCTACATCTCCTCCCTCATCTCAGTCTACCACCCTACCCATGCCCTCCGTTCTGCTAATGACCCGAGGTTAACATCCTCAATAATCAGAATCTCCCACTCCCGTCTCCAAGACTTTTCACGTGCTGCGCTAATTCTTTGGAATGCACTACCCGGGTAAATATGATTAATCCCCATAGTTTTAAGCGTGCCCTAAAAATGCATTTGTTCAGACTGGCCTATCTCCTCAATGCATTAACCTAAATATGCCTGTGTGGCTCATTCAAAATTTTTTACCATAACCAGGTTCCTCGCATCATGTTCTCGCATGCTTTATGCATTTAATGGCCCTCTGCAGGGTAACTACCGCGGTCGCAGTGGTTACAGCTGCGACGGGGCCTGGATTGTTTAGGGGCCTGCTCGCGAGTTTGCACATCAAAGGTGAGCTGTGTAGTGGGCGTGTCAGGGGAGTAGCAGCCTCTGGGAGCTGCAACTGCTCATTAGCTGTGCAGCTCCGTGTATTGATTGGCTGCCAGGCTGCAATTGGCCTGACGCAATGGCTGCTTTGTGCACACAGGACTTGTGATGAGGTCACAGGGGAGGAGTCAAGGGTCACATGATCAGGAGCCTCCGTGTATGCAGGACTCTGCTGTGCTGGTTGTCATGGTGCTGGATGAGGGTAAGTTTATGTTTGGGGTCAGGAGGGGTTTACATGGTGGGTGTAGCAGAGCTATATGTGTACAAAGTGTATGGAGCAGAGCCATGTGTGTACGAGGTGTATGGAGCGGAGTCGCGTGTGTACGAGGTGTACGGAGGGTTCCGTGTGTGTAAAAAGTGTACAGAGCGGTGCCACATGTGTATGAGGTGGACGGAGAGGAGCTGCGCGTATACGAAGTGTGCGGAGCCGCGTGTGTATGAGGTGTGCGGAGCAGAGATGTGCGTGTATTTTGGCATGGGGGGCCCCATTTGGAAGTTCGCATCGGGGCCCATAACTTTGTAGTTACGCCACTGGCCCTCTGTGTCTGTACTGTTACATATTTAGACTGTTCATGCAGTAACAGGAACACCCGATTCTTACACTTTGGCTGGTCCAAACAATAAAAGCAATTGTTACCATCCACCTTTCCTGTCTACCTTTTTCCTTATAGATTGTAAGCTTGCGAGCAGGGCCCTCATTCCTCTTGGTATCTGTTTTGATCTATGTGTTTATTGCTATGCTGTAATGTCTATTGTCTGTAGAAGCCCTCTCTATAATGTAAAGTGCTGTGGAATATGTTGGTGCTATAGACATAAAATTATTATTAGGGGGAAAATGTGCAGTAGCTGGCCATGGCCACTAAATAGTAGACAGAACAGCTCTGGAAGGCTAGTTTCACGCTAGCATTCAGCGGGGCTGTGGAGGGCTGCGTAGTTCCTCTGTTATGCCCCACCCACTGTCGCACCTCTTCCTTCAGCTCCGCCTACATCAGCATGCATCCTGCGTACCCTAGCTTTAACATTCGGTACGCAGGCCTTGCGAATGTATGCAAATTCCTCCGCATGGGTAATTTCAAAGCTGTGCCGAGCTTCACCGAACGCAACGTTGCATTTTGTTGCAGTCGGCGCAGCGTCAAAACGACGCAAGCGCAGGCATCCGCATACATTCTCATGGCCTGCATACCCAATGTTAAAGATAGGGTAAGCAAGACGCATGCCGAGGTAGGCGGAGCTGAAGGAAGAGGTGCGGCAGTGGGCAGGGCTTAACTGAGAAACTACGCAGCCCTCCACAGCTCTGCCGAACGCTAGTATGGAACTAGCCTAAGGCAGCAGTTCCAGCTGGCACCAAGAACAGCTGTCTGGCAGGGGTGCTAGGTGTTGCACCCCCACTGATCAGACATTGCTGACCTATTCTAAGATTAGCAAGTGTTAGGGTATGTTTTCACGGTCAGGATTTGCTGCAGATTGGACGCTGTGTACAGCCACAGTGTCCAGAAGTTACAGCCTATTGCAGGGGATTTTATGAATTACCATCTCCACTATGCATGCAAACAGGCAGGTGGCAGACCTGCGTAACCGGACATGCAGTGCATCTTTATAGACTGCAGCATGTCTATTTATCTTGCAGAGACGCTCAGTCTGCTCAAGTTAAATAAGACAGTCTATGGTCTATGTATAGGATGCGGTGATTCCGCATGTGTTCAATGAACACATGTGGAATCACCGCTCGTACAAAAGGGGGCAGCACATTGGGCGGGGTGGGCATCTGCTGTGTCTAAAGCACTTGGAATCCTGACTGTGAACACATACCCTAAAAGTCATGGACAACCTCGCATGTGTACTTATTTGAAGCCAGTGAAAAGATTTGGACTAGGGCCAGTTTTGTTTACAGTGAAAAGAACCTTCAGAGGAGAGGAGAGAGACTGGTGAAAGTGAAAGGAAAAAGAAAATGGGGCACCGAGCCTGCACAGTATGAAATCCACATGCAGATTGGACGCAGGCATCCTGATTCGAGTGTGTCTACATTGACAATCATATGTTCTTTGGATGTGCTGCCACGTATCAGTATGTCTGCAGATTTTTTTAACACCCAAAATTCACAACAAACTGTGTTTTGGGAGCACATGAAAAATCCAGATGCATTCTGATCCAGATTAGTGATGAGCGAGTATACTCTTTGCTTGGGTTGTCTAAAGCATGCTCGGGTGGCCTCCGAGTATTTTGGTGTGCTCGGAGACTTAGTTTTTGTCGATGTAGCTGCATTATTTGTGGCTGCTGGACAGGCTGAATACATGTGAGGAATGCCTGTTTGTTAGGGAATCTCCACATGGATTCAGGCTGTCCAGCAGCCATAAATCATGCAGCTGAGGTGACAGAAACTAAGGCTGTGTGCACACGCTGCGGATTTTGCTGCGGTTCCGCAGCGGTTTTGGCCGCTGCGGACCCGCAGCAAAACTGCTGCGGTGTACAGTACCATGATTCCCTATGGGAATCAAAAAACGCAATGCAGACGGTGCGGAATTTTCCGCGCGGTTTTGCTGCGGTTTTCAATCCGCAGAAAGAATTGACATGTCAATTCTTTCTGCGGATTCCGCTGCGGTTTGCCATCTCCTCCATTGAGGAGATGAAAAACCACAGGGCAAAACCGCAGAGCAAACCGCAGGTAAAACCGCAGGTCTCTTGACCTGCAGTTTCACCTGCGGATTTTACAAAATCCGCGCGGATGAATCCGCACCAAATCTGCAGCGTGTGCACACAGCCTAAATCTCCGAGCACTTCAAACTACTCGGAGATCACCCTGTCCATGGTCCAGTACAGAGTTTATTTTCTGCTGTCCTCTCTCTGGACTGGTCATGCGGGGGTTAATCTCCTCAGCCTCATTCTGGAGCTAGCTGGGCTATTTCATTCCGTCACAGCCTGCTGACCAGTGTTAGTGATAGCTCTAGCTTCCAGTTCAGATTCTCTGACACTTGTACCTTGGGGCTCCTCCTGCCTTTGACTTGTATCCACGTGTATGACCCGGTCTGATCTCTGGCCCCGTCTCTTGGTATTCGTTTCTGCTGCTACGTTCTCTGGCTTTTGATTCCCCAGCTTGTACCCAGACCACGTCTTCCGTCTCACGTTTTTGTACCCCGCGCTCATGTTTGGCTATTTTGACTCTCGGTGTTTTGACTACGTGTATTGCTGCTACTTCTGGTACATCTGCTCCTGATAGCTTCTGACTCGGTTCGTCTGACCATTCTCTCATTACCTGTGACACCTGTGCGGTTGCTCAGTGTTGCTATTCTTAGTGTGTAACCTCTCTTCCCTCACCAGCTCCCCCTGGTAGAGGCTTCACTACATACCCGAGCATGCTCGGGGAAACCCGAGCAACAAGTATACACTATCATCACTAATCCTGATGCATCCTGATGCAAACATAGGTCCATGCATCCCTAGGTTAATTATAGGGATGCAATCTGGATCAGGATGCATCAGGATTGCTACGCATCACAACGCACAATACCAAAATGCTAGTGTAACTGCAGACCGTGCAGGGCGCTTGGTATTTTCCACAGAACACCAGGATTGGCAAATTCGTCACTGGCTCCCTGTGCTCTTCACAGATGAAAGCAGGTTCACATTGAGCACATGTGACAGAGTCTGGAGATGCCATGGAGAGTGATCTGCTGCCTGCAACAACCTTCAGCATGAACAAAAAATTACGGAGAACAAGATGAGTTTACCATATACAATGAAAATATTTATTATGAATCAATCCTTCAATTACATAAATATTAAAATTTATAATAAAATATTTTATAAGTCAATTTAATATGTATGGATATACATGATCCACAAGACTACGAGTCACATGCTACAAGCATAATAACAGTATAGATAACTAACATTTCCCTTTTCATTAAGCCAGTGGTGGTTAAAAAAGTTAGTATAACAAGCAGCTGATATACTCAATATAAGATGGCTACACAAGCCAACCATGTAAATACAAGCTATAATAGATGTCCTCAATTAATAGATCCCACCACGGCGACAATAGTAAATATATAGGCACATGTGCAAAAACCGCTACATAAATGAAGAAAATAAAAGGTTAATTACCCATAATAATTGCTTGTGCTGTGACAGCATTCCCCAATGCGCATTTCGCGAGATATTTCCTTGCTTCCTCAGGGGGAACAGGATGCATCAGGATTGCTAGGCATCACAACGCACCATACCAAAACACTAGTGTGACTGCAGACCGTGCAGGACGCTTGGTATTTTCCACAGAACACCAGGATTGGCAAATTCACCACTGCGCCCTGTGCTCTTCACAGATTAAAGCAGGTTCACACTGAGCACATGTGACAGACGTGACAGAGTCTGGAGATGCCGTGGAGAGTGATATGCTGCCTGCAACTTCCTTCAGCATGACCGGTTGGCAGTGGGTCAGTAATGGTGTAGGGTGGCATTTCTTTGGAGGGCCGCATGGTGTTGGGCTGTGAGCACAACCCCCATCTGTGGATGTCGTGCACTCAGACCATTCTCTTGGAGTCAGTTTCTAACCGTTTGTGCAGACACATGCACATTTGTGGCCTGCTGGAGGTCATTTTGCAGGGTTCTGGCAGTGCTCCTCCTGTTCCTCCTTGCACAAAGGCTGAGGTAGCGGTCCTGCTGCTGAGTTGTTGCCCTTCTATGGCCCCCTCCATGTCTCCTGGTGTAATGACCTGTCTCCTGGTAGCGCCTCCAGCCTCTGGACATTATGCTGACAGACACAGCAAACCTTGTTGCCACAGCTCACATTGGTGTGCCATCCTGGATGAGCTGCACTACCTGAGCCACTTGTGTGGGTTGTGTAGAGTTTGTCTCATGCTACCACGAGTGTGAAAGCACATCCAACATTCAAAAGTGACCAAAACATCAGCCAGAAAGCATTGGTACTGAGATGTGGTCTATAGTCCCCACCTGCAGAACCACTCCTTTATTGAAGGTGTCTTGATAATTGCCAATAATTTCCATCTGTTGTCTATTTCATTTGCACAACAGCACGTGAAAATGATTGTCAATCAGTGTTGCTTCCTAAGTGGACAGTTTGATTTCACAGAAGTTTGATTCACTTGGAATTATATTCTGTTGTTTAACTGTTCCCTTTATTTTTTTGAGCAGTGTATATTGTTCTTCCCCATATGACATATAGATGTTTGTAATGGATGGGGAAAATGCCATGCCCATTGAGGTGCCGTGTTTTTGTAGATAATAGGAGCCATTAACAGGAAAATAATTATTTTGTTGCAGGATATTAATGGCTATAACTAAAAATGTCTGCATTTCTGCTGAATAAGTGCTGTAAACCTGCAAGTGATACCTCAATATCGATGCTGGGGTAAAGACTAACTACATTGCAACAAAGTGTGACAGATAGAAGCTGCACTGTTGATTTAGAATCATCCAGCAACTATAAGAGCTAAAATGGTTATAGCAGACAGGGAGTGGTTAGCTCAGCCCCAGAGGATTCTGGGAAAGGTGTTATTGTGTCTGGGACATCCAAGAGTAAGGTGTGTTAGAGAGTCTCCAGTCAGACTGAAATCAGACAAGATGTATGGACCAGTATTGAAAGCTGTTTTCCACTCATCCCCCTCTTTAATATGAATGAGATTATACACCCCCTGAGATCCCATTTAGAAAACCATTTTGCTCCTATATTCTGAGTAAACAGGTCCGGGATCAGAGGGTGCGGATATGGATCCCGAACCGTGGTCTGACTAAGTTTGCGGAAATCTAGGCAGGGGCATAAGTAACCCCCGTCTTTCTTCTTTGCAACAGAAAAACCCTGCAGCAATGGGGGATGAGGATGGTCTGATGTGGCCCTTTGCCAAACTTTACAGGATATGTCTCTTTAAGACAGGTGTAAGAATGCTAGAGTGAGGTTCATGGGATGCAGTGAAAAGCCGGAAGCAGAGAAGGGGTTAACAGAATTTACTTATACAGGTTATAAAGATGTACAAGATGTACTGCGCACAGGGAGATAAGATTAATCGAAGTACCACAGGAACACCGAGACAACAATAGAATTTGAACAACAGCACAATATTTGGGGGAAAAAGGTGTACGAAAGAGGTGACTTATCGCTTGAAGTTCTTGTTGGGAAGAGGCTGAAATATCTCCCGACGGCGTCGTAAATCGTGGAAAATGTCTCTGGCTCTGTTACGAAGGAACAAAATGCACTGTGTCCCGACCATGCCGATGCATCCGAACTCGCTTGGCTTGAGTACGTTGGAATGTAGGAACAGTCTCTTTCGTTGATTCCTCTGAGATGGTGCAGAACACGAACAGCAGGCAGACCGCGGTAGCGTGTGAACATCTGAGGTACTCTCTATGAGCAGAGCGAGCAAAACTATCTCACTGGGGGCAGGAAACATCTGAATGGTACGGGAACGTCAGGGGAAGTTCAGTCAAGACACAGTCCATTGGTGAGTCAATCCACAAGGGACTAAATGATGAGGCGTTAGCAGTCGGAGTAGTGGGGAGGGAGTCAACCGTCTCCTTGTTCTCCAGTTGCCTTCCTGCCAAATCTCCCCTCTTCCCACACTCAGCCCCTTTTATCTCCCCCACACCCCATGCTGTCCAGTGCAAAGGTCCTCCACACTCAGAAGAATTGTTCCCCGGCAACAGTGGTGACAGTTACGGCCACAAAGTGTACAGGGAACCACTGATGCTGTCCTGGTTCATCTTCTTACACATGGACTAGATTAATATCACAGTCATAAGGACGTCGGGGAGAAAGTTCTTAGCACCCCTGCTCTGAGAACATATCGCAAAAGTCAGACAGGTATTTAGGCACAGACTGGGTATCCACCCTTGCAAGCCAAATACCCAAGCAGTGTCACTGACAACACTCACTTCACTTTACCACCTCCCGAGTCTGCCAATCTACCAAAGGGTTGTGCAAAGTGAACCAAGTCCAAGAAACACAGGTGAGGGCAGACCCTCTAGCACATAACAGTCAATACCTTCTGAGTGCATGGCCCCTACCTGAAGATGTAAACCTCGGACATCTTGAGTAAAAGGGTGCCGAGTCGATGGCGATTATGGGTATAGCTCTGAACAGTGTATGTGGTTTTAGGCCCCGGACCTGGACGAACCCAGTGTCGATCAAGTTAAACCCCACCCACTGTCCATAAATGCAGAAATAACCACCTTATTTTTGAACAGATAGATTTCAGCCAGCAGAAAAGATTTTTGTCCTACCACGTAGGAGATATGTACACCTGGGTTGCTAACCTCCCAGCAACGTAGACTCCTTCGTTTTCCGACAGCTGTTTACCATGAGATAGGTGTAACAACCCTGCTGGCATCGCAGCATGGCCTCCCATCCCCTACACACCAACTTACTCACTGCTCCAAGCCATGCTGTGATTTCTGTCTGCTGCCAGCTGCATTCTCTGTGTCGCTTGTCTCCTATCTGCTCTGTACATGTTTCCTGGCTGTGTGCAGAGGGGGGTGGCGCCAGAACTCTCTGATTCTTATGGAGTCAGGGTGCACCTGTCTAATGTGTCCCTGACCGATTACCAAGAGCCCTCTAGTATTTAGGGCAGCTCCACTCAGTGGAACCTTGCCTGTGCAATGTGTTAACTCAGTGTCTTGCTACTGAGCTGCCAGGTCTTGCTCTGTGTTCCTCCTTATCTGGAGGCATTACTCCTAGCTTTGATGCTACTTCTCTGTATGCTCTCCAGGGGGCAGAATATCCTGGTCTCTGTGTCTTTGCTCTTGCCTTGCTTTGTACCTGTGTATACTCTGGTTCCTGTGTCCTTGGCCCTGTTTCGTACTGTTGCCTTGTCTGAACTCTGTCCTACCTTTATCTGTCTGTCTCCTTGTCTTTGGCTTCTTTCCCTGCTGTGTCTTTCCTTGTGTCCTCCCTGTCTGCTTGTGTTCCGTAGTCTTGCGGCTATACTCGTGCTTCACTCTGTTGCAACTCTGCCTGCTCTGTACTCTTTGGGCTCTGACTTTGCTTCATACTTCTGTGGTTCTGCTTGGCTCTGGTTCTGCTGCTGCCGAACCTCTTGCTGCTCTGCTACTCTTCTTTGCAGTCTTGCGGCTCTGCTCGTGCACCGCTCTCTTGCGACTCTGCTTGCTCTGTACTCTTTAGGCTCTGCTTGTGCTCCGTACTCTTGCGATTCTGCTTGGTTCTTGTTCTGCTGCTGCAAAACCTTCTCGCTGCTCTAAAACTCTTCTCCGCAGCCTTGCGGTCCTCCTCCTGTGTGAACAGGTCCAAACCTGTTTCATCATACTCCACTCTGTCCTGTCAGTACCCGTACCTGCTCCTCCTCTGTGTGAACAGGTCCAAACCTGCGCCGTCATATTCCACTCTTTCCTATCAGTACCCGTACCTGCTCTTCCTGTGTGAACAGGTCCAAACCTGTTCCATCATACTCCACTCTTTCCTATCTGTACCACTACTAGCACCCGCTGTGTGAACAGGTCTCTACCTGTTCCTTCATACACCACGCCTGCCTGCCCTGTGTCTTAGCCGTACTTGCTTGCCCTGGGTCTCAGCCGTGCCAGCCTGCCCTTTGTCTCAGCTGTGCCAGCCTGCCCTGTGTCTCAGCTGTGCCAGCCTGCCCTGTGTCTCAGCCGTGTCTGCCTGCCCGTGTCTCTGCCGTGCCTGCCTGCCCGTGTCTCTGCCGTGCCTGCCTGCCAGTGTCTCAGTGATGCCACTGTCTCCCCAAGTGGGATCAGCAGCCACAGCCAGACACCACCCTGGAGTGGCACCTGCCATCTGCCTGCCGCACAAGCCTGACCTCACCATCAGAGGCTCCAGTGAAAACCAAGGCAGCTACCCTAGTCACGCCCCTTCCAGGGTAATCTGGTTTGTGGCACAGAGGGGCCACAACCCCCTGGCTCACGCCCACCAGTCAGAGCGTGAGCGTGACGATAGAGAAGGACATGTGCCCATGAAATAGCCCTTTCTACCATAGTAAAAACATCTTCCCCTCTGTGCCAAACAACAGACCGCTTTCCAGAACGAGTTGCTCCACCCAACTGCATGGGCTCCTAAGATGCCTTAGGCCAGTTTTCCCTTGGCCCCGGACCTCCCGCACATTGGGGTATATCTTTATGTCTCTGGCAAGATGGCAATCCAACTGGATAGCCAGAGACATGGCTCTCACCTCAAGGGAAACTGTAGTCTCATACAGGCCTAAAGGCCCTTTTACATTTAGCGATGCACCAGCGATCCAACCAGCGATCCGACCCGGTCAGGATCGCTGGTGCATCGCTAAATGATCGCTAGTGAGCTTTCATACAGAAAGATCTCACAGCGATGCAGCAGCGACGCAGCGCACGATACTTACCATTCACACACAGCGATCCTGCGTCCTCCCGCCCGCGTCCAGCGTCGCTCGTCGTCACAGCAGGAAGTCTCAGCAGGAAGCGCCCGACGAGAAATGGAGCCGGACATTCTCGCGCGATCAGCGATGGACAGCGGGGGAGCCGGTCGCTGGTAAGTATCACACATAGCGATATCGCTAGCAATATCGCTATAACGTCACAAAACCAGTGACGTTTTAGCGATATTGCTAGCGATATCGCTTAGTGTAAAACCCCCTTAAGGCATCCTTCACTCTTACTGATAGCCCCTCAAAGAACTGGCTATGGAGTGCGGGATTATTCCACTAAGCGTCCATAGACCACCTCCGAAACTCGGAGCAATACTCTTCCACCGGCTGGTGTCCCTGCTGGAGCTGACGTAGTGTGGGTGCGATCGAGGTTGTTGTATATATTAAACAGCGCCAGAAAAAATTCCTCCACTGTCTAGATCTAGAGCGACTGGGAGAGACAGCAGAGAGAATACCCATGCTTGGGGGTCACCCTGAAGAAGTGAGATTATTATCCCAACCCTTTGCTCCTTGGCTTCTGAAGTATAGTTTACAGACCTCCCTGAAAATAACAAACTTGCCACACCACTCAGAGAACCTGTCAGGCAAAGCGATCTTGGGCTCCAATAAGGGTTTCCTGGCAGACATGATCCCCAAACTTGATGTGTTAGGGTGCTGAAAAATGACATTGGATAGATCTGCCACCTCAAGGCTGAGCTGCTGCAGTTGCCCTGACAGAGCAGTGATAGGATCCATACTGGATCAAAAAATGGTTTCGGTCAAAGCTAATGTTGTCTGGTGTCCCGAGACAAGTGGCTCCTTCCTTGTACCTGATGCTAGGGGCATCCTAGCTTGCCATGTTTCCCTGATTACTTCTGATGGTCTCAACCAAAAAATCGTCACGGAAGGTACCGTGAAGACTCAAGAAATGAAAAACAGTAATATTAGTAAAAATATAATATTTATTAATTATCAATTAAAATTACATAATTGTATTAAAAAGACAGGACTAATTGGTCTCCAACATGGGGGGTAGGGATAACCAGCAAGGAAAATATATAGTATCCCCACAATGTGCAAATTATCTATTTCAATTATATCCAAAAACCAGAAAAAATCCCTCCAAAGCAGAAGAAATGCAGTGTATTAAAGGCCTAGATTCCAACAGCAGTTACAAAAACTTGCCAAAATAAAGCGCTATAAGCACTAGAGTTGAGCGACTTTTGGTTTTTTAGGGTCGCGTTTCGTTTCGTGAAACCCGACTTTTCCAAAAGTCGGGTCGAGCAAGATCGTCCGATTATAAGGAAAAGTCGGGGTCGTCCCGAAACACGAAACCCAATGTAAGTCAATGGGGAATAAAAGTCGGCAATGAGAGGAGGACAGGAAACACACCTACAGTGCCCATTTGAATGCCAAAAGCATCAATTCTTCTTTCTTAAGCTTGTCAACCTTAATTAACTTCATAATACAAGTTACGCACTGAAAAATGGGGGTTATTTGGCTAAAGTTGTGGGGGGGAGGGCTGGCTGCAGGTTTTCATGTGCCCTGGGCGAAAGAGCGTCCCTTTAACACATACCACAACTCATCATGCTCCGATACGGCAGAGAAATAGCGGTATAGTACAATGAAAAATACCTCACTTTTTACATCTCATGACGAGGCCCATCTATTTCTCCATACAGAATCATTGGTCCCATATAATGTTTGAAACAGTATATGATGAGCTCCACATAATGCTACAGTATATGTTGGTCCCCATGGATGAAGCTCCACTGTCTTATGGGCCCAAATAATGCTCCAAACATAATGGTCCCCATTTCTAATGCTCTAGTGTATAATGGGCCCTGTAAATGCTGCTCCAGTGTCTGATGTCCACCTTTGGAATGTTCCAGTGTATGGTGGGCCCCATCTATCATTCTCCAGAGTATAGTGCTCCCCAAAAATTGCTGTCCCAACATTGAAAACAATCAAATAAGTCTCCTCGCTAGGGAATCCCTGTACTTGTCTGGACAGGTGCTGTAGCTTGCTTAACAGCTCGCCAGCCATTCTCACGCCCAGTATGGATTACACGTGATTGCACAAAGGTGAGAAAGGGTACCGTATCCCCAGATAACATGTATGGATAGCGTACACATTCAAAATATACAGTGGGGCAAAAAAGTGTTTAGTCAGTCAGCAATAGTGCAAGTTCCACCACTTAAAAAGATGAGAGGCGTCTGTAATTTACATCATAGGTAGACCTCAACTATGGGAGACAAACTGAGAAAAAAAAATCCAGAAAATCACATTGTCTGTTTTTTTTTCCTTTTATTTGCATATTATGGTGGAAAATAAGTATTTGGTCAGAAACAAAATTTCATCTCAATACTTTGTGATATATCCTTTGTTGGCAATGACAGAGGTCAAACGTTTTCTGTAAGTCTTCAAAAGGTTGCCACACACTGTTGTTGGTATGTTGGCCCATTCCTCCATGCAGATCTCCTCTAGAGCAGTGATGTTTTTGGCTTTTCGCTTGGCAACACGGACTTTCAACTCCCTCCAAAGGTTTTCTATAGGGTTGAGATCTGGAGACTGGCTAGGCCACTCCAGGACCTTGAAATGCTTCTTACGAAGCCACTCCTTCGTTGCCCTGGCGGTGTGCTTTGGATCATTGTCATGTTGAAAGACCCAGCCACGTTTCATCATCAATGCCCTTGCTGATGGAAGGAGGTTTGCACTCAAAATCTCACGATACATGGCCCCATTCATTCTTTCATGTACCCGGATCAGTCGTCCTGGCCCCTTTGCAGAGAAACAGCCCCAAAGCATGATGTTTCCACCACCATGCTTTACAGTAGGTATGGTGTTTGATGGATGCAACTCAGTATTCTTTTTCCTCCAAACACGACAAGTTGTGTTTCTACCAAACAGTTCCAGTTTGATTTCATCAGACCATAGGACATTCTCCCAAAACTCCTCTGGATCATCCAAATGCTCTCGAGCAAACTTCAGACGGGCCCGGACATGTACAGGCTTAAGCAGTGGGACACGTCTGGCACTGCAGGATCTGAGTCCATGGTGGCGTAGTGTGTTACTTATGGTAGGCCTTGTTACATTGGTCCCAGCTCTCTGCAGTTCATTCACTAGGTCCCCCCGCGTGGTTCTGGGATTTTTGCTCACCGTTCTTGTGATCATTCTGACCCCACGGGGTGGGATTTTGCGTGGAGCACCAGATCGAGGGAGATTATCAGTGGTCTTGTATGTCTTCCATTTTCTAATTATTGCTCCCACAGTTGATTTCTTCACTCCAAGCTGGTTGGCTATTGCAGATTCAGTCTTCCCAGCCTGGTGCAGGGCTACAATTTTGTTTCTGGTGTCCTTTGACAGCTCTTTGGTCTTCACCATAGTGGAGTTTGGAGTCAGACTGTTTGAGGGTGTGCACAGGTGTCTTTTTATACTGATAACAAGTTTAAACAGGTGCCATTACTACAGGTAATGAGTGGAGGAAAGAGGAGACTCGTAAAGAAGAAGTTACAGGTCTGTGAGAGCCAGAAATCTTGATTGCTTGTTTCTGACCAAATACTTATTTTCCACCATAATATGCAAATAAAAGGAAAAAAAAACAGACAATGTGATTTTCTGGATTTTTTTTTCTCAGTTTGTCTCCCATAGCTGAGGTCTACCTATGATGTAAATTACAGACGCCTCTCATCTTTTTAAGTGGTGGAACTTGCACTATTGCTGACTGACTAAATACTTTTTTGCCCCACTGTATGTCTCAGGAGGCAGGCTCAGACGGTGTTAGGCCCAGTATGGATTGCACGTGATTGCACAAAGGTTAGAAAGGGTACCGTATCCCTGGATAACATGTATGGATAGCGTACACATTCAAAATATATGTCTATACAGCATGAGGCAGGCTCAGACGGTGTTAGGCCCAGTATGGATTGCACGTGATTGCACAAAGGTTAGAAAGGGTACCGTATCCCTGAATAACATGTATGGATAGCATACACATTCAAAATATATGTCTATACAGCATGAGGCAGGCTCAGACGGTGTTAGGCCCAGTATGGATTGCACGTGATTGCACAAAGGTTAGAAAGGGTACCGTATCCCCGGATACCATGTATGGATAGCGTACACATTCAAAATATATGTCTCAGGAGGCAGGCTCAGACGGTGTTAGGCCCAGTATGGATTGCACGTGATTGCACAAAGGTTAGAAAGGGTACCGTATCCCTGGATAACATGTATGGATAGCGTACACATTCAAAATATATGTCTATACAGCATGAGGCAGGCTCAGACGGTGTTAGGCCCAGTATGGATTGCACGTGATTGCACAAAGGTTAGAAAGGGTACCGTATCCCCGGATAACATGTATGGATAGCGTACACATTCAAAATATATGTCTCAGGAGGCAGGCTCAGATGGTGTTAGGCCCAGTATGGATTGCACGTGATTGCACAAAGGTTAGAAAGGGTACCGTATCCCTGGATAACATGTATGGATAGCGTACACATTCAAAATATATGTCTATACAGCATGAGGCAGGCTCAGACGGTGTTAGGCCCAGTATGGATTGCACGTGATTGCACAAAGGTTAGAAAGGGTACCGTATCCCCGGATAACATGTATGGATAGCGTACACATTCAAAATATATGTCTCAGGAGGCAGGCTCAGACGGTGTTAGGCCCAATATGGATTGCACGTGATTGCACACAGGTTAGAAAGGGTACCGTATCCCTGGATAACATGTATGGATAGCGTACACATTCAAAATATATGTCTCAGGAGGCAGGCTCAGACGGTGTCAGGCACAGTATGGATTTGACGGCCCAGATTACACAGCGGAGGAGCAGGGAGAGGTAAAGATTGCAAATGCTGGGGCCCTGCCCAAGCAAGGGGGGCCCACTCGTGGGCGTCGGTACTGGCACTGGGCCCCTCATAGTACAGCGGTGTGTCTGACGGCGGGTGTGCACCACCACCGTCAGAGACACTTGATTGCACTATGAGGGACCCTGTGCCAGTGCCCGTGCCCAAGAGTCGGCCTACCCACCTGTCCAGGGCAACGGCACTCGCACGGTGTCGTGCGGTAGGTAGTGACCCTGGCCATGGGAGGGGAGGCAGCACAGTTAGGGAGTTTTAGAAAGTGGCATATGTTGATGTTGGACATTCAGCTGATGCAAAAGGCGAAATAGGTGAAGTACCAGGAAGAGGTGGACCAAAGCAAGCCATTTTTCTGTCACCCTATGTGTCATCAGGGGAAGGTGGGACAAAATCCTTGGAAACCCATGCGTGGTTCATTTTAATGAAGGTTAGATCATCCACATTTTGGGTTGACAGACGGGTCCTTTTTTCTGTCAGGATTGATCCAGCTGCACTGAAGACTCTTTCCGATAGCACACTTGCAGCTGGGCAAGCGAGCTCCTGTAAGGCATATTGGGCCAATTCAGGCCAGGTGTCCAGTTTAGCGGCCCAATAGTCAAAGGGGAATGACCTGTGTGGGAGAACATCGATATGGGAGGAAAAGTAGTTTGTAACCATAGTTGACAACTGCTGTCTCCTGTCACTTTCCATCGATGCAGTATTACCAGTTGTGTGAGCGGTATTTGAAAAATCAGTCCACAACATTGTCATGAAACCCCTGTCTCCAACGCCACTTCTGCTGTGTGCACCACGAACACCTCTGCCAAGCTGCCCCCGGCCCGTACGGCTCGTGTGAGAACCATCACCGCTGCTGTGTGCTGGGAATGCCTCAAGCAACCGATTTACCAGAGTTGCTTGTTTATTAGCCAATATTAGGTCAAGGTTCTCCTGTGGCATGATGTTTTGTAATTTGCCTTTATAGCGTGGATCCAGGATGCTGGACAACCAGTAGTCGTCATCGTTCATCATTTTGGCAATGCGGGGGTCCCTTTTTAGGATCCGCAAGGCATAATCTGACATGTGGGCCAATGTTCCCGGTGTCAATGATGCACTGCGAGTGCTGGTTGGAGGAGCACTTTCTGGCAAATCCACATCCCTCCAGTCACGCACAAACCCTGTACCAGACCTTGCCACGCCAACATTTTCACTTGCCCCACGAGATGCATCCTCCTCCCCTAAGTAATCATCCCCATCATCCTCCTCCTCCTCCTCTTCTTCCTCCACCTCGTCCAGGAGAGGTCCCTGAGCAGACAATGGCTGAATGTCATCAAGGATTCCCTCCTCCTCTTCCTCCTCATCAACAATGGCTGCAGACGCCTGCTCCTTAAGGTGCGTCAAAGTTTGCATGAGCAGACGCATAAGTGGGATGCTCATGCTTAGGATGGCGTCGTCTGCACTTACCAGCCGTGTGCATTCCTCAAAACACTGAAGGACTTTACAAAGGTCTTTCAGCTTCGACCACTGCACACCTGTCAACTCCATGTCTGCTCTCAAAGTGCCTGGCCGTGTATCCTCCCACAAATGCATTATGGCCTGCCTCTGCTCGCACAGCCGCTCCACCATGCGCAGGGTGGAGTTCCACCTTGTTGCAATGTCGATAATGAGGCGGTGGTTGGGAAGGTGGAGCAATCGCTGCAGCTTCTGCATACGAACGGAGTGTACAGGCGACCGGCGGATGTGCGCGCACAGTCTTCGCACCTTCTGGAGCAGGGCTGTTAACTCCGGATAATTTTTGAGGAAGCACTGCACCACCAGGTTCAAGGTGTGAGCCAAGCAAGGTATATGGCTGAGTTTTGAAAGGGCTATGGCTGCCACAAAATTACGGCCGTTATCACTAACTACCTTGCCTGCCTCAAGATGTACACTGCCCAGCCATGACTCAGTTTGTCGCTTCAAGTACTCGGCCAGCACCTCGGTGGTGTGTCTGTCGCCCAAACACATCATCTGCAACACAGCCTGCTGACGCTTTCCACTAGCTGCTCGATAGGGGGACACATCGTGTGCAACAGTGGCAGCTGCAGATGGAGTGCTCGTACGACTGCGCTCTGTGGACGAGCTTTCGCTTCTGGAGGAGGAGGAGGAGGGTCGAACGCCTACAGCCAACTGTTTCCTATACCGTGGGCTAGGCAGCACTGTCCCACCACCGCTGTCCCCTGTGGACCCTGCATCCACCACATTAACCCAGTGCGCAGTGATGGACACGTAACGGCCCTGGCCATGCCGACTGGACCATGCATCAGTTGTGAGGTGCACCTTTCCGCTCACTGACTGCTTGAGTGCATGGACAATGCGGTCTTTCACATGATGGTGGAGGGCTGGGATGGCTTTGCGAGAGAAGAAGTGGCAACTGGGTAGGTCATAGCGTGGTACTGCATAGGCCATGAGTTCGCGGAAAGCTGTGCTTTCCACCAACCGAAAGGGCATCATCTCAAACGAGATTAGTTTGGCAATGTGGGCGTTCAAACCCAGTGTACGCGGATGAGAGACTGAGTACTTTCTTGACCTACTCATAGTGTCTGGGAGGGTGAGCTGGACTTGAGAGCTGCATATGGTGGAAGTAGCGGTGGACAGGGCGGACTGAGAGAGGGTTGATGATGGTGATGGAGTTGGTGTTCTTTCTGATGGCCTAGAATCAGTCTTTCGTTGATATAACAGTGGGATTCCCTGACTGCTGTGGTCTTGCAACGACACCTCAACATTTGCTGCTGTGCTAACCGGTGGGCTTACAGTGGGGGAAACAATGTAGCGTTGCTGACTACCTTCGTTGTGATCAGTTGCACATGTGGCACTTGAGGTTTGGTGTTGTGTCCACGCTTGCAAGTGCATGCTGGTTAAATGTCTAAGCATGCAACTGGTATTCAAATTTTTCAGATTTTTCCCTCGGCTAAAGGTCTTTGCGCACTTCTTACAGATAACCTTGGCCTGATCATGAGGATTTTGTTCAAAAAAGTGCCACACTGCACTCTTCCTACTTTGGCAGACATTTTGCGGCCTAGCACGCTGTGATCTTTTGACCCTCTGGACAAGCTGTCCAGCAACTCTTTTGATGTTTGGAACCTGTCTTTGGAGTGCTCCGGGCCTGCCAGATAACAGCTGTTGAGATGTCGATGTCTGCTGTGGATGCTCCTCATCTGAGCTATTGGAAGCAGCACCCTCTTCCCCCAATGGATGCCAATCTGGGTCAACAACTGGGTCATCCATCACCTCCTCTTCTATGTCATGTGCACCTTCCTCTGTGTCACCGTGTATGGTGGTATAGTGTGCGGGAAGGGGCACCTGAGTCTCATCAGGGTCAGAATCTGGCTCTGTACACTGCGAGGACAATGTAGTGCTCTGAGTGAATGTACCAGCAGAATCATCCATCAGCGTCTGTGCATCAGTGCACTCCATGTCAGATTCATCTTGGCCTGGGTAATTCACCATTTCACTTGATAATCCAGGCATGGTATGTGAAAACAGCTCCATGGAGTAATCAGTAGTATGGCCTGTGTCATCCTTCAATCTTGGTTGGGGTGAAGGACACAAGGAAAGGTGTGGTTCATGAACATGAGCCTCCAATGACGACTCAGTGCTTTTACTTTTTACAACTGAAGAAGAGGAGGCGATAGAGCTGGAGGCTGAGTCAGCAATGTAAGACAAAACTTTTTCCTGATGCTCTGGCTTTAAAAGCGGTTTGCCAACTCCTAGAAAACGAAGAGTTTGAGGCCTTATGTAGCCAGACGATGACGCAGGGTCAGCACCTCCTGCATTCGGTCCTATTTTGCTCTTGCCACTACCATCAGATCCACCACCAACACCATCATTACCAGCTGCCAACCCCCGCCCAATTCCACGGCCTCTTCCACCAGCCTTCCTCATTTTTGGTAGAAATGTAGACAAAATCCAACAAACTATATAGTAATGTAAAACAAGGTACAAGGTGTCTATAGGACAGGGGAGATTTTGAATTTCTGCACACACTTTTGGACACTGGACACTTTTGGATTGTGTGAGGCCCACTGATATCTGAGCGCTATGTGACAGGCTCGATGGCACAGCTGTGACAAAAGTGACTAGAGGATAAGGGAGATTTTTAATCTCTGCACACACTTTTGGACACTGGACACTTTTGGATTGTGTGAGGCCCAATGAATATCTGAGCGCTATGTGACAGGCTCGATGGCACAGCTGTGACAAAAGTGACTAGAGGATAAGGGAGATTTTGAATCTCTGCAAACACTTTTGGACACTGGACACTTTTGGATTGTGTGAGGCCCACTGATATCTGAGCGCTATGTGACAGGCTCGATGGCACAGCTGTGACAAAAGTGACTAGAGGATAAGGGAGATTTTGAATCTCTGCACACACTTTTGGACACTGGACACTTTTGGATTGTGTGAGGCCCAATGAATATCTGAGCGCTATGTGACAGGCTCGATGGCACAGCTGTGACAAAAGTGACTAGAGGATAAGGGAGATTTTGAATTTCTGCACACACTTGTGGACAGTGGACACTTTTGGATTGTGTGAGGCCCACTGATATCTGAGCGCTATGTGACAGGCTCGATGGCACAGCTGTGACAAAAGTGACTAGAGGATAAGGGAGATTTTGAATCTCTGCACACACTTTTGGACACTGGACACTTTTGGATTGTGTGAGGCCCAATGAATATCTGAGCGCTATGTGACAGGCTCGATGGCACAGCTGTGACAAAAGTGACTAGAGGATAAGGGAGATTTTGAATTTCTGCACACACTTGTGGACAGTGGACACTTTTGGATTGTGTGAGGCCCACTGATATCTGAGCGCTATGTGACAGGCTCGATGGCACAGCTGTGACAAAAGTGACTAGAGGATAAGGGAGATTTTGAATCTCTGCACACACTTTTGGACACTGGACACTTTTGGATTGTGTGAGGCCCAATGAATATCTGAGCGCTATGTGACAGGCTCGATGGCACAGCTGTGACAAAAGTGACTAGAGGATAAGGGAGATTTTGAATTTCTGCACACACTTGTGGACAGTGGACACTTTTGGATTGTGTGAGGCCCACTGATATCTGAGCGCTATGTGACAGGCTCGATGGCACAGCTGTGACAAAAGTGACTAGAGGATAAGGGAGATTTTGAATCTCTGCACACACTTTTGGACACTGGACACTTTTGGATTGTGTGAGGCCCAATGAATATCTGAGCGCTATGTGACAGGCTCGATGGCACAGCTGTGACAAAAGTGACTAGAGGATAAGGGAGATTTTGAATTTCTGCACACACTTGTGGACAGTGGACACTTTTGGATTGTGTGAGGCCCACTGATATCTGAGCGCTATGTGACAGGCTCGATGGCACAGCTGTGACAAAAGTGACTAGAGGATAAGGGAGATTTTGAATCTCTGCACACACTTTTGGACACTGGACACTTTTGGATTGTGTGAGGCCCAATGAATATCTGAGCGCTATGTGACAGGCTCGATGGCACAGCTGTGACAAAAGTGACTAGAGGATAAGGGAGATTTTGAATTTCTGCACACACTTGTGGACAGTGGACACTTTTGGATTGTGTGAGGCCCAGTGATATCTGAGCGCTATGTGACAGGCTCGATGGCACAGCTGTGACAAAAGTGACTAGAGGATAAGGGAGTTTGGATTGCTTTTAAAAAAGCAGTTTGCAGAGCAGTGGGTAAACAGCAATGCAGGAATGTCAGGAAGCCTTAGAAGGCAGCCCAACAACCAACACCACTGATACACCACTATATAGCCTCCCCTTGCACTGCACACACAGTGACTGGTGTGTTGTGCAGGCCAAATTGCTAGCAGCAGAAGCAGTTTTTTTTTCTTCTCAGCAGGACAAAAAAAAAAATTGGGATTGCTTTTAAAAAAGCAGTTTGCGGAGCAGTGGGTAAACAGCAATGCAGGAATGTCAGGAAGCCTTAGAAGGCAGCCCAACAACCAACACCACTGATACACCACTATATAACCTCCCCTTGCACTGCACACACAGTGACTGGTGTGTTGTGCAGGCCAAATCGCTAGCAGCAGAAGCAGTTTTTTTGTCTTCTTCCCTGCCTAACGCTCTCCCTACAGAATCAGCAGCAACCTCTCCCTATACTAAGATCGGCAGAAGTAAGATGGCGGTCGGCGTGCACGCCCTTTTATACCCCCTGTGACGCCCACCAAAGCAAGCCAATCACTTGCATGCCCTTCTGAAAGATGGTGGTGACCCGTGCCTATGTCATCACGTTGCCCACAGTGTCCGTGGATCCTGATTGGCTGAAAAAGAGCGCAAAACAAACTTTTGAAACGCGACTTTGGCGCGTAAGTCGCCGACCTCGTGGCCGACCTCATCCTAGGGTCGGGTTTCGTTTCATGAAACCCGACTTTGCCAAAAGTCGGGGACTTTTGAATTTTTTCGACCCGTTTCGCTCAACTCTAATAAGCACTAATTGGAAAAGGTGGGCCTATTCAATATGAAGGATGGCTAGGAAAAATGTTGCACTTCAGGAAGATACATTCAAGAAGACAGGGCACAGCAAAGGTCCCATAAATGGATAGAGTGCAAGGCAATATTGAAATAAGATTTTTACCTGTAGCTGGCTACTGAAAAGAAAAGAGCCGATGGAAAGGCTGAAATGCTGGTGAACCTTTTCCCCCACCGCCGCCCGACAGCACTGTTTCGCATAAGTAGCTTCTTCCAGTGCTGTCGGGCGGCGGTGGGGGAAAAGGTTCACCAGCATTTCAGCCTTTCCATCGGCTCTTTTCTTTTCAGTAGCCAGCTACAGGTAAAAATCTTATTTCAATATTGCCTTGCACTCTATCCATTTATGGGACCTTTGCTGTGCCCTGTCTTCTTGAATGTATCTTCCTGAAGTGCAACATTTTTCCTAGCCATCCTTCATATTGAATAGGCCCACCTTTTCCAATTAGTGCTTATAGCGCTTTATTTTGGCAAGTTTTTGTAACTGCTGTTGGAATATAGGCCTTTAATACACTGCATTTCTTCTGCTTTGGAGGGATTTTTTCTGGTTTTTGGATATAATTGAAATAGATAATTTGCACATTGTGGGGATACTATATATTTTCCTTGCTGGTTATCCCTACCCCCCATGTTGGAGACCAATTAGTCCTGTCTTTTTAATACAATTATGTAATTTTAATTGATAATTAATAAAAATTATATTTTTACTAATATTACTGTTTTTCATTTCTTGAGTCTTCAC
Organism: Dendrobates tinctorius; assembly: GCF_039654945.1. Lineage (NCBI taxonomy): Eukaryota > Metazoa > Chordata > Amphibia > Anura > Dendrobatidae > Dendrobates > Dendrobates tinctorius. The sequence continues at coordinate 17,431,918 of NW_027361731.1, read as the reverse complement.
GGTACCTTCCGTGACGATTTTTTGGTTGAGATATGTTTATTGAAATGATTGTTGCCTTTTTGACTTAGGATCATGGGTATAATTACTTCTGATGGTGAAGATGCTGGGGCCACATACCTTGCCTTATCTCCTGAATTTGCTTTCAATCTGTACCCTTCCCCCACCCAGGAAAGAGAGGAGTAGTAGTGGACCATAATACACCAACCAGACTAACAAGTTAATGCGAACAGGGTAACAAAAAATACCAAACATACAAATATATTCACACATATAACAGTGGAATACTCTGGAGAGTGGAGGATGGGGTTAAACCAAAGTAGGAGAACAAAGGGAATTATCACACACTCAAAACCTAGCAACAGTCACAGATAAATCCACCAAACGCCTTCTCCAATAACATTCAACAACCTCTAGCCATGCAGCATAAGCTACTCTGACAATGAGTGCTAGCCAGGGCCCAGAATATATAGTTGATGGGAGTGGCTAGCAGTGCACAGATGAGAGCCCTAATGCTCCAGGAGCATATTAACCACTACACTGCCAGAAGAAATTTACACTGTTTAATATGAAGGTCAAGTGCTTCTAATCAGTGCAGGAGTAGGAGAAATCAGATGCTGTGGTCTTCTGGCTCCTTTATGTTGTGGTAAACCTGTGACAACATTGCCAAATGTGTCTCTCAGTGACTGGGACCCCCTGACCTTTCCCCGACGCGCTACACCGCTCCCTAGGACTGAGGCCTATCTGGAGGCCTGAAGCTGCTGCCTCTCTTGTGGGCCATGTATACCCGGCGCACGGCACGGAATACACAGACAAATTTCTAGAAAGTACCGACCAAAGGAACAAAATAGACAGGTGAAGGTAGAGAGACACAGAGCAAGCCAGGCTGAAGATACAAACCCAACACCGTGTATTTACCCGCCGTGCGGCCTCCTGCGGCAAAGACTGTCCTTGGGGGCTGTGGAGTACCCTGAACTCTGCTGGTCTGCCTCTCCTGCCATTGCGGCTGCTGGAGAGTGACTGGATCAGCTGGGTTGCATCTCGTGTCCTGTATCGGTGCTCGTAGGGAGGACACTGTGGTTGAGGTTTCCCCTGTTGTTCGCAAGCTTCGTCTGGCTTTAACCCTGATACAGCTATATTGTAGTCTGAGGGCTTGAGGCGGTGAATCTCAGGAAAGGCCTCTGCAGTGGTCATGCTCCCTTTTCCCCTGGGCCTCTTGTCCAGGAAGCAGAACACCTCTCATCAAAATACTCCTCGGCCTCCTAGATGCATAAGAGGGGTCACCTATAGCACCAACACCTGCTCTATCGCCCCTTCCCTTCCCCCTCCCTCTCTCTATATTGGATATCTTTTGCAACAAGTCTCCAGCATAAACAAGTGCTTCTCAGAAAATTAGAATATAATCAAAAAGTTATTTATTTCAGTTCTTCAATACAAAAAGTGAAACTCATATATTCTATAGATTCATTACAGACAGAGTGATCTATTTCAAGTGTTTATTCCTGTTAATGTTGATGATTATGGCTTACAGCCAATAAAAACCCAAAAGTCATCATCTCAGTAAATTAGAATACTTACAGTTTTAAAAACTATTTTAAAATCTGAAATGTCGGCCTCTTGAAATGTATGTACAGTAAATGCACTCAATACTTGGTCGGGGTTCCTTTGGCATCCATTCCTGTATCTATGCGGCGTGGCATAGAGGTGATCAGCCTGAGGCACTGCTGAGGTGTTATCGAAGCCTAGGTTGCTTTCATAGCAGCCTTCAGCTCGTCTGCATTGTTGGGTTTGGTGTCTCTCATCTTCCTCTTGACAATACCACATAGATTCTCTATAGGGTTAAGGTCAGGCGAGTTTGCTGGCCAATCAAGCACAGTGATACTGTTGTGTGTAATCCAGGTATTGGTATTTTTGGCAGTGTGGACAAGTGGCAAGTCCTGCTGGAGAATGAAATTTCCATCCCCAAAAAGCTTGTCGGCAGAGGGAAGCATGAAGTGCTATAAAATTTCCTGGTAGACGACTGTGCTGATTTTGGTCTTGATAAAACACAGTGGACCTACACCAGCAGATGACATGGCTCCCCAAACCATCACTGATTGTAAAAACTTCACACTAGACCTCAAGCAGCTTGGATTGTGGCCTCACCATTCTTCCTCCAGACTTTGAGATCTTGATTTCAAATTTGCAAAATTTGCCTTTATCTGAAAACCACACCTTGGACCATTGAGCAACAGTCCAGTTCTTTTTCTCCTTGGCACAGGTAAGACGCTTCTGGCATTGTCTATTCGTCATGAGTGGCTTGACACAAGGAATGTGACACAGCCCATGTCCTGGAAACGTGTGGTGTCTCTTGAAGCAATGACTCCAGCAGTAGTCCACTCCTTGTGAACATCTCCCCCAATTTTTTGAATGGCCTTCTCTTTGTAATGATCAACGTGTGACTGGACACAGGCGCCTCCAGCAGGGCGAATTTATGACACACGTGACCCTGGATACAGCGCCTCCAGCGGGGCGAATTTAAATAATAACGGACCGTGCAGCCGGATACACCGCCTCCAGCTGGCGAATTTAAAAAGTACACATAAAACTGGATACCCCGCCTCCAGCTGGCGAATTTAAATAATAAGGGGAAACACAGGAACAATTACAGTGGTGGGCCCTGTAATAGGAAATAGGGAAGTGGAGACCTCCTAAGCTCCCCTGAGGAAGCGTCCCTGCGCTCCTTACGTTCCCTAAACAGGCTCCGCACCTGTCGCCGCACGCAAACCTTATGCCCTGACTCGCCCTGAACCTAGTCCCTCCCTAGGGCACTGGCCGGTGCGGAAACTAATCCCACCACTGCACTAGATCACACATAAGGAAAGTCACAAACAGGGGAAATAGAAAACTTAGCTCTCTCTGTGCAAATGCTCCAGCACAGAGTCCAGCAACCGACTGCAGCCTTCCTCCTGAATAGCTGCCACCAAGTTCAGTAAGCGCTGCAAAGAACTCCCTTCGGTGACTCCTTCCACATCAGAACTCAGATTGAGCTGAGCAATCTCTCCAGCTCCTTCCACCACCAAGGTTGGTTGCAAATGAACAACTATCACCAACAATGATTAAATACCCTGAGACTAATTTATAGAGCCTCACACCTGATTTATAATTATGAGCGCATTAAACCTAAAGTGCGATACCACTAACCACCACCGGGCAACTTAGAATGAAAGACACCACGTGTGATAATTCCAATGGCCACCGGGGGCAATCACGTCACACATTGCACTTGACAAAGTAAAAAAAATTCACTTTGTCCAATTTAAAACTGTAAGATCATGACACTCTTAACAATCCTTTCAAGGCTGCAGCTATCCCAGTTGCTTGTGCACCTTTTTCTACCACACTTTTTCCTTCCACTCAACTTTCCATTAATATGCATGGATACAGCACTCTGTGCACAACCATCTTCTTTAGCAATGCCATTTTGTGGCTTCCCCTCCTTGTGGAGTGTGTCACTGACTGCCTTTTGGGCATCTGTCAAGTCAGCAGTCTTCCCCATAATTGTGGAGCTACTGAAACAGACTAAGGGACCTTTTTAAACACTTAGGAAGCCTTTGCAGGTGATTTTTATTAATTATTCTAATTTAATGAGATAATAATTTTTGGGTTTTCAATGGCTGTAAGCCATAATCATCAACATTAACAGAAATAAACACGTGAAATAGATCACTCTGTAATGACTCTATATAATATGAGTTTCACTTTTTGTATTGAAGAGCTGAAATAAATTCACTTTTTGATGATATTCTAATTTAGTGAGAAGCACTTGTATATGTCACGGGGCAACTGGCCCTGCATGACGCGACCCGACGATTGGTCGGTCACAAAACCAACAAAGACAAACAAGGGGACACGGGGAAACAATTACAACAGTGGGCCCTGCAATAGGAAATGGGGAAATGGACACCTCCTGCACTTCCCTAAGAAAGAGCCCTGAATTCTCCTCACGTTCCCTATACAGGTTCTTTCAACCTGTCGCTGACCAGGATACCTAGGTCCCTTACTTGCCCTGCACCAATCCCTTACTAGGGAACTGGCAAGTGCAGACACTAGTCCCACCGCTGTACTAATAAGACACCAAGGAAAATAACAGACAGGAAAAAACAAACAACACTTAGCTTGCTCTGTAGTCATGCACCGGACCGCAGAGTAAGGCACCCAAACACAGCTTCCAGCAGGAAAACCACTGCTCCAGATCAGCTGCAAACACCACTGCTCAAGAAAGCTTCTCTCTTCAGAACGGTTGGCTTCCAAATGACTTGTATTACCAACAGTGAGCTGCAGCACCAGGTGGCCTTATAAAGGGAGGTGGGAGTGACACCCACCTGCACGGATAATTAATCACAATGCAGTAACACTAGCGGGCACCAGGGGAAAACCTACCAGCACACTAACTAAAGTTGCAGTAACACCAGCGGCCACCAGGGGCAAAAACTGACATTAACCCCCGATGGCCTGAAAGGAAAATAGTTAATATATGAGAAGCCCACACTGACACAGATCCAAAAATGGATTGTGACAGTACCCCCTTACAATGAGGGGCCTCTGGACCCTCAACACAGCAGCTCACCGAAAAACCACCTACAGTGAGGACGCCTAGATCCACCAGAGTTCACCTCAGCAACCACCTGATTCTCAAGTTTATGGCAAACGTGGACTGACGGAGGTGGCAAAGCTCCAGAGTGCCGACCTGGGGAATGAGTTGTGTATGGGCATTACTGGGGGTAACTCCAGCTGGTATGTCCTCGGGACGAGAATGGCCGACACCCGATATGGCCCGATCACCCGAGAACTCCAGACCCCTGCAGCACACTTCCACCGGATGTTTTTAGTGGACACCCATACATACTTGTTCACACACAGGTCCTGACCTGAACATTTATTGCCACACACACGTTTTCCACAATCGGTGAACTCTTCGGGAAATAACAGAGGCGTGCCCCTATGTCACAACACTCACAACCCCGCAATTCACAGAGGGAACCACCACCCTTCTCCGACCCCTCCTCCTAGAATCATAGAATCATAGAATCATAGAATCGTAGAGTTGGAAGGGACCTCCTGGGCCATCTGGTCCAACCCCCTGCTCAAAGCAGGATTCGGTAAATCATCCCAGTCAGATGTCTGTCCAGCCTCTGTTTGAAGACTTCCATTGAAGGAGAACTCACCACTTCTCGTGGCAGCCTGTTCCACTCATTGATCACTCTAACTGTCAAAAAGTTTTTTCTAATATCTAATCTGTGTCTCCTCCCATTCATTTTCATCCCATTGCTTCTAGTCTTTCCTTGTGCAAATGAGAATAAAGTTGATCCTTCTACAATGTGACAGCCCTTTAGATATTTGTAGACAGCTATTAAGTCTCCTCTCAGTCTTCTCTTTTGCAAACTAAACATTCCCAAATCCTGCAACCTTTCCTCATAAGACAGGGTTTGCAGACCGGTCACCATTCTGGTCGCTCTTTTCTGAACTTGCTCCAGTTTGTTGATGTCTTTTTTAAAATGTGGTGCCCAAAACTGGACACAATATTCCAGATGAGGTCTGACCAAAGATGAGTAGAGGGAAATAATGACTTCACGTGATCTAGACTGTATGCTTCTGTTAATACATCCTAGAATTGCATTTGCCTTTTTTGCTGCTGCATCACACTGTTGACTCATATTCAGTCTGTGATCTATTAGTATACCCAAGTCTTTTTCACATGTGCTGTCACTTAGCCCTATTCCTCCCATTCTATATATGCTTTTTCCATTTTTATTGCCCAGATGTAGTACTTTGCATTTCTCCCTGTTAAAAACCATTCTGTTAGTTGCTGCCCACTTCTCCAGTTTATTTAAATCTTTTTGAATCCTCTCTCTCTCTTCTCTAGTATTAGCTATCCCTCCTAGCTTTGTGTCATCAGCAAATTTAATCAGTTTACCCTCAATTCCTTCATCTAAATCGTTGATAAAGATGTTGAACAATACAGGGCCCAGGACAGAGCCCTGTGGTACCCCACTTGAGACATTCTTCCAACTGGATGTGCAGCCATTTACGACCACTCTTTGGGTCCGATCACTAAGCCAGTTATGAATCCACCTAACAGTTGCCTTGTCCATTCCATACTTAATCATTTTTTCAATAAGGATTGTATGAGAGACTTTGTCAAATGCTTTGCTGAAGTCAAGATATACTATATCTACAGCATTTCCTTGATCCACCCAATCAGTGATACCGTCATAGAAGGAAATTAAGTTAGTCTGACATGACTTATTAGTTACAAACCCATGCTGACTCTGTTTAATCACTTCATTCTTATCCAGGTATTGACATACATGTTGTTTAATAATTTGTTCAAAGATCTTTCCTGGTATAGAAGTCAGACTCACCGGCCTATAGTTACCTGGGTCCACCTTCTTCCCCTTTTTGAAGATAGGAACAACATTTGCTCTTCTCCAGTCTTCTGGCACTTCTCCTGTTCTCCAAGAATTTTCAAAGATTATAGAATGGGGTTCAAAAATTTCTTCTGCTATCTCCTTCAGTACTCTGGGGTGTAATTCATCTGGACCTGGAGACTTGAATTCATTTAGGCTAGCTAAGTGTTTCCTCACTATCTTTCTGTTTATAGATATCCTGGATTCTTCTATTCCCTTAATAGGACAGTGAATAACAGTTGATGTTACATTTCCTTTCTGAGAGAAAACAGATGCAAAATAGGAATTTAAAAGTTCAGCCTTCTCAACATCCTGTCTTACCATTTCATCATTTTCATCCTGTAAAAATCCTATGGCATCTTTGACTTTTCTTTTACTTTTGACATATCCCCAAAATCCTTTATTATTGCTTTTGACATCTCTTGCAAGCCTCAATTCATTTTCAGCTTTAGATAATCTGATTTGTGCCCTGCAGGTTCTGCAGACAGCATTATATTCTTCTTTAGATATGCCTCCCTCTTTCCATTTTATAAACATTTTTTTCTTCCTTTTTAGCATGTGCTTAAGTTCTGTGTTCATCCATCCTGGTTTCCTTAACTGCTTCCTATTCTTCCCTCTTTTCGGAATTGTTAACAACTGTGCTTTGAGAATTTCATTTTTCAAGATTTCCCATCCTTCCTGGACATTTTTGTCTTTAAGGATATCCAGCCATTGGATCCCTCCAATTCTCTTTCTGAATCCCTTAAAATCTGCCTTTCTGAAATCTAACCTTGACGTCTGAGTCTTCACAGGTCTTCCGCCTCTAGTTATCCAAAATTCTAAAATAGCATGGTCGCTACCTCCTAGGGTCCCAGCCGCTTTTACCTCCTCAACCATTTCCTCCCTGTTTATAAGGATTAGATCCAAAGTAGCAGTTCCCCTTGTTTTCTCCCTTACCTTTTGGAAGATAAAGTTGTCAGCAAGAGAGGATAAGAATTTCCTTGACCTGTTAGTTTTACCTGAGAGAGATTCCCAACAAATGTCTGGATAGTTGAAATCTCCCATGACAACTATGTCATATTTTTTGGAGAACTTGGCCATTTGATGCATAAAGAGTTCATCCATAGCTTCAGCTTGCACAGGCGGCCTGTAGTAAATGCCTACAATGGTGTCCTTTCCATTGTTCTGTCCTTGTATTCTTACCCAAACAGTTTCCACAGAACTCCCAGTCTCTGAAGCTTCAATCTCTGTGCAGATATACGCGTTTCTAACATACAATGCGACACCCCCTCCTCGTTTATCAAGTCTGTTTCTTGCAAATAAGTTGTATCCTTCTAGTCTTGTATTCCAGTCATGTGTATTGTCCCACCAAGTTTCAGTGATTCCAATGACATCATATTTCTTTTCCTGTGTTAGTAGTTCCAATTCTCCTTGTTTGTTGCCCATGCTTTGTGCATTAGTATAGAAACATTTTAGTTTGTGATTGGTTTCTCTTTCTCCAATATTTTTATTAATTAGATTCTTTCGTCTTTGTTCTTCCTTTCCACTTCTAATAGCAGAGTTCTCAATAGCATTTGTCAGGTGTATGGCTTTTTCTGGTCTTTTGCTTCCCTTCCCATGTTGTTCTAGTTTAAAGCTCTCCTTACAAGTGTAGCAAGGCGACTTCCAAATACCTGCTTTCCAGTCTTCGTAAGGTGCACCCCATCTCTAGCAAGTAGTCCATCGTATAAGTAGTTCACTCCGTGATCCAGAAATCCAAATCGTTGCTGACGGCACCATCGACGTAGCCAGTTGTTCACCTGCAGAATCTTATTCCACCTCCTTGTTCCATGGCCATCCACTGGGAGGATGGAAGAGAAGACCACCTGCGCTCCCAGTTCTTTCACTTTCTTGCCTAAGTCTTCAAAGTCTCTGCAGATGGTTTCCAGGTCGTTTCTTGCAGTGTCATTTGTCCCCACATGTAGTAGCAGGAATGGGTAGTCATCTGTAGGTCTGAAGAGTCCTGATATCCTGTCAGACACATCTTTAATTTTTGCACCTGGAAGACAACACATTTCTCTTGAAGTTATATCCGGTCTGCAGATAGCGGCCTCTGTTCCTCTCAACAGGGAATCCCCCATGACCACCACTCTCCGTTTCTTCTTCACAACATTTTTCTTTCTCCATCCAGGAGGACTCTGAAGGCGTACAAGGTTGCTGTTTGTTGGCAAAGTCTTATCCTGATGTATTTCTTCTTCGTTTTCCTGCGTGAGAGCCTGGTACTGGTTTCTGAGCAGTATGGGTGCTGACTGCCTCCTGATCCTCCTGCTTCTCTGGGTCACATGTCTCCATTCCTCTGTTTCTTCAGGTGCACTTCGAATTTCTTCTCTTTCTGTAACATGAAGAGATAATTCTGCTCTGTCCAAGAACTCTTCACATTCCTTAATGATCTTCAACGTAGCTAACCTCTCTTCGAGATTTTGCAACTTTTCCTCCAACAGGGACACAAGCTTGCATTTGTGGCATGTGAAGTTTGGCTTTTCCACTGGTAAGTCTGTGAACATGTAGCAAGAAATGCAGCTCACCAAATGGCTCCTGGCCTCTTCCATCTTGAGATTTCTTAAAAACGATGAAAGATGAGCCCAAATTCGCGCGCCGATTTCCTCTTTTCAGCTGCAACGGCCAAAACCCAGTGATCGTTGAGCTCGCGGAGACTCTTCACTTATCCCAGAAGGCACTGGGAATATGCAAATGATCTCCTCAAGACTCTTCCCCTGGTTTTCCGATTTCCTCTTTTCAGCTGCAACGGCCAAAACCCAGTGATCGTTGAGCTCGCGGAGACTCTTCACTTATCCCAGAAGGCACTGTGAATATGCAAATGATCTCCTCAAGACTCTTCCCCTGGTTTTCCGATTTCCTCTTTTCAGCTGCAACGGCCAAAACCCAGTGATCGTTGAGCTCGCGGAGACTCTTCACTTATCCCAGAAGGCACTGGGAATATGCAAATGATCTCCTCAAGACTCTTCCCCTGGTTTTCCGATTTCCTCTTTTCAGCTGCAACGGCCAAAACCCAGTGATCGTTGAGCTCGCGGAGACTCTTCACTTATCCCAGAAGGCACTGGGAATATGCAAATGATCTCCTCAAGACTCTTCCCCTGGTTTTCCGATTTCCTCTTTTCAGCTGCAACGGCCAAAACCCAGTGATCGTTGAGCTCGCGGAGACTCTTCACTTATCCCAGAAGGCACTGGGAATATGCAAATGATCTCCTCAAGACTCTTCCCCTGGTTTTCCGATTTCCTCTTTTCAGCTGCAACGGCCAAAACCCAGTGATCGTTGAGCTCGCGGAGACTCTTCACTTATCCCAGAAGGCACTGGGACTCCGCCTCTCAGGGTTGGCTAATGGTGAGGGTTGAGACTTGCCCCTACTCCCTGGCAGCACCTCTGCTGCTCCCACTGGAGAAGAAGGGGACGGTTGTAGAAAGACAGCAGAGACAGTAGCCCCCAGGCAGCAGCCCTCACACGACTGATCCCAGCTGACTACTTCCCTAGACCACCAATCTATGACCGGTTTGTGTTTTTCCAACCAAGTAACGCCTAAAACGATAGGTGATGGCATTCCCCAAAGATGTAGCATGACAGGGACTCTACATGATGAGTCCCTATACGCAGATGTATATTTTCCATGACTTGGGTCAACCTCCTCTGGCTCAGTGGGATAGAGTCAATGGCCTGGACGCTTAGAGGTTTGGCCAGCGTCCTACACCTCAGGCCATGGGTCTGGACAAAGTGAGCATCCACCAGATTGACTCCCGCTCCACAGTCCACAAACACCGGTATGCCCTCAGGTACCCCGCCAACCACCACTTCTGCAGACAAAGTACATTTAGAGGGCAAAATGGAGGAAATATACACTCCCTGGTCGCCTCCCTCCACACGACCAGGGGGACGCGGCTTCTTAGGTGGTACGGACGTTTTGGCACAAGTCGGGCAGACCCTGATAAAATGACCAGTCTGCCCACAGCTAAAACATGCCCCCAAACCATGATGAACTGGAGGCAACACCGCTGGGGAACCAACTCCTCCCACCTGCCTGGGCTCGTCCGACTACACCAATGAGTCCTCCACACTAGCAAGGACTACAGGGGACATGTTTGCCAAAGCCACAAAAAACTCATCCACCGACCGTAGAGATGGGTAATCGGCCAACAGGGAGAAGGCCCAGGATTGGGGATCACCTTTAAGGAGGGATATGATGAATCCCACCCGCTGTTCCTCACTCCCTAATGAACGAGGGCGGAGCCTGAAGTGTAGCTTGCATGCCTTCTGAAAGAACAAAAAAGTATCTCTCCCTCCATAAAACCTGTCTGGGAGAGATAACTTGGGTTCTGGTTGAGCCTGCACCTAAGCTGAGGCCCTGAACCCCACCAACTGCTGAAGCTGCTGCTCCACCACACCACGCAGCACCCCACGCTCCTCAGTGAAGGTCTGCAGCAACTGGACAAAGGTCTGCATTTGGGCCATGGCTCACCAGAAAAAAATGGGCGGTTGGTAATAATGTCACGGGGCGACTGGCCCTGCGTGACGTGACCCGACGATGGGTCGGTCACAAAACCAACAAAGGCAAACAAGGGGACACAGGGAAACAATTACAACAGTGGGCCCTGCAATAGGGAATGGGGAAATGGACACCTCCTGCACTCCCCTAAGAAAGAGGCCTGAACTCTCCTCACGTTCCCTATACAGGTTCTTTCAACCTGTCGCCGACCAGGATACCTGGATACCAGCAGGAAAGCCACTGCTCCAGATCAGCTGCAAACACCACTGCTGAAGATAGCTTCTCTCTTCAGAACGGTTGGCTTCCAAATGACCTGTATTACCAACAGTGAGCTCTTGTGAGTTCATTCTCTGGTTCGCCAGTTGTGAGTTCTCCTTCCAGACTCCCTCTGGTAGTAACAGGAGGTAGTGAGGCTGATTTGATCGGTGGAGATCTGCCACCTGAGAATAAGGATGACGATTGGACCTCAGGAGTCTCAGATTAGATTTAAGACAGCAGATGCCCTATTCAGTTGCTGGTGATTCCTTCTGGCTTGTCAGCTCTTGGTTTTCAGCTCTGTTCCAGCCATCTAAAGCTAAGTTTTTCTGCTAATTTTCACACTTGATTTTGTTGGTCTATTCAGTTTTTTGTGTGGTCAGCCAGCCCCGGCTGGGGGCTGTACTGAATTTCCACTCTTATTTATCAGTATTTTGCCAATTTGCTTTTTGTCCCTAACTAGTTTGGTCTCTTTTTGCTCTGTCTCAGAATATTTCAGAGTGCTGATATAGTGGGAGAAGTCTAGTGACTTCAGGGTTAATTTTGCTATCAGAAGTATTGGACATTATTTTTGCAGGGTTTTTTGCAGGTTGCAGACAGTGTCTTTCCTTTCCTTTCCTTTCTAGTTAGTTTGGGCCCCATCGTTTGCTCAGCCTATTTTCCTGCCTGTGTTTGTGCCTTCATCTTGTTTCACCGTCAATACATGTGTGGGGGCTCTCTATTCCTTTGGGGTCTGCTCTGGGGCAGTTAGTTTTCCCCTTTTCATGCTTCAGGCTTATTTAGTCCTCCGGCTGTGACGAAGCGTCTAGGAACATCATAGGTATGCTCCACGGCTGCTGCTAGTTGTGTGGTAGGATTAGGGATCTGCAATTTGCATAGTTACCAACCTCTCTGGTTTTCTGTGACTTAGCTTGTTTTGCTTTTTTCTCCTCGGTGACCCATTCATAACAAGTGAGCTGCAGCACCAGGTGGCCTTATAAAGGGAGGTGGAAGTGGCACCCACCTGCATAGATAATTAGATAATTAATCACAATGCAGTAACACCAGTGGCCACCGGGGGAAAACCTACCAGCAGACTAAAGTTGTAGTAACACCAGTGGCCACGGGGCAAAATCTGACATTAACCCCAGATGGCCTGAAAGGAAAATAGTTTATATATGAGAAGCCCACACTGACACAGATCCAAAAATGGATCGTGACAGTATATATATGAACTCAAGGATTTGTTTCAATACCACAACAGCAAGCTTTAGCCTAAGTTCACACTGGGCATTTTTGTTTTTTGCTACGTTTTTTTTCTGCAGCAAATCCTGAATGCTTGGCAGGAAAGAAGCTGTGGCAAAAACACATGTTTTGCTGCGTTTTTTGTGGCGTTTTTTATGCAGTTCTAGTGTGTTTTTCTTTTCATACATTTTTTTCCATTCAATTCAATGGGTGAAAAAAGCTGAAAAACCGCTTAAAGAAGTGACATGCTATGTCCAAAATACCATGCAAAGCACAAAATACTGATGACAAAAAACCAAGGTGTGTGCATAGTTGGTACTGTGAAACATAGCTAAAAAACACAAAATAAATGCAGCAAAAACGCCCTCTATAAGCTTAAACTTATAAGTAAATCTTTAAAACAAAAAACAGAGAACATAAAAGAACACTAACAATATCTAGACTCTGGAATAACAAAATCTATCGAAGATCTAGAATTTCACTGACATGTAGTGGATGAGAGGAAACTAACAATCAAGTGTTTCTATCCTCTGTATCAGTGGTGGCGAACCTATGGCACACGTACCAGAGGGGGCACGCAGAGTCCTCCCGGTGGGCACGCGCACCATCTCCTCAGGACTAGAAGATGGCGGGGGAGGGGAGGTGGTGGAGCAGCGGGTCACAGGAGGCAGGAGCTGGCAGCTGTGGCTGTAACTGTGCCTGCTGCTAAAGCAGCATGGTGGCTCAGTTGACAACATCTGCAAGGAGTTTGTATGTTCTCCCCATGTTTGCATGGGTTTCCTCCAGGTACTCCGGTTTCCTCCCACATTCCAAAGACATACTGATAGGGAATTTAGATTGTGAGGTCCATTTGGGACAGCGATGATAATGTGTGCAAACTGTAAAGTGCTGCGGAATATGTTAGCACTATATAAAAAGAGAGATTATTATTACTAATAAAGAAAAATGAATATTCACTGGACTGGCAGTGAATATTCATTTCTCTTATAGTGCACACAGTTTCAGCTGCAGCTGCCTGGTTAGCATGGGTGCCTGCTCATTAAGGTAAGGAATATTCACCTATCTCCACTCCCATAGGCTGGAGAGATAAATATTCATTAACTTAATGAATGGGGACAAGTGATCGCCCGGCAGCTGCTGGCACCGTAACAAGATGCTGTGAGGGCATGCATGGAAGGTAAGTAGTAAGTTTTTTTAAATGCTTTTCTCAAGAGGGCCATACATACAAGGTTAGAGACGAGGAACCATGGATACCAGGGTAGGGACGAGGAACCATGGATACCAGGATAGGGATGAGTAGCCGTGCATGCAAAGATAGGGAAGAGGAACCATGCATACAAGGCTGGGGAGAAGGAGCCATGCATACCACAACAGAGATAAGGAGCCATGCAGACAAGGCTGGGGATAAGGAGCCACGCATACAAGGATGGGAATAAGGAGCCATGCATACAAGGATGGGGATAAGGAGTCATGCATACAAGGATGGGGATAAGGAGCCATGCATACAAGGATGGGGATAAGGAGCCATGCATACAAGGATGGGGATAAGGAGCCATGCATACAAGGATGGAGATAAGGAGCCATGCAGACAAGGATAGGGATAAGGAGCCATGCAGACAAGGATGGGGATAAGGAGCCATGCATAACAGAATCGGGATTAGGGGACAATGCATGCCCAGCTTATGCTCAAGTCAATAAGTTTTCAGTTTTTCATGTCAGGTTGGGTCGTCTGAGGTACCTGCAGATCTTACCTCTCTACCTAAATATTATTGGCAGTATGCCGGCCTGTTCTCTAAGAAAGCCACAAAGACACGTCTTCCCCATCGTCCCTATGACTGCCCAATAGACCTTATACCGGGGGCAGAGCCACCTCGTGGGCGTGTTTTTCCATTGTCTGTCCTGGAGACTGAGGCGATGTCGCAGTACATAAGGGAGAATTTGGCACGGGAGTTCATTAGGAAATCTGTGTCTCCTGTGGTAGCTGGGATCTTCTTCATCCAAAAGAACGGGGAATTCCATCCGTGCATGAATTATAGGGGTCTGAACGCCATCACGGTTAAGAACAAATATCCTCTGCCACTCATCTACGAGCTGTTTGACAGGCTGCGAGGTGCAAGGATATTTACCAAGCTAGATCTGCGAGGCGCCTATAATCTAATACGCATTTGGGAGGGTGACGAATGGAAGATGGCGTTTAACACCCAGGACAGGCATTACAAATACCCGATAATGCCATTTGGTCTTTGTAATGCTGCTGCCGTCTTCCAGGATTTCGTCAATTACATCTTTCGGGAGATGATATCTACATCCGTTGTCATCTACTTGGATGACATTCTTATTAGGGATGAGCGAGTAGTGAAGTATTCGAACTCGCTATACGCCTACCGAGTATACCATAATACTCGGGTGTTCGGTACGAGTAGCGAGTCCAATGATAGTCAATGGAAAATGCGAGTAATTGTCTGCTGGACCCTACAAAGTGGTCTGGGGGCTGAGGAAAAGGCTAAAAAATGTGTAAATGTTAAAAAAATGTATACTGTAAACAAATGTATATAACATGGGAGAACCTGGTCAGGGGCTGCACAAGTGATTTTACACCACTGCTTCATTAGAATGTACACTATTTGAAATTCTGTGTTTTTTTGCCGGCAGAGCAGGACTCGTACGCCACTTACGCAGTGCCAGTGATATATCAGAAGTGCCGTAAGAGCAAGTGATGATGGAGGCAATCTTCTGACCGCTAAGTGTGTAAGTGGTGTAAGAAGAGCAATCTGCTCTAAGGGCTGTGTTATGGTTAACGCAGGAAGAAGCCACCAAGGTTGGAATTGCAGTGGGGAGAGCCACTGATCAGTCTGTTGCTTTAGTCCTTGCCACAGCTCTGCTGCAGTGTGTGGTGTTTCACCTAAGCAGATCAGCTTCAGCAGAGCGTTTTGCCGCTTTGCCAATGCGCTGCTGCATAGCTCCCAACTTGGGAGGGTAATTCAGCATAGGATGACGAGGCGGAGGAAGAGGGGAGACTGGATGTATATGATGAGGCGGAAACCCTGATTGAGGTTGGGCTCGCTATTCGTGGCGTGGGTAGGATATGTATTGATGGTCCAGTTTGAGACTTTGTCCCACCCGCCACCAGGTGGAGCCAGTGTGCCGTGACAGAGATGTATCATCCCTTGCCACAAGTACTTGTCTACGTGTCCGTTGTAAGATGGACCTTCCCGGTTACGGCGTTGGTGAGAGCACGCTTTAGATTAAGACGTGCTGGTGTAACGCGGGGACGGCACACCGGGAAAAATAGTGCCGGCTAGGAACCGAGTATCGTGGGGGCAGCCACAGCCAAAATATCACAGAAAGACTGTGTCCCCACAAGCATAAATGGCAACATCACCACGGCTAGCAACTTGGCAATGTGCGCGTTCAGTATTTGTGCTTGTGGGGGCGTGGCTTGGTATTTACGCATCCTTTCATACATCTGGGGCACGGACAATTGGACGCTTTCCTGGGACAAACAAGTGGATAAGCTTGTTGCGGCCTGTGTCTGTGCAACCGCAGCTTGTGAGCAAGAGGTATGATGATCACCTGCTTCCTGCCCAGCAGATTAGAAACGACAAATTACAGGCGACATGGCAGTGGTTTGACCCGCAGTCACAGACACTGATTTGGTACCCTGTTGTTCAGCCCACCAACTAGGGTGCTTGGCTGCCATGTGTTTCCCCATACTGGTGGTGCTTTGGTTGCCTTTGCCCTGGCCTCTGCTCAGCTTCCTATGGCAGATGCTACACATGACATTTGGTTCAGAATGACTATCAGAAAAAAATTTCCAGACAGCGGCTGAACGCACCCTTGCCTTGACTTGGGGCACACAGGGATTGTTCTTGGCAACAGTTGACACACTTCGCACTCTGCTCAAACCAGTAGCCCATGTTGCCTTTGTTGGTGCTACGTATCCACCTTCTTCCTCTGTGCTGCTATGCTGGCTATGCGTGCCAACGGTCCAGGTCGGATTGGTGGTCTCATCATCGACCACCTTGTCGACCATGTCATCCTCTTTCCATGTTGATATTGGCAACTGGCCAAGATGGCAACTGTGTGTCATCACCAACAGCCTCCACCTGGTATATCACGTGGATGAAAGTGGCTTTTTTCTGGCCGTGTGGTTTCAAATATTTGGCCATCAACAGACGATACCCCCACATGATCCTCTTCAATGTCACGCGGTGAGAGGACAGAGGCAAAAAAAGGAAATGGATGAAGCAGACCCTTGGAGTGACCAAGGTTGGGGTCAAATGTTTCTTGTGACTCCTGACCGGGTGATGAACTAGGAACATGTTGAGAATAGGATTACCCAGCGTTCTCTGTATGGACAGTAGACTGTTTTGTGATGGACGATTGGGTGCTGCTAGAATATTTCGTTGAGGCCCTATCAGCCATCTAAGACAGTATCTGCTCTTGTTCTTCTGGCTTCCAGGCCCGTTTATGTTCCAGACCGGGAAATTTCGCCAGGAAACTAGATGCATCAACCTTCTTCAATCTCCCAGACTCTGTGCCTTGTTGGGCAACAATGACACCACGTCTACGTCCCTGTCCCTTCACCACAGCCTTTTTAGGAATTTTGGATTTTTCTGCCATAGTTGCAGATGTTCAGATGCAGATATTGAGGAACAAGGAGCAGTTAGTGCTTTGTGGAAGGTAGCACTACAGCCTAGAACTGCTTTATGTTTTACAAACAGCACCGCAGCAGCAGAAAAAAACTGCCCTCAGGTTTAAGGCGAAATTACGCACCCCAGTCACCACACAAGACAGCGGTGCTGGCTGCGTGTCAGTTGTGCAGTACCGTGCGTGCGTCCTATTTGCTGTGAACACAGCAGCACCGCAACAGCACAAAAAAACTGCCCTGCAGGGGTAAATGAGTTCCCAAAAATAGCTGGGAAAACTGTCACTGCTCAGCCCCTGACCTTATATTTTCAGCTCTGAAAAGAGCTTTTGGGTTTTACAGAGGATTTTTGCACAAAAAAACACAACTCTCCCTAGCAGCTGCTCACACTCTCCCTACACTAGCTGTATTCTGCATGCAATGTGCAGAAAATGCTGGTGGCAGGGCTTAGATAGAGCCAGGCTATGATGATTCATAGGCTATGACGCTGGGCGGCCAGACAATCATAGTAATGCCGCCCACCACCAAGAAGGCTGCGGCATTACTGTGATTGGCAACTGCTGGGCGGGAGATCCGAGTAGTGCGAGGCGAGTAGTAAAATACTCGTTATGTTCCGAGTACCACATTACTCGTCGAGTACCAAATACCCACGATTATGCTCGTTCATCCCTAGTCATGACACAAATGTTGGTTGACCAGGGGTTCCTTTTATGGCCCTAACATTAGTGGGCGCCCTAGTTCGCGCTGTTCCCTGGGATACTTCAGATGGGGAAAATGTCGGGGCCTCCGCCCTTGCCCTGTCTCCTAAATTAGCCCTCGGTTTGTTCTCCCCACCCAGGGAGAAGGCGGTGCTACTGTGCACCGCAGTACACCAACCTGACAAACAGGGGGACAAAGACAAGGGGAAACTGAAAACTCCACACACACCAAATATACTCTCACATATAATAGAGGGATCCACCGGAGTGTTCAGGAAGGGGAAGAAACCAAAAATAGGAACGGATAAGGATTTACTAAGCATACAAACCAAACAGTCACTTAAAACTCCTCCAGCTCTCCTTCTCATACTAACTTTTCTCTCTCATTTAGTCATGCAGCAAAAAGCTAACATTGACGAGGACTAGCAATAGAGTCCAGATTATATAGGGACAAGGAGCACAGCTGGGAACAGAGATTTCCAACATGGCCAATTAACCTCCTTTCTGTTAGAAAAAATAAACATGTTTAATAAGCCGTAGAAGTGCTTATTCTCAGTGCCGGAGTAGGAGCAACCAGACGCTGCGGTCCTCTTGCTCCGCTCCATCGCGGTAACTCCGTGACAGGCACACTGCAATGCTCAGAAGGGAAGAAGTGCCATATTGGAGTTCAGATTTTGCTGGAGTGATTTAAGGGTGCATGTCACATTGCTAGAGCCCCTGAAGTGCCAGGGTACAGAACCCCCCCTCATAAGTGACCCCATTTTCCAAGACACACCGCTCAATAAATTAATCTATGGGTGCATTGATCATATTGATACCACAGGTGTGTCACTGAATTTTATAGCATTGGGCAGTGAAGAAAAAATAATCAAATTTTTGCCACCAAAATTTTGTTAGTATTGCTTAGTCATACGGCGAGACTCAGGAGGGAATGCTATTTTACTCCTGGAGTGCAGATTTTTCAAGAATTGTTTGCGGACTCCATATACAGAGCCACTAATGCTAGGAGAGCAGAATCCCCCTTCAAGTGACCCCATTTTATAAATTATACCCCTTTTGGAATTTATCTACAGGTATAGCGACGATTTTGACTCCATTGGTGTTTTCCAGAAACAAGCAGCAGTGGATGTTGCTTAGTGAAAATTGCAAACTGCTATTGTGGTGCCAGCACGTTGTAGTTCTCATTACGCTGCAGTCACCAGAATGTGGTAGTGCCCAGCTCATGCTTCTGGAGACACACATCGGTAAATTATGTGGGCTGTCATCTCTATAGAAATGTCAAACGTGGATGCTATATATGGTTTATACACACTGTAGTGGTCAGAAAGGAGGGGGGCATTTGGATTTGGGAGCGCAGAATTTGCTGACTTTCTTTTGGGGAGCAAGAAGCCATAACGCTTTTCCAGTGCCTTTGTGCTACCAGTAATTTGGAAGCCACCTATATTTCCATTGACAGCAGATGGACCTGAGTGGGGACTTCCTTTTTTAATGGATTGATCTGACGCTTTTGTAGGGAACATTTTCCATAACATTTGAGATCACATTTATCCTGCTCTCGACGCTGAGCACTTGCATAGGGGTTTACATCTAAATGTCTGACAGGATTCAGGTGAGACACCCAAGTTATTCACTATAAGGCAGCAGCAAGGTTACTCTGGACTCCGTTTGGCTTCTGGTCAGCAATATCCTTTTCAGAGGTGCACAAAACTGTGGTTGACTGAACATTTATGCCCGCATAAAAAGATAGACACTGCCAGATCATAGGAAACCACACGGCATCCACAGTGACTCCATCTGCCTCATTATAGGGAATCTTCCAGGAGTTCCACCTGAATCATGTATTTCAGAGATTTACATGGAAACCCTGGTGTAAGCTCTCAGCATAGAGCACATGATAAATATGAGCCAAGCCTTACTGCCATATTTGAGCGGTAGAATGAACAAATCAACAGCAGGTGAAGAATTGGTTTTATTCATAATTTATGCTGTTCATCATGTGGTACAAGTGATTAGGTGACTTTATTCTTCGGGTAAGTGCAATTACAATACCAGATGTGGAGACACAGGGGTCCGCGGGTGCTCTAGTCTGCTAGCCAAAACCACATTGATCAGGGATCATCCCACCAAATGCCCGTTCTCCTTTTACCGTGGGCATAATACTATTCAGACAACAGAGTGAGGGTAAAACAGTGTAGTAATACTTTATTGAACCACAAAACAGGAACATAACATATTGAAGAGTTCCAACAAAATACCCAAGATGGTGTAAAATTACAGTCTCACACTTGTGCTGACTCGCTGGGATAAGAGAAGCTGTGACTTCAGAGCTTCCAGGCCCAACTACCCCACTTGTGGAATGCACAGGAGGAAGTAACAAGCTTAGGAAGCTGACAGTCTATTGAGGTCAGGTGACCAGAGGGTCACATCCTGGCTTCTCCGAGCATCTCCATTGAGCCAAGCGATAGGTGGGTGCCAATCCTAGCTTTCCCAAACGTATCCATGGGGCTCCAGTGGCCGATGGGTCCAAAATCCTGACTACCCGAAACATACCCATGGTTCAGTGATGGTCAGTGGAGCAGATCTGTATCCTTTCAGCCGGGGCAGTGGCCCCCTAAGCTGGCATCCTGTAAAATGTCAAATCTGTTTACCTCGTGATGGAGCCATGATCTGGCAGCTATCCTGTACAGTGTTCCTGGTTGTGGTTTTGTAAAGTCTTTGGATCTCTGGATATCTTGACTCTCTTGGCTGTCTGGATGTATATTGTCAGAGGCATATTTTACTTACATAGCCCACAACTGTTGTCATTCAAGCCAGCATGGAGAGATCAAGAGGAACATGTGATAAGGTTAACTCACATTGTTTGACTACTTAATTAATTTGCATAGTTTTTAATCTGCAAGTCAACAAGCCACAGGACCCACACAATGGTCATTCAACACATTTAGGCTACTTTCACACATAAGGTTTTAGGCGTCAGGCGCGATCCGGCGTCGTGGCGGAACGCCGGATCCGGCAAATGTTTCTTAAAACCGGATGTGACGGATCCGGTTTTCTGCCGGATCCGTCTTTTTCTGGACAGACATAACCGGATCCGTCTCATCCGGTTCATCCGTTTTTCTATCCGTTTTTTCGACGGATTACGCCGGATCCTGTTTTTAAAATTGACCCTTGTGGCCTTCCGAACGGGATTGGCTACTGGAAAACTATATATAGCGTGTTCCTACAGCCCTTCTTTGACAGGTTGTAGAGGAGAAAGTCCAGATTGGAGAGAAGAGCAAGTTACTGGCGAAGATGGATGTTGTCATTGGAAATATTTTGAAGAATTTGGCGGATTTTACAGCGGAGGCAAATCGTTTGAGGGTGATTGTTCTGGAGAAGGAGAGAGCGAGACAGCAGCGCATCAGGCATCGTAGACGACGTTTGTGGATCCACCCCATCACAGTCAAGAGAATGACGCGTGGGGTCTATTCTACACTATGCATGGACCTTCGACGAAACCCGGATAAATTTTTTGGATATGTTAGGATGAAAATGGAGAATTTTGATTACTTGGTGGAGCGCATTGCACACCTCATAAGAAAAGCGGACACCTATTGCCGCTTCTCTGTTTCACCCGCAGAGCGTCTGATGGTGACTTTAAGGTAAGCCACATTTATTGGATATGATCGCATCAGAGCACACTTTCACTGCAATCTTGTTGGTGGTAATTTGTATCTCCAAGTGTTATAGGTCAGTTTTGGTATGTAATGCTGTGATTTAAAACTAATTTATTGTTTTTTAATTCCCCACAGATTTCTTGCAACTGGAGAATCCCTTTCGTCACTGCATTTCCAGTACAGACTCGGGATTTCCACCATATCTGGAATTGTGAAGTACACATGCCGTGCACTGTGGGACTCCTTAGCTGAAGAGTTTTTACCAGAGCCCACAACAGAGAGGTGGATTGAAATTGCTGACAAGTTTCAACAGATATGTCAGTTTCCAAACTGCTTGGGCGCTGTGGACGGGAAACATATCCGCATTGTAAAGCCAGCTGGATCGGGATCGGAATATTTCAATTACAAGAAATATTTTTCAATTGTCCTCATGGCCATCGCTGACGCGGAATACAAATTTATTGCGGTTGATATTGGGGCCTATGGCCGCTCCAATGACTCTCAAGTTTTCAAACTGTCTGCCATGGGGCGTAAACTGTATGGAAACACCTTCCAGTTCCCACCACCTAGACCGCTGCCGCAAACATCTGGTCCACCTATGCCATTTGTCTGTGTAGGGGATGAAGCCTTCCAGCTGTCAGAACACCTTTTGAAACCGTACTCTAGCAGAGGATTGACAAGACCAAAACGCATTTTTAATTACCGCCTCACAAGAGCAAGAAGAATAGTTGAATGTACCTTTGGTATTCTGACAGCCAAATGGCGGGTCCTATTGACTGCGATCAACCTCAAGACAGAAACTGTGGACGAGGTGATCAAAGCGTGCGTGGTACTCCACAATTTTGTTATCTGCAAGGAACCCATTTCCATTGAGGACACCTCTGAAGAAACCACCTTGCAAGATTACCATGACATTACCACTAGAAGTTCTGTGACGGTTTCAGTAATGAGGGACAATTTTGCACTATACTTTATGTCACCTCAAGGCAGAGTACACTGGCAGGATGACAGAGTGTGAAAGATTTGTGCCCTAACCAAACTTGTGTACCTTCTGGACCAACAGTATATACCTTTGCCAACCAAAGTTGGCTATCTTGTCATGGTCTCTATTTTTAGCTTTAGGCCACAGGTGTGTACCTGGTTGTGTTTTATGCAAAGTATTTCACCTTTTAACAAAAGTTGTGTACATTGTTAGGAAATCACCAACAATAAACACAACTTTTTAGGTGAAATACTTTGCTTCAAACACAACCATGAACACAACTGTGGCAAAAAGCTAAAATTTACCCACAGTTATATACCTAGTTTTGAATACCATTTCACCTTTTAAATACCCTGTATTTAACCTTTTTCGCCGCAGAAAGAAATGACAGACAACCAGTGTAAAATAATTTAACTTTTATTGAAAAATGTTTTTTTTAGTAAACTTTTTTAAAATTTTAATAAACTTGTTTAATAAAACTTTGAAACTATAAAACTGAAACCATACAACTGGTCATTTTTATTTAAATACACACATTATAATTCTGTGTAGTGTGTGGTGGAAATACTGCTGTAGGGGCTGCGGGACACTTCGACACTGGGAGTGTGGAGAGAGGACTGGGATCGTGGTGGGGAAGGAACAGTTAGAGGTGAAGGTGTGGAAAAAACTACAGAATGGGTGGACATGTGGGAAGCAGAAGAGGTGGTGGGTGGTGGAGTGGAGGGTTGGGCAGGGACTGTAGGAGCAGATGATGTTGATGGCAAGTTGTATGGGGAAGGAGTTTGGTACGGGGCAGGTTGCTGGAAGTGGGGAGATGTCTGGTACGGGGCAGGTTGCTGGAAGGGGGAAGGAGTTTGGTACGGGGCAGGTTGCTGGAAGTGGGGAGATGTCTGGTACGGGGCAGGTTGCTGGAAGTGGGGAGATGTCTGGTACTGGGGAGGTTGCTGGTACTGGGGAGTTTACAGGTACTGTGGAGGTTGCTGGTACTGGTGAGGTTGCTGGTGCTGGGGAGGTGGATGGTGCTGGGGAGGTGGATGGTGCTGGGGAGGTGGATGGTGCTGGGGAGGTGGATGGTGCTGGGGAGGTGGATGGTGCTGGGGAGGTGGATGGTGCTGGGGAGGTGGATGGTGCTGGGGAGGTGGATGGTATGTAATAGGAGGGGGAGGATGGAAAGTGGCTGGAGGTGGATGGTATGTAATAGGAGGGGGAGGATGGAAAGTGGCTGGAGGGGGTGTAGATGTAATAGGAGGGGGAGGATGGAAAGTGGCTGGAGGGGGTGTAGATGTAATAGGAGGGGGAGGATGGAAAGTGGCTGGAGGGGGTGCAGGTGGAGGAACTACTGTGGTGGGAGGAGGAGGAGGTTGGGAGGTAACTTGCTGGAGAGCAGCGTGGCATGAATGCATTACATGCATCTGCTGGGCAGGAGAGAGCGTTTCCATGCGCTCCACAACAGACCTGAAAAAGGTGTGGTTTGGCGAAGATCTTGCTTCTGAATGCATGGTTTGCAGAAGTGTCTTCACCTCCAGAATGCTGGAGTTGATCTGCTGATAGCCTGCGGATATTTGCTCTGACAAGACTTTTAGACAGTTCTGGAAAGATGCATTCAGATGCAAGAACTCTGGCGCATAAGTCTTTTCCTGACCCCTCTGCCGCTGCCGCCCAGTACCCGCAGGTGTACTAGAGGTGGCAGGGGCAGAAGGGTGGGGTAAAGGGAAAGCGATCTCCTCACCAGCAGCTTCATGTAATGTAGGCGGCCACGATGCTCCTGTGCTGGTGGATGGGACAGATGGGTCGAATGTGTGGGAAGGCTGGGAAGGTGCAGATGTACCGGGGCGGTCGAAGTGTCCCTCGGTGCCGGTCTCCTCAGGGATCGCCTCAGAAGGGTCCAATCGTGCCGGCTCCCGAGTGCTGCTCACCGTGCTGTGGAATAAAGAGAAAAAAAAACAATTAAAATACTGACATGGTATGGCCCTGGCTGAAAAAAAAATTTACATATAACATTTTTTTTCACATGTGGTGTGTAATATTTACCTTCTGGTGACCATTGTTTCCCGGAGGAACGACAGGGCTTCTGCTTACTTGTACTTGCTCCTGCGTCCTCCAGATCCACTCGGGGCCCGCATCTCTTTATTGAACTCCTTCTTGAAACGATCTCTCACAGACCGCCACCGATTCACAATTCTGTTCCCTTAAACGAGAAAGGAGTGGTTAGTATACAACATCAGTGTTTCCCAAACTCCAGTCCTCATGGTCCCCAGGGGTCATGTTTTCATGATTTCCATAGTAAATAGAAATCCTGAACACATGATCCGTGGGGACCACGAGGACTGGAGTTCTGGAAACACTGGTTTACATCAAGCAACCGGTACTGTATATACTTACGCTCTTTAATCTGGGCCCGAGCTTCGAGGTCCTCCCAGCGGCCAACAAGGAGCGAACAGATTTCCTCCCAGAGTCGTCGGGTAACGATCAGGTCAGCGTGGCGGCGGTCAGCCATATTCCAGAGCGGCTCCCTTTCTCTGACAAGATCGATGAGGCGGTCCACATCAATCCCTCCATCCTCACCGTCAGAGTCGGGAGCACGCTGTGAAGGCTGTTAAAGAAAAAGACAAAAATAACATAATTAGCCTCCACAAAAGAAATGAAATAAAAAGTGCAAAAAAACAAAGCAAAAATATTTATACTTACACGCTGGTGACCGCCGCGTTGCTGTCGCCGACGACCCTGGGAGGCACTGCGAGGACCTCTTGGCCAAGCACCAGATTGGGAAGACTAGAGAAGAAAACAAAAAATGTTATGTCTTTGGATGTAGGCATTTGTTTGCTGTGTGTGGTCTGCAGAACATTGTTTTCTATGTGTTGTGTGTAGTGTGATGTTGTGTTTCTGCGTTTGATGCAAAAAACTTACGAATTGTGAGCCCACTCCAGGTGTCTGTCCACCCCTTCCTTCTTCTTCTGGGAGCTCCTCTTCATCTTGTGATTCCTGTTTTGAAATAAAAGGCAATGAATAGACACATATTACAGAGAAGATGGATTTTGGAAATAAAAACTTACCGTCAAACGCTGACGATGCGAGGGAGGGCTCCCAGAAGATGATGTGCTGTGGTGGCCACACTCCATGCCTGTGGGTGGTGTTCCAGCTGCTGCCATTGCTGCTGCTGCTGCATCTATTGGGCGGCTGTTGAATAAAGAGAAACAAAGGGCCAATGAATATCTTGATATTCAATAGCCCTAGTTTGGAGGAATGGGTTATTTGATAATTACCGTCTCTCATCTGCTGCTGGCCTCCCCTCCTCAGCATGTTCTATTTGCTGCTCCATTTGGGGTGGTGGTGGTGCGGATGGTGCTGCAGTGGTCTCCTGCCTTCTCCTGCGCCTGGTTGCTGTCTTGGGTGGCATGTTGGGTGTGGCTGTGGGTCCCACTGTCTTGCTTTTATATATGTCTTGTGGGCAGAGCTACTGAGCATGCTCAGACCAAAAAACCGGATCCGGCCGACGGATCCGGCTTTCGCCGGATCCGGCGCATTGCGGCGCTCATAGGCTTTCATTGTGTGAAAAAGCCGGACGCGCCGGATCCGGCGTGTCCGGCTTTTTCGACGGAGACAAAAAACGTTACAGTCACCGTTTTTTCCAGACGCCGGATCGCGACACATTGCCGGATCCGGCGAAAACCGGATGAAACGCATGGCCATCCGGCGCGATCCGGCGCAAATGCAAGTCAATGGGGGGGAAAACGGATCCGGCATTGCATTTCGCCGGATCCGGTTTCTGTCAAAAGCGCCGGATCGCGCCTGACGGCGAAAACCTGATGTGTGAAAGAGGCCTAAGTAAAAATCCATTGTTCAATTACACTACATCATTATCTTCTAAAGATGGCAGACAATAAGTTGTAGGAGATGATGTAAGAGGCAAACATTAGCTATTCAAAATGATCAAAAATCATCGTTTAAGACTAATATGACAACAGTGTATGGTTCTTGACCAACTGAAGAACAAACGCATAAATAAAAAACTCAACATATAGATAACAGTCTATTCCTCCTGGCTTACAGGAAATAGACGTATGGATAATTAAGATAAAATGCTGTGTGGTCACATCAGATTTACTGTACATTTTTTTTTATGTTTGGCTGCTGTCCCACACAGACGCTTTTTATTGCAAAACTTGCATCTCCATATTTTGAGAGCTAGAATTTTTCTTAAACAATATTTTTATTGAGGTTTTCAGAGTAATAAGCAAAAATGTAAGGCATACATTTATACAATCACATCCAAATGAATTTTGAGTGATGTAAAGCAATACATCACAGTGTAATGACATTACAATCTTATCAACACTTGAAATAAGTGCAGTAAACAATAAACATAATAATAGAAAAAAAAAAAAAAAAAAGGAAGAAAAATAAAGAACCTTTACAAAAGTACACTAGGCACCTAGATATATGAAATTTTGGCACATCATGAATCAAAAAAATAAAAGAAAATAAAAGTTCAGGATATGAAATCTTCTATTTTGGGCTTGAGTTCCACCCATCTATACCACCTTTCATCAAATAACTTTATTGATATATTGTTAATGTAGTGAATCCTCTCATAAACACAGTGTTTATCTACCAGCATAATAAGTGTGACAATATCTGGAGGTTGCTTACTGTTCCAACCTTTCGCTATGAGGAAAGCTGCGGACATAAGAATGTGAGCGGCCAGGAACTTTTCCTTTTTAAGTCTGTGTATGTCTATGAGTAGCAAAGCTAAAGCAGGCTGTGGCTGAATACGCCAATCACATATGAGTGAAAGTAAGTCAAAAACTTTAAGCCAATATAGCTTCAATATAGGACATCCCCAAAAGACATGAAGTAAATCTGCTTGAGATCCACAACCACGCCAACACGTTCCAGAACCCCCCCCTCCAAAGTGCCTGAGTCTATTTGGGGTGAGGTAATATCTGTGAACTAACTTGTAGTGTGTTTCAAGTATGTTCATGCACCTCGTAGATTTAACCGCAATTTTAAGAGATGAAGTCCATTGAGGGATATATATCTGTCTCTGCAGAGTGGTTTCCCATTTCTCAAAGCATCCCTCATTAGTGAAGGTGTCCTTGCCAGTCAAGCTGTTATACAGAGGTCTGAGATAGCTCCCATGTCTGGGGGACATGCTAAATAAAAAATTATAAATAGTGTGGTTAATCAAAACCACTCTGCAGAAGTATTTCTTATATTTATTGTATTCCTCCTTGAGCAAAAGATATTTCATGTATTCCGTATTAGGAATTCCAAATCTGGTCTTAACCAGCTCAAAGGGCATGACTCTGTTGTTATCCAACAAGTCATCCACAAAAGTGATTGGAAACTTTGCCCAACTGTCGAACATAGGTCTTAAGGAAGTCCTGACAGGAGACAAAAAGGGGAGTCTCAATTTTTCAGTTGAAAAAGGGGAAACATTAGATTTTCCTTTACGCAAGTGTGACCAACACAACATAGAGGCTCTGAGTATTGGATTATCTATATTCACAATCTCTTTTCTGTGCAAAAGAAAGTATGATATAAACAAAATTGGTTCCCTGTTGGGCATCATATCCCTTTCAATTTTTGGCCATTCCAGTTCAGTCTGTTCCGTGAACCAACTTTTTGTTAATTCAGTCACAGTGGCAAAGTAGTATGCCTCCAGATCTGGAAGAGCTATTCCCCCATTTTCTTTAGATTTGAGTAATGTACGTTTCTTCACTCTAGGTTTCCGGTTATTCCAAATAAACTTATTCATCTGGTGGGTTAATTTTTGTATGGATTGTATGGATATGGGCAGAGGGACATTCCTATATAGGAACAGGACTTTAGGAAGGCAGAACATTTTGTATAACACTATTTTACCCATCCATGTGACCGGGGTTTTTGACAGTTCCCTCAACTTAAGGTCGAGAGACTGCAAAAGATGATCTATATTTGTCTCACTAATATGTGTGGGGTTACCTGTAAGCCAAATTCCTAAATATGGGATCTTAGCACTGTCCCAGTTAAAGGGATACTTGTCTCTTAATTGCTGTTTAATGGAAGCTGAAATAAAAAGTGATAAGACGTTAGTTTTCTTTGCATTAAGTTTGTAGTATGAGACAGAGCCAAACAAATCTATAATGTCCCAGATCTTTTTCAGTGAGTCAACTGGATTTGTTAGTGTAAGTATGATGTCATCTGCATAAAGATTTATCTTATGCTCTTAGTCCCTTATCAATTGAGCCAAAGGCTCCAGACTCAGGATAAAAATAATTGGGGACAGAGGACATCCCTGTCTTGTCCCATTTGTTATGGAGAATTTGTCTGACATCGTGCTGTTGACCAGTACAGAGGCAGACGGCCGAGAGTACAAAGCTCGAATACTCCTCAACATCTCCTCACCAAAGCCCATCCTCTCTAATACTGTGAATGCATAGGCCCAATTAATATGGTCAAAGGCCTTCTCAGCATCAAGAGCCACAAACAAGCTGGGAATTTTATTTTTGTTACATGAATGTATATGGTGCAGAACACTTCTAGAACTATCTGAAGTTTGTCTAGATTTTACAAAACCGACTTGATCGGGATGTATGAGGTATGGAATAACATCCTGCACTCTTTCTGCCAGTATTTTTGCATAAACCTTGATGTCTGCATTTAGGAGGGAAATGGGCCTATAATTTTCAATTTTGGTCGGGTCCTTGTCTGGCTTGGGAATCACCACTATTGTGGCTCTCAGCATGTCTGCATTGCACGTTCCTTTTGATTTTATAAAATTCAGGGCATTTGTTAAGTGTGGGATAAGATCCTTTTGAAATTCTTTATTGTACTCTATGGGAAAGCCATCCGGACCTGGAGCTTTATCACTTTTAAGGTTGCTTACTGCAAAAGAGACCTCACCTTCAGAAAAGGGTGCATCAAGTGATTCCCTCTGCTCTAGAGACAAAGATCCCAATTTTACCTTTCCCAGGAAATTATTTATCATCTCTGCTGTAGGAGAGGGATGAGCTCCATTTTCTCCTATGTTGTATAACTTTGAATAATAATTCTCAAAGGCCAGGGCTATATCTTTTGGCTTTTCTATATTCCTTGAGTTTTGGATTATTTTTTTGATTAAATGTTTTTTGTTTATAGGTTTGAACCTATTTGTCATATTTTTTGAGGGTTTATTATTATTTACATAAAACCCTGCTCTATTAAACAGAGTCTTTTTCTCATATAAGTTTATGAGGAGATTTCTGAGTTCTAGTCTAAGGGAGTATAGTTCGTTATATTTAGCAAAATTTTTATCTGCCTTGGCTTGGTGTTCTAATTTTTGGATTTGCTCTAGCAATATTTTCTGTTGGCTCTCTCTTGCCCTCTTCTGTCTCGAGGCCATCTGAATTAAGTGGCCTCTGATGACACATTTGTGTGCCAGCCATAATGTTTCAGGTGTGATCTCCTGGGAGTTATTCTCTTTAAAATAGTTTGTTAGGACATTCCTTGTTAATGATATATTCTCTGGGGAGTCTACAACAAATTTGCTATATCTCCAATTGTATTGTTTTGGAGTCAATGAAGAAATACGTAAAGTCAGTAGAATTGGAGCATGATCTGACCATGTAATGGGGCCAGTTTGAAAATCTATGTACGAGTCCAGTAGTGAGAAGTTGGTGAATATATGATCTATTCTAGTATAAGATTTGTTATGTGGGCAAAATCGAGTGTACTCTTTTGAAGTAGGGTTCAATATTTTACAACTATCATGTAAATTGGAGTCTCCCAACCACTTTCCTAGATTCACGCTCCTATAATATGGAGCTGCAGATGAGCAATCTGTATCTGGGTTGACTATACAGTTGAAATCCCCTCCCCATATGATTTGCCCCCTACTGAAATTGGATAATTTCTTTTTGACCTTATTGAGAAAGCTGATTTGTCTCACATTGGGTGTGTATACATTTACTACCGTATACTCCACACCTTCCAAAGTAAAATTGATGGCAAGGTGTCTGCCTTTGTTATCCCTATATATATCTGAAATTACTACTGGCAAATCTTTGTGGAAGGCAATGGCTACCCCAGCTTTCTTCCTTCCTTCATTATTAGAAAAGAAAATCTGAGGGTAGTCTATATTTTTGAATCTTATATTATCAATTTCTAGAAGGTGTGTTTCTTGTATCATTGCAATATTGGCCTTCAATCTTTTAATCTCCTTCCACAAAGCAAATCTTTTGAAAGGACTATTAAGTCCATTTACATTAAATGACAGAACTTTCAACTCCATGCTATATCAGGAAGAAAAATATGCATTAAATAATTCAATGAAGTAGAGTATTTCACCTGAACATACATCCAAAAGGTATGAGATTTCTCCAGTGATTTTTTGTTAGTGCCTGGTGTGCCTGTGAATAAAAACATGTTACAACCTAGAACAGAACAAAACTTGTTAACAAGACAAATTGGATTTCTCAAAAGAAATGGTACCGAGAGAAGATCTCTCAGTTAGCACGTGGGGGGTGAAAAAGAGAGAGTTCAGGCCTAGAGCCAGGGTCAGTACCACCAAGTCCATTATCTTTTCTTTTGTATGGTCCAGGACTGGGAAAGGCGCCTCGGCTGCTGCGAAGGGTTGCTCCTCTCTTGATTGTAGGGTGATGTTGATGATGGAGTCTCCAATGGAGGGATACCTAAATCTTGGAAAAATCTGTTACAATTATCAATGTTAGACAAGGCAAAAGTGGTGTTTCCCTTCATGACTAAAATTTTTGTAGGAAAGCCCCATCTATATAAAATCTTGTGTTTCCTCAAGTGTGCAGTAATTGGAAAGAAGTCTCTCCTCTTCTGCAAGGTAGCTTTTGAAAAGTCTGCAAAAATCCTAATATCCTCATATGGCCTTGGTAGGGTGGGTGATTGCTTACTTTTCCTCAGGATGTCCTCCTTTGTCAGGAAATAGTGGAAATATGCAATAACGTCCCGTGGGGCTCTATCTGGGGCATACTTGGACTTGGGTAGTCTGTGTATACGTTCCATTAAAAGATCCCCTTTGGTGGCCCCTGGGAGCATGGTATGAAGCAACTTTTGCAAATAAGCATTAAGGTCTCTGTCTTTAACATTTTCAGGTATTCCCCTGAATTTAAGGTTATTTCTTCTACTTCTGTCTTCTTGCTCTATCAACCTTGATTTTAAGAAAGTAACCTCTTTTTCTAAGGCATAATGTTCGTCTATCAAGGTATTGTGGGATTTGACCATTTCCTCCATTTTGGACTCTAAGTGGTCCACTCTCTGGCCCAAGCTGTCTATATTATTTTGGAGGTTTGTATTGTAACCCTCCAGTTGTTTTTGGAATGTCTTTGCAAAAAGGCATAGCATATTTTTTATGAATAATTCTGAGGCTGCATTGCTGGTAGCCTCTACCTCTGTTAATACATGTAAAATGTTCTCCGGTATAGGGTCATCAGAGGGACAAGAGTCCTCCATTTGTATTTCCTGTTGCAGCTCAGCCGAGCTGCTACTAAATCTGTGGCTATTCAGTGAGGAGGGGGACAGTTCCCTCTGTAATGGCGTTAGAGGGGTGTCTGATATATTAGAAATGTCGGGGCAAGATGAGGAGCTCCTTATTATGTTTGTGTCCTCCATAGCAGCGGTCATCGTTGCTGCTGCACTAGATTTCACAGGCTGCGCAAGATTTGTGCTTAAGTTACGCAATTTGCGTATCTGCTGCGTAGTCCCGTCTGTCCCCCGGTCAATCTCGCGGTATTTCGCTCCCCTCTCCTCAGCTCTGCTTTTATTGTAAAAATTGCCACTTTCTCTGGCCTGTAGAGCGGCGGTTTTAGCAGGGGTGGGTGAAGACTTACCCCCCGACTTGAACGCTGCATGTCTCAATCTCTGTGGTGTTCTCAGCTGCTGTGTGCTGCAGGCTGTGGCTGCTGTGAGGTGGGCGCCATCTTGGCTCCTCAGCATGAGGGGAGAGCGCTCCAGCTTCTTTGCTTTTCCTGCTCTTTTACTGAGCGGATCCATAATGTGGGGGCACCGCTGGTATTTATGGAGGTTCCCACAAGTTTGCTGTTAGTCCTGGCTCATAAATCGCTTATTAATAGCGCTTGGTAGGCCGCGCTGGAGAGGAGCACAGAGCTCAGGCTTCCATACAGCTCAGACGCTGGCCACGCCCCCCAGAGCTAGAATTTTTCCACAGTTTTGCTGACAGTCATGTGAGGGCTTGTTTTTTTGCAGGACGAGTTGACGTTTACTGGTATGATTTTCGGACACATGACATTATTTGATCACTTTTTATTCCGATTTTTGGGAGGCAGAATAAAAAAAAAACCAAAAAACAGTAATTCATATATTATTCTTTTTATGCCTTTCCACATGTAGTAAAATTGATAAGGCGGTTTTATTCTTCGGGTCAGTACTATTACAGCGATACCTCATTTATATTTTTTTTTAAGTTTCAGTGCTTTTACACAATAAAACTATTTTATAGAAAGAAAGAATCCCTTTATTAGGAAAGCTATAACTTTATTATTTTTCTGCGGACGGACCCGTATGGCGGCTTGTTTTTTGCAGGACAAGATGACGTTTTCAGCTGTACAATTTTCATGTAGACTGGGTTTTTTTAGCGTGCCATTTTCCACTTTTTGTTCAGCAATAGGATAATAAAGCATGTTTTTTTTGTCTTGCTTTTTTTGTTTATTTTTATGGTGTTCACTGAAGTGGTTAACTAGTTTTACGGTTTTATAGGTCGGTTCGTTCCAGAAGGGGTAATACCAAATATGTGTTGTCACGAACTGGGGGTGTTTGGTTGCCCCCAGTTCTTCAGGGGATTTATTATATCCCATTTTCCAGTTCCAGTTTGGAATTTGCAGCTCTCTGGCACCCCCCTTACCCTCAGGTGAGTCAGGGAACTACACCTAGGATAAGTAGTCACCAGAAGGGCTGCCTTGCTGTGTACTGGCTATTCGGCATGCTGCAGTGAGGGCCATAAGACTTTTCCCAGTCTCAGAAGGGAAATACACGTATAAATCTCCATCCGTCACTGCTAGTGTCTCCCCAAAAGCCCAGAACACTTCGCTGCCACCAGCTCCTGGTTTAGTGATTAATATCGGGTCAGGAGCCAACCTAATCAGTAGCGTTGACTTAGTTCGGAGGTCATGGCAATAAGTATTAGAGCAAGGAAAACCAAACTAGTAAATATTATAGCTTTTACTCCAAAAACAAGTAGGCAATGTTTACAAAATATAAAAGATATTACAAATGAGACAATCTACAGTATGTACAGACGATTACAAAAAAAAGATGGATTAAAAAAAATGAGCTTACATGTTTCAGTTACTGGCACGCTATGTGGAGATGGTTGGTGGGGGAGGGGAACCGTCCCAATTCATCAGGCCAAACTGAATAGCCTCTCATAGCTTGTTCCCCAGGGAAAAGACACCGTCCTAACTGGGTTCCCTAATGTTATACACTCTGTGCATTACCTGAGTGGGCAGAGCTAAGGAATTTACTCCCCTTTTCAGAATTTACCAAAACCTTATTAATTCCATATCTCTGGGTGGTACCTTGTAGAGCAACGGCAGGACTATCATTAATCTTTTTCTGAAATTAACTTTCTATTACTTCAAAACAGGGAGTGGAAGTATGATCCGGTTAAGCAGAAATCCATTTCTCGGATTCTGCTGGTGCGGAGCCTATAAAATTCACTGGGTGGTGGTTCTACAGTTGTAGATCCCAGAAATGTAAGTTATGTGTTTTTATGGCTCTTCTGTGCCAGTATTTTTTATCTTACATGAACACCGTACTAAGACAAAGAAGTGGCCATGTGCTCCTGCTTTTTACTTTCAGGTTCGTAGCTGTACGCAGGAGTAAGGGGTGAGGGGAATCACACACACATTCTGGAGGGAGGTGGGAGAAAGAATTACATACAGGCAGGTAGAGAAGAGAAAGATAGATGCAGCTTGCACAAAAAAAAAAGAGGGGGGAAGCTATAAGGGGGAACGTGGCTGCAGCATAAAAGTCACATACCAAGGAAATGTAGCAGAGATGTGTATGTGTACCTATTCATGACAGTTCCTCCTTTTGGACTGCACTACGGAGGCAGGACCTCTCGCTGGCGTCAGTCTGTACCAGGAGCGGCAGACTGATGTCGACTGACTTTAGCACTGGAGAGTGGCTCAGGGCTGTTTCCAAAGCCCGGAAGGCGACCTTACAGCCGTCTGTCCGGGGTAGCTTTTTCCTGGTGAGGTCAGTGAAGGGTTGGACTGTTGAGTCACCCCCAGCTGTAACATCTCATTGATCTCCTGGCGCATAACATGCTGCACCTCGTCAGAAATTGTATAGGGTGTCTGCCGTAATGGGGCATGATTCTCAGTGTCCACTTCGTGGACCGCTAACTGTTCTTCTGGGTCTGTTGGTAAACACGGCCCAGAAGGATTCAAGCATGGCTCACAGCTGCAATGGCTAGAGTGCGGATAGCACGGCCCTTATCTCCACGCCCTCTATGGACCCACCAGCCTTAGCTTGGGCCAGCATGTCTTCCTCCCCATCCTCAAGCAGGTTGCAGACCACTAGGATGCAGGCTTCATGTTCTTGATGAGTCTTCATCATATTGACGTGGAATGCCTTGCACCTAACCCGAGCGTGGTCAAGGTTTGACCATGTAGGTGACTTGGTTCAGCTGTTGGTGCACGACGTACGGGCCTTCCCAGGCTGCCTGAAGCTTATCCTTTGGTACGGAGACCAGCACCCACACTTTCTGGCCCACCTGGTAGAACCACTCCCAGGCGTTCTGGTCGTACCAGTGCTTATCGTCATCCTGAGCTTGTGCCATGTTGTAATGCATCAACTGTGTCAAGATCTGCATCTTGTCACAGAAGCGCTTGACAATCCACAATGGACACTTCTGAAGGGTTTAGCTCTTCTTCACAGGATTCCCTTATCAACCCAAGGGTTCTCCGAACTTGCCTGCCCTACAGGAGCTCGAAGGTGGAGAACCCAGTTGAGGCCTGCTGAACCTCTCAGTAAGCGAATAGCAGGTGTGGGAGGTACTGCTCCTTGTTGCATTTTTGGGTCTCAACCAGCATTCTTAGCATCTGTTTGAGGGTACCATTGAAGCACTCACACAAACCATTAGTTTGTGAGGTGATAAGCGCTCGATACCAGACGCTTCACCTGCATTTTCTTACAGAGAGCCTCCATTAGGCGAGATATGAAATGGGTCCTTTGGTCGGTAAGCATCTCCTTGGGAAATCCTACTCGTGAAAAGATGGCCAACAGTGCATCCGCCACCTTATCCAACATATTTGAGGACAGAGCCACTGCCTACGGGTAGCGTAGTCTACCACAATGTCCACCGCGATCCTCTGCAAAGGCTCCTCTATCACTGGCAGAGAGAGCCTTCCCCACTCTCTGACATGTGAAACAGGAGCGGCAGTAGTTTGTTACATCTGTCCCCATCTAGGGCCAATAGAAGTGTTGAGACAGCCAGGCCTTAGTTTTGCTGATCCCCAAATGTCCAGCGAGTAGAAATTGGTACGGGACAACCAGCTGTCTTTCCCTCAACCACTCCTTTACCGGGAACTGCCTCCTGATACAGCCTCGCTTGTTCTCAGAACACCCTCTCTTTATCAGACTCAGAGGTGGGCTTCTGAGCGAGGCGTCTCAAGGTGTCCAGGCTCGCGTCTGCATGCAGAGCAGCCTGGAACTCCTGGCTGGAGGCAGCCAGAAGTGACGTCAGGGTCCCCTCCTCAGGGGAACCCTCTGGGACCTGCTCAGGCGACATCTCTGGTTCAGTCAATTCTCTGACTGAGGAGGGTCCAGAAGGCAGGGTGTTGCCTGTATTCTGGGCACTCTGACTGCGGGTGACAGCAGCTACATAGGCTGTGTCCCCGGAGATTTCCACAGACCCATCAGCCGGCGCTGCTATGGGTTCCACCTCCCCATCCACCCCATAACTCAGGAGCAGTGGTATACACAGAGCAGTTACCTTCCTCTGTGGTACTGGTCAGTTGCAACGCATCACCTTCCTCACGGTTCCCGTGCATCTCCCCATTTCCCTTAGCACTGTCACTTGCTCCTGTTAGGGGTTCCTCAGCCATTTCACCCCACAGTGACGTGGCTGAGTACTCCTACACCTGTAGACACATCATAACTATTGGATAAATGGTTACCAGGTAAATCACTGTCAGGTAGAGTATGCAATTTCACAACATTAGCATCAACATTACCCTTCATATCAGATTGGGGAGGGGGGTCAGGGACATAATATGCAAACATTCTCCCCAAATCAGTCCCCAACAGAACGTCGGTGGGCAAGTTTTCGGACAACCCCACTTAATTCACCCCGCTCCCGGCACAATCTATAAAAACCCGGGCTATCGGCAAGGGACAATGGATACCCCCAATCCCTGTGATAGTCAGGGTTTTCTCAGGAATAACCTCTTCAGGGGCTGCCAGTTCAGGTTGGATGAGGGTTCGTTCAGTCCCGATGTCCTTGAGGCCTCTAGCGACACGGCCCCCCACGGTGATGTGCTGCA